>NC_090829.1:10515000-11200000 GCF_028021215.1 Eschrichtius robustus
AGGATCTAGACATCACAGATTGTCCTGGAATATTCAAATGGGACCGGTGTAATCACAAGGGGCCTCATAAGAGAGAAGCAGGAGGGTCAGAGTTGGAGGAGATGTGAGGAAAGAAACAGAGATCAGAGAGAGGTCTGAAGATGCTGTAGTGCTGGCTTTGGAGATGGAGATGCATCAAAAATGAAAGACAGCTTTACTGGACAGACAGAGGGATGGATAGATACTTAGATGTGGGATGAAGAAAAGGTAGCAAAATGTTAGTGGTAGAATCTAAGTGGTGGTTATGCGGGTGCTAACTTAAAATTCTTTCAACTTTTCTCTGTGTTTGAAACTTAAAAAAATAAGAGGTTGGGGAAAAGCAAAAAAAAAAAAAAAAATTAGGTAGGTATTATGATTTTTCCAAAATTTCTGTTATTTTGCTTTCAGAAAGGAAAAACATATTGTCTTCTCCTTGCCTCTTCTCTCACAAAGGCCTTGAATTTCTCTGGAAGTTATGTTTCTACCTATTTACACTGCCTGGTCCCCCTGATGCTCGTATTTTAGAAAGGGCCTCAACACAGCAAAGGTAATCAGACCCTGTGGAGGCTGAAGATCTAACCTTGACATCAACAGCAACAAGCAGTAATCAACTGGGTTAACTAGCCTGAGGAAAAAGGTATGTAACCCCATGGAATGCTAACATGTGGGTTTGCAAATGAACCAGCTTGTAATTTCTCAAACCTGAACTGCAGGATATACTCTGAAAATTGATAACTATCCTGACTTCAACGGAAAAAAGCCAGGGGGAAAAAAAAATGATGTTACTTTTGAGAAGAATGATATCCCACTCCCACCTTTATGAGAAAATTCTTATTTTCATAGGGAGTACTGTTGGGCAATTAAGGAAACAAGCAGCGTCTGTGGGCCTTTTGGTCCATTAGGGAGTGAGATCAGGAGAAAATCTGTGGATGTGACTTCTTGAGTTAGAGGTCTGCCCTGTTGTGTATCTCAATAGCTACAGAAGCCATAGCGTGGAGAATGTCTTCTTTGGAATGTTTTCTGATACAGGAGTGGGGGTAAGGGTCAGGGTGGTCATATTTTCATATATTAACTGCTGTCTCCCATACCCAGTAACGACTTCTGTCAGTGAAAAAATGTTGCCTGCCATATCAGTAAACAAATGATGTTGCAGCCATCAAGCCATCACATTACGGCTGCCCTGACGGTGAGCCCTGAGGGAACTCAGGATGGAAACAGGATGCCCGCCATTTAACAGTCAACTGCTGCAGCCACCCTGACGGTGCACCCCGAGGAGACTCAGGATGAAAAAGCACAGGATACTGGCCCCAGAGAGCTGAGGTGCATATCAAAGGAATGATTTCAGTGAGCCCAGACTCTTGTATCTTCCCATATGTAGAAAAGCGCTAAATTCATTAACTTCCGATGTCTGGTTTTCTTTAATTAACAGCAATCTTCTGATGTTCCGACTAGCTGGTCTTTGTTCCAAAAACTCCTGTGTATCCTGGCTCCCCACCTGCCTCTTCTGAGCAGTCCCTCAGAGTGATCTGAGAGGCCATGTCCCGGGCTTAAGTCCTCAGTTTTGTCCACGAAATAAAACATAATTCTCAACTTTTAGGTTGTGTAATTTTTTTCAGTTGACACTTCTTTTTCTTACTCTACAATTTCCCCCATCATCACTGCCTGGTGAGGGCAGGCTGAGGCCTGTGGGTTTCCGCCTGAGAAGGCAGACTGCAGAGTATTTCCAGTCCAATTCCGGGCTTTTTGAGTTGCTAAGCAGGCCTTTCAAATCCATGACAGAAAAACAGAGGTTCTCCTTTACAAAAGCTGTGCTTTTTGAGAGAGAAAATAGTTCTGAGTTGCAAAATGTTGGAGTGTCAAAAACAAAGGTCTGAAGCAATCCGGGCATATAGTGTATACAAATCATTGCCATCTTGCCAGGAGCTAAGACAAAGCCAGACCGCTCTTTGGGTAAGGCTGAGTCTTCACTACATGCTTCCCCTCTCCACACCTCAGTTTCCTCATCGGGAAGTGGAACGTAAAATACTGACCTTGCTGCCTTGTTGTCAGGATTAGGGGACGTTCCTGGCACAGTCTCTGGCTCCCATTTTTTCCTTCTTCCATTCCCCTGCGTGCCCAGGGCACTTCTGAAAGAAAGAAAAGCAGAGTCCATCTTGGCTATTTTATAATATATATGTAGACAGATGAGAAAATTGCATTCTCTCAGCCACTGGTAACTAGAATTCATCTTAGAAAAAGAATTTTACCTTTTTGTTTGAAAAAATAGTTTTGATTAGTTCTTGGGGTGTGTGCTGTTCACTGATGTTCCTGGTTCTCCTCCTTCTGGCAGATGGTAGGATATGCCACCCCCCTCTTGAAGTCAGGTGTGGACATGTGAGTGGAAGTGACCCACGGAGGACCTTATGAACCAGGAAACAAGTTAGTCACATTGTCTTTCCCCCGCCATGTTGACAGTAACATTTTCAACAGCGGAGTGTCCATGAGCTCATGGCCTTTGAGGGGAGATGATGTAGAACAAAGCCCCCAGCTGACCTACAATGAACTATGTCATGAGCAAGAAATAACCTTTGTTGTTTTAAAGCACTACTCTTTGGGGTTGTTTGTTACCACAGCATAACTTAGCCCATCCTAACTACACATTAACTTAAGGTGTCAGAGGAGACCCCAGGGACTGGGTGTAGATGTGATGGCTCTGCATGGGACCAGAGGAAAGAATGTTTTGCCCCGTTGATAGAGGAAGAGCAGGAATACAGAGGTGGAGCCAGCAAATGGGGAAAGGCTGTGTGATCCAAGGGCATTGGCATATGCTTTCTATTTTTGCAACAGTCTCCACTGAAATAAGACTTCAGCTTGGCCCTCACAGCAAATTGTTCTGCTTTTCTTGGGCAACACCAGATTCAACTGAGAGAATGATAATGTTGCAGGAAGGGGGACCCATTCCAGAGCCTGAGAGTGGGATCTTGTCTAACACTCAGAAATGAACTGTCCAAGGAGACACTGACAAAGCAAAAGACTTTATTGGGAAGGGGCACCAGGGCAGAGAGCAGTAGGGTAAGGGAACCCAGGAGAACTGCTCTGCCACGTGGCTCACGGTCTCAGGATTTATGGTAATGGGGTTAGTTCCCAAATGGGTTGGTTAGTTCCCAATCATCTTGCTTGGGCCATATTTGGTCTGACTCAGGGTCCTTCCTGGTGGCTCATGCACCTATCAGCCAAGATGGATTCCAGCATGAAGGATTCTGGGAGGTTGGTAGGACATATCGTCTCCTCCCTCCTGCTTTTGGCCCCTCCCGAATTCTCCCGGTAGTTTTCAGTGGCAGCACCATGTTCCTTATCGGGACCTCCTGCTGTGAGGCAACTCGGGCAAGCGGTTATCCTTGTGTCTGGCTAAGGTGGGCAGTTTTGGTTAACGTTTCC
Source organism: Eschrichtius robustus (assembly GCF_028021215.1). NCBI lineage: Eukaryota > Metazoa > Chordata > Mammalia > Artiodactyla > Eschrichtiidae > Eschrichtius > Eschrichtius robustus. The sequence goes on from NC_090829.1 coordinate 10,518,436, forward strand.
CTAACAATATTACCCAGGAAAAGCCAAGGCATTGAAGAGCCTTTCAGATTTGTAAAATATTCCATTCTGATATTTAGCCCCATTGATGAAAATAATCCTTTGGTATGTATGAGGCCTTTCATTTTTGTAAAGGTGCCACAGTTACATAATTAAAAAGTCATGATAGGTGACCCTGGCGTAACTTCTCACCAGTTGATCAGATCTAAGTTAGCTGTAAAATGAAGTAGAAGGGGTCCCCAGCCCTCTTCCACACCAGGGAACTTCATCCCTTTGTGCCCCTGCCAACTCCAGACTCGCAGGCTGTGGCTTCCACAGATCACCAGAGACAAAAAGCCCAGGGGTTCAAAGCCTGGATGCTGGGATCAGAAGGCTGGTTTTGACTCCTTGCCATCATTTAGCTGGATGGTTAAGCCAGTGACTTAACCTCTCTGAGGTTCACTTTCCTATCTTTAAAATATGGAAACTACTGTTCACCTCATAGGGTTGTTATAAAGAATGAATGAAATATTGCATGTAAATTGCCTACACTTAGTAAGTGCTGCCTATCTTGTAGTAAGCTTTCAATAAATGATAGCAATTACCTCTTTGAAGAATTACTTTTTATGTGATTCAGGTTTGTTTTTGTCTTTGCTGTAGGATATAACATTTCTTTGTTGTTGCTGTTGATTTTATCATGATATCCTTATTATGATGGACTTTTATTCCTAGGGAATTAACTAATTGCAGTATTAGGTCCATTTTTAAATTGGTATAGGAGCCACAAAGTGAGGTTTGGAGAGAAAGAAGGAACTCATGTCCTGAATGTAACAGACCCTCTACACTAAGTTAGAAGTTCTGCTTGTCATCCAGTTACCCTACTTTCCCCGAGTGTACCCTCTGAACCCTGTATGTCCTATGTGGGCCTGCGCAATCTAGCACCTTCCTATCTGCCACCGCCTTACCTTACACACAGCTACTCATGAGCTGTGCTCAGTGCACACTGGTGTGTTTAACATTGACAGGCTTCAAGCAAGACTTGCTCCTTCCCAGGCCTCTACTCTGTGTCTAGAAAGTTCTTCCATATTCGCCGCCCTTTGCTAACAACTACACATCCTCCAGAATGCAGCTTAGCTCCTACCCAGGGTATGTGGGTACCCAGAGGCTGACAGATCCAGAAACGAGTGGAATTGGACAAATGATGACTGTCAATCACAGAGCCTGGTGACCCCAGTTCCTTACCCTCACTAAGCTTCATTTCCTCATCTACAAGGTGCAAGAACAATGCATCTACCTTCCTTGAGCAATTATGAAGATTAAATGAGATCCTGAGAGGAGCAAGCCTGGCAGTGCCTGTCACACCGTAGTTCTGTCCCCTCCCCATTCTCCCATGGAGCTGACCCTCTCCGTCCTGAGTGGACTCATGGTGGGGGACAGAGGCAGAAACCTCCAAGCAGTCAGGGCTCCCAGCCTGATGCGTGGTCTGTGCTCCCAAGAGAAGCCCATTTCCCGACCAGCTCTGCAGCCCCTCCTCAACTGAAGTGTTGCCCTTTGTCACCACAGCAGAGTATCCTTACCCTCCCTTGTGACCCCACTGGGGTCTTGTCCTCTCAGATGACCACAGGGGTTCATTACTCACAGTAATTCTCACCACAGCCACTAGAAGGCAGCACAGCTAGGCTTTCTGGTGGCCTCGGGGGCATGTCACTGCTCCTTTAGGGAACTTCATCAGGTGCTCTCGGGAGAGCTACATCAGAGTGTGGTTCTCAAACTTAAGTGAGCATCAGAATCACCTGGAGGGCTTGTTAAAGCACAGATTGCTGGGCCCAACCCTGATTCAGAAGGTCTGCATTTGCCAGGTGGTGCTGGTGCTGCCGGTCCAGGGCCACAGCTCAGAACGTCTGCACCGGGGAAGCAAGCCCGGGAGGGCTCACCCTGCAGCCACTTCCTCCTGCCCTTTCCGCTCTCCTGAGGGTCTGAGGCAGGGCCCAGGCTGCTCTCCCGTGGCTTCTGCTGTGTTCCCCTGCTCCTAGGGGCTTCCTGGAGCCTCGTACATTCTGTGTTCTCTTCCGGTTCCCTGACAGGAACTCCTCTCATCCCACTCCTGTTCTCTTTCCTCTTCTCTTTCTCTCCCCCTGGGAACCATGTCTGTCTTGCTCACCACGGTGACCCTAGCACCTAATGCAGTGCCTGGAGAACAAGCACTCGTAAATAAGTGCTGAACCAACCAGATGACCTCCTTGCACACGTGGTTCTCGTATCAGTCAGGACAGACCAGGTTATGCTGCTGTAACAAATAGCTTCCGAGTCTCAGTGGCTCAAACGTCAAAGGTTTACTTCATTTGCACTGCGTGTCCATTGCAGGCTGGCAGGGTGCTGTCCTTGCGCTCACTTCAGGACCCCGTCTGAGATGCCTGTACCATGTGGAATGCTACTGGTGAGACGGCAGGACTAAGGGCACGTGGAAAAGCTCACACCAGCTCTTACGTGATTCCACCCAGCAGTAACGCACATATCTGGCTCAATTTCACTGGCCAATCCAGTCACATTGCCGTGTCTGACTTCAGAGGGGTAGGAAGTGCAGCCTTCCTACACACCCAGCACTGCCACCACAAGCAGGGAAGGAGAATGGGACTTCAAGAGAGCAGCCCCGTGCCTCCCACCCCTACCTGTAGCCCTGATTGCTACCCTGGTGTCCAGACTTGTATTTCCAAATGCCTACTAGACATTTATACCTGGCAGATCCTCTAGATGTTGTTTTTAAAACTGAATATGCCCCCATCAAGCTCCCTTTTCTTCCTTTGTCTGTACTACTGGGTTTTGTCCCAGGAAAAACCTATGGGTTCTAAACTTGGCCTTGTCTTTGCCGTCTCCTTGCCCTTGCACAGCTAATCAATTGCCACATCCAGCCTCTTATACCTCAGTGCTTGAATCCTATCTTATACCCTGCCCTAAGTTACCCACTCCTATTCATTCGTCCCACAAACAGGTATAAATACCCACCGTGTGCCAGGAACTACACTGGACTCTGGAGATACAGCAGTATGACAGAGTCCCAGCACTGGCCTCATGGAGCTTACAGTTGGAATGGTGACAACTTGACTATACAAGGAATCATGTAGTTATGGTTGTAATACAGGCTATAATGGAGAAGAAAGGAGTGTGGGGAACATGTTCCAGGCAAAGGAACTCCAGTGTAGAACCTCATTGCCTCTTCTGGGAGAACTCCTCTCCTCTTCTGGGAGAACTCCAGAACTCTTCTGGAGAACTCCAGAACTCCTCTCCTCTTCTGGGAGAACTGCTGCAGAAGCCTCCTCTGTGGTCCTGCCTTCTCCCTCTGTCTGTCCAGTACTGCAAAAGATTAGGAAGGGTAGGAGTAATCCTCCTCTGCAAAGGACTTGTCATGCCATCCCTTACTGAAATGTATTCAATGAGTCTCCACTGCCTCAAAATAAAGTGACTCACAAGGTCCTCCAGTTTCAACCTAACCTGTCTTTCTGCCGCTGTTTCCCACTTTTCTCCCCTCACTGATGTCAAGCCAAACCAAATTGCTTACAGGTCTCTTCACACACCGTCCACACTTCCCAGCTTCCAGCCCTTATCTCTGCCTGGAATATCTCCCAATTCCTTGGGTAAAGATCCCACCCATTCTTCAGATGCCACCTCATCCATGAAGCTTTTCCTTGTAAACCTATCATAAGTAACTTCTCTCTCCAGTTAATGCCAATGACACTTGATCTGACTTTTTCTAAGTATCTTTTGTGATTTGTGTCAATGTGCATCCCCCAGGAGACCATAATTTTCTTAAAAAGGAGATATGGCTGTGACAGCTTTCTGTCTCTCACAGGACTCACCACAGGGTTTTGCACAGAATAAGTTGCAGCTGCATGACTGTAGACTCCATCACTACCCCCGTGGTCTGGTCCCAGGAATCCAGGGAATTTGCTACCCTCTGCACCCTTTTCTCCCTTTCTCATAGCAGGAGCCCCTAGAATGGTTTGAGAGATCCCCTCACTTCTCAGAGGGAGATCCATAAGCTATATTCTATTGCATCTACTCTCTGGAACTTTCTTCAACCTCTCAGTAAACTTGTGCTACCAAGCAAGATACATGTTCCTCCCTCCCCAGCCTAGCCCACCCGCTGTTTGCTGGTTTTCAATGGACGTATTTCCACTTCTCTGCAGGGGTTAAGGGGATAAGGACTGGAGGGTGAGCGTGGGCTCATCGTGGCTTTGGAGACTGCCTGGCTTTGTTTAAGTCCTAGCTCTCCAGCCTTAAGCTCAGAGAGACTCTTTTCATTCATCTGCGTAATGGGGATATATCCATGCTCCTGCCCCAGACAGAGTGGGAAAATACATAGGAAGTGCTTTGGGCATTGACTCCTCCAACAAATATCTTAATAAATGGTCGTCGTTACTCCAGTGTGTTCCCTCCCCATCCCCTGCCTCTTGACCTCTCTATCCACACGGAACTGCCAGCCTGTGCCCATTACTGCCCCGCCTCCACTTCCTCCTCTCCTGCCCACCCCTCCCCTCCTCCCCATGGCCCCTACTGTGCCCTCCTGAGGAAGGGAGGAAGCAGGTGCTAGAGCGAGAGTGAAATGGACAGACCCCAGAGCAGCCTGACTTCAAACTCAAGCCATTTCAATTTGCAGCATCTCTTGTCTGGAGAGCGGAGGGCTTTCAGTTCAGGGCCCACGAGCATGCTCTTCGGCTCCCCTGGGCCACACCTGATCTGACCATCACTCTCGCCCCTCCCGGCCCCTCCGTGGACTCCTGTTCCAGGCCGGCTCGCTCCCCACAGGGGCCCACAGGAGCAGGAATGAAGAGTTCCTCTCTCCCTTGTCCACAGTGGTCCGGCCAAAGCCTGAAGATTTGGGGCTGGCCACATTGCAAATGTCCTAGTAAGTTTTCTACAGCAACAAGGATGATCCCTGGATAGTCACAGCCAAGGTTTTAATGGGTGGACTGTAAACCACTCCGCCGTGTTCTAGGCCTGAGTTTGGTAGGCACAGACTGTGGGACCTCAACCGGCTAGACCTCCGGGGGGCCTGGGTTAGGCCAGCAGGAAATGTTCTCCAGTTCCCTTCAACACAAGCATTCTGGGAGTCTAGAAGTAGGCACAGAGCTTATGAAATCTTCAGACCCAAGCTTTCATGGGTGATGTGGGGCCACGTCAGGACCATGACCCAACACCAAAGATGCTCGTTCCAGAGGCCCTCGGGTCCATGCAGCTGGAAGGCACCAGTTATGATCAGTCAAGGGTTTCCACTAGCAAGAATATTAGGAATCATGGATATCATAGGCCAGCCACTGAGCTAAGGTTCATACGCATTAACCCTTTAATCCTCACAACAGTCCTAGAAAGCACTGTCACAGAGGAGGAAACAGAGAGGGCCTTACTCCGAATGGATGCCTGAACAGCTCTCCCTCATCCCCGGCTCCACAGGGGGACCGACTTTTAGATCCACCAGCAGCAGCCAGCCACGTTGTATACTATACACAAATGTTAGGAATCACTGATTTATTATATTAATGCTCGCTATTTTAGTAGGGGAAGGGGATCTTGTTTGTGTGTGTGTGTGTGTGTGTATTAAGAAGCACGCTGTCCCTGTTCTTGGTTATCACACCTAAGAAATGACTCATTGATTGGTCTCCATGGCCAACAGCCAAGCACCTGATACAGACTGTTGAGTGCCTTGCACCAAAATAAGTCCAACTAAGTAACGTGACATTCTGATGTCTGTTAACTACAGACATGCTTATTTTACAGTTTGTTCCTTAAAACTGTACCTGATTTTGAAAATGATAAAAGAGCTAACATTTCTGAGCACTGGCCATTTGCCAGACCCTCACCCCATCACACAGATGCTACCTCACTCCCTCCCACAGCCCCCAGGGCAGAGACCATCGGCAGTGCTCTCACTGACAGAGGAGGAACGAGGCTGGGGCACGGACGCGGCTCACTGAGGTCCCACAGCTAGGAAGTAGCGGACCTGCGTTAGACCCGGCGTTGTCTGCCTCCGGAACCCGTGCTCTTAACCACGCAGCACACTGGGGTAAGAGTAGCTGACATACTTTAAAATGTTGATTTAAAAATAAAGAGTATTAGGGGCAGAGAGAGCAAAAGGAGGAAATCCTTGAGCTAATGGGGATCCGGTCTTTCCAGCAGAAATCCTCCCTGATTCCCCTTGAGAATGAAAGCCTCAAGCCACAGGGAAGCAAAGGCATGAAAGGGCCGGGAGGGGGTAGGGAGCTTTGTGTCTCACCTCAACGCCTTTCCTTTCTTCAAATTCACTTGTCTTTCCTGAACCCACACCATTCTGTTTCAACAATGCCCTTTCTCCCTGTTTCAAAAACCGTCATCTGTCCTAGGGGATGATTTTTATTGACACCCTCTTCTCTTTGAGACTCTTCACTAATAGGAATGCATATTAGGAATTTATAAACTTGCTTTCAAAGACGCCACAGGAAGTATACAATTTTTCACACGTCGCTTTGTCCCCTTCTAAGAAAAAAATAAGCCTGCAGTGGAATATAGTGAGTTACAGAAAAGGTCTTAAGTGATAGCAATTGATTTTCTGTGAAGTCTTTCCTTAGAATGCCTTTTAGAGAACAGCAGGGGTCCCCCCCACACTTCCCAGGGGTCCTCAGAACCATTCTTCCCTCTCATCTTGCAAGTCTGAGCTGGCACGGAGGTGTCAAGCCACACGGGAGAGCGGTGGGGGGCTCAGCCCAGCCTTCATTATCCATTCAGGGAGGACAGCGCGGGGCTGAGCTGCCTGAAACCAGCTCTTGTGTCACACACCAGCAGCATTAAGTCAGACAATGTGGACATAATCACCGCTTTTAATTTCAAGTTGGGGGTGGGAGGACTAGCAGTTTAAGACCTTGTAATTCGGCTTCTCTATTAGGACTGATTTCAGAGCCTCCTGGAGGATACAGCCCATGTCACTGATGATTTCTGGATCCTTTTCTTCACAATGGAGAAAGCATTACAAACTACAGGCGTATCCAGGTTCGCCTGTAATTTCTTCCTAAGAAAAGCCATTTGTTTTCAAAAATTTAAGCCTAAGAGACGTACTTTAGACCAGTTTTGGTCAATAGAGATATAATGGGGACCACATCAAATTTTCCAGTAGTCATGTTAAAAAAGGTGAAAAGAAATAGGTAATAAATAGGTGCATAATTTTAATAATGCATTTTATTTAACTCAGTATACCCCAAACAACATCTTAACATGTAATCGATATTTTGAAAATTACTAATGAGCTATTCTGCGTTCTTTTTTTCATACTAAATCTCTGACCTCAGATGTGTATCTTACAAGCACAGCACATCTCAACTGGGACCAGTCACATTTCAAGTGCTCTTTGAGTAGCATGTGGCTCATGGCTGTTGTACTGAACTAGGCGGATATAGATGTTGCTGAATCTGTATGTGTCCGTCCATGTATACGTGGCTTTAAGCAGATCTTAATAAAATTCAAGATTCACGTAAAAACAGAACGTGTAACTCTGTACTAATTTTTCCACTTGCTCTCAAGCAAACTGCAAACACCTTGGAGGAAAGGATCCAACCCATAGCCAGTTGTGTATTTCTTTGTTTATAAGTGATGTTGATAATTTATGATGATTAGACTTATCTGGTTTTATGGTTTCTAGATCCAATTACTAGTCTGTTTGTCAAATTTTATCTTACTCTATTTCCAAACATTTGATTTTTGCAGGGATCTCCACACTCTTATATCCAGCCATCTATATCCAAACTCTCCACTTAAAGATCTCAAACTCAACATGTCCAAGACTGAATTTTTTAAAAAAATTTTATCGAAATGTAGTTGATTTACAATGTTGTGTTAGTCTCAGGTGTACTGCAAAGTAATTCATTATATATCTATTCTTTTTCATATTCTTTTCCATTATCGGTTATTACAAGATATTGAATATAGTTCCCTGTGCCGTAAGTAAGTACTTGTTGGTTATCTATTTTATATATAGTAGTGTGTACATCATAATCCCAAACTCCTAATTTATCCCTCCTCCCTTCCCCTTTGGTAACCGTAAGTTTGTCTTCTATGTCTGTGAGTCTATCTCCGTTTTGTAAATAAGTTCATTTGTATCACTTTTTTCGATTCCACATATAAGCAGTATCATATACTTGTCTTTCTCTATCTGACTTACTTCACTTAGTATGATCATCTCTAGGTCCATCCATGTTGCTGCAAATGGCATTATTTCCTTCTCTTTTACGGCTGAGTAGTATTCCATTGTATATATACCCACCACATCTTCTTTATCCATTCATCTGCTGAAGGACATTTAGGTTGTTTCCATCCAAGACAGGGTTTTTGATCCATCCTCCCCTCCCCACCAAAAAGGAAAACACCGGCTCCACCTACAGCCTTCAGCATTGGTTGACGGCAAACTTTGAAGTTACTCAGGCCAAAAACTTTAGAGTCATCTTGATTCCTCTATTTCTCTCAGGCCATGCATCCAATCCATCAACACATTACGTTGGCTCTCCCTTAAAATTTACCCAGAAACCACCATTTCTCACCATTACCATTCTGGTCTAAGCAACCACCCTCTCAACTCAGTATGCGGAAGACTCTTTCTAAACCCCAAGTCAGATCCAGCTGTCTTGCTCTGAACACTCTCTGCTGACTCTCTGTCTCGCACCCAGTAGAAACCCGTACTAACAATGCCCTATAATAGACAGCTAGTGGGAAGCAGCCGCATAGCACAGGGAGATCAGCTCAGTGCTTTGTGACCACCTAGAGGGGTGGGATAGGGAGGGTGGGAGGGAGACGCAAGAGGGAAAGATATGGGAATATATGTATATGTATAACTGATTCACTTTGTTATAAAGCAGAACTAACACACCATTGTAAAGCAATTATACTCCAATAAAGATGTTAAAAAAAAAAAAGTTAGGATAAAGTGGTTTTCATAGAAAAAAAAAACAACTAAATGTGATCTGCCCCTCCCCCATTACCTCTCAGACCTGTCTCCCTCACTCCCACCTCACTCTCTCTGCTCCAGGCACCTCGGCCTCCTTGGATATGCCAGGTGTGCCCTTGCCTCAGGACTTGTGCTCCTGCAGGCTCTCTCCCTCAAGGTGGCCACGTGGCTCACCCCCTTACCCACTTGAAGTCTTCTAAAGGGGTGTCTTCTCTGACCAATCTGCTTCCTCCTACCCTCTCTTTCCAGTCTATTTCCCGCCTCCACATTCCTGGTCCTCCTCATCCTGACCTGCTTCTTCCATAGTCCCTCAACACTCCCCCCGCAGGTATCCACACGGCTCACTCACCCCTCACCTGGCACAGGGGAGGCACTCAGTAAATATGTGATGAACGAGTGAATCTCTGTTAGGCAAAATAAAGTACTTCAGTAGAATTGTCAAAAGCTTAAAAATACCTATTGAGCTTTCCTTCTCACATCCTCCACAGACAATTTACGGGCAATTTTGTTCGGTGTTTAGTGGTTTTATTACAGAAAAATGCAGGACCAGTTCTTCACAAATTGACGGAATCAATAAAATTTCTCTTTACCTTCCTACCTTGCTTTTCAATACTGTGTGCCCATCTCCTTGACTTTCTATCTTGTGTTTATTGAACACCAGTTTCAGCCAGTTAGCGTGAATACAACAGGACAGTGATGGATGCTCTATATCTTCATTGTCCAGTGTGGTAGCCAGCAGCCACATGTGGTTATTGAGCACTTGAAATGTGGCTAGCACAAGCGAGGAACTCAAGTTTTAATTAAGAAACAACTGTCATTGATTAAAATTTAAATAGCCACATGTGGCTAGTGGCTACCATATTGGAAAGTACAGCTCCATCTTTAAAGAATATGTATAAGCTCTGTGAGGAAAAATATCTTACTACAAAGTGCCCTTACAAAAAACTCATTCATCATTATATGAATTAGCAAGAAAATCAGTGTTTCCTCTTTTAGTTTTATTTTTTTTGAAGTATAGTTGATTTACAATGTTGTGTTAATTTCTGCTGTACAGCAAAGTGATTCAGTTATACATATATATATATTCTTTTTTTATATTCTTTTCCATTATGGTCTATCACAGGATACTGAATATAGTTCCCTGTGCTATACAGTAGGACCTTGTTGTGTATCCATTCTATTTATAATAGTTTGCATCTGCTAATCCCAAACTCCCAATCCATCCATTCCGTAAACCCCCCTCTCCTTTGGCAACCACAAGTCTGTTCTCTATGTCTGTGAGTCTGTTTCTGTTTCGTAGATAGGTTCACTTGTGCCATATTTTAGATTCCACATACAAGCGATATCATATGATATTTGTCTTTCTCTTTCTGACTTACTTCACTTAGCATGATAATCTCTAGATCCATCCATGTTGCTGCAAATGGCATTATTTCATTCTTTTTAATGGCTGAGTAGTATTCCATTGTATATATGTACATCTTTATCCATTCCTCTGTCGATGGATATTTAGGTTGTTTCCATGTCTTGGCTATTGTGAATAGTGTTGCTATGAACATAGGGGTGCATGTATCTTTTTGAATTATAGTTTTGTCCAGATATGTGCCCAGTAGTGGCATTGCTGGATCATATAGCAACCACATAGCTTTTTGAGGAACATCCATACTCTTTTCCATAGTGGCTGCACCAACTTACATTCCCACCAACAGTGTAGGAGGGTTCCCTTTTCTTCAAAGCCTCTCCAGCATTTGTTATTTGTAGACTTTTTAATGATGGCCATTCTGACTGGTGTGAGGTGGTACCTCACTGTAGTTTTTTGGGTTTTTTGTTTTTATTTATTTATTTATTTATTTATTTATTTATTTATTTATTTATTTATTTTTGGCTGCGTTGGGTCTTCGTTGCTGCACGTGGGCTTTCCTCTAGTTGTGGTGAGTGGCGGCTACTCTTTGTTGCGGTGCACGGGCCTCTCATTGTGGTGGCCTCTCTTGTTGCAGAGCACGGGCTCTAGGCGCGCGGGCTTCAGTAGTTGTCGCACGCGGGCTCAGTAGTTGTGGCTCGCGGGCTCTAGAGTGCAGTCTCAGTAGTTGTGGTGCATGGGCTTAGTTGCTCCACAGCATGTGGGATCTTCCCGGACCAGGGCTCGAACCTGTGACCCCTGCATTGGCAGGCGGATTCTTAATCACTGTGCCACCAGGGAAGCCCCCTCACTGTAGTTTTGATTTGCATTTCTCTAATAATTAACACTGTTGAGCATCTTTTCATGTGCCTTTTGGCCATCTCTGTGTCTTCTTTGGAGAAATGTCTATTTAGGTCTTCTGCCCATTTTTCAATGGGGGAGTTTGTTTTTTTGTTGTTGAGTTGTATGAGTTGTTTGTATATTTTGGAGATTAAGCCCTTGTCAGTTGCATTGCTTGCAAATATTTTCTCCCATTCTGTAGGTTGTCTTTTTGTTTTGTTTATGGTTTCCTTCACTGTGCAAAAGCTTGTAAGTTTGATTAGGTCCCATTTGTTTATTTTTGCTTTTATTTCTATTGCCTTGGGAGACTGACCTAAGAAAATATCAGTATGATTTATGTCAGAGAATGTTTTGCCTATGTTCTAGGAGTTTTATGGTGTCTTGTCTTATGTTTAAGTCTAAGTCAGTTTGGGTTTATTTTTGTGTATGATGTGAGGGTGTGTTCTAACATTACTAATTTACACGCAGCTGTCCAGCTTTCCTAACACCACTTGCTGAATAGACTGTCTTTTTCCCATTGTATATTCTTGCCTCCTTTGTCGAAGATTAATTTACCATAGGTGTATGAGTATATTTCTGGGCTCTCTATTCCGTTCCATTGACCCATATGTCTGTTTTGATTACAAACGGCATACCATGCCATTTTGATTACTGTAGCTTTGTGGTATTGTCTGAAGCCTGGGAGGGTTATGCCCCCTGCTTTGTTCTTTTTCCTCAGGATTGCTTTGGCAGTTCTTGGTCTTTTATGGTTCTGTATAAATTTTAGGATTATTTGTTCTAGTTCTGTGAAAAATGTAATTTGGGTAATTTGATAGGGATCACATTAAATCTGTAAATTGCTTTGGGTAGTATGGCCATTTTAACAATATTAATTCTTCTAATCTAAGATCATGGGATATCTTTCCATTTCTTTGAATCATCTTCAATTTCCTTTATTAATGTTTTATAGTTCTCAGCATATAAGTCTTTCACCTCCTTGGTCAGGTTTATTCCTAAGTAATTTTTTTTTTTTTTGGTGTGATTTTAAAAGGTATTACTCTTTTACATTCCCTTTCTGTTATATAAGAAATCCAACCGATTTCTGTATGTTAATCTTATATCCTGAGTATTTCCTCTTTATTAAGGATTTGGGAAAGTATTATAGGAAGACATGGCTTGAGAGTGAGTCAAATTTTAAATCAAATGCAAAGTTTTGAGTTAAACCCAAGATGGCCAGCATTGGGGGGAAGGGAGTACGGAATGGGATCAGAGGTTTCCTCCCATCTCTTCCATGTTCACTGCCAAGAACAGAGATGACAATAATTATAACCTTCCTTCCTTAAGCACTGTACCAGGCAATGTGCAAGCACTTTTTAAAATCAGTTATCTCAGGAATTCCCTGGTGGTCCAGCGGTTAGGCCTCTGTGCTTTCACTGCTGAGGGCACAGGTTCAATCCCTCGTCAGGGAACTAAGATCCCACAGGCCATGCTGTGCAACCAAAATAAATAAATACATACATACATACATGAAAGAGGCTGTGATAGAAGAAGCAGAGCTGAAAATTAAAGGAAAAAAATTTAGAAAGAAATCCATTATCAAGTTTTCACAATAACCCTGTGAGGCTGGTTAAACTACTTCCATCTTCATTACACAGATGGAGGAATGGAGACTCTCAGGGTACGACTCCCTGCACAGCTGGCCTAAGATGCTATCTGCCTAATCCCAGAGCCTGGCCACACTCCTCTCCCAGCGTTGCTGTTTAAGCCACAGCACAATAGAATGGTAACACAGCATACTAGAGGGAAGGAGCTAGACATTCAGATAGTGAACTTGAGATTTTGTAGGGTTTATATGGTAGTGACAAGGTCAAGGGTAAAGCCCTGTGTATACAGTCTGAGGTAAGGTAGTCAACCAGATAGTTGGAAGAACACACCTCACAGAACTAGTCAGATAAAACCAAAATTTTGTCATGGTTTCTATATGTAGGTCAAAATGATGTGGCAAATTGTGAATGTATTCGAGGTTTTTGTTTGTTTTTTTCACTAGCAGGCATACCCAGCAGAAGATGTGGCCCTCCCCTTTCCTGCAGCTGATCTTTATTAGTGTTTACTGCTCACTAGTATAAACTGCGCTACTCAGAATTGGATTAGGGGGAGATCTGGTCTAAATTAAAGCTGTAATAAATGAGCACTGTTTACATTTCCTTACACCCGGCCTTCTCCATACACACATCAAATTCCTCTGGAAATGAAATGCAAAATAAAACGAGGAAGGATTCTGTTCTTCATTAACATGTAATTATAAAGTGCTGGGGCTCCCCTGCTGGATGGAGAAGGAAAGTCCACAGCAGGGGTGGGATGCTTGAGGATGGGACACTCCTTGTTGCCCTTAACTATGGATGGAGTATCATTTTCACATCTTTACGAAGAGATAAATAACAATGAGGACTCTGATGGACCTCACCAAGCTTAAATCAAGATACTGGCAGGCAGTGTTCCTTTTGGTGGGATCTGGGTGGGGTCTACTTCCTGCCTTTTCCAGCTTCTAGAAGCCACCTGCATTCCTTGGCTCAGGTCTGCCTTCTGCCACCTTCAAAGCCAGCATAAGCAAGTCGGGTCCTTCTTAAATCTCATCACCCTGACCTTCTTCTACAGTCACATCTGCCCGACTCTTCTCCTACATGCTTCCATTTTTAAGGGCCCTGTGACTACATTGCCACCCCCCCCCCCACCCAGATAACCTTCCTATTTTAAGATCATCTAATTAGCAACCTTAATTCCATTTGCAACCTTAATCCTCCTTTGCCAGGTAACCTAACATATTCCAGGGATTAGGATGTGGACATCTCGGGATGGGAATGATGGGAGGAATTATTCTTCCTACCACATATCCCAACTCCAGGAATCCTTCTGCCCTCTGGGAACTAAGATCCATTGTTGCCACGGCTGAGAACTTTCTGTCACCTTGCTTCATATCATCACTTCTGTCTTTTCCCAGCAGAATTCCATGATCAGTTATTAAAATCGTGTCTTTCATACACCTTCAACTCCCTTGTTCCCCTCTCTTGCTTCATTGTTCTTACCTGGCAAAACCTGAAAGAGTTGGGTTAAATCCAACTCTCTGCATGCTCTGCACCTGCATCCATGCAGCTAAAAAAATGGACAGAGAAAATATACTACCAGTAGGACCATCATGCTGCCCACCAATTGTACAACATCTCCCTGGTCTGTTCATTCTCCTACATGACAATTTCCCACCTTTTTGTCCTTCAACTCTGGCCACCCCCCTCCCATTCACCCTTTTAGCCAATGACCTTTTTCACCAAGAAAATAGAAGCAACCAGAAGAGAAGTTCTGCAAATTCCCTCCATCACAGCTACCGACCCACAGCCCATGTCCCCATGTCCTCTGCCTTCCATCCTCATTCTCCATGAACTCTATCCAAGGCCAGCACCTCCTCTTGTGTCTAAAATCCCAGCCCCCTACCTCATCATTCCCAGCAGCACAAAAGCATGCATGATTTCTCTTATCCTAAAAACACACAACAAACTCTCTCTTGACCCCCACTGACCTTTCCTGCTACCCTCCCGTTTCTCTGTCACCCTTTAGAGCAAAACTCCTCAGGAGAGTAACCTGATTTGCTGTGTCCAGTCCTCTCTTGCAATTCTCTCTTAACCTTTTGCAGTCAGACTTTAGACTCCACTCCCTAATCCAACCTGCCCTTGTGGTGGTACCAAATGACCACCATGCTGGCAAATCCAAGGGTCCATATCCAGTCCCAATCTTACTTTGCATACCAATTGTTCCATCGTCTTTGAAGCGCTTTCCTCACTTGACCTTCAGGACTCTCCTGGTTCTCCGCCTACTTTATTGGCCATTTTCAGTCTCCTTTGCTAGTTCCTCCTGGACTGAAGTTCCAGATCCGTCCTTGGTCCTCACGTCTTTTCTATCTACACTCCCCTCTGAATGAGCTCATCCACTTTCATGGCTTTAAATACATCTATATAGTGGTGATGCTCAAATGTGTATCTCCAAGCCTAACATTCCCCCGGACCCCACACTCAGAGCCAGCCATGTACCTGACACAGGCACTTAAACGTCTGATAGACATCTCAAAACCCACCATGTTCAAAACCAGCTAATGATCTTCTCAAAACTTGATCTACCCACAGTCTGCCACATTGCAGTTAATGGCAGGTCCATCTCCTTGTTGCTTAGTCATCACATAGTTGCAATGCTTGCAAACATTCTTGACTCCCCTCTTTTTCTTATCCATATCCCAACTACCTCGAATCCTTAACTTGGCTTTCAAGGTATCTCCAGGCTCTGTCGACGTCTCACCAGCTCCACTGCTACCATCCTGGTCCAAGCCACCATCGTCTGGCCTCAGTTATTATAAGAACCTCCTAACTGTTCTTCCTGTTTCCACCCTGGTCCCAGCTCTGCAGTCTATTACAGCACAGCAGCCAGAGTAGTCCCTGTAAAACCCAAGTCAAATTATGTCCCTTGTATACTCCGTGGTTCCTCATTTCACTCAGAGTAAAAGCCAAGGTCCTTAAAGGGCATACCCGGCCCTCGAAGTTCCACCTCCCACTCACCTCCCACTGTCCTCCCCTTGCTCTCTCCACTCCAACCACACTGGCCTCCTTGGAGTCTTTTTTGACTCACTAGGCATGCCACTGCCTCAGGGCTTTGGATTTGCTATTTCCTCTGCCTCGACTGCTCCCTCTCCCTTTCCCTCCGCCTCATATAACTGTGTGATTTGCTCCTTTGTTAAAGCCATTTCCCCACAGAATCCTTCCTAGTCACTCAGCTCAAAATCACATGCCCTCATCACTCCCTATTCTACTTCCCTGCCTGATTGTTTCCCATAGGATTTATAGCCTTTAAAAAGACGATAAGATGTATTTATTTTGTATATCATCTGCATTCACTGGAATCTAAGCGCCATGAGGGCAGGATTTTGTTCACTGCTCTATGCCCAGAGCTTGGTACATAATAGGTGCTCAGAAAATATTAGTCAGGTGTGAATGAATGTGTGGCTCTTTTTAAAAAGATCATTCTCCGGGACTTCCCTGGTGGTCCAGTGGTAAAGAATCTGCCTTGCAGTGTAGGGGACGTGGGTTAGATCCCTGGTCAGAGAACTAAGATCCCACATGCCGCGGGGCAACTAAGCCCGTGTGCCACAACTACTGAGCTCGCACGCCTCAACTAGAGAGCCTGCGTGCCGCAAACTACAGAGCCCACGCGCCCTGGAGCCCACGTGCCACAACTAGAGAAGAGAAAACCCGCGCACCACAACAAAAGATCCCGCGTGCCTCAACGAAGATCCCACGTGCCGCAACTAAGACCCAACACAGCCAAAAATAAAATAAAATAAATAATAAATAAATCTTTTTAAAAAATAAATAAAAAGATCATTCTCCATCAGAAGCTGGACTGTTAAAAAAAATTCAGGGAATTTTAACCTATTATACACCTAAGCACATCACTCTAATTAAAGAAATAAATTTAAAGGAATTGTAGTAAATATTATTCATTACCTACAAAAGCCATTCTCCTCTCTCCCCTCTCCATCTGTTTTATGCTAATACAACTCTGACTTTGTTTGGGATGCATGTCCCTACCTCCAGGAGTTGAATTACAATGGGTCTAAGCCAGTTCTGGCGATTTTAGAAACTCATTTTTTTAGTCACTTTGCACCTACAGGTGACCATGTACTCTTACTAAACGTGAAGAAGTTAGCTGGGGCACATCTGGGAAAGATTCTCCTCTCTGATAAAATGAAAGTTCTTTTCATCCTTTTCTTTCCTGCTCTGAATCTCCAGATATTTGGGGATATAACTTTTGAAGCTATGGCAGCAATTTGTGACTGTACATTGACAAGCATAAGAAAGCAAACCTTCACTACAAGGATGGCAGAGCAGAAAGACACAAAGAGCCTGGGCCTTTGATGATACTATTGAGCCTTTGGACCAAATCCTGGAAATACTTTCAGACTTCCTGTTTTGTGAAAGACTTAAATATCTTTTTGCTTAAGCCTCTGCTTGTCAGGTGCTCTGCTGTTTTTAGCCAAAAGCATGCCTAATGGATACAGACCTAGGTGAATCTTGGGGTGAACTGTGACATCAAGGGACACCATACCCGACTGAATGTACAGATTCACAAAGGTTCTCAAACCTCAGGGTGCATCAGAATCACCTGGCAAGCTTGTTAGAGTGCAGGTTCCAGGGTCCCACCTTCAGAGATTCTGAGGCAGGAGGCCCAGGGTGGCCAGGGGACACTGGCTATGGAGCCACAGAGGAGAATCACTCCAATGCCCTCCAAGAAAGAGCTTGCCTGTCAGCTGTGAGGAGCACAGTCAGCTGACGACCTCCAGGGGTTAGCACCTGCAGGATCCACCTTAGTTTCTGAGCCAAAGCCACACTCTTCCCCCCAACCTACTAGGACATGGCCATTTCTGCCCATAGTGAGGCTCTAATGGGCAGTCTTTGCTCCGAAACTCCCCACTGGGTTGGCTGAGATTTTGTCAGATCTGTGTCATGCTCTGGGCACATTCTGCCCAATTCCACTTCCTTCCCTCTTCCTTTCGCGGGTGTCAGATGGGCACTGTGGTGTGAAGGTTCCGTGCCCAATACCGCTCTCGCAGGTGTTACTGCCCAATAAACCTCTTGTGCTCCTAATTCCTCCTTAGGGTCTGCTTCCCGGAGGACCCAACTAACACAATGACATTTTTTAAGAAGCACCTAGGGATGATTCTAATGCAGGTCATCTGTGGCTAAAGTTTGGGAAATGCTAGTGTAGGATCTGGGGTAAGGAAAAATCCTTACCCCAGCTCAGGGGATGGCGAGAGATGTTGTCTCTCAGACTCTGCCTCTGTGTCATAGTCTTTTTATTCTTCTCTGGAGAGATTTCATTTTTTCTCACTGGTACATCTAGCATAAACATTGGGCAAATGGGTCCAGCCATAGTACCCATGAGAAAACTTTGTGGTACAAACTATTCACTTGTTGAACCACTTTACAAAAATTGTATGAAATTGTACAAAATGATTATGCGTGCAAGTTCACCTTGTTCCGGTGTTCTAGCACCTGTGTGGAGTACTTGGCGATGCCTTTGCTTTTCACTTTCTGCAGCTGGAAGGCTCATCTACAGTTCCAGTTTTCTTCTGGACACTCTTCTTTCAATCTTTGGGATAACAGGGGCTGGATAAGGGAAGCGGACATGCTGTGGGAGCAAGCATATCACAGAGGTCCACCACAAAGAGGACCCCCAATGTGGCAAATGAACTTTACCATGTTTCCTAGAACCAGCCTTACCTGAAGCTCACTTTTCAGGTGTCCACCTTTCAAAACTGACTTTTAGGGCTTCCCTGGTGGTGCAGTGATTGACAATCTGCCTGCCAATGCAGGGGACACGGGTTCGAGCCCTGGTCTGGGAAGATCCCACATGCCGCAGAGCAACTAGGCCTGTGAGCCACAACTACTGAGCCTGTGCGTCTGGAGCCTGTGCTCCGCAACAAGAGAGGCCACGATAGTGAGAGGCCCGTGCACCGCGATGAAGAGTGGCCCCCGCTCGCCGCAACTAGAGAAAGCCCTTGCACAGAAACAAAGACCCAACACAGCCAAAAATAAAAATTAATTAATTAATTAATTTAAAAAAATGAGTAGAGGCTTCTTCCTTCAACTTTACCATGCTGTTAAAAAAAACAAAAACAAAAACAAAAACAACTGACTTTTACTAAAGTCCATCTTTGGATTAGTGCTGAAAAAGTGCAACTGACAGATACAGCCTAAACTAAATTTTTAAAATACTCATTGAATAGAACCAACCCCAAAAATATCAACAAAGAAAAAGAACAAATGGTTCCACTGTTATTCTTGATATTCTATCCATAATGTAAAGTGCCATTTTGTAGCATGAGTGGTTCAATACTGAGTTTGGATGAATAAGTGCTAATTTTTCCAGCACTTTGGATGAATAAGTGCTAATTTTTCCAATAAGTGTAGATGTCCTGTGAAGGCAGCAAGGACACGAATAGCACCCATCCCTCTTTGTCCCCCCCACCCACTGGGTTGCTAAAGCCAGGAGTCTTCCTCTCATGCATCTCTGACCTTGAAGACAAAGCTAAGTTGTATCCACCCTACTTCCTGATGAGGTCTCTAACCCATTCACTCTGTACCACCTCCACTGCCACCATTCTTGTCAAGGCCTCTGTCATCTCTCCTCTGGATTCCCCTGGACCATCACAACAGCCTGCCCCACACTGGCTTCCTTCTAATTTGTTTTCCACATGGCTGACAGAGGGATCTTTTAAACTTCTAAATCAGATTGTGCTCTTTCTTAACTTCAAGGCTTTCAATGACTCTGCCTTAAGGCTCCTTACCTGGCCTACAAGCCCTGGAGCAATCCAATCCCTTCCCTCCTCTGCAGCCTCATCTCCCTCCTCCCCTCTTCCTTGTTCAACATGATCCAGGCACTCCGGCATTCCTGTCTTTTTTTTGAGTGGGCCAAGTTCTTTCCCATCCCTGCTTATAACTCTCTTCCATCTACTTCTCACCAGAGCCGTCATCTCCTAAGTAAAGCCACCCCTCACCACCCCTGCCGTCTATATTTGGCCTCTCCTAGGACTCTGTACTGTTGTTTATAGACTTGACCATGTGATTATTTGTGTAACATATGTTTTTTCTACTCTATTTTAAGCTCCATGAGATCTTGGTTGTCTGGTTGACCACCAGACACCCAACATCAGACACAGTGCCAGGGTCGTAACACTTATTAAAAAATGAAAAAATCTTAATGAATTAAGATTGATCATAGCTCAGTCTTACTCTCACCAAGTTTTCAAGAATTTCTTACTCTTCTACCAGGGAATAAAGGCTTTGGTCCTAGCTGTTGATAATTTCTACTTGGCTATATAAAACTTTCTAGGTTTTCTGGAACTAGAGACTAGGTGAACAGTAAATTATTTTCATTGGTTCAAATATACAATATATTTCTATACAAAAATCATTCTGAAAAAGATATGTAATCAGAATGTGTTGGAAGGCTATAAAAGCAAAGCCTGTGACTATGCTCTCTAGGCTTAGGTTCTCAACAAAGCAGTAAAATCCCCAGTGGCTCTGAATCCCACTGAGACTGTCCTCAGCTCCGCCTCAGCTCAGCCAGCTCCTCGGAGGCCCTGACAGCACGGAGGTCAGAGTTTACACGTCCCTACGGCAGGGCTACATGTAGATCCTGCACAGGCATACAACTGTCAGTCTTTCAAGGTTGTGCTTCCTCACTTGGGGTGGGGGAGAGGGATGGGGTCGGCATGGGAGGTTGTTGGTGTAAAGGGAGGTGGAAAGGGAGGGAAGTGGTCTGAGAGATTCAGGAATATTCAACCACTAATCCACCAATGAGGATCTGATCAGAGAAGCTGAACCACCAGGAGAGAGATAACCAGTAAGGAGTTTATTTAGGGATATGACCTTTTGTAATTTGGGGATTGGTCCTACAGTCTCTGTAGGGCTCCACGTCTGGTGTTAGAACCTGAAGATTTCAGCAGGTTGTTGGGAAGGGAAGATGGAGCTAAAGCAGCAGTTCTTTATTAGGGCCTATCCCCCCCACCCCCATGCACCTGACGTTTGACAATGTCTGGAGACATTTTGGGTTGTCACAACTTGGAGACAGGATACTGGCATCCAATAGGTAGAGGCCAGGGATGCTGATACACATCCTACAATGTAAGGAAAATTCGCCACAATGAAGAATTATCTCACCCAAATGTCAATAGTACTAAGATTTAGAAACTCTGATATAGAGTGAGGACCAACTGCAACCCGTGCATGTAACCTGGAGCCCAGGAAGATGGGTTAGAACCAATGTCCCTTACCTCTTAAAGCTTCAGGGCTGCAGGCGCCCTGTGGTAGCAGCGGGTGCCTTTTCTCACAGAGCTAACCATGCACTTGGTTCATGTGTCAGGGAAGCCAAAGACAGCTCCCGGGGCAGGTGGAAACGCTGCAGGCCCAGCTGGCACTCCTAACCAACAAAGTGGGCCCGCCCATAGGGACAAGGTACGTGACCTACAACAGCACCTGGGGCCTCTGCTCCCACCACCCCCACAATCCCCCAGCTCCACCTCTCCACCTAAAAGCAATGTGGCCACTGCTTCCAAATCCTGGGCAAAACGTGTTTGCGGCCCACCTTCAACATAGAGGGAAGACAATTCTGGAAAATGTAGTTCAGCATTGTCAAGTTGACACATTATAAAGCCACCACAGGGGACTTCCCTGGTGGCGCATTGGTTAAGACTCCGCGCTTCAATGCAGGGTGCCCAGGTTCGATCCCTGGTCAGGGAACTAGATCCCATATGTCGCAACTAATAGTTCGCATGCCGCAGCTATAAAGGATCCCACACGTGGCAACGAAGACCCCGCGTGCCACAGCTAAGACCTGGCACAGCCAAATAAACAAATAAATATTAAAAAATAATAATAAAATAAAGCCACTGCAGGATATACATGGAAGAGTTATGTGAGGGTTCTCCAGAGAAACAGAACCAGTTGGATGTGTGGATGGATAGATGGATAGATAGACTAGATAGACAGATAGATAACAAGGAATTGGTTCATGCAATCATGGAGGCTGACAAGCCCCAAGGTCGATCCTCAGCAAGCTGGAGACCCAGAAGAGCCAGTGATGTAGTTCCATTCTGAAAGCTGGCAGGCTGGAGATCTAAGAAAAGCTATGTTTCAGTTCAAGTCTGAACACAGGAGTAGACCAGTGTCCCAGCTCAAAGTCAGTCAGGTAGAAGAAATTTTCTCTTACTCAGCCTTTGTATTCTATCCAGACCTTCAACTGATTGGATGAAGCCCATCCACATCAGGGAGGGCAATCTGCTGTACTCAGTCTACAAATTCAAATGCTAATCTCACCCAGAAACACCCTCACAGACACATCCAGGATAATGTCTGACCAGATATCTGGGTACCCCACGGCTCAGTCAAGTTGACATATGAAGTAATCCATCTCAAATTGCTTAAAGCATTTCCTAGATTGTGTATCAGTAAACACGGGGAATTGAATAAGGGGTGCCTCTCTCCAGACTTTCTATAGAACCTTGAGTGTATACCATTTATTGACTTTTTTCATTGCCTCTCACTGCTGTTCAACTATTATCAGATCTGCTCTGCTCAGTTTTTAATCCTCAGCTCCTAGCAAAGGCCTTGGGACACAGTAGGCACTCAATTGATATTGGTTAAATGAATGCCTGCTTTTAAGGTGGAAGAAACCCGAACAAAATTGTAAATAATAATTTACTTTAGGTGGATTTTGTCCTCACAAAGAATTTTTGTTTTAGGGGTTGTGTGTTGTTGTCACCAGACTTCTAAAAAGATTCTAGTTCTCCTATAGCGATATCTTCTTAAATCTTCCCTGGGTTTTTCCACAATAACCTACTAGAATGTTGTATTAAAGTAAAACACAAATTAGTCATTTCTCTCTTCGGGAATAAAGTAATATAGAAATTAAAATTTCAAGAGCTAACACTTTAAGTGCAATCAACTCTTCGAAATAATTTTTCACCTTCAAAACATGACAATCAAGCAGCAAAACAATAAATCCTAAACTCTGAAGCAGTGAGAATCCATAGGAGGTAAAAGGAGCAAAAGACAACCTCCATTTTTATCCTAACCACGGCAAATATCACCACATTCAACTGGAAATGATAAGCTTATAGATGTGAGAGTCCTGAGGAAAACAAAATCATTGCTTCCTTGCTTTTTCTGAAGGAGAAAAATGAAACTCTTCTGAACTTCACTGGTCACCAGGAAGAAGCACATTATATCAAAGAGGTTTTTAAAAATCATATTATGTTAAATAGGTTAAAGGGCCAAAACTTCAATCTCTGTAAACTTCATCTTTCCAGGATATTAATAATTTCTGAAGTTACTGTGCGCCTTAAAACCAGAAGGTCCTTTGGCAACCCTTAAGTTTCCAATTAGGCTCAGCCCAGAATGATAGTATTTTTTTTAAAGAAGTCACTTCCAGGGAAGAAATGTTCTCAAATCCAGTTTCCACAAGAGCCAGGCAAGTGAACAGGAAAACACCATAATCTCCATTTAAAGGGAATCTATCATAAGAGGTATCTGATATAACAGGTAAAGGACCTGACAGAATTAGTTTCAACATCATGTGAGATGCCTATGGTTTTAGGGCAAGAATTCAAGATTTGGAGTTGGAAAACTTGGATTTAATTTCTGGCTTTGCCACTTGTGAGCTACATGACCTTGAAAGGGGAAAGCAGTTCTATGGACCCTCAGATTCTTATGTGGAAGGTCTAACCCCAGGGTGGCGATATTTGGGGATGGGGCTTTGGGGAGGTAATTAGGTTTAGATGAGGTCATAAAGGATTAATGCCCTTATAGGAGACACCAGAGAGCTTGCTCTAGCTTTCTCCCTCCCTTCCTTCCCCCTCCTTCTGTCTCTGCCATGTAAGGACACAGCAAGAAGGCTGCTGTCTGCAAGCCAGGAAGAGAACCTCACCAGAACTCAACCATGCAGGCGCTCTTATCTCAGACTTACAGCCTCCACAAGTGTGAGAAAATAAATTTGTTGTTTAAGCCACCTAGTCTATGGTATTTTGTTGTGACAGCCCAAGCTGACTGTTACAGGGAGGCATTAAACTTCTCTGAGCTTCAGTCCCTCATTTGTAAAATGGAGATAATTATACCTAAGTCATAGCATTATTGAGAGAGTCAATGAAATAATACATAATGAGAGTTTTTAATAAACTGCAAAGAATACTACAAATGCATGGTCTTGTTCCATGATTACTTATATAAAAGTAATCAACATCTGTAGAGTACAGTTTAACACTAATTTGATGGTTAAAACAACTGTATTAGATACACAAAACAGATAGTATCCTCACATTGTTAATGAGGAATTGGAAGCCACAACTAGAAAACCAGGTTTTCTGACACCAAATCCAGCGGTATTCCCACTCTGCTCTTAAAAGATCTGTTCAACTTTAACAATACAGCAAAAAGGTGTGATGAAGGCTCTACACAAACATAAGAACTTTTCTCCCTAGCTTGCCCACCATCTTCTTCCGTTCAGTGTTCATATGGTGCGTGGTATTGATTTGTTTCTGGCACAAGTAAGAAGTGTAGGTACTCAGATTAAGAAAGAGGGTGAGAGACTCCCAGACTTCAGACTATAATACAAAGCTACCATAATCAAAACAGCACAGTACTGGCACAAAAACAGACATATAGATCAATGGAACAGAATAGAGAGCCCAGAAATAAACCCACGCACTTATGGTCAATTAATCTACAACAGAGGAGGCAAGAATGCACAATGGAGAAAAGACAGTCTCTTCAATAAGTGGTGCTGGGAAAGCTGGACAGCTACATATAAAAGAATGTAATTAGAAAACTCTCTAACACCATATACAAAAATAAACTCAAAAGGGATTAAAGATCTTAATGTAAGACTGGATACTATAAAACTCCTAGAGGAAAACAGGCAGAATACTCTTTGAAATAAATTGCAGCAATATTTTTTTTGGGATCCGTCTCCTAAAGTAAAGGAAATAAAACCAAAAATAAACAAATGAGACCTAATTAAACTTAAAAGCTTTTGGACAGCAAAGGAAACCATTGATAAAGCAAAAAGACAGCCTCCTGCATGGGAGAAAATATTTGCAAATGATATGACCAGTAAGGGGTTAATATCCAAAATATACAAATAGCTCATACAACTCAACATCAAAACCAAGCAACCCAATTAAAAATGGGCAGATGAACTGAGTAGAAATGTTTTCAAAGAAGACATGCAAATGGTCAACAGGCACATGAAAAGATGCTCAATGTCGCTAATCATCAGGGAAATGCAAATCAAAACCACAATGAGGGCTTCCCTGGTGGCGCAGTGGTTGAGAATCTGCCTGCCAATGCAGGGGACACGGGTTCGAGCCCTGGTCTGGGAAGATCCCACATGCCGCGGAGCAGCTGGGCCCATGAGCCACAATTACTGAGCCTGCGCGTCTGGAGCCTGTGCCCCGCAACAAGAGAGGCCACGATAGTGAGAGGCCCGCGCACCGCGATGAAGAGTGGTCCCCACTTGCCGCAACTAGAGAAAGCCCTCGCACAGAAACGAAGACTCAACACAGTCATAAATAAATAAATAAATAAATAAATAAATAAATAAAAGAACGTGAATTTCTTTAAAAAAAAAAAAGCAAACTGGGCTATTCATTAAAAAAAAAAAAAACCATAATGAGATATCACTTCACATCTGTTATAATGGCTACTATTAAAAAGACAAGAGATAACAAATACTGACCAGGATGTGGAGAAAAGGAAACCCTCGTATACTGCTGGTGGGAATGTAAATTGGTGCAGCTACTGTGGAAAACAGTATGGAGGCTTCTCAAAAAACAAAAATAGAACTGACGTATATGGCCCAGCAATTCCACTCCTGGGTATACATCTGAAAAAAACAAAAACACCAATTCAAAAAGATACATGCACCCCAATGTTCATAGCAACATTATTTACAATTGCCAAAATATGGAAGCTACCTAAGTGTTCATCAACAGAAGAATGGATAAGAAGATGGGTGTGGGGCTTCCCTGGTGGCACAGTGGTTGAGAACCTGCCTGCCAATGCAGGGGACACGGGTTCGAGCCCTGGTCTGGGAAGATCCCACATGCCACGGAGCAACAGGGCCCGTGAGCCACAATTACTGAGCCTGCGCATCTGGAGCCTGTGCTCCGCAACAAGAGAGGCCGTGATAGTGAGAGGCCCGCACACCGCGATGAAGAATGGTCCCCACTTGCCGCAACTAGAGAAAGCCCTCGCACAGAAACGAAGACTCAACACAGTCATAAATAAATAAATAAATAAATAAAAGAACGTGAATTTCTTAAAAAAAAAAAAAAAAGAAGATGGGTGTGTGTGTGTGTGTGCCTGTGTGTGTGTATATATATATATGTACATGTATATATATATATATATATATATATACACACATATATATATATATACACACAGACACACACACACACATACACAATGAAATACTGCTCAGCCATTAAAAATAGTGAAATTTTGCCATTTGCAGGAACATGGATGGATTTGGAGGGCATTATGCTAAGTGAAATAAGTCAGACAGAGAAAGACAAATATTGTATGATATCACTTACACATGGAATTTAAAAAATACAACAAACTAGTGAATATAACAAAAAGACGCAGACTCGCAGATATAAAGAACAAACTACTGGTTACCAGTGAGGAGAGGGATGGGGGAAGGAGCAATACAGGGGTAGGGGATTAAGAGGTATAAAATAAGCTACAAGGATATACTGTACAACATGGGGAATAGAGCCAATATTTTATAATAACTATAAATGGGATACAACCTTTAAAAAATTGTTAATCACTATATTGTACCTCTGTAACTTATGTAATATTGTATATCAACTACAATAAAAAAATAAAAATTAAAGTTAAGAAAAAGAAAGAGGGTGAGAGAAGACCCTTGAATGACTGTAACAGTTACTAGAAATCTGGAAATTTGGCAGGCAAAGCAGAACGAGAAAGGGAAATATAGAAGGTGGTTAATGACACAGATTCTCGACTCTAATCTCGGGGTTGCCATTTATGACCTATGAACTGTTGGGCAAGTTAACCTAATTGAGCTTCAGTTTCTTTATCTGTAAAATGGGGATAATAACAATACCTACTTCATAGGGCTGCTGTTAAGAATTAGATGAGTTGATCCATGTAAAGTGCTTAGGGCAGCTTCTGACACAAAATAAGTGTTCAATTTATGTGGCCTCATGAATAAGTTGCCAGTGGCAAGAAAAAGATGGATGATAAGAATAGCCCTTTCCTGCCTTCTAGGGAGACAGAAGCCTGCATCCCTTCGCAGGCTACCAGCGCTGGGTTTGCTGGCTGGGGCCATGGGTAAAGGGATCATGTAATTTATAGTTTTTGAGTGCAAAAGAATTCATATTAGGTAATTTCGTGAAATATTTTAAAGCGACCATTTGATTTCATTATATTAATAGATCTATAAAAGAGTTTTATTCAAAAACTATTTTCAAAAATAATTTCTCCCAAATAAATGCATCATATAGTTTGTTCATTAAAGCAAGATTTAAAACTTCTTTATAGTGATTATTTGAGTTTTAAAATATAACCAAGTAGAACAGTTATTCTTGATACATGCTCATTTACTTTAATGAGTTTCTTAGCTGACTCTAATACTACCATTGATATTTTCCAAGGTAGTCTCACTCTTTTCATAAAATAACCTGTAATCTTCTTTAAAGGTGCATCTTGTAGCTGATAATTTTGAAACTGTTGATACCTTCAATGTTCCTTTGCTGTAAACCACATTATTTTTAATTGAGAAAATATTCTCCCAATAGATGCTGAGGTACCTGGTAAACTCACAGTAAATTCTGCTACATAGAAGATACTCTCGTTCTAATGTTTTAATGTAAGTATTTACATATTTCAGCGCAAATATTTTTATACATATTGTCTCCATTCAGAATACCTTTCTTCAACACAGAGTATTATAAAACTTGTCAAATAAATTATCTGTTATCAACCACCACAGATACTGCAAAATACGGCCTTCTCAATCTCATTGCCTTCTAATAATATGAATTTATCCAATTAAAAATGGGAGCTCAAAAGAAAAGGAGGGGGGCTCCATCCAAAGAGTTAACCCCCCTTTTGGAAAATTCTTACTGACCCTCAGGTCTCAGCGTAACCATCTCCCCCTGACCTGGCCACCACACTTCCCTCCTCCCAGGCTAGTACAACCCCTTGTTATGTGCTTCTACTCCATTCTGGCAATATTCTGCTTAATGTTTCCTCCCACCAAGTTCCACAAGGCAGGGACTGTGTCTGTCATGTTCACGGTGGGATCCAGCACAGTGTCCGACACACAGTAGGTCCTCAGTAAATAAAAACTGAATTAATGTACAAACAGCCCATTGTTGAAAAGAACACATAATTAGGTTCAACGTGTAAGAACCCAATAAGATCCCATGAAATATGATTTAAAACATTTTCTTTTCCTAATAATAACTTTACAGTGGAGAAGCTTGGCAGATCTACCTCGGCCATGTGATCAAAATTAACATCACCAGTAATAAGACATATCAACATCATGTACCCGATGACAGGATGCCCTGAGAAAAGCACATCATCACTTCCGTGGTATTCTTGCCAAAAAGCCATAACCTCAAATGGAACCATGAGAAAACATCAGACAAGCCCAAACTGAGGGCTGTTCCACCAAATAACTGACAACTGCACTGGACTCTTCTAAAGTGTCAAGGTTATGAAAAACAAAGACTGAGCAACTGTCACAGATTTGGAGGAGACCATGGAGATATAACCACTATATGCAAAGTGAGGTCCTGGAACAGTTTAAAGGACATTAGTAGGAAAACTGGAAAAATCTGAATAATGCCTGTAGATTATTTAATCATATTTTACCAGTGTTAATTTGGTATTAATAATAGAGTAGTAGGGGTAATCAATGAAAGTTAAAGTTTCCCCAGTTATTTGTTCAAAGACCAAAAACCTTAAGCACCATATTTACAGTGTTTCCTCTTGCCTGAGTACCTTGCATTGATCCATTAGTGCTGACTTATGAAGCCCATCCACTCTGCCCACTTGTCAAGGCCCCTTCCAGCCTGACTGCCCATGGAGCAGACTGAAGCAGGCTCTGGGGTCCTCAGTACTCTCCTTGTCTTTGCACTCACCCGGTCTCCCAGGGACCAATGTCTTCCCCTCTACTGCTTCTGTCAAAGGCAGGGTCCCTCTCTACCTTTAACGTGGCTCAAAGGTCACCTCCTGAAGGCCTTCCGGAATTTGCCCTTCCCAGGGCTGATGATTCCTTCCCCTCTCATGGCCTGGCCCTTGGATGAATATGTGCTCCAAGGCACGGCTTTATCATGTGCTGTTAAGTCATAACTTGCTTGTATGCTGTGGCCCCAGATAAATTGTCAGGGAACCCTCTGATGGCCATGCCCCTCAAGGGTCTCTCCAGGCCCTGTCATCGTAAGACGCATTCTAGTCTATAATGAGGAGTTGATGAATGAGGAGCATGAGGGCCCAGAGAGGCTAAGTGACTTGCCCAGGACGCTGCAGTATGTGAATGGTGGGGCCTACACCACCCGGCTCTCTCGAGTGGCTGTGCAGTGCTGAGCTCATGTCTCAGGATGCACTGGGGGAGATGAGACAGGGGCAGGCCAAGTCGTGGCAAGTCTGGACAAGGAGTTTGGCCCTCAGCCCTGTAACAGCAAGCCACCATTAAGGATTCTAAGCCTGGCTCAGCTCTGATAATGTCACTGTTACTCAAAAACTTTCAGCGGCTCCTATATAATAAACTCTGCACAATAAACTCCAAAATCCTTATGGTGGCACCCAAACAAACCATCCAACCTGCTTTTGGTTTACTTTTCCATCCTCATCTCTCTTGCTTCCCTTTCACGTTATCCAAATTCAACTCAAACAGTATGGTCACCCACATACTCAGGTGGTCTCTCCAGCACCTAGCGAAGTATGTGACACACTGAATGAAAGAACCCCAGTTTTCCTCCCAAGTCTTGGGCAATGATGTTCCTCCAATTGGAAACCAGTGATGACTTTCCTTCATCTCCTCATATACGTTTCTACCTCCTTTATTAAGGCCTAGCTCAAATGCTTCCTTCTCCATAGAGTCTGTTTTAACAAAATCCCTCCAGCTAGAAATGGCAGAAGGCCCCCCCCTTCTCTGATGACTCATGCGTCTCATCTCCCTTCGAGTATGCTGTCTTTTGTAGGGAGGGATCTGTGTCTGTTTTGGCTCTGTGGTAGGAAATGCTGTGCCCTCCGCCCCCAGATGCCCACTGCCAGGCCCGTGCACCCATGTCCCAGCTTCTCTGAGGGTTGACTTCAAATGGCTCACAGACGCCTCCCCTGTGCTGAGAATAGACCTCAGCTGGCAGGATCCCCCTTGTCTCTGGAAGTGACTCCCCCAGTCCTACAGGGGCAGCCGACAGCCGACAACTGACTAATATGAGGTGCAAAGGGCCAGCCCCCTTGTCTCAGTGGGGAACGACTCTTGTGGAGCTGTGGATACTCCAGGGCCCCCATGAGTCAGGCCAAGGCTGCTGAATCCACATCTTCGAGTGGCTTCTTCCGCTGTCTTATCTTGCTGCACACCCTCCCTTATAGGTTTGCCCTGAAGTACGTTCCCTCAATAAATCATTTTCCTGAGAATTCCCATTTCAGGCTCGCTTCTCGGAACCTGACCTAAAACATACGTGAAACCACCAACACCTAGCTAAAGGCGGGTGCAGACAGTTACGTCGTGTCTGCAATGTGTCATGCACGGCAGATATTTTACAGGCATCGCCTCATTTCATCTTCTCAACAATCCTATGCATAGGAACTGTTACCCCTCTTCTGCAGAAAGGGTAACTGAGGCTTAAAGTTAAAATCAGATTGATGATTTCAACTCGTATCTGTTCTTTCCACCCCAGCCGGTCGCTCACTAGCATAACCTCAACCCTCAGAGGAACTCAATACGTGTTCCTGAGAAAATGAATGAGCCATAGTTAGGTTTTCTCAACTCTGTCTATGTAGTTTAGAGTTGGTTGTTGCTTTGTCCAACTTTAAAAAAAAGAAATTACAGCCAGTATTGTGCTAAGTTGTAAACTGAGGGAAACTTAGTAAGACCTGTTCTTTCAGATTCCTCTTGGAGTCCCTCTGTCTGGGAGACAAGGATTCTCCCTTCTTCCAGGTATAGGGAGGACACCTCTCACATGTGGGGCTTATGACCTCCTTCAGGGGAAGGTCAAAGAGCTCCTGCATTTGCCATTTCTCATATTCCTTCAGCTTAAAATATTTGATACACCAAGTTGCCATATTTGGGGGTGGCGTGTCCTGAACGCCCCCCAGCACCCGCTCCCTCATCAAAACCAGGTGATAAATGCTATACTAGGGACAGAAAGATACTGAGTCTGCTTTGAAAGCACAGGAGAGGTGGCAGTTACCTCTGACAAGGGTGGTAGGGATGGGAGCAGGGGATTTTAGAAGAACTTCACAAAGGGAGAGAAACTCAGGTGGGGTCTTGAGGGACAAGGAGAAAGTCATCTAGCAAGCAAGCGAAGACGGAGTGGAAGATGATCTCAGTCAGAGAGGACATCAAGAGTGACGGCGTGGGCGTGAGAAAGTGCACAGCGTGTTCGGGACAGCCGCAGGTGTCAGAGGTGGCGGGCAGCCGAAACCAGGGGCGCGACAGACAGGAAAGGCAGGAGGGGGTCAGGAGCCCACGACGGTCTGAGAAGGCACTCGAATCAAGAGGGGCCAGGCCTGCAGAAGACTGGAAGTCACCTTCAATGATTTCAACCCTGCTTCCACTGAAGGAGGCCCTGACGTATCCCCCTCATAAGGTTGTCCACGGGTGACGGAGCCAGAATGAGAACAGGTCAACTCACATCAGATGCTCAGCCCAGCACCAGCCCACTCAACAGTACTGCTTGGCAGAGAGAGCCAGAAATAAATATCCAGCTGTAACAGCACCAAAACACGGGTATTTTTTTCAAGTAAACAGCCTCACTTCACCTCACCTGAACTCACATGAACTCTCATTTTGTCCTGCTCGCTGGAAATTGATCCAGGAATGTAGGAATTTACTGATAAGATGTCTCAGTTGGAAGGAAAGCTAAGCGGCATGCTCTTTTGTCCTCCTTTATCATATTTTTTAAAACATGAGGGCCATTTCTTAAAGGGAAACACAAAGGGGTAAGAAAAATGTTGAAGGTTAGCTTCTGCATAAAGCTTCAGGAATCAATATGCTAGCCCAAATTTTGGAGTCTAAATATTCCTATTTAAGCAGGCAGTTTTCAGTTCCTAATTTCTTACCTCCTTGAGAAGAAGGGGGCCCAACAGTTTAAATCAGAGATTCTCATAAAAACAATGTGCATTTTTACATGGACTTGAAGAAACTAGAAAATAGCATATGTATTCCATTACATATGATAAAGAACCATTATTAATATTTCTAAATAAATGATTTCTCCTGGCACACTAGTAATGAATTGTACTCACTAGTCACCTGGTTCTAAATTCTTTATTCCCGAGTGCATGAGTGACAGTAAGTGAATTCTGCTAATTAAGCCCGGTGCCTTGTCTGAGATGAGATTTAGAATACAGGAACTAAAATTTGCTTTGTGAGTGAATTCAGAGCAGACCACAGGAAGACGCTTTTGTTTCCGTTGCTGCTCTCAAAATTTGTAGGAGTAAAGGCAAGGGGTTGAAGACCACCTCGGGCGGCAACTGGAGGGTGTGTGAAGTCTGTGCCCAAGGCCCTTCCCAGCATTATCTCCCTGCACTGAGATCTGTCCACAGTGTACCTGAAGCCAGCACAGCCCCTGGGAATTGCAGGCCCCTTTGTCCTCAGTCAGACTAGTTCACTGCCCGCGGGCAAAGCAGGAAGGTTTCACTCTCCTCCCCATTACTGTTCAAATAAGTACTCGGGCCTGCAAACGTCCTATGGATCATTCATCAGTTAATGGACACTGAACTTTTTCCCTGTCTTGAGGTGAAATGCCCAGTGGGACTCCAGTGGGAATGCCTGAAGAGGGAATGCTTTATGGGTACCCACCGCCACCAAGGTCTTGATCTCAAATCCCTAAACCTAAAGCAACTCTCAGAAGCTCCCTGTGCCACACAGCCTGGGGGACTGCAGGACCCCCTTTTGCCAAGGGCCGCTCAATAATGATAAAGTTTATACGGCTAACCACTGGGGGTAGAACACAGCCATTTTCTCCTTGGAAAAAGTGGCCCCAGGATAAACAACAAGGTCCTACTGTATGGCACAGGGAACTGTATTCAGTATCCTGTGATAAACCATAATGGAGAAGAATATGAAAAAGAATGTGTATATATATGTATAGCTGAATCACTTTCCTGTACAGCAGAAATAAACACATTGTAAATCAAATATGCATCAATAAAATAATTTTTTTAAGTGGCCCCAAACAGCAAGCACTACAAAAGGCCGATTTTTCTTGAAAAAAAAAAAAAAAAAACCAGCCCTTGTCATGATAGCCCATGTTATCCTAACTAGAATCTTAGACATTGAGATTTTAAAAAGTGCTTTCAAGATGATCTCACCTAAGCATACCAGCTTACAGATGAGGACACTGAGCTTGGCCAGTCCACATGACTTACTCAAGGCCCTCCAACGAATTAGTATTCCCTAAAACTGGAACAGAGATCTCCAGGTCCTGGTCCGGTCCTTCTGGGGTTGAAGGTGATATGCTGGCGAGAAGCAGAGCAATGGGCTTAACACGGCCCATCCTGCCAGAGCAATTTTCATGCAATAATAATTCATTAACACATGATTTGTACACTAAAAGGTACATGTTAATTTTTAAAAAATTAAAACAAGGAAATTCCATGCTTGTGGTGGTGTTTAAGGCTATGTTCCCAAGCCATAAACACTACAGATACTCTGTCAATATGGTAGCCACTAGCCACGTGTGGCTAGTGAGCACTTGGAATAGAGCTGGTACAAGTTGAGAGAGGCTGTAAGTGTAAAACACACACCTGACTTCAAAGACGTAGGTCCAAAAAAGAATAAAATTTCTCAATAATTTCTTATGGTTACATGTTGAAATGATAATATTTTAGATGAATTGGTTTAAATAAAATACATTATTAAAAGTAATTTCACCTGCTTTTTCCCCTTTTTTAATGTTGTTTAGTAAACTGGAAATTACATTTGGGGCGTGCATTATCCTTCTATTGGACTGTGGCTTGTAGAGGGTGGATAGAGGGTGGATATTAGGGCTGCTCAATAGTCAAGTTATCTTCCTTCCAGGCACACACTAGGATTGCAGGTCCCTGCCCCCTATGAAATGAGGTGTGGTCATGTAGTTGGCTTTGGTCAATGAAATGTGAGTGGAAGACACGCGTTTTTCTGGGCAGTGCCTTTAACTGCCCATGCAGGACACTGTAACGCCTTCCAAGGAAATCGTGGACATGAATGTGGAGACTAATCGCTGTCAAACTGTGGTGAGCTGAGGCTCCCACTGACTCGCCTTAGATGTGGAATGTGAGCTCAGAATCAACTTTTTAAAATCAGCATTGAGATTTGGGGATAGTTCATTCCTGTAGCATCAGCTAACATATTCTTAAATATAACTTTCTAGTGTAAAGGTGTACAGAGAACTATGCCACGGCAGCGACTCCCAAACTTGCTTAACCACAGAGCACTTTGAAGGTGTGATTTATTGACAGGATAGTAATTAGAGTTCATGAGATAGAATGCATACTCAGATTTGTGAAGACAGCAAAAATAGACCACACAGATCAATTAATTGAGCCAATGATCAAAATCTGACTTGCATGTCTTACTAGTCTTAGAATAAAACCAAAAATTAATCATTTTTATGTTAAGAATGAACAAATCAAAATCATTTATTTTACTTTTTAAAATACATTTCATCAAAAATTTTTTATAAGAATAATATTTTGTGACTTTTTAAAAATTGTGAGCCTGGTCAGTATCAGAAACACGGTTGCTGATTAAGGATAGCACCTAGTCTGTTTCCTAAATTTTGCCTTTACTACATTATGATCTGAAAAAATAACATTTTTCCAGAAAATGAAGAACAATATGATCAGTGTGCTCTGCTATATTTGGGGACTACTGAAACGGGCTTCTCCAAAATTCAATTATTTCATCCCGAATAGCTCACTTCCTTCTTTTTTTAGAAAACAAAGTCTGTGATTTATCATTTTTACTTTGAAGGATTCACTTTTTGCTTGCTTTAGATTGATACAATTTGCTAACTATCAAGACTGCTTTTTGTTTAAAACTTTCTTCTTTCAATCTCAGATCCACAGGGAGCAAATTTATGTAGTATAAATATTTTTACATGAAATCAGTACTAAATATTATTACAAATTAATTTTTTATTGAGATATAATGTATCACAATCTCTTAAAGTGGTTTTTAGTATATTCACAAGTCATGCCACCGTCACGACTAATTTCAGAATATTTTTATCACCCCAAAAAGAAACCCCATTCCCATGAGCAGTCACTCAGTACTTCCCCTCTCCCCCCAGCTCCTGGCCACCACTAATCTACTTTTTGTCTCTATGGATTTGCCTTTCCTGGACATTTCTTACAAATGAAATTATACAAGATGTGGTCTTCTGTCTGGCTCCTTCGCTTAGCATAATGTTTTCAAGGTTCATCCATGCTGTAGCATGAATCAGCACTTCATTCCTTCTCATGGATGAATTATATTCCATTGTATGGAGAATTATCACATTTTGTTTATCCATTCATTAGTTGATGGACATTTGGGTTGCCTCCACTTTGGACTTACGAATAATACTGTTAGGAGCATTCCTATGCAGGCTTTTATGTGAAAATATGTTTTTAATTATCTTGGGTCAAATTAAAATTTTAAGACAAAAAATAATTTTTAAGACAAAATGCATAACATAGATTTGGGTGTCCTTATAGCAAAATGCAGATTAAATGTCCTGCATCTGTGCATCAGGCCAGGTGACTTCCTGGGGAATAGAGGCATGCTGGGAGACGGCCGGCTGGCCTGTTTTGGACCCAGCTGGTACAGGCAGGAGCTTTCTCTTCAAGCCCCCATTACCACCACCACCCTCTACTAGGTATCCACACCCCACTCTGTATTCCAGGGGGTTCCTGAGCATCCTGGCTGTCATCCACTTGTGAGGAGTTGGGGAGGGGGCCCTGAACAAAATCTCAGAGCACAGATGGCATCACTCAGGTCGGATGATTGATGAGCATTGTGCACTCCTCTCTGGACCTCAATAGGAGGCACGGATGGGCCCGTGCTTGGCTTTGAGAGGGACTCCTGGCATGGGAAACACACCATGCCGATTCTGGTGGGAGCTCATGGTCCTTCACTTGTATGCTGCACCCCTTTCAGGTGCTTCCTCCCAATCCTTCCCAATATATTTCTTCCCACCCCCTGGGTTCTTTTAAACTATCCTGCCTTTCACCACCTCTGCAACTGTCTACCTTTCACCAGCGTATGTTGAATTCAAGACTCAAATATGCCACCTGTATTTTCCTGTCTTTGGGGCCTCTCTCCACCCAGAGGAGAGGGTAACTCATGTCTGGCTACCTGGGTTGGGGAAGGAGGAGGTGAAAACCTCAAGTAAAGGAAACTCATTTTTATATACAACTTCGGAGTAGAAGGAGGAAGAAGAACTGATCATTTTCAACATTATCCCACATAGCAGTGCGCTCAGTAATGCCATACCATTTCTTAATGATAAATTATCCCAGGAGACTAAGAATTACCATAGGTTTGATATTTTTCTTAGACATTTAAGAAGAAAGACATTCACTAGTATTCCTGTGAGTTTCCCCCACCTGGCACAACCTTAGCCCTTTATGGAGCCCAGTTTTGGAAAAGAAGCACCCCAGAGCGTGCGGCCACACAAAGGATCTATTTTGAGCCTAGATGTCCTCAACTAGTCCCAACTGAGGAGTTAGGATAGCTAGGTATGTTGCAGAAACAAAAGACCCCAACCTTGAACTGGCTTACAATAACCAAGGTTTATTTCTCACATAGTTATATGCCCACGTGGGTCTGCTGTGGCTCTGTTCTGTGTCATCCTCACTCCAGGATCCCCATGGAAAGCAGCCACTCTCTTGGAACATTGCCAGCAAGAGGAAAGAGAGAGCAGGCTGAACCAGGCCCTGGCTCTCTGCCTTGCCCAGAAGTGACACACATTACTTCCTCCTCCATTTCATTGGCCAGAGCAAATCAAGTCCCACAGCCATGGCCAAATTCATGGGGTGGGGATGTACAACCCTCTCATGGGGAGGGGCATTACAGTGAGGAGCCCTGAATTTCAGTGAACAATAAAGAAGTCAACTATGGGACCAGAACCAGAAAGCCCCACAAAATCTGGACCCTCGTGTAGGTCCTAAGTCACCAAGCCATACCTTCTATTCCCCTCAGTGAGTCCTTTGAGATCATTTGGGTCCTTCTCTACTGGGATCACACCTCCTGGTCAAAGCCATCTCATTCTACCCCATCTCTATATCTGCCTCTAACTTTGAATCTCAGAAAGTAGGGGTTGGGGTCTCAGACTCTTCCCTCTGAGCAGGTCCTTGGCTCCTTCCTCCTTGGCAATGGGCACAGCATTCTGCTGACTGCCTGTTCTACTCCCTACTTAGAGGCAATGTCAGGGGCAGGGGAGCCACCTCAGGAATGGGCTACATAGCAAGCTCCAATCCCAGGCCAAGTTGTGGAGGGCTCTGGAAGTTTGGGCCACCAATTTTCCCTGTTCATGATTTCCTCCATACAGTCACATTGACTCATTATAGAATAAGTACCACATCCTGGATATAAAACCATACAATGAATTAACTAAAGTCAGCAGGAGATGTAACAAGTCCAAAGCACTCAACAAGTTCTCTCAAACATACACGTTTTTATTATCCTAAATCTAAAACCCTCCCTTTCTCTGATCGCTGTATCAATTAAGATTGCATTCACTGCAAATAACAGATCCCCCCTCCCCCCTCCCCCCGCACGCATTGGTGACTTAAATAACTCCCTTAAGGGAGTATGTTTTTTTTCATTTAACATGACCTTCTAAGTTAAGCAGAGCTGGTACTGAAGTTCCATGGTGCTATCAGAGACCCAGGCATTTTCTCTTTTTCTACTCCTTCATCTTTAATATAATGATGTTCACGTCGTGTTTGTCGATTCATGGTCCTCTGATGGTTGCTGCCCCTCCAAGCCACACAACCGTGTCCAAGAGGGAAAAGAGCAAGAATGGCGGGCAAGGGGCTTTCTCTTCAGGGGCTGTGCCTTTTTATGCAGGAAGTGGCACCATAGGGGCTCCCTCTCAAGAGCTTCTGCCTGTATCTCACTGACCTGAACTGTGTCATTTGCTCCACTGGCCATAATAGAGGCTAGAAAAGAAAATTTTCACCTTTTACAGCCTCTGTGGTTGAGACAGGTAAGGGAGAATGGAGGTTGAGTTTGAGTCAGCCAGTCTGCAACGTCTGCTGTGTCCGGGCTGCACAATTTCCACAATGCCACCTACTTCTGTGCCCAAATTAGGCATTTGATTAGATTACATTTATCTCCTGAGGAACCGTATGATTATACTCCTGGGAGTGGCTGGTGTCCCCAGCTTCCTTGGTTGATGCCTCTGCAGTCCTTCCTTGGTAAATACCCTAATGCCAGTTGGTTTTCATCCAAGTGTGTATAACCATATTAATCTTGGGTGATCAAAATTATACAAAGAAATAGATGCTTGCTTTCTGTCATACATTAGAGATGCTAGTTGGTATTAATATGACCTGATTTTCACTATCCTTGTATTTTTTTTAAATAGATCTTTATTGGACTATAATTGCCTCACAATACTGTGTTAGTTTCTGTTGCACAACAAAGCGAATCAGCCACATGCATATGTATATCCCCATATCCCCTCCCTCTTAGGCCTCCCTCCCACCCTCCCTATCCCACCCTTCTAGGTCATCGCAAATCACTGAGCTGATCTCCCTGTGCTATGCGGCTGCTTCCCAACAGCCAGCTATTTTGCATTCGGTAGTGTATATATGTCGATGCTACTCTCACTTCGCCCCAGCTTCCCCCTCCCACCCCGTGTCCTTAAGTCCATTCTCTATGTCTATATCTTTATTCCTGCCCTGCAACTAGGTTCATCAGTACCATTTTCTTTTTTTTTTTAGATTCCATATATATGCGTTAGCATACTGTATTTGTTTTTCTCTTTCTGACTTACTTCACTCTGTATGACAGACTCTAGGTCCATCCACCTCACTACAAATAACTCAGTTTCGTTTCTTTTTATGGCTAATAGCCCATTGTATACATGTGCCACATCTTCTTTATCCATTCATCTGTCGATGGACATTTAGGTTGGTTCCATGTCTTGGCTAATGTAAATAGTGCTGCAATGAACATTGTGGTACATGTCTCTTTTTGAATTATGGTTTTTTCAGGGTATATGCCCAGGAGTGGGATTGCTGGGTCGTATGGTAGTTCTATTTTTAGTTTTGTAAGGAACCTCCATACGGTTCTCCATAGTCGCTGTATCAATTTACATTCCTACCAACAGGGCTGGAGGGTTCCCTTTCACCACACCCTCTCCAGCATTTATTGTTTCAGATTTTTTGATGATGGCCATTCTGACCGGCGTAAGGTGATACTTCATGGTAGTTTTGATTTGCATTTTTAATTCTATTCTTGGTTCAAGCCCATTTTTCCTCAGACTGAGGCTACTGATTTCTAAAATACTAATTGAACCTGATCACACTTAAATATTTTATTCTGTTTTACTCCTACTATTTGACTCACTAACATGTACCAATATAGCCCATGTTCAGGGCCTGATATGAACAGGGCATAAAAAAATTCCATTGCACTCTTTCCCTAGAGAAGTGGGTGGCTCTAGTTAGATAAGCTAGGAAGACGATTATAAGTGATTCTTCCCTAAATAAAAAATCTGTTTCAAAATAATTTGTTGTGTCTTACCTAGTAGAGTCTTTCAGTTACAAGTAGTCTAACAATTTAGTTGTAAAAATACTACCACACTTTCAAAAGGGGTTGGACAAAGAAGAACCTATAAATTCAAATAGTCTGTGTGCTAAAGCCAATAGTAAACACAGGTTAAGAAGAAAAGGCAAAGGTAAATACAATTACTGTCAAACTATATGTGACAGATATTATTATTCTTTGGATTTAGTGAGATGTAGGAAAATATGGAGAAAGAAGAATCGACGCACATTTTTAAAATTGAATGTTCCATCCATTCAATGTAACAGAGTTATCTGCACTATGTCTGTCCTCACCTAATTTCTGCAGCACCATCATGCCCCTTCGAACTTCTGGGTGGCTTGCAGCAAATACATTGATGGCAGTGCTGAGGACAGCAGAGAGAGAGTGATTGAGGATGCCTCAGGGCAGCTTTTTTTTTTTTTTTTTAATAAATTTATTTATTTTTGGCTGTGTTGGGCCTTCGTTGCTGCTCGCAGGCTTTCTCTAGTTGTGGTGAGTGGAGGCTACTCTTCCTTGTGGTGCGCGGGCTTCTTATTGTGGTGGCTTCTCTCGTTGTGGAGCACGGGCTCTAGGCACACGGGCTTCAGTAGTTGCGTCACGTGGGCTCAGTAGTTGTGGCACACAGGCTTAGTTGCTACGTGGCATGTGGGATCTTCCCGGCCCAGGGATCAAACCCGTGTCCCCTGCCTTGGCAGGCCAATCCTCAACCACTGCGCCACGAGGAAAGCCCCCTAGGGCAGCTTCTGAAAGTTTCCTTACAAGCCGGCTGACATTCACCTGTTGCTCTTCGTCTTCTCTTCCTCCTTTTCTCTGGCCACAGTGCAGACTGATAGATGGAATTGGAGCCTCTATCTTGGACCACAAGGTGCCCTTGAGATTAGATGTCACACATGGTGGACCTACCAGACCCAAGCAGCCCTGAGTCATGGGGGACTTCCTGGAGCCATACCTGTCCTGGACCGCCCACCTCCAGATTTTTTTTATTAGTTTTTATTAGAATATAGTTGCTTTACAATTTGTGTTAGTTTCTGCTGCACAGCAAAGCCTCCAGACTTTTATATGACAAAAATGTCAACTTCAGTCTTATTTATGTTGTTATGCTTTGAGGCTACACTCCACACAAACGTAACCCTGATATACTTAGGGAACGGTTGAAATATCTAAACACTTACTCTGGATTTTTATGTTCCTTTCATGGGTGATGTGGCTTTCCCCCATCCCCATTACCTCTGCAGGAAAGGGCAACAGAGCCTCTGGAAATTGGCAAGATGAAGGAAAGATAAGGTGCCCCTGGTTACACAGGTGCGTTGTGGGGAGAAGAAAGGGGAGCACGGGCTGTGAGACCCATGTATCCTGACACCGCCACCCCAGGTCAAAGCCCCAGAGGGCCAGGATTTGCCTTAAGAGGGGAGGAAAAGCCACTAGCTGAGAGGTGGGTTGTTGGGCATGCGGAATAATGGTACTGGAGCTGGGCTGGGCAGGGGTCAGGACGGGGCTAGCCCGAGCCCTCCTGCAGCCCGCCCACCCCTTCTCCCCTTGCTGTGCTTTGTAGTGTGGACTGTGGTGGGGCTCACAGAGGCGTGTTGGGGTGGCCGCTGCCCAAACCCACCGCTACAGGAGTCTCAGGCCTGGGATCCGCAGCCCAGCAAGGGATTTACCCACGCCCAAGGATGCAGCCAGGCCCCTCAGGCGTCACGAGCACAGAGAGCCACCCTGGCCACTCTACAGCCACAACCAGTGAGGGTCCAGCATGGATCAGAGGCCCTTCGTCCCCCTCCAGCACGAGGCCTCATAAAATCTCCATCTACCAGCCGCCGTTTTTGAGAGAAATGGGAGGGAAGAAAGCTTCCCTAGAAAGAAATCTGATCCCGAGACACAGATCAAGTGAATTCACCCAAAAGGGGACTGCTCACACTAAGAGAGACTGAAATGTTACTGACAGGCCAGTAGGAGCTTTTGCGTCCCCCTCATTCACACCCTCCTGTGTCCTCCACACCCTGGGACCCTAGGGGGCTCTACCGAAGAAAGTTAAAGAAGCTGCCTTGTCTCTGCACCTCTGAATGTAGCCTAGGTGAACACTGGACCCTGGTGACTCTGGTAACATCAACAGCAGTGGATTTTTAAAGATTGGGAGCCTGTGTATCTGCTGCCAACCCTGTGATAGGAAGGTGTGGTCCTTATATAATGTCACGTCTTGAAGCACTTTGCTAAAACAATAGTGTTTATTTACTGGGTAAAAGAGTACTTTTTTTGTGGCCCTAATGTGAATTCATAAGTGGAGATTGTTTCTGCTTGGAATCAAAACCAAAAAAAATGTATTCCCCTTATTGTTATTGTGGATACATCTGTGGTCCAGTTGCGACATCTGGAACCTGTTGAATCCAGCTCTTTTTACAAACAAAAAGAAGTCTAATATTAATTTTGTTTTTTAAAAACATGGATATTTACTTACACGGGGTCTGTATGATATAAAATGTTCAGAGTGTTAGGAGAAAAACAGATTTGTCTAATTTGTGGCTTGAAACAAAAGATCTTGTGATACTGAATTCTGGAGAAATTTTGTTTTTACTTGTCAGACTTTTGCACAAATGCCCATTAAACATTTGGATGATCTGATAACAAAGTAGCATTCCTTTTAAACAATGGGCAGAGATGTCAAGAAAACTCAAATGACTTTAGACTTAAAACATAGCCAAGCAGACTTCTGTTCATTTTTTAAATTGTTTTCAATTAAATAGGAATTTTTAAAAGTACTTTAAGGGAAAATTTATGATTTGGTATCATGTGCTTTAAATTGTGTTAAACTTTTCTATGAGATTAATGTTATTCTGAGTTAAAAGGAAGTCAAAATCCAAATTTTACACTATTCAATGAAGGTCAAAGTGTCTCTAATGTTAAAGTTTATTTGTAGCATACCCTTAGACAAAAGAAGGAAATAAAAAAACATGTACTAAGTGGCCAAATATATTTTTTCCTGATTGCCTCTTTTGAAATTAACTTATTTCTTTTCAGATTCTGAAAGTAATTCATGGCCAGTGTGGAAAATCTGAAAGATTTAGATTAGTATGATGATGACAGATCCATAATACTACGTCTTAGAGATAACAATTACTGTTTTTGTATTGGTTTATGTCTCTTTGTTCTTTTGTCAATTTGCTATATTTTAAAAGATTTTAAATTCATCAAACCAGCAATCTGGAACTGCATTTTGCTAATCTGATGGATTATATACCACCATGTTTTTCTTTTTATCTACTTCTGGAACAGTTAAAAATATTAACTAAAAAAA
This sequence comes from Eschrichtius robustus, assembly GCF_028021215.1. Classification (NCBI taxonomy): domain Eukaryota; kingdom Metazoa; phylum Chordata; class Mammalia; order Artiodactyla; family Eschrichtiidae; genus Eschrichtius; species Eschrichtius robustus. The sequence continues at coordinate 10,561,492 of NC_090829.1, forward strand.
GAGTAGAAACCAACCAAACAATTATTCAACAAGTGTTAAGGGAGCTCATCACCCCTTGTGGTTAATACTATGGGAAATAAAATACACAATTGATTTCTGCCTTGAGGGATTTATAGGCTATGTGCAAGATGAGACTAACATGCATGAAACCATTAAAAAACAAAATAGGACAGTAAATGTTATAATAATTATCTTAGTGATTATTAATTGAGACCATTTAATTGAGCCTCTGGCTTAATCAGGCTCTCTGATTTAAAGAAACAGAAACCCACTAAAAGGAGACTTATTGGAAAGATGCCGAGCTCTATCATAGAATGTAAGGCACTGGAATCAGGAGATACTGATTCTTGAGTTCTTAATTCAAATTCTAATGGGAGAGAATCTGATTGATCCAGGTTAGGTCAATGTTCATTCCCATACAATCAGTCGTGGCTGGAAGAACTCAGGTGGCATCTTGAGTTGCCCAAAGGACAGTCATGGTTGACACCTAATATATAGCCATCCCCTCTTCTTCCTTGACAATAGAACCCACTTCTGGTATCAAGCAGGAATGTGCCCAAGCCCAGAGGATGAATCACGACTAGTTCAGGTCAATTATTATAAATGCATTTCCCTTTGGCCAGATATGCACTTACCCAGACTCCCTTTGAGCTGGAAGTGGATACATCACACAGTTCTGGCCAATAAGGTACAAAAGGAAGTCTATTAGGAAAGATTTTCCTCCCAAATAAAAGAGAGATGTAAGAAAGTTCCTTCCTTCCTTCCATGAGGGTAAGTCATGCTTTACGGTACTAACCAAAGAATCCCAGAGGTGCTAATTCAGAGTCCTGACATCATGGAGCCTCAACACCAATGCTAGAACTGCTTATATCTAGACTTCATATTTATTAGGTGTTTTTTTAAAATCAGTATTATTTAATCACTTTTTATCAGGCATTTTTTAACCTATATCCAAAAAGCATCCAAAACAATGGGTATCTCTTCTGGGTCTGTGGTAGGAAAAGGTTCTCTCAGAAGAGGGTATGAGAACAGGAAGCAAAATATTGGCTTATCTGGTGTGTTTTTTTAATTGGCAAGGCATGGTGTTAAGCACCAGATACCTATCCTTCCACCTGCCCTCTCCTTCCACTGATCCTCTAAGGTAAAACCATATTACCCCCTTTTACAGACAACAACAGAGCTTCAGAGAGGGTAAAGAGCTCCCCCACCCCCAATCATTAAGAGACAATGCAAACCCAATGTAAATCCAAAGACTTGCTATACTCTTTCCCCAGTTTCAGAGGTTTTGCCATCCAAAATTGCATGTTACACAATTTGGGCACTGAAATGTCTAGGAGAGGAAGATAATGGTGGAATTGACAGAAAATTTCAAAGAGAAGGGGAAACTTGACTAGACCTTCAAGTATAGGTGGAATTCAGGGAGGAAATGCACAGCTTGAAGGGCGTTCTGAAAGGAAGGAATACATGGGCTCCCCTGATGGCACAGTGGTTAAGAATCTGCCTGCCAAGATGACATGATACTATACATAGAGAATCCTTAAGATACTACCAGAAAACTACTAGAGCTAATCAATGAATTCGGTAAAGTAACAGGATACAAAATTAATGCACAGAAATCTCTTGCATTCCTATACACTAATGATGAAAAATCTGCAAGAGAAATTAAGGAAACACTCCCATTTACCACTGCAACCAAAAGAATAAAATACCTAGGAATAAACCTACCTAAGGAGACAAAAGACCTGTATGCAGAAAACTAAAAGACACTGATGAAAGAAATTAAAGATGACACAAACAGATGGAGAGATATACCATGTTCTTGAATTGGAAGAATTAACACTGTGAAAATGACTATACTACCCAAAGCAATCTACAGATTCAATGCAATCCCTATCAAACTACCAATGGCATTTTTCACAGAACTAGAACAAAAAATTTCACAATTTGTATGGAAACACAAAAGGCCCTGAAGAGCCAAAGCAATCTTGAGAAAGAAAAACGGAGCTGGAGGAATCAGGCTCCCTGACTTCAGACTATACTACAAAGCTACAGTAATCAAGATGGTATGGTACTGGCACAAAAACTGAAGTATAGCTCAACGGAACAGGATAGAAAGCCCAGAGATAAACCCATGCACATATGGTCACCTTACTTTTGATAAAGGAGGCAAGAATATACAATGGAGAAAAGAGAGCCTCTTCAATAAGTGGCGCTGGGAAAACTGGATAGCTACATGTAAAAGAATGAAATTAGAACACTTCCTAACACCATACACAAAAATAAACTCAAAATGGATTAAAGTCCCCAGTGTAAGGCCAGACACTATAAAACTCTTAGAGAAAAACACAGGCAGAACACTCTATGACATACATCACAGCAAGATCCTTTTTGACCCACCTCCTAGAGAAATGGAAATAAAAACAAAAATAAACAAATGGGACCTAATGAAACTTAAAAGCTTTTGCACAGCAAAGGAAACCATAAACAAGACGAAAAGACAACCCTCAGAATGGGAGAAAATATTTGCAAATGAAGCAAGTGACAAAGGATTAATCTCCAAAATATACAAGCAGCTCATGCAGCTCAACATCAAAAAAACAAACAACCCAGTCCAAAAATGGGCAGAAGACCTAAATAGACATTTCTCCAAAGAAGATATACAGATTGCCAGCAAACACATGAAAGGATGCTCAACATCACTAATCATTAGAGAAATGCAAATAAAAACTACAATGAGGTATCACCTCACATCAGTCAGAATGGCCATCATCAAAAAATCTACAAACAGTAAATGCTGGAGAGGGTGTGGAGAAAAGGGAACCCTCCTGCACTGTTGGTGGGAATGTAAATTGATACAGCCTCTATGGAGAACAGTATGGAGGTTCCTTAAAAAACTAAAAATAGAACTACCATATGACCCAGCAATCCCACTACTGGGCATATACCCTGAGAAAACCATAATTCAAAAAGAGTCATGTACCACAATGTTCACTGCAGCACTAGTTACAATAGCCAGGACATGGAAGCAACCTAAGTGTCCATCAACAGATGAATGGATAAAGAAGATGTGGCACATATATACAAGGGAATATTACTCAGCCATAAAAAGAAATGAAATTGAGTTACTTGTAGTGAGGTGGATGGACCTAGAGCCTGTCATACAGAGTGAAGTAAGTCAGAAAGAGAAAAACAAATACTGTATGCTAACACATATATATGGAATCTAAAAAAAAAAAAAAAGGTTCTGAAGAACCTAGGGACAGGACAGGAATAAAGATGCAGACATAGAGAATGGACTTGAGGACATGGGGAGGGGGAAGGGTAAGCTGGGATGAAGTGAGAAAGTGGCATGGACTTATATATACACTACCAAATGTACAATAGATAGCTAGTGGGAAGCAGCCGCATAGCACAGGGAGATCAGCTTGGTGCTTTGTGACCACCTAGACGGGTGGGAGAGGGAGGGTGGGAGGGAGACGGCAAGTGGGAGGGAATATGGGGATATATGTATATGTATAGCTGATTCACTTTGTTATAAAGTAGAAACTAACACACCATTGTAAAGCAATTATACTCCAATGAAGATATTTTTTAAAAAACCTGCAAGATGAACAACGGATTTTAAAGGAACAGAATAAAAATTTCACTGAGCTTTCGCATACAAGGTGCTATTTAGAAATGACCAAAAATGGATATTTTTGCCAGTGATGTATGTAAACACATGTACAAATTAAATAATAGAAATCATATAGATTTTGTGATTCTAAAGTGTCTCCTATATCAGGTAGTGCAGAGTATAAGTTCTCATGTCACCCTAGCTTCACTAATTTAGTAATAACATAAGCCCAGGCAAGTCATTTATGCTCTGCAATCCGCACTTTATTCATGCATAAAATGAGAGAAAGTACTTATTTACAGAGTATTATCAGTACTGAAATAGGTAATACATGTAATAAGCTAGATAGAGTGTCTGACCCTCAATAAATTTTTTTTTTTGGTTTAAAAAAAAAAAAAAGAATCTGCCTGCCAATGCAGGGGACACGGGTTCAAGCCCTGGTCCGGGAAGATCCCACATGCTGCGGAGCAACTAAGCCCGTTAGCTACAACTACTGAGCCTGTGCTCTAGAGCCCACGAGCCACAACTACTGAAGCCCACGCGCCTAGAGACTGTGCTGTGCAACAAGAGAAGAAGCCACTGCAATGAGAAGCCTGCGCACAGCAACGAAGACACCATGCAGCCAAAAATAAATAAAGTAAATAAATTTATTTAAAAAAATAAAAGGAAGGAATACAGAAGGCAGAATGAGAAGGGAGTTGGTGAGACAGTCTGATTAGGGCTATGTAGGGCGAGGTCGTACAGTAACGAGATCTAAGAGCCAGGCTGAAAAGGTAAAATTTGATATAATAAAGCTAGCACTAGGGAATGCTGGAAGGTTTGTGAGCAGAGCAAGAGAGCAATACACTGACAGCAGCGTCTGATGGAGATTTAGGTGGCATGGATTCCAGTCACAGAGCTATTGGAATCATCCAGGCACAAAAAGAAGAGAATATGACCTGATTTTTTTTTTTAACCAAGAGTATGTCCCACGGTCTAAAAGAAAGTTGTAGGAACAGAAAGGAAGATCTGTTAGAGAATCAATTTGAAGGAAAACTGACAGAACTTGTTGACTGACCAGATATGGAAAATGACAAAAGAATGTTTCCCTCAACTATTTCCTTTCTTTTTTTAAGTATGTGCATTTTCTCCTTTTCTATGTCTTTTCTTTCTTTACTCTCTGATTTTCTTTCAATTTGTGTTCTATTCTGCCCTTTCACTTCCGTTTCTTTGTCCAGGTTGGCTGAAATGCTAGCTACAGCTACAAAACACAAAATGTTTGCCAAAAGGGAGCTCTAAAATTAAAGACAGATTTTTTTTTCAGTCAATTCCACATAGGACACAGGAAAAATCCTTAGTAGGGAAAAGGAAACAGCTTCTCCTTTTTAGGGTGATCAGAGATTAATTTATGTTTGTGTTAATCAAGTTGCTTTCTGAGCCTTTCCTGCTAGGCTCTAAATGCTGGTCCTGTGAACGATGTATTTATTCATCTGAAGTCTCACCTCTTTTCTCTACAGGTACTCTCACTCTAAACAGAGGGGACCAGGGGCAAGAACAGAACTTCAAAAGTTGTTGGATCTCAGTACATTGTTGCCCTGAACAGATTTCTCTGGGGTTTTTTAGGCACTTTCTTTGAAAGTGAGGGACTAACTGATTTAAATAAGAGCTCTTATCGGGTTTTTTAGGAGGATGTCCAGGAACGGGTTGATGTTCAAAGGCACTGAAAGCTTCAACAGTTGATGTTTACACCACAGATTTCCTTTCCTCTCTTGTTTGTGGCTTATATCTCTTTGATTTAGGGAAAGAAACTCTTGGAAATGAAGGTAACTCTAATGCATTACACTGGACTAGAATTTCAAGTAAAGCACCAATACCACTGCAACCTTTGCCCAAGGGGCTGAGGAGGAAAAGAAAGAAGCCAGACTCCCACAAAACAATATACAAAAGACAAGCAACCCAAAAGAAAAATGGCCAATGGCTAAGAACAGGCCAGAAGAAGAAACTGAACAGTCAACAGACAGCAAAAAAGAGGTTCAATTCCATGAACAATCAGGGAAGTGCAAAGTAAAATGAAAATTAGATGCTGTTTCTGTGCCATTGGGCTGACAAATTCAAGTGTAATAGCATCAATATTGGCAAATGAATTGACTCACACTCACAGCTGTAAACTGGTATATACTGGCACTGCACTTTAAAGGGCAGTTTCCTGCTACCTATTAAAATTTGAAACGTGCATATCCCATGACCCAGCAGTTACACTTTTTGGTGTTCACTGCAGAAAAATACTCATGTGGCTCCAATTAGACAGGCTCATTGTGTATATTTGTAGCAATGAAAACGTGAAAACAACCTAAAGGTCCATTGACCAGGGAATGGCTAAGTAACTACGGTATATCCATATTATGTAAAATTATGCCACAGTTAAAAGGTATTAGGTAGATCTATATACTGACATGAGAGGTCTCTTAGTCATAACGTTAAAGGAAAAAAATCAAGTTGCAACATGCATACAGTATGATACCATTTGTGTTAACAACATACAATAAAGTATTACATATTATAAATATACATATATAGTCTATAAGTATATACTATAGCATATAGTACATGTACTATATGAACCATATATAGTACATATAGCGTAAGTAGCATAAGTAGTGTATATTTTCTACAAGTATACTAAAAGAAGTACATATTTTCCATTAGCATAAGTACTTTCTATAAATACAAACAGAAAATATTGCATATAAGTATACAAAAGGGAAAGCCTAGAAAAAGGTGTGCAAGTATTCACACCAAACTACCAACAGTGGTTATTACCTCTGAGGAAGGACCTGGGATGGAGAGTTGGCGGTCAAAGGGAATTTAAATCTTACCTTTAATGTTTTTCATTTCTTTAGAAAGGGAAATGTATTCTTGTATTCTCAAAAAAATGGATAAGGAAAAGAAAACATTTAAATACAGAAAAACTATGGAAATGAAGGTGAAGTTGACTAGGCCTGAGGAAAAGGAGACGAGCGAGTTCTACCAGCCTTTTCTCCCTGCTCCTCCATGGTGTAAAACAGCCTCTGCTTCTCTGATTTGCAAATGTCTGCTCAGTGATGCCTCTTGACTCAGGAAAAAGCAGTTTCAAAGCGATTGGGAGGAGTATAAGCATGAGTAGGGAGCCAGCAGTGGGAGCCAAGGCTGGAGGTGAGGTTGTCAAACAGTATAGTTGTGACCCCAACACTTGGAAAAAGGACGAGAAGATTTTCTGACTGGCAAAGTTCAGAGGGAAATTTCTGTTAATCGGGTAGCCTCCTCAAGGGCCAATTGTGTTGGAGCAATTCAATGGTGTAGGTCGGTTTGAACGTAGATTTGGGGGTTTTCCTTCATTTTGATGGAACCACTGAAGTCCTGGTCCTGGCCCTACTTATTAATGTGAATATATCAGAAATGACTAAAAAACCTTTTTTAAAGTGAGAAAAGACTCCCAACCTTCCTTCCTCTTTACTTGGCTACTCTCATGGAAGTCAGGGATTTAATTTGTCCCACTACATTAGCCCTTTCATCTTCCACGAAGCTTGCTAATACAGCATAATGGTTAAGAATTCAGACTCAGAAGCCAGACTGGATCAAAACTGCCACTCTGATATTTACCAGCTGTGTGATCTTGGGCAAGTTATTTGACCTCTCTGTGCCTCTGCTTCCTTCTGTATAAAATGGGGATGATAATAATAGTACCTATTATTATTATAAAGATTGGGTGAATTAACAGAAGTAAGACGGTTAGAATAGTGCCTGGTACGTAGTAAGCACCATATCAGCATCAGTGATTTTTGTCATTATTGTTACTTTTAATAAGTCAATCACTTTCACGGTCATCTGTTTAGGCAGGCCTTTGGAAGCCACTGTGAAGATTAGGTCAGCGTGGCTCAGGCCAACCCCCAAATTCAGGCAACCTGCTTATGAGGTTAAGTGTTGAATGAACAAACTATTATGCAGGTACTAGGGTTAAAGGTGAATAAATGGGGCTTAAGCAACATTGCTCAGTGGACAGACATCTCTGCAAGTACACATAAGTGCCCTTGAGGTGTGTGTTGCTATGCTGGGCCATGTGAATATAGGCCCAATAGAAGCTAAGGTACCATACCTTGAGATTTAAATGGCATTGGCTCAGACTTCAGTGTGCAGTTGGTATAGCACACATCTCTTTCTATATCTCTGGGAATTCTGAAAGTATGATTTATGGCGTCCAGGTCACTTCTGGCTCCAAGCTTCTGTTCCTGATGAATTATTTCATCTGTGGATCATCCTGCTGCAGACCGTGCAGTCCCTGTCTATACTATGTTGCTCCAGAGAGGGAAAAGAGACACTTTCTTGACAGCCCTCACAAAACGCCACTGGCACAAAGCCTTTGTGTATGTAGTAGAACCTTACTTAAGGTTGGAAGCAATAGAGCGGTATTGTGTTATGGAGTCAGAGCAAAGAGCCATAAATCTTTTGGCTGTTAACCATCTACTTAAAAGTACTTTGGCTGACCTCACTCTCCACCTATTTCAGTCAAGGCTTTTTGTTGCAAGCAATAGCCACAGTACTTTTGGCTGATTTAAATAGAAAAGGAATCTCAAAAAGGACTGAAGAACCAGGTTGGAAGTCTGTGTCTCCAGGAACAACACGTGGAATCATGCTGCAGAACTGGTCCAGTGAAGGAGCTTCAGCTGCTACTGCTGGGCACTGAATGGCATCACAGCTTGCACAACTGACCTCAGTGGATATCGCTGCTCTGACTGATGCCAGGGCTGCTGCTGCTGTCACTGCTTTGTGGCATTATTAGTCCCCTATTCAAAATTTAGGGTAGGTGCATCTCATTGGTGTTGTTTAGGTCACATGCCCAGGTCTAGCTGTAAGAGAGGCTGGGAAAGCGGTCTCTCCCTGTAAAGTGAGGGATTCTCAAATCCAAGAATGCAAGTTGTTTATGGCAAATATTCTCTATGTCAGTGCTTCCTGAACTTTAATGTGTTTGTGAGCCATCTGGAGAGCTTATCAAACTGCAGATTCTGATTCAGTAGGTCTAGGGTGGGGCCTGAGATTCCACAGCACCCAGATGATGCAAAGCTGCTGGTCTGAGGACCACACTTTGAGTAGCAAAGCTCTATACCAAAGATTTTCAAATTTAGTTGCATATTAGATTAACTCGAGAAACATTTTTTTTTTTTAAAAATACTAATGTCTGGGTCTCATCCTGAATTAATTGGTCTGGGGTAAGGCCTGGGAATGTGAACTCTTAAAAGCCTCCAGATGATTCCAATGTACTCAGATAACATCTTTCATTGCAGTCTCCAACTTCTCACTTTGCAAGGTTATTCCTTTTTTCCAAATTCCCAGATTTCCACTTTTCCAGCCTTGCTTGGTTTCCCTCTTCAAATCGAATTACTCTCACTTATTATGAAGAACAATATGACACTCCACCCCCTAGTTGCTGGGACCCAACTTTGCATATCCAAAGACTGGATAAAAAGTTCTCCTAGGGGCTTCCCTGGGGGCGCAGTGGTTGAGAGTCTGCCTGCCAATGCAGGGTACACGGGTTCAAGCCCTGGTCTGGGAAGATCCCACATGCCGCGGAGCAACTAGGCCCGTGAGCCACAACCACTGAGCCTGCGCGTCTGGAGCCTGTGCTCCGCAACAAGAGAGGCCGCGATAGTGAGAGGCCCGCGCACCGCGATGAGGAGTGGCCCCCGCTTGCCACAACTAGAGAAATCCCTTGCACAGAAACGAAGACCCAACACAGCCAAAAATTAATTAATTAATTAATTAATTTAAAAAAACAAAACAAAACTGATTAAACCCTTTGTAAGTTAAAAAAAAAAAAAAAAAGTTCTCCTAATCCAGTATTTTTCTATTGCTCTGGGAAAGTGTGATCCGAAGTGATCCACAGACCAATATTTTTTTTAATGTTAATAATTATGTATTTTAACATGCATTGCTAAAAAAAATATAACTAACACAATAAATGTGATTTCATAAATATTTTTGTTATGACAAGTCAGTTTTTAAAACGTTAGGTAAATAATGAAATAGAGATTCAGAGCAGATACAACTTAAATTATGAAAATGGTTTGCAAATGAATGAAGTTTGAGAGTGTTTTTACTGCTAATTGTAAGCCTTCTATCCAAAGTCACAGGCTTTAAGAGCACAAAAGAACTGGCAGAGGAGTTTAAAAATATCAGTCTTTTTTCTTCTCCCTTCCCTATCAGTCTTGGAGGATAAGGAAGCAATATAGAGATTTATTTCTGAATTTATGTGAATTATGCTACCAATCTTAACACATTGAAATACAGTCAATCTTCGCCTTAAATCAATTCTTTTTCTCTATGTATGTGACGATTCCATAAGGTTTTAAGAAAATACTATCATCCTTTGAAAAAGTCATGAGCTAAACAAAAATCACCATAAGAATTGCTTATGGAATATGAAATATAGGTTAAATTCCCTAACCAGTTAATCTTTGACAAGAAAATGGATGAAATTTTTTAGAATTCTTGAAAGCTAATCTACAAATCCAGAGAGCCCAAAAACTCCTAAGGAGAAGAAATGTTAAAAACTGTACACCTTGTCACATCACTGAAATTTCAGAACACCGAAGAAAAACAGATCTTAACCAGCAATTAGATTGATAGCAGATTTCTCAGTAGCAACAGAAACCAGAAGATAACAGAATAATATGTTCAATATTCTGAGGAAAAAAGACAACTGTTAACCTAGAATTATATCCAGTAGAATTACCTTCAATGAAGAAGGGCAAAATAAAAGCATTTCGGGTGGGAAAAAACCTGAGTTTACCACACATCACACTTATTAAAGGAAATTCTATAGAACTTACTTCAGGCACAAGGGAAACAATGCAGAAGGAAGATCTGAGATATGCAAAGAAATGGTAAGCAAAATATTTTTACACATGCAGGTGGCTTTAAAAAACATGATGTCTAATTCGTAGAAGGAAAACAGGATAGAACTAAAGTAGTGATTAATAATAGCTTATAAATTGGGAGGGGTGTGCCAACTTAAAACATCCTAAGGTCTTTGAATTATTCGAGAGGAGAGCAAAGATATTTACTGGTTTGAGACTTTGCTTACAAGTTATAATATAGTAGAAAAATCACCTTACAATATACATAGAGTGTATGACTCCAAATAAGAGAAAAAGACATGTGCCCAGGCGTATGCACACACACTCCAAAAGAAGTTCCTTTTGTTAAGTTTTTGACATTTTAATCTTCACTGTTTGCCATTCTTATTCATGGTAAATAGTATGTTATGACTTTTCATTCTGAGTTTAACTTTAAAGGGTTCTTTTCTCATGAGAATTCCTTTCAGCCTTTTACGGAAGCATCCCTCCAGGTTGGTTTTTCGTTTTTTTCTGCTAGGCATTCCAGTTGCACCCTGTCTGGGATCTCTTTTTGGGGAGGAGGAGAAGGTTAAGGGGAATCAATTTCTAGCTTTTGAAATCCCAACGCCACATAAGTGCTCCAGATTTCAACTCCAAACTCATGAAATGCAGGTCTAGGATTTTAAATTTTCATTGGAGTTAAATAATTTCCATTTTCACCCAGAAATGGGATAAGCTTCCTCACTTGCTTGTCCACTGGGTGTTTTACATTGTCCCTAGTCCACCCTTTTCCTGAGCTGATGTCTCGCAGGGACAATGGCTTTTTGTAGCGTATTCAGTACCAGCTCCCACCCTGAGCTATTCCAGACCCCTGCCTCCTGTCCCTATACTTTCAGGCCTCAAGTCACAGAAACTAACGTTTTGCCCACACCTAAGATGACCAATTCTCCTGGTTTGCCTTGGACCTGGTCTCCAAGAATTTGGGGGTTTTCAGGGCTAAAACCAGGAAGGTCCCGGGCAAACCAGCTGATTAGTCACCCTACACTCCAGCCCTCACACCCAGGGGCGGAGAAGAATCTGTTCAACAAGTCACTGCTCTCTGATTTTCAGTTTATTCTGATTTCTGGCCTCTTGGGATTTCCCTTCATTTCTTAACTGCACATTGAACTCAAGACATGAAGTTATTATATTATCCAGTAACGCTAGCTGTTTGTGGTCAGTTTTCCGGTTACAGCTGACCACCATTTTGCCAGCTCACAAAGTAACATTTTCTAACTTTTCATCAGTACCAAAGTGAAGTTGGAGGATAAAAGTCAGTCAGTTACCCCCTGTGGATACAGGGTGCTGGAGTGGTTACCAAAGCTATGTGACTTGCTCCACCAACTGCCCCACAGCTCACCCTTGCTCTAGACCCTGTTTCTCCGATTTTGAGAAAGTTCTAGAATTCTCTAGACAGGCCTAGCTTCCTGTGAGGCCTAGAAGAAAAATTCTCCCCCTCACAACGTGAACTCCCCGAGCGAAGGAATGTTTGGCTGTTTTGTTCACTCCTACACCTTGGGTATCCGGCAAATCGCAGACCTAGATAACTATTTCTTGAAAGAATGAACGTCTTGAGCACCAAGTTGGCCTGCCCTAGCTGGTGTTCATTCCAATCCAGCCCCATCTCCCTCAGACTTGACAGAAAGTCGTCCAAGTTTCTGGACTTTTGATGTCTCCCTCCCTGTTCTCCATATACGTGTTTCTATTTTCTATTTCTGTTGGCATTTCAATTGATTCTGCGGCCGATGATAGGAATAATCGCCATCGATCGGGCTAATCCTGTGACTTCAGGACGCCATTTTGATACCAGCGCCTGGACACATTAAAATTTTGTTTTTAACTTTAACACGTATTTGAGAATGCATACTTATTTCAGGCGTGCCTCTAAGGCACTTTTGGGGTGATGCCTGTCTCTGTGGGTCGGTGGGCCCCTTCGTCTGGGGCCTGTGCCTGGGGCGTGGGGGAGGGGCACAATGCCGGCCCGCGCGCACCCCCTCCGTGCCCCCCGGGCGGCACAGTCGTGCCCCGCGAGTCCCCCCCCATGGGGGGCGGCGGCGCGGCCGCCCATTGGCTGACGCGTCTCTCCGACGAGCCCCCTCACCCTGCGCAGGAGCCACGTCCGGGCGCTCCGCTGGCCACGCCTCAGTCCGCCTGCGCCCCTCGGCCTCGCCGTCAGGCGCTGATTCTCCTCGCTCGTCCAGCTCTGCTTCCTCTGCCCAGTCAAGCCGGGCGGTGGGTACGAGCAGGCCTAACAGCAGCCCCGGTGCCTGAAGCCAGCCTCAGCTCCTTCTCGAGCCCCTCTGTGGGTACACTGGCTGCCGCCATCATGGTGAGTGGAGGAGGCCTGAGGGGTTCCTCAGGGCGGCCGGGGCGCTGAAGGGGACGGGGGACGGGAGCCGAGAGCGGGGCCACCCGGCTTTCCTGTACTGGGGCCCGGCCTGAGGGCGAGGGGGAGGCGGTCCAGCACGGCCTACAGGGCGCTGAGGGCCGGCGGAGGGGCGGGAGGCCTGGCTGTGGGAAGGGAGTGCCCGGGGCCCCGCCCAGCACGTGCAAGGCCCGCGGCCATCCCGCCAACGCAGCCAGGGTGTGGAGGGGCTTCCGGCCTCCGCCGGCCGGACTGGGGGGCGGGGACCTCACTCCGCCCCACCCCCACCCCACTCTAGAAGCCTCACTTCCCAACTTTATTCTGAGGAGACAGGCGGGGCGGCCTCCGTGACATGGCGTCGGGCCTGCCGAGCGCCGCGTGGCGCGGCCTCGGGGGCGCCTGCGTGCAGACGCGGAAGCCGGGCGGAGCCACCTCGGGAGGCGGGGACCCACGGGTCTGGCGCGGGGCGGGGGCCTTTGGGGGTGTGTCCAAGCCCAGAGTGGGGGCGGGGCGGGACCTGGAGAGCTCGAGCCCACGGTGCCCCTGGGGCAGCCTCGTGCCTGCGCGGTGGCGGCCGCGGGGACCTCGGGGCGGAAGCTCACCCGACGCCATCATTTCCACACGAGGTCGGCGCTGTCCACGTCTCTGAGCGGCCGCAGCTTGGGAAAGTCTAGCAGTTTTTAATCCGGGGAACGCTTTTCCCCAAGAGAAACCAGAAACCTTCAACAAAATGTCCCTAGAGTATTACATGCTCTGTTGGGTGACATTTATGTGAGTTTTGTTAAGTGCATTTAGTTGATTTCGCCACCTCAAGGTACAACTCTGAGAACACTTTTGACCAACCATCAAGTCACAGGTGTATTATATATGTGTAGTTGTTGGTAGTGTAATAACTTATTTTCTGTATTTTTAGAGGTAAAGGGAGGGAATTTATATACAATTTATTAGAATGTATAAATTTTAAAGTAAAAATTTGATTGTAACTATTTGTAATAATTATGTCATGTACGTATCCATATCAATAATTAATAATTGGAGTTACTGTAATTATTCCAACTTTGTCCTCTCCTCTTTTTAGAGGAAAAGGGGGGAAATGCTAATAACTTTACTGATTTTTTTTTCTGATACAAAACTAATACGTTAACTCATTGGAAGATAATCAGTGTAAGAAAGTAGAGGTCCATCTTAATCCCAACATTCAACCACTATTGAAGTTTTGATGTACGTATGCCCTTCCAGATTGTTTTCAAGCATGTATTGCATATATATAGGTACATTTTATTTTATAAAAATTTTACTGTGCTATATAATACTATTTTACAAGCTGTATCCTTCACTTAGTGTAGTGGGCCTTATTCCAAACAGAAATGTAAAATAATTTTGAATATATACTTAGTTATTTTACCAAAAATCATATATTTCTATATTACCATTACTTAATTTTACCAAATTCCCTTATAATGAGTAATTTGTTTACATTAAAACAATACCATAATGAGTATGTTTGTGCAAATGTTTTGGCATGCTTATTCTGTTAATAACTTGAAATAAATTGCCAGGAGTGGAATAACTGGGTGAAAAGGTTACGCTCATTTTGTAACAATTTTGAATTATGATACATTTTTCTTAGTAACTCTTGATAAAGCACATACCACTATATATTCCCACTGATGGTGTGTAGTGTGACCCCTTCTCCACACACTTTCTAATGAAAGGTATTGTACTTTTTAAAGTTGCCAGTCTAATAACTGGAAAATATTTCACTGTGTTGATGTACTTTTTCTTTTATCATTAGTGAAGTTAAAGTTTGTCATTAGCTTTTTGCATTTCTTTTTTTTTTAATTCTTAATCCACCTTTCTATTTGCATATTTATCTTTTGGTGATTTATAACAACTCTATTTTAGTACATTAGTTATATATAGGAAAAAATTTATAGGGGTGATAAGGAGAGACCCTTATTTCTAATTTTAATGTAAATTACTATCATGTTGTTTCACTTGAAGCTTGATGATAGCCTAGATTTAGATCAATAGAAAATAAGATGTTTTTATTTTACTTGGGTTTTTTAAAAATTAAGAAATGGATGCTCTATTTTATCAGATGCTTTTGCAGTGATGAATTGCAGTAACACATTTCCTAAGAATGAACCATCCTTGAATTTACAATGTAAACTGTTCTTAATTGTATATTTTTTTGTATACTGCTAGAATGTAGCATCTCAGTGTTGGGGGCAGGGGTGGACCATCTTAACCAGATTTTGTTATTTAGAGGGTGTTAGTTTTATAAAATGCATTGAGAAATATTCTTTCTTCTTCTTTTCTCTGAAGATTTTTTTAAAACATTTGAATTTTCCTTCTCTTCCACTCTCTCTCCTGTCTACCGTTGTTTCTGTCTAGGTGCGCCCCCTCTTAACCACCCCGTTTGCCCTCCACACACAAATTACCTGTTTCTTTACAGTTTGAGAAAACTCCCAGTGAAACTGACCCAGGAATTGAGTGCTCTTTGTTTTCTTAAGATTGTCTTTAAAAGTTTACATTTCTCTGGAAAGTTAGTCATATTATCAAGATTTCCAAACTTATTCCTACAGAGCATTCTAATCTGTACTCATATCCCAATTTTTCAGGACTAATGTGTATTTTTTGTATTCTTGCCTTTTTCTTGCTTAGCTTTCCCAGGATTGTTTGTTGTTTGGATTCCCCTTGCCCCCCCCCCCCCCAGTCCATTCTTTGATTTACTTAAAGGGTTTTATTCTGATTTTCATTTACTATTTCCTTAATAGAATTTCCTTTTCTCTTTAATAACTACTTCCTTCTGTGGATATGACACTGATGACTGCAAATTATTTCAGTTTGCTTGCATGTAGACGTAATAGTTGAATAAAATGTCAAAGAGCTGACATCCCAGAAGCTTTAGTAATGATAAAGTTTTTTTTTCCAGTTTTTAGTTATCTTTGTCATTTGGTCATCCAAATATAAAAGGGAATGTACTACTGAATAGCAGTGATGAGAATTTTGTATATGATGCCCTCCAAGTTCACCCCTACTTAATATTCCAGAATTACTCATTTCAGAACCCATCAGCTCACTTGAAGGTGTAATTAAGAAAAATAATTACTTCTTTCATTCAGTTTATTTTCTACATGCTGTCGGTAGGTAAGATGAATTTCTTCAAACTTTTTGCTTTAGCCTAAGAGTTCATTTGTGAAGTATTTTTGGCAATAGTTTAAAAGTAACCAAAGGTTGTGTATGGTTCTGGATTTGTATATATAAGTTATAACTGTATGTAAATACACATACAGGCGAAGTTTTAAAATCCCTGTTGTTCAGGCGTCTTAAAATGGAGTACTTTCCTTACTTTAGCTTTGAGCACCATCTGCTGGCTCAGGACTAGGATGGACATAACGATGCCTTCCTTAAGACATTATGATACTAGTGAAATGATTTGATCAATTTTATACTTAATACCTCAATTAAGCAGACAGTCAATTTGTACAACCCAGCCCGAAACCAAACTTTCTATAATATCTAATGGCTTTTTTCTGTTTCGCAAATTACTGTTTAGTTGTCTCAAATCTCCATTTTACTTTTGTAAATAGGATATAAGAATTAGAACTTCTCTCTTCAGTTCTGGCAACACTATCACAGGTTTCTCAACTGTGACACTATGCAAATTTCGGGCCAGATAATTCTTTGTTGTGGGAGGCTCTCCTTTGCATTATAGGATGCTTATTGTATCTGTGGCCTCTGCCAACCAGATACCAGGTACACCCCTCAATTGTGACAACCCAAAATGCCCCTGGGCCACAAAATCTTCCCTGGTTGAAAATCAATATATTATCATAACTCTTTATAATCTGGCACGGTTTTCTGGCCTAATGTTATACCTCTAATTTAAAATACATTTATCCATTGTGGTTCACAGACAGCTAATACTATAAATAGTTTGTCAAATAAAAAGGTATCCAAAGTTCATCCACAGACGAAGGGGAAATTGAGAAGGAGAAAAAGTCTTATAAGAATTTCAGAACTGCGATTTTTGTTTTATTCCTGTTTTGGGTTTTTGAATGTGAGCTAATTGAAAGAGATTGGTAAATTGTCTGTCACGAAGGGAAATCTAGTCAAATTTCTCGATAGTTCAAGGTGTGTGACTTACGTAATATAGTCCCATTTAGGAAAAAAAAAAAATTATAGAACATTTAAAAATGGAAAAGCTTTAGAAATGGTTTTTACTTTCTCTGATTTTATTGTCTTGGAATATCACTGTACCATAGTTAAAAGAAAGAATCAGGAACTATTCAAACAGAAACACTGAATAGCAAGTATGAACACAAATTAATAGAGGAAAGCCCAAACACTCAAATTTGGTAATTTAACAATTTTGATTTCATAGCTAATTAGTATAGCAGTTTATAGAATCTTAAATTTATCAGTAATTTCTAACACCTAACAAAGTAGGAACTCTACCTGCTTTTCATTATTGTAATTAATTTCTGTAAAAATTATTTTGCTTATCTTTTTAAAAATATGTATCAGTTGGTTTCTTTTGTCCTTGTTTTTGTTTTCCTTCATAAGCTGAAGTATAATATCTATATCTCTCTCTTGCAGCCTTTTGTATTTACTACTTATAATCAATAGGCACTTCATAAATGAATTTCAAATGGGCAAATGTGCCATAAAGTAGTTTCCTGAGGTTCCAACTCAAATTAGTTAATTAATAGAGTATCTACAAAATAAGTACATAAATCGTAAAACCAGGAAAGAAACCTTTCTTTAACCTATTGAAAATAAATTCAGATACCAGGATGCTAACTTGTATTGGCATACCACTTTATAGTTTACAAAATGAATTTACAGATGTTATCTCACTTCATTCTCAAAGCAGTTTTCCAAGAGATAAACAACTGCTAAGTAAGTGATTTATAACTTAGTAAGGGACACGAATGTCTGACTAAATCAATTTTTAGATCTCCTGGCTAAATCAGTTTTTGTTTCCGAAATACGTATTACCAGTAAATTCTGATTCAGAAAAATCTACATTAATCTTAGTGTGGGAAGCCTAAAGACAGAGTTCTGACCAGAATTCAGAAAAATAATAAGTTTCTTGTGTGGGTCTCTGAAAATAAAGATGATATCATTTGTATTTTTCAGCTCATTGTGAAAATTAGAATTATCAGTAGGCCTTACTTGGTATTATTCAAGAAGAAAACATTATTTTAAAGATGCTATGAACACCCTACCATTAGGGAAAAGGATTATAAACCCTTTTTTTAAAAGCAGGAGCTATGATATGTGAGCAAAGGATGTTTTCATGATCCATTTCCAAAGTAAAGCAGGCATACTAACACAAGGAGTGTTAACAATTATAAAGTCTGTGTTAGTTTTGGTGAAGAGGAAGATGAGGCAAAATAAATTGGTTTAAAACCTTCTTGTTTCCTTTTTGATGCAACTTATAAAAAAAATTGGTTATCCTTAACCATACTTTTGAATAAGGTACTCAGAAAAGTGAGAATTTGCTTATTGACGTACAACAGGATGATTTTAGTAACTTTACTTTTTACAAAGCTGAACTTTCTAATTACTTAACCAGTTCACGTAGTATTTCACAAACTCAATATAAAATCAGTATTCTGCCACAGCACTGTACCAGGGATAGTGGTGAGTGACACTGGGTTTGAGAAAGTACTATGTACCCTTCTGTTAAAATTTCATGCTGGTCTACTCTGATTACCCTAGACCTTGAGCCTGAACTAAGCTATATTGATGACTAATTTACAATGAAAGTAATTTATATGAAAATATTTTGTATTTTAAAAACACAAATTATATTTCATATCATCTGTGATTTTAGCCTGTATATCTAGTGGTGATATCTGCTTTCCAAATTACAGTCTGCTGCAGATCCTGACACTCCAAACTCAACCACCTCCAGAGAGGCCAGCACCCAGTCTTCATCTGCTGCCACCAGCCAAGGCTATGTTTTACCAGAAGGCAGAATCATGCCAAACACTATTTTCGTTGGTGGAATTGATGTTAGGGTATTGTATTCATGTTTCATTTATTTTTAAAAGTATTCTGTGAACAGTGGGATTTGGGCCCTGTTGTAAACATAAGGCTTTTTTGGGGGATTGTTTTTATGTTTAACCTATAGGGACTAAAAATATCTTTGACAAAGAACTACAGGTAATTTGGGGATACATGGAGGAGATACTTCCACATCATCAAATCTTCTTTATAGTATAATTGAAAATTTTGAATGTTGAATTTTTAATCTTGAAGTCAAATTCTTCTTCATAGATGGATGAAACCGAAATTAGAAGCTTCTTTGCTAGATACGGTTCAGTGAAAGAAGTGAAGATAATCACGGATCGAACTGGTGTGTCCAAAGGGTAAGTGAAACATATGTTCAATATAAATTATAATAAATATCTGAACTACAGCATCTATAGAGTTTCAGAAAAGAAAAATTCAAATCTGGTATTCTAACATTTGTATAAATGTAATTTGTTGCTTTGTAATTTCTTTCATGTAGAGAATAAAAGTTTGCTGCCAGCTGTTTTATTTAATCATTTGCCTAGTGTTTGTATTTAAATGTTTCCCATCTTCATTTGTTTCACTTAAGTGGATTAATCAGTTTTATTGAAGAATTGTTTTCTTCACACATTTCACAGTATCTTAAATTTTGACCATCTTGCCATAGATAGTAAGTTAAATTCAGGTTCATAGGTATGAATTTTTTGTTAATCTTTGTGCATTCTGATACAGATGACGGTAGGAAAATAAAACAGTATTTATAGAGGATCTATCATGTACATCTTACAGTTATTTATCTCAGTATATTCTTCATCCTTTATCATTATTACTTCTGTCAATTATTTCATGGAATACTGAAGTTTCAAACCACATACTGTTACGGTAGTGATTTTATACTTCATTTATCTGCCTTTCTAGCTATGGATTTGTTTCATTTTATAATGACGTGGATGTGCAGAAGATAGTAGAAGTAAGTAATCTTCTTTTGGGAAAAAATCTCTTAATTACTTTACGGATGCAGTGTTCAGTATTGTTTGAGTCCTGAATATTTACTCAGTCTTGTATAATGTATAGAAATAAATGTATTTTCTGTTTGAAATCCAGACTTAGAATAATCTTACATAACTTGTCAGAACCTGTTTGTTTTTGATTGGGCATCCAGCCTCATGATCCAGAGACAGGAAAGATTAGAGATAGAGAGTAAAGGTTTTTGATCAAATTCCACACCACCTCTCAACATTTGATTAGAGTAGTTAAAGTAAGTAAGGTAACTTCAGGCTGTGATACATTTTGATTTGGTATGTTCTTAGCAATGATCTTCTCTGATAGTAGTAATTTTAGAGAACTTGGGTGTTTACCAAAGTCTTGGAAGTAAAGATTTAGACATTGATTCTAGTTTTGTTACTGTTTTATTTTCAGTCACAGATAAATTTACATGGTAAAAGGCTGAAACTGGGCCCTGCAATCAGGAAACAAACTTTATGTGAGTAAAGAAAGGAATTGTTCTCGTTGACACGTGTAGCTTTTCAGAGAACTAAAAATAAGTTTTGTTTTCTTTTTGTTCTTTAAAAAGGTGCTTATCACGTGCAGCCACGTCCTTTCGTTTTTAATCCTCCTCCTCCACCACAGTTTCAGAGTGTCTGGAGTAATCCAAACACGGAAGCTTACATGCACCCTCCAACCATGATGAATCCTCTAACTCAGTATGTTCAGGTAAGAATTACCTACATTCCTGGTTTTTTTGTGTATTCTATTAGAAATCTTATACAATAAGATGGGGGCACCTTAAAAATTAAGCCAGTCTCACTTCTTACCCTCTGTGGAATTACGTCAACAATTTCCATAATAAGTGACGATATTATTCCTGTTTGAATATTTTTGAGTGATGGGACATCTGTTACTCCTGTTAGAAATCTGTCATTCTTAGTGTTACTTCTCATACTAAGCTAAAATCTGCTTCTATATAGTTTGTAAGGCTTTATCTTAGAACTGACGGCTGTAGCCACATAGAATGTATCTTTTTTTTTTTCCCAAATAACTCCTAGAATATTTGAAGGCAGCTTTCCTCATGTGTTTGCCTGGTTTGTTCTTTTCTAGGGTCAGCTATTCTTTATTTGCAATGATTTCCAGATGCTTCCTCATATAGATTGTTGATTTCTGGATGTATTCTGGTTCTAGAATGGATAAATTTCTAATGACTTAACTATATTTGTAAACTCTGTGAGTTTCTGGCATATAATTTGTCTTGTCTTGGTTACTTTAATATTTGAAGTGGGATTTGGAATACTTATCTCCCATTGATAATATTTATTTTCTTAGTTCAGTTTACTTTCTTCAGTTTAAAAGACATTTTATTTTTAGGAAAAGAAAGAAACAAAATAATAGTGAAATAGTTCTGCAGTGTCTCTCATTTGTTTACATTTTCCATCTACCTGAAGTGTAGGAAATATCTTTTTTTACTTTTCTTACATAAAACACAGAAGAAAAGCCGTACTTGTTCCTAACATTTACCATGAGGTGTTATTACCTATTCTGGTATATTTATGTATGCTACTACCTAGATATTTTCAATCAGTAAATACCTTTTGAAAGATATAAGACATTGTATTGTCTCTTTTCTAGTTTGGGGTAATATACTGCCCTTAACTTTTAGAAGTGACATACAGAAAGAGCCAGAAAGTCTGTAGGAGGATTCCACGTTACCCCGAAATACTGTCAAAGGAATACAAAACTGCTTAAAAGTATTTTTACAAAAAAGGAGAACACATGTATTAATATAACTCTAACATGGAAATCTGCTCTAATAGAGCCTTATCATCATGTAAGAAAGAACTTCTGGGTGGGAATAAATATACAGATAAGATAAACTTAGGCTGGCAAAATCAGTCACTTACCTTATTTATGTCTTCCTTCTCCCAGCCCAAAAGACTAACATTTGACAGAGAATACTTATTTCTTCATGAAGCCAGTCACTCAAATAGAATCTTGCATTGTATATGAAAAAGCTAAGATTTCCTTATTTTCATGTTTTTGTTACATTGGGAATAATATTCCTTCTTTCTGATTTTTAAAAATATATCTCGTTCATTCATTCTTTCTGTAAAATTTGTTTTCAGGCTTATCCTCCTTATCCAAGTTCACCAGTTCAGGTTATCACGGGATATCAACTGCCTGTTTATAATTATCAGGTAATTTAAGAGGGATCAAAATGATTTACATTGGAATATTATTGAGGCCTTTATTTATGTAAATTTCCCTAATAGTTTGTCATTTGAAGTAGTTGAGTGTGCTTAAAATTTAAGAAAAAACTTGGAATTAGTCTAGAATTAGGGCTTCTCTGTTACTTAGAAATAAGGGAATGAGCTCAGCAAGAAGCTTTTGACAGGAATGAGTTTAGGAAGAAGCTTTCTTTTGTACTGTCTTACAAGATTTGGTGTCTCCTTCTATATTTCAGCATGTATTCTTCATCTTTTCTGTCAAATAGCTGAAACATCCAGGCTGACTTTTATGAGTTTTTCTAATGGCATAGGTTGAAATAAAATGACTACTCAGTTCTTAGAGCATTGAATTCCAATTATGTTTGATAGTGTTTATTTCAGCTGGCTGCTACAAGATAGTAGTTCTCTGAATTTCTGTCCATGGATATGACCATATCTATGATAATATATTCACAGAACTGTATGTTTGAGTTTTCCTGTAGACCAACTCCAGAAAATTGAGAAAAAGATGGAGTTTATATATGAAAGTAACAATAAAATCCTTAGGTATCAGAAACAGGAAGTACTTTATTCTTCCATTTTGTTTCATTTATTATAACAAGGTCAAGGAGCCAGCATGACAGATACCTCAACATTGTCTATCTCATATCTCTGTGAAAATGTGAAGGTATATTTAAATAATTATTTTCTATTTTTTCCTAAGATGCCACCGCAGTGGCCTGCTGGGGAACAAAGGAGTTACGTTATTCCTCCGGTAAGGTGAATTAGCGAAACATGTACTTCCTATTTTAAAGTATTTTATTGTTTAACTATTATATATTTTAAAGTATTTTACTGTTCAGCTATTATATATTTCTTGACCTTTTGCCATATCAAATATGCCTAGAAATATTTTAAATGCTCTTTTACATTATGTGTTATGTTTTATTTCTTGTCAACCCAAGTATATACTCCCATGGGAGAAACTGTGCTTTTTGTTTCTCAGGTTGTTGTGTGTGTACTTAAGCAATGGCTGCCCTGCATACAACAAGTGCTCAGTTACTTGTTGATAGAATATGTAACCAAGAAAGGTAGTATTAATAACTATGCTAATTCTAACTCCAGGGATTTAGAATTAGTATTGAATCTGCCTCTAGTTTTCTAGCCATAAAAAATGTGATGAAGAGAAGCAAAAATGTTTTGCTGTCAATACTGTTATATGTTATATATATAAGAAAAGGAAAAAAACAAGAGAGGGTGCTACCTCTAAAACACCTGAGCCTTTGTTATCTTCTGTCTTTCATCAGGATTGGATATTTGAAGGATATAGTATGAGCTGAAATTCTCAGGCACTAGGAAATTCCCTTCTCATTCCCTTACTATATGTTGGAGTTTCTTTTTCTTAGGGAAATTCTAATTCTGATTGTGTTGACATTTCAAAATAAAAAATTGCCTTATTGCATTTCAACTCTACAGTTTGAAATAGTTTCTGAAATAATTTAATTGAACTTCACAATCCACATTTAGACTTTCAGTGTCAGCTCACCATTTTGAAGAATAGATTGTTTAGAAATGTATCTAATATACATCTCTTTAATTACACTTTTATCATTTTAAATGTAGGCGTATACAGCTGTTAACTACCACTATAATGAAGTTGATCCAGGACTTGAAGTTTTGCCAAGTGAATGCTCAGTTCTTGAAGCTACTGCATCCTCTGGAAATGGCCCACAAAAGGCAAACATCTAATTTTGCTTATTAATATTTATATTTTTATATTTATTTTTTCAAGTTTTAATGGCCATTTGAGAAGCAAGCATCTTTGCCCTAATTTAAATACATTACAGAGATTGAGTCATTGGCTAATAACTTTGCAGTTTACGTAAAAGTTAATGAAATTTTAGGCATCCCCAAACTTTCAGTGTGTATATATAGTTGTTGATTCAGTAGTCCTTCCCTCTGTTCTGTTTTCATTGGGGTTTTTTTGTTGTTGTTTTTTAACCGTAGTTTAATAAATATTAACGTGATTTGGCAGAGTGCAATGGGTTGGTTTCCTCAAGAATCCTACTCTTCAAAAGAGGGATTAGTATGAATTATATCTACTTTGTCTTTTGCCAATTTAAACATTTATTTAGCTAAATAGTAATATACAGTTATTTATGGTATTCTCTCCATAACATTATATATGGTAGCAGCTCTCAAGAGTGGTGGAGCCGCTAGTAATTGAAATACTAAAACAGGCAGAGTTGTTTCTTTTTTATCATTAGAGCAGATCCCTATAATAACAGTGCTCTCACTCTTGAATTCTGTGTTTTCTTGTATGGGTGAGAATATGGAAGTAATTGATGTGATTGGAATGTGCATAACATTGGATGATTCCCATTGGAGTATGTGTACTTTGTTCATGTGTTTCTCAGTGGAAAAATGTTGAGAACTACTGAACTGTGGGGTGAAAAAATTCCCAGATTTGTTACACAACTTTAAAATTTGAAAAAATATCAAAGTAACTTACAGTATAATTATATTACCAAAGTTTAGCTTAAATGTTTCTTGAAATGTTGAAGTCCACTGTTTTTTATCTAACAGGAAAAATTAAAGAGGCTTAAGCAAATATCTTAGGGCTTGACTAATTGAGCTTTTTAAATCAGTACTCTATCACTAAGTTTCTGAAATAATTCTTAAATTTGGTACAAAAGTTACACACTAAGTGACACGTGGCACGTATTACAAAATTACCTGAGAATTGTTTAGAAATAAGGGTATGTATTCATTAAACTTTTTCAAAAAGCTTGTTACCAGTGAGTAAAAGGAGGAATAGTCTTTACCGAAAACTTCTGTGTTTCAGAAATCTGTGGACCGAAGCATACAGACAGTGGTATCTTGTCTATTTAATCCAGAGAACAGATTGAGAAACTCCTTTGTTACTCAAGATGACTACTTCAAGGTATGAAAGGAATAGTATACAGGATAAAAAGCACACTTGTCAGCCATAAAGTATCTTTTTTCTGTGGTATATGTATTTTGATACTACATAGAGCATATATCAGTAATTGAACTGTTAGTTTCTGACTGTAACCTGGTAAATCTCTGTGAGTGAGTTTTAAGTGGCAGTGTATTCTAGCTGCTCAAATCTTGATACAGTGTAGTTTGCCCTTAGGGAAGATATCTTTAGCAGAAGCCTGTACTGTAATTGATAGGGTTCATGAGAGTTGAATGAGAATATTGGCTTGACCAAATAGGAAAAGAGAAAATTTTAGAAACAGAAAGCAAAACTTGAGAGTATGTAGATATTGGACTAAAGAGAAGAAAAGAAATCGATCACTTAGATGATGCTTGAACAGTGTTTTGGGGGGAGAAAAGAGGTAAAATGAAGTAGTAAAAAGAGCTGAGTAGAAAGAAATGGAAGTTGATTCAGAGTTGCTGAAGTGAAGAAGAATATGGGTGTTTGAATTTAAGAAAGTTCTGGTTTCTGATCCTGGTTCTATCACCTTGGACAAATCACTTAAATCTTATTAAGGCTCCAGTTTTTACGAGTCTGAAATGAGTCTCTAAGATCCCTTTAAGTTCTGAGTCTCTGAATATGGAAAGGAACCGGTCGCTTCAATGGGGGAAGAATATTGTGCTTATTAGTAAAGGGAAGGTTTTTGTTGTTTTTTGTAACAGGTTTATTGAGAGAACGATTTTCATACCCTACAGTTCACCCATTTAAAGTGTGCAATTCAGTACTTTTTAGAATATTAACAGTTGCGCAACCATAACGACAATCAATTTTAGAATATTTTAATCACCCCCAAAATAAACCCCCTACCCATTAGCAGTCACTCCCTATTCCCCCATACTCTCTAGCCTTAGGCAACCACTAACCTCCTTTCTTTAAGGATTTGCCTGTTCTGGATATTTCATATAAATAGTATAATATGTGACCTTTTGTGACTGACTTTCACTTAGCGAAATGTTTTCAAGGTTCATCAATGTTACAGCATGTATCAGGACTTCATTTCTTCTTATTTATGGATCTGCCACTTTGCGTTTATCCATTCATCACTTATTTGATAGACATTTGGGTTGTTTCCACTTTTGGGCTCTAATGAGTAACGCTATGAACATTTGTGTACAAGTTATTGTGTGGACATACGTTTTTATTTCTCTTGGGTATATACCTAAGAATGGAATTGCTGAGTCATATAGTAACTATGTTTAACTTTCCAAGGAGCTGCCAGAATTTTTCCAAAATGCACCATTTTGGAACCATTTGTAAGCCATTGCTTTGTATCTTAAAACAGGGAAAGGAGAATAGCTTTTTCCATCTATGAATGGAAATAGGATAAAGCTTGAAGTGTTTTTAAAAGGAATACTTAGGAGTTCCTTTAATGCAGAAGACTAGAGCTGTAGCAGAGTTAAGTTCTTAACCCCTTTCTCATTGGGGAGTAAACCCATTCATTTAAAGTTGATCTTTGTTCTCTTGTTTCATTCTGCATAGACAGGACAATTTAAAAGGAAAGAACTGGGAGCTGTAGGACAGCTTACTTTTGCCCAAGGTTCTGCAGGTTAAATAGGTAGTACTAAAGGATTTGTTTGCAAAGCAGAAAATCTTTAACCAGCAAGTCTTTAAACTTGAATTTTTACCTGGTATTAAAGGTTTCCCTTTGAACCTTCCAAAATTTTCTGCTCCTCTGAGCTAAGAGTTAGAAGTTGTGTAGCATATCTAGACTTATTTTGATTAGCTAAATGTTGTTGTTGTTTTAATTGAATTAGAATGCACTGAGGCAGGATGTACACTGTTCCCATGATAAATTCCAGCTCCTTCATAATCTTTCACATCCTGCCTGATCTCTGAAGATACTTGAGTTTGTGACCACTTTTCTGGGCTTTAACCTAAATAGGATATTACCCTGTTAACAGATTACATAATTTCCAGAAGTCACCCTTCTTTATGTGACAACGGAATTTAATCCCTAGGAACAGGGCACAGTTAAGCTAAAAGTGCAGAGAAGAAATACTATTATTATGTTATTGCTGGTTTACTCGGCTCCGTTCCTCTTTGTAAGGCCTCATTTCTTCTATCTGCACATCTGAAAGCAACATAAAGTGAAAAGAAATTTTTGCATATATTTTTATTTTTATATTCATTTCCTAAAAAATTATATATTTTCATTACAGGTTAAGGATATGCTTTTAAATATGCCAAAACTTCTCTTTTTTAACCTAAAAGCATGGGGTTTCAGATTGAAGTGGATTACTCTTCTCAAGCCATGATTTCTGTCAGATGTATTTTAGTAAAAATAGGACTTTTAAAAATCTCATGTGCTTTCTTTTCATTAGCTGTCTTTTTGGGACATCACTGCCAAATCATGAGTTAATCTACATAAAAGGGTATTGATTCTAAGTCCTCTTTTTCTGAGTTACTGATATTTCTTTTTTAACTAAATTGTTGAATAAAACTGGTCATTGGTTACATTGATTATCACAAAGTTCAGGAATGCTTCCCCAAAAGGATCACTTTTCTTTCATTATTTATAGCTTTTAAACCCAAAATAAATGCTTTAAGTACAATATTTTTCAACTCTCTTAGGTCATAATCGTAATAGGAATTTTCAGTGAAGTAAAATGGACTATTTCTGTCTTTTCTAGGATAAACGAGTTCATCACTTCAGAAGAAGTCGGGCAGTGCTTAAGTCTGTTTGATCCTCTGCTAACTTTCTAGTCTCACAGGAAGTTGGAGGTTTTGAATAGTAAGAAGAGACTGAAAGTTTTTCCACTATTTAGAGATTTAATTTTGAATTTTGATAAATCACACTTAGACTTTCTATACAAGTTATATTAGATTGCCTAGTTTTATTTTACATTAGAACTGTTTTTCATTAGACATTTACTTAGAAACTGGTTCTGTGTTGAATATATGGTTAAAAGTAAAAATAAATTGAGACTGAAAGGAGGAACTTTAAGATTTATCTGTAAGGATTTTTTTAAATTGACAATTTAAGAGTTTAAAAGCAAATGCTGATTTTCAGAAAAATTGTTTTAGAAAACCTATTTTGAAAGGTCAGAATTTTGATTGTTTAAATACAAGCACTTCACTTCTCCAACAAGTACCTATGAACAGTACAATATCTACAATATTGTGCTTTTATGATTTGTCTAGAAATTTACCACAAAAGCAGAGTTTTTAAAACTGCATTTTTAATCAGTGGAACTCAGTATATAGTTGGCTTTACTGAAGTTTTCCTTATCTAAACCCAGTAAAACAAATTCTAAACAAATAGTCCAATCAGTGGGTCTTACATTTATTAGTTCAAAATATTTAATCTTATCTAGAATCCACACATAGAGATATCCGATTGGGATGGTAACTAGGATAACTAAAATTCTGGGCCTAATTTTTTTTTTTAAAGAATCCAAAACAAACTAAACTTTACTAGGTACATAAGCTTCTCAGTGAGTTACCATTCTCCTTATTTTCTTTTACTTTATTTTCCTTGAAATGATAAATTCAATGGCTGTATCTTAAAATGTGCAAAATATTGGTATTGAAGAAGGCTGAAACTTTTTTTATGTCCCTTAAAAGTTAATCAGAGTATCTGAAAGGAATTGTTTTTATAAAAAACATTAAAATATTAGTTATTTGTTAAAGAACAGGTCGATTTTTATTTTTGTTTTTTAGCCTATTATATTCCCTTTTTTAAAGTAAAATATGTCCAGTAGAATCGAAGTAGGTTTGGCGTTTCTAAACCACAAAAGTTGTTGAGTAAATACGCATACATAGCCCAAAAATACACTAGCGTTAAGTGTTAACAATCCATTTTTAGATTAGCTAGGCTCCTGGTTGGACATTGTAAATCGTGACAAACAACTAGAGATCCAGAGCCCCTTTGCTCTACCCACAGTCTTGCTTTTCCAGTCTGTAGCACCATTCTTCCAGGAGGTTTGCTCTTAGAATAGGTGATGTAAAGAAGAGAAGTAGCAGTATAAGCAGTATGTGGGCTAATAAGCCTTGGAAAGGTAGCAATGGGGTAATACCTTTCTAAGGGAAACACTTGTATCAGCATCATTTGACCTGCCATGGACATGAGTTTGAAGTGGCTTCCTGGCTTTTCTTTCATTGGCCTGCCCCTTCACTAAAACATGGAAACTCCATTTATCCTTATCCTAATGAAGCTTCCATGGGCCATATCATCAGTGCCCACTGTTTTATAATCCCTAATACTTTTCATTCTGAATCTGAAGGGAGGAGTCTTTTAACTTGAGGATCCCCAAGAGAGCTTTCTTAGGTCTCAAAATTTGAAAGTGCCCTGAAATTTGTTCTTTTTAAAATTCTTTGTACTTTTTTGTGTGTGTGCTATAACATCCTTACATGTATTATTCTGTGATTAAATCTCCAGGTTACTGTAAATGATACCTAAATTCTAAAGAGCCAATTCTGATTATCCCAATATGACCTTAAGAAAAGTAAGGAAATAAACTTTTTGTCTGCTGTTTTGTTGGACTGAAGTATTTAAAAGAGTAAGGTAGAAAGAAGAGTCAAAATCCTGAACCTTTCAAAATGGAAAATTAATTTTAAACTTAAAAGTGTGTTCCTATTACCTGTGCTGATACTGTCTTTGCATAAATGAATAAATAGAAATAAAACTTTTTTTCAAAAGCATTTTAACCTACATATTCATGTCATATTATCTAAAAAAATGGTGGGGATTTGGGTGGGTAGTATGTGACAAGATTTAGATCCTTGAAATTCAGGAGTGTAAATATTGTTCAGTTTCTTAATCTGGCCGAGTTTGTTTATAAAAGCACATTTTGGTACATTGTATTTTTGCTGCTCTCTCTCATGAAATTAAGAGAGATTTTCATGAGAAAATAATTTCTCTTAGTTGAGTTGGAGATGGTTAACAGTGGGTTCCAATGCGGTGCATCAGCAGAGCAGTGCCTAGTAGGAATGCTGGAGAGTCATGTATATGACTGCAGTCCCATGGCCAAGGTCCCTCTCTGTAAACAACTTGGACTTTATAAACACTTTGTTGCACACTTTTGGTCTAATCTCTGTGACACTATTATTTTGGGGAATTGTGGTTGTTGATAATAGAGCTTAGATTTTTCATACTGCATGTACTTCATTAAAAAAAGTGCCTTCTGAATCACCAAAGATTAAATTTTGATGTTTGAAGTATAATTTGCTGACGATTAGTAGTACTTAAATGTCTGTGTATACTCATACATATATACTAACCATTATCCAGATTATTTGATTAGTTCTGATCAAGCTAAATTACAGTTTATAACATTTTGAGACCCTAAAACTAGACTATATATTCTAAAACAGTGGCTTTAAATCTACTTGATAATTTAAGCATATTTGCAGTTGAGGATTACCACAAAATTCTCAACACAAAGCCAAGTCTTTGGGATTGAAAAAAATTTCATAGAACACCTTTTTGTAAAAAGTTGCAAGTTACGGCAAAATCAAGCAACTCCAAAAAGTTTGGTCACCTCTGTAAGAAGTTTATTCTGCATGCTTTCTTTTCTTTTCCTAGTAAGAGCATGTTATCTTTGTAATTGTTCAAAATAACTATTCAATATTGATTAGCACCCTTAAATTGCCAGGAAGTCATTGAGTTTAAAAAATAAATACTCCACTGCAGTTCCCTGTTAGTTTATAAAGCCCTGTACCTACTTCTCTAAAATTCTCTTGGTTGTCTTTAAAGGTAAATTCATAAAAATGGGCTGCCACATTGCTTAATCATTTTGCCTGCTTTCATTGCCATTGTTTGAGGATAATTAGCAACAAGGATAAGGCAGCATGCCACTCTGCTTTCACAAAGAAGTATTAGAGAGGGTGGGGGACCATAAGGCAGAGAAGAGCTTCCCATTGACCAAATCTTACAAATAGGCCCAGCTGTTGAGTGTGATCATTTGGAATCCCTGAAACACTTCTAGATGAAGATTGCTCCTGTACATATTTCGATAACTATGTAATCTAGCCCTTCCCAACATTATGTGTTTTCTCTGTGTGTAACTGAATCTTTTTGAGCAAGTCCTCACCACCCATCATCGAAGACTCTGTAGACAGTACATTTGGTAGTAGGACACAATAAACATAAAACTATAAACATGCGTTTTTGAATGCTCATGCAGAATATTCAGTCTGTATAGCCAAGAAATGATAGGTAATTCTGCATTGCATTTAGAGTTAAAAACGTGTCCAGTATGGCTGTAGCTGTGGGCCAATCCTAAGAAAATGCAAAAAATGGTCTCTCAATACAGAAACTGTGAAACTGCCACTGTACAATTAAGCTCTGTGGTAGCTATATTTTATGTTTTTAACTGGTCTGAAAGCTTTCCAGTTGAGTCTCTAGTTCATTTTCCCAAGGCACACGGGGCTTGTATCATACATGCACCTCTATTAAGGCTGCGTGGCAGGAGTATGCCTTTTCTCATATGAAATTCCCAGATACCAGTTAACTAGATCTTTAACAATAGAACAAATGCTTGCATTACTGGGATATTGAAGTCATGAAAGCTCTTTATAAATTTGAAGCAACAGTAACATTTCAAGCGGTTCAGAAAGTTGAAGGTTTTAATCCTTAATCAGTTCTTCTTTACAAAAAACAAATCTAGCAAAAGTACATTAAGGCTCTAGTCACATCTATTGTCTTTCTCCAAAAGAAAATGAATAGAGACACACTGTATTCTGGCTCAGTGTTGGGTGAGGCTATTTACTCTAGAAGAAAGGCAGGGCTGGCACTCAACTGATCTGTGCTGGTAAAGCCAGATCAGCTGTTTCCAGTGGGCTGGTCCCCTCTGCCCATGCACACATGTTAAACATTTTTAATATTAGCAACTTAGCCCCATCCCCCAGAATAAATCTGGCTGGACCAGTGAGAATGGGGAGGGGTAATTTAAAATACAGAGGCCGTTTTCTCTTTGTTTTTACCTAAGCTAGACCCCCTTCACAGTCAAGTCTGAACAACGTTAAAATAGTATACCTGGTTAACTGCACTTTCTTTCTGAACAGGGCGTGGTTGCTGCTCATCATTCTGATTGGTGGTGTGTCTGTCTTTGACGAAGTAAAAACCCATACACTCACTATCCAAGGTTTTATCAATGATTAGATCAACCTCATATTTAACAGGTCAAGTTTCAGTGATCCCAATCTCACAGGGAAGTCAAAAAACATCGGAACCACCACCTGGGGTGTTTCTCAGAGATTCAGACTCCTGGGCCCCATGCTCAGATACACTACTCTGTAGACGTGGGTGGGCTCAGTAATATGCATTTTTTTTTAAAAGTCCCTTGGGATTCTGATCTCTGTGACATTCACTTTGAGAAGTACTGCCCCAGATGGGGATCTCAGTTAGCATCTCAGGCTACCCCTAGTTTGAGGATAGCTGAATTTGGAGAACAACGCTGTCAAGTCCATTGTGACCCCTTCATAAGGGATTGTGTTGGCTTAATTAATCTTTCCCTGCCAAGCCTGTGCCCAGGAGTGCCAGTTGTCCTCAGACCAGGTTGACTCGTGAACAGGCTAAAAAGTGGATTGAATGACGTCTGAAAGCCAAGACTTGTGACCAAAAATGAATGGTAAGAGAGTGAGTGCAGGAGAAAAGCCGGATGTTGAGTCCAAGTGTAGGCCGAGTGTGAGGGACTAGGCTCAG
Source organism: Eschrichtius robustus (assembly GCF_028021215.1). Classification (NCBI taxonomy): domain Eukaryota; kingdom Metazoa; phylum Chordata; class Mammalia; order Artiodactyla; family Eschrichtiidae; genus Eschrichtius; species Eschrichtius robustus. The sequence goes on from NC_090829.1 coordinate 10,594,233, forward strand.
CTTGGAGGGCAGAGTGGACTTTATGGAGGCTGAGATGCCCTACTTCCTTCCTGGAGGGTCTTTGGCCCACTTGGCTAATTTTAAAAACATACTACCTGGATTTTAGAAAAGTATGGCCTGTCATTTCTCCTATTCCTGCCTTGGAATTAACTAGTATGTCTCATCCTTAACAAGAATATTAATAACACATCAACATTGGAAATAATAATGTTAAAAAATCAAGTTCCAGAGACAGTCTTCAGCATACTGAAATCTGAATTGTGTTTATGTGTGTGTATTTTAAAAATTCACCCATAATTCATGTGAAAATGAGTATAGAAATAAGTATACCTTTAAAGAATAATAAAATACCCAAGTTAGCATAAGAAATATTTACTAATAAATAGCAATTCCCTCCTCAAAAAAAAAAAAAATTGAATATTCCATTAATTTAAAAATTCCCTATATGCCTTCCCTCATCACACCCTCTTCCTCAACAAGAAGTAACCAGTAAATTGAATTTTGGTTTAATTATCCACTAAATCGTTGGTTGTTTCTTTTCACATTTTTTTTAGATGCTTTTAAATTTTTATTTCACTTTTTTGAGGATTTTATTATTTAAAGACTTCACTTTTTCAGAGTAGTTTTAGGTTCATAGAAAAACTGAGAGGAAGATACAGAGATTTCCCATATGCCCCCTGACCCCACACATGCACAGCCTCCCCCATCATCCACATCCCCCAACAGAGCGGGACAGTTGTTAACGATGGATGGACCTACATCGACACATCATAATCACCCAAAATCCATAGCTTACTTTAGGGTTCACTCTTGGTGGTGTACATTCTATGGGTTTGGACAAATGTATGACGTGAATTCACCATACAGAGTACTTTCACTGCCCTATAGATCTTCTGTTGCCTACTTACCCCTTCAACCTTACCCCCAATCCCAAGCCCTGGCAACCACTGATCTTCTTACTGTCTGCATAGTTTTGCCTTTTCCAGAATTTCATATAGTTGGAATTTTACAGTATGTAGACTTTTCAGATTGGCTTCTTTCACTTAGGAATATGTATTTGTTTCCTTCACGTCTTTATGTCTTGATAGCGCATTTCTGATGAATATTTCATTGGATGTACCACAGTTTATCCTTTCACTACTGAAGGCATCTTGGTTGCTTCCAAGTTTTGGCAATAAAGCTGCTATAAATATCCATGTGCAGGTTTTTGGGTTTTTTTTAAATAAATTATTTATTTTTGGCTGCATTGGGTCTTTGTTGCTGCAGGCAGGCTTTCTCTAGTTGCGGCGGGCTTTCTCTAGTTGCGGCAAGCAGGGGCTACTCTTCATTGCAGTGCACGGGCTTCTCATTGCAGTGGCTTCTCTTGTTGTGGAGCACTGGCTCTAGGCTTGTGGCTTCAGTAGTTGTGGCACACGGGCTCAGTAGTTGTGGCTCGTGGGCTCTAGAGCACAGGCTCAGTAGTTGTGGAGCACAGGCTTAGTTGCTCCACGGCATGTGGGATCTTCCCGAACCAGGGCTTGAACCCTGTCCCCTGCTTTGGCAGGTGGATTCTTAACCACTGCGCCACCAGGGAAACCCCCATGTACAGGTTTTTGGGCAGTTTTCAAATCGTTTGGGTAAATTCCCAGAGTACAGTTGCTGAATCATATGGTAAGAGTATGTTTAGTTTTGTAAGGAACCACCGAAGTGTCTTCCAAAGTGGCTGCACCATTTTGCATTCATTCTCACCAGCAATGAATGAGAGTTCCTGCTGCTCCACATCCTTGCCAGCATTTGGTGGTGTCAACGTTCCAGATTCTGGCCATTCTAGTAGGTGTGTAGTGGTATCTTATTGTTTTAGTTTGCATTTCCTTGATGATATATGATAGGGAGCATCTTTTCATATGCTTATTTGCCATCTGTGTATTTTCTCTGGAGAAGTATCTGTTAAGGTCTTTGGCCCATTTTTTAATTGAGTTGTTTGTTTTCTTATTTCTGAGTTTTAAGAGTTCCTCGTATATTTTGGAAAACAGGTGTTTATCAGATGTATTGTTTATTTTTACTTTCTCCTCCAGGATGTTTCAGATGTACCTTTTGAAAATATTTTCTACAAGTCTGCGGCTTGTATTCTCATTCCCTTGAAATTGTCTTTTGCAGAGCAGAAATTTTTAATTTTAACAACGTCTAGCTTATTATTTCTTTCATGGATCATGGTGTTGCATATAAAAAGTCATCTCCATACCTAAGGTCATCTAGGTTTTCTCCTATGTCATCTTATAGGATTTTTATAGTTTTGCATTCTACATTTAGTTATATGATCCATTTTGAGTTAATTTTTGTGAAGGGTGTCAAGATTCTTTTTTTTTTTGCATGTGGATGTCTAGTTGTTCCAGCACCATTTGTTGAAAAGACCATCTTTGCTCCATTGCATTGCCTTTGCACCTTTGTTAAAAATCAGTTGACTACATACTTACATGAGTCTCTGTCTGGGCTCTATATTTTACTCCATGATTTTGTTTTTCCTTTTCTAGTTTTTCTTTTCTTCCTTCCTTCCTTCCTTCCTTCCTTCCTTCCTTCCTTCCTTCCTTCCTTCCTTCGTTTCATTTTAACAGCTACATTAAAGTTGTATAATTGGTGTACATTAAACTACATATATTTAAATTGAACAATTTGATGAGTTTTGACATAGACATATATATAATATATATATATACACAACCATCACAACAATCAAGACAAGTAGCATTTCCATCACCTCTTTGTAATTCATTCGCAACTCACCCTCAACTACTAACCTTCTTTTTGTCACTATAGATTTGTTTTGCACTTTCTAGAATTTTATATAATGGAATCATACAGTGTATATATTCTTTTATGTCTGGCTCTTTCACTCAGCACAGTTATTTTTAGATTCATCCATGCTGTTGCATGTATCAATAATTTCTTATTTATTGCTGTGTTGTATTCCATAATATAAATTTACCACCATTTGTTTATCCATTCTTCTGTTGATGGACAATTGGATTGTTTCCAGTTTTTGGCTATTGCAATAAAGCTGCTATGAACTTTTGTATACAAGTCTTTGTATGGACATACGCTTTCATTTCTTTTCTATAAACATCTAGGAATTGAAGAGCTGGGTCCCATGATAGGTTCATTTTAAATTCATAAGGAAACTTCCAGACCATTTTCCAGAAACGCGCAAGGATAAGGTAGCATCATCATCTCTCCTGTTATGTTTGAAGGTTCTTATAAAATTAAATGAGAGCATCTGTTTCACCTGTGCCTCTGATTGCCTGGAGATTTCTTCTTTTTTCCTCCTGTAGTTCCTAAAACAGTGCTTTGTATAAGGCGGATGTTTAATCCACCTTGGATGAATGAGTATCAGGTAATGGTTTATCTGAACAAATGTGATGATGATTTAAGCACCAAAATGAATGACAGAGCAAAATTTGAGAGATCGAGAAATAGGTAAAATCAATAAAATAGGTAAAATAAAATAGGTAAGTAAATAACACTGTCTTTTAAAAATTATGCAAGTAATTCATTATGGAAAAATCAGAAAATACAAAATAGATTAAAGGAGAAAATAAGTCACCTGTGATCCTTCCCATTCCCTCTTTAAAAAAATATTTTATTGCTGTTCTGTTTTCCCAATATACTCTTAAAGTTAGGGCCAGTGGTTCTCAACTCTAGCTACACATAAAATCACCCAGGGAGCTTGCAATGGACTGAAGCCCTCATGAGTGGGATTAACTCCCTTATGAAGGGCCTGAGAGAGTTCTCTTGCCCCTTCTGCCATGTGAGGTTACAGCAAAAAGATGGCCATCTAGGAAGAGGGCCCTCACCAGACACCTGAATCTGCCAGGACTTGACCTCAGACTTCCCATCCTGCAGAACCCTGAGAAATAAATTTCTGTTTATAAGTTTATAAGTCAACTGGTCTATTGTATTTTGTTATAGCTGCCTAAACAGATAAGATAGAGCTCTTATCTGGGTAGGTCCAACGTCTGGGTTCCATCCCAGAGATTCTAATTTAATTGGTCCAAGGTGGAGTCTGGGTGTCAACAGTTTTCAATCAACTTTTTTGAGGTGTAATTTACATACAATAAAATGCATCTATTTTAGGTGAACAGATCCAGTTTTGGCAAATGTATATCCCCTTATAAACACTATAATCGAGTATAGACCATTTCTATCATCCCCAAAATAATCCCTGTTCTATCACCATGTAACCACTGATCTGGCTGGTCACTGTAATTGTGACTCTGTAAGCACTAGAATTTCGTGTAAACAGAATCAAGCAGTCTGGCTTCTGTCACTGCATCATGTTTATGAGAGTCATCATGTTGCTACATGTTTCAGCAGTTCATTTTATTTTTTTCTTACAAGTATTTTTTAACATCTTTATTAGAGTATAATTGCTTTACAGTGTTGTATTAGTTTCTGCTGTAAAACAAAGTGAGTCAGCTATATGCATACATACATCCTCATACCCCTCCCTCTTGCATCTCCCTCCCACCCTCCTTATCCCACCCCTCTAGGTGGTCTCAAAGCACCGAGCTGATCTCCCTGTGCCATGCAGCTGCTTCCCACTAACTATGTATTTTACATTTGGTAGTGTATATATGTCAATGCTACTCTCTCACTTTGTCCCAGTTTACCCTTCCCCCTCCCCGTGTCCTCAAGTCCATTCTCCTATTACCATTTTCTTAATTGTTTTGGGTTTGTTATTGTAGGTCTTTTCCTTCTCTTGTGTTTCCTGCCTAGAGAAGTTCCTATAGCGTTTGTTGTAAAGCTGGTTTGGTGGTGCTGAATTCTCTTAGCTTTTGCTTGTCTGTAAAGGTTTTAATTTCTCCATCGAATCTGAATGAGATCCTTGCTGGGTAGAGTAATCTTGGTTGTAGGTTCTTCCCTTTCATCACTTTAAATATGTCCTGCCACTCCCTTCTGGCTAGAGTTTCTGCTGAAAGATCAGCTGTTAACCTTATGGGGATTCCCTTGTATGTTATTTGTTGCTTTTCCCTTGTTTTAATATTTTTTCTTTGTATTTAATTTTTGATAGTTTGATTAATATGTGTCTCGGTGTGTTTCTCCTTGGGTTTATCCTGTATGGCACTCTCTGTGCTTCCTGGACTTGACTGACTATTTCCTTTCTCATATTAGGGAAGTTTTCAACTATAATCTCTTCAAATATTTTCTCAGACCCTTTATTTTTCTCTTCTTCTGGAACCCCTATAATTTGAATGTTGGTGCATTTAATGTTGTCCCAGAGGTCTCTGAGACTGTCCTCAATTCTTTTCATTGTTTTTTCTTTATTCTGCTCCCTGGCAGTTATTTCCACCATTTTATCTTCCAGGTCACTTATCTGTTCTTCTGGCTCAGTTGTTCTGTTATTGTTTCCTTCTAGAGTATTTTTAATTTCAGTAATTGTGTTGTTCACTGTTTGTTTGCTCTCTAGTTCTTCTAGGTCCTTGTTAAATGTTTCTTGTATTTTCTCCATTCTGTTTCTGAGATTTTGGATCATCTTTACTATCATTACTCTGAATTCTTTTTCAGGGAGGTTGCCTATTTTCTTCATTTATTTGGTCTTGTAGGTTTTTACCTTGCTCCTTCATCTGTAACATATTTTTTGGTTGTTTCTTTTTTTTTTTTTTTTTTTTTTTTGATGGGTGGTGCTGTATTCCTGTCTTACTGGTTGTTTGGCCTGAGACGTCCAGCACTGGAGTTTGCAGTCAGTTGGATAGAGCTGGGTCTTGGTGCTGAGATGAGGACCTCCGGGAGGCCTCACTCCAATTGATATTCCCTGGGGTCTGAGGTTCTCTGTTAGTCCAGCGGTTTGGGCTTGGAGCTCCCACCCCAGGAGCTCGGTACTGACCTCTGGCCCGGGAACCAAGATCCTGCAAGCTTCATGGCGTGGAAAAAAAAAAAAAAAGGAAGAAAGAAAGAAAAAGAAGGAGCAGTACAATAAGTACAATATCAAAGAATAAAAAACAAAATAAAATTAGAAAGATAAAAAATATATTAGAAACAATAAGACTATAATTGGAACAACTGCAACAATGTAAAATAAAACCACAACAGAAAAAAAGAAAAAAAAAGGGGGGGTGGGCAACAATCCAAAAGGAGAGATCACTAACAAAGTATAAAGAATAAAATAAAATTAGAAAAATAAAAGATTTATTAGGAAAAATAAAAATATAAAAGAATCAACAACAATGAATCAACAAGGTTAAACAGAACCCCAATCTAAAAGAGGAAAAAAGAAAAGAAAAAAAAAAAGCCTTGGCTATGGGGGTGGAGTTTAGGTGGGGGGTGGAACTTTGGCAGGGGCAGGGTTTAGGGTGGGGCGGGACCTAGGCAGGTGGGGGGGTGTTTGAGCGTGGGGTGGGGCCTAGGCAGGGCTACGTTCAAGCGTGGGATGGGGCCTCTGCTTAGGACCTGTGCAGAAGGGGAGAGGCAGCACGTGGAAAGGAGGGCTTCTGGAGTTTGGAGGCAGGGCCCTGAGTGAGGGTGTGTGGGTGGGGCTTAGGCGCAGTGCAGCTGAAGGGAGGGGGTCTCCGAATGCAGAGGTGGGGCCCTGGGTGGGGGTGCAGGGGCGGGACTTGGGTTCTGTGCAGCAGGAGGGAGGCTCTGAGGGCAGAGGATTAGGCCTGGGAGCCCAACAGGCTCCCCAGTGCCTAAGTGGACAAAGCGCTGGCCCTGTTCCCTTCCGTTCCTCTGTGCCCCTCCCCCCCACCTCCCTCAGGGTCTCCCCAGTCGCTGCTGGACCCCTAACCCTGGGTGGGTCCCCCTGGGTGTAGGAACTCCTCCCCTCCCCCAGCCGCCCCTCAGGGGTGCTGGTCCTGGACGTCTGGCCTTTACTTTTGCTCCCCCTTCCCTCCCTCCCACTCCCTCAGTACCTGCGCAGCTGGAGGGGGCCTAGATGGGTAGAGGATCAGGCCCGGGATCTCAGCAGACTTCCGGGGGCCGAAGTGGGCAGGGGAAACCTGGCCACACTCCCTTTTGATCCTCTGCCCTCCCAATGGTTCCCCAACTTCCCCCTTCTGGTGTGGGATCCCTTCCCCTCCCCAGCAGCCCCTCAGGGGCGCCAGTCCCCTCCCGCCTCCACTTCTCCTCCCCCCTCACTCCCCCCACGCCCCACGTCCTACCTGGTCATTGGGGGTTCCTCCCGTCCCCTTAGGTGTCCGTAGTCCCCCACCGGTGCCTGGTAGGTGCCCTAGTTGTGAGAAGATGCGATTTCTGCGTCCTCCTAGTCTGCCATCTTGAGTCCGCCCCCATTTTCTTTTTTTTTTTTTTTTTACTGCTGATTAGTATTCCGTTGTGTGGAGGCACCATGTTTTGGTTTGTCTTTTTTTTTTTTTTTTTTGTCCAGGGCACTGGGCATGTGGGCTCTTGGTTCCCCCACCAGGGATTGAACCCAGGCCCCCTGCATTGCAAGCGGGGAGTCTTAACCACTGGACCACCAGGGAAGTCCCTCACCACGTTTGCTTTACACTCACCTGTTGTTGATGGACATCTGGGCTGTTTCCAGTTACCAAGCATTATGAATAATGCTTCTATCAACATTCATGTAAAAGGTTTTTGTGTGGATATGTGTTTTCATTCTCTTGGGGAAATACCTAGGAGTGGAATTTCTGTTCCTATGCTGAGTGTCTGTTTAACTTTATAAGAAACTTCCAAACTGTTTCCCAAAGTAGTTGTATTATTTGCATCCCCACTAGCAATCTGTGAGTGCTCGCTTGTACTGCATTTTGTCCACAGCACTGGGTATTGTCAGTGTTCTTAATTTTAACCATTCTCAAGCATAGCAGTTTTTAAAAGCTCCCCAAGATACATATACTTTTCTGTGTACATCAATAAAAGGTTAAGAAAAAAACAACTCCCTAAATGATTCTAGGTTGAGAACTGCCAAGCCAGACTAGACAAGTTCCAAATATCTTTAATTATGCATTCATGGTTGGTTTTTTTTCCCACTCACCCACTTATTTACCCAAAAAGAGCTGCACCAGCTCTTTACTAAGCATAGAGAATGTAGAGATAACACAACACCCCTGCCTGCCCTCAAGAAGCTCAGTGTCAAGTAATTTTCTTTTTTCTCTCGTAAGAAAACCAGTTTCACATGTATGACCACAGTCATTTCAGAGAGTTTGATTTTTTTTTTTTTTACTGATCTTGGAACTTTGCAGCTCTGGCCTACATTCAGTCCTGGTGAGGGGAGGCAAGGGAGTCATTCATGGTGTTTGAGATGTTGCTTTGTTGGTTTTGCACTTTTCCTTCCCTGCTTCCTTACCACCAGTACTTTCTTATGTACATATTTAACTTTGGGGACCATGTGTTGTTTTTTTTTTTTGGCCGCGCTGCGTGGCCTGTGGGACCCTAATTCCCTGACCAAGGAACAAACCCGCGCCCCCAGCAGTGGAAGCGCGGAGAGTCAACCACTGGAACAATGTCTTTAAATGAGGTGGCAGGGGGTTATAACAATAAATATAAAATGAACATATTTTACCCCTGGTAATCACATTGGTGCCTGCACAGAGTATCACGGCTGGTTTCTGATCTTTGTATTTTATTTCTCTCCCTGGTTTGTTTCTTTAATACAGAAAATCTTCAATTAACAGAATAGTCTATTAAAAATAAGACCAATTGGCATAATATTATAAAACTGTCACCAAAAACCTAGTAAAGAAATACAGTAGGTGGGTGAAAATAAGATGGCATGTAAACCGAACAAGACTCACATGTAAAATTGTGTCATTAAATAGTAAACTATTTTCTTATTTGCTATTAAACTTACACTATACAAAGATTTTGAAATGATACAACAAAGTCTGCCTCCCTGGAACTGTTAGAAAGAGGTATAAAACTGAAGCAGAGTCTATGCAGAAATTTTTTTATCTTCTAGGGTAGAGGTCAGTGTCAGGATTGTTAATATTGCCCCTTCTTGCAAGAGCAACTGATATAAAATAGATTCCATTTTCCTTTTCCTTGGGGCCTTAGTGGTTCCAGAGACCCCAGAAATCTTATGGAAACGTGGCTAATGAAAAAATTCTGACAAAGAGTAGAAAGCTATTAGTCTACCTTTGGGCCTAAAGAAACCTCATCTCTAACATGGATAAATTTTCATCAAGAAAATATTTTCCAGAGCAATCTCAAGCCAGTTTAATCCCTTGATTGATATTCTATACAATGGAATGAAGCCATTTTCAATATTTGCTGTGTTTCTTTTTATTTCATTGAAACTTTTCACTGCAATTGTTCTTTTTTTTCAGCCATGGAAAATTCCATTCTTTTTAAAAATTTTTATTGAAATATAGTTGATTTACAATGTTGTGTTAGTTTCAGGTGTACAGCAGAGTGGTTCAGTTATACATATCTATCTATTCTTTTTAAGATTCTTTTCCATTATAGGTTATTACATGATATTGAGTATAGTTCCCTGTGCTATACAGTAGGTCCTTGTTGGGTTCTTTTTCTATGTGTATTGTTTTTACACAAATTGGATTCATTATCAGTTTTTTCCAGATTATTAAGGTATGATTGACAAATAAAAATTGTATATATTTAGGTTGTACAATGTGATTTTTTAAAGTATACAATGTGATGATTTACTATACATATATATTGTGAAATGATTACCACAATCAAGTTAATGAACACATCCATCACCTCACATAGTTACTTTTTGTGTGTGTGCTCAGAACAGTTAAGATCTATTCTCTTAGCATATTTCAAATATACAATATGGTATCATTAACTATAGTCACCGTGGTGTACATTGGATCTCCAGAACTTACTCATCTTATAACTGAGAGTTTATAGCCTTTGACCAACATCTCCCCATTTCCTCTGACCCCCGACCCCTGGCAACCACCAGTCTACTCTGGTACTATGAGTTTGACTTTTTTAGATTCCATATATAAGTGAGATTATGCAGTATTTGTCTTTCTATGTCTGGCTTATTTCACTTAGCATAATGTCCTCTAGGTTCTTCCATGTTGTCACAAATGGTAGAATTTTCTTCTTTTTATGGTTGAATAATACTCCATTGAGTGTGTGTATATACATATACCCCACATGTTTTTTATTCATTCATCCATCAGTGTACACTTACATTGTTTCCATATCTCAGCTATTATGAATAATGCTGCAGTGAACATGGGAGGGCAGATATCTCTTTAAGGTATTGATTTCATTTCCTTTGGATAAATACCCAGACGTGGAATTGCGGGATCATATGGTAGATCTATTTTTAATTTTTTGAGGAAACTCTGTACTATTTTCCATTAGTGGCTGCACCACTTTACATTCCCACCAACAGTGTACCAGGGTTCCCTTTTCTCCACATCCTCGCCAACATGTGTTAACTCTTGTCTTTTTGGGAATAGATTAGTTTCTTGAACCACATCAATTTTTCCTCATTTAGTTTCAACCATTGTGATTTTTGTTTTGCTTTTCCAAATCCAGAAATCCCCAAGGTCAAATTTTGTGTATCTAAATTTTGTCAAGAAAATGTAATCCTTCTGTCCAGTTTTAGTCAATAACATTTTTTTGCCATGTGCAGTTTCATTTGTTGTCAGTTTGATTTTGTGTTGATTATTTCTGCCAGTAGTAACAATTAAGAATTAAGCAAAAATTGATTGTATTTATTTCCTAGATAATCAATGAGAAAATTCGGGGTCATTTAGTGAGACAGAGATATAGACGCACAGAAAGAGAGGAAGGGCTACAGCTGTGTATACATGGCTGAACTCTCAGTTACTGGGTGGGATCAAAGTACAGAGTGGAGTGGGATTGCTGGATCATACAGTAGTTCTATATTTAGTTTTTTCCAGCAAAAACCACAATTTGAAAAGATGCATGCACCCCAATATTCATTGCAGCACTATTTACAATAGCCAAGACATGGAAGCAACCTAAATGTCCATTGACAGATGAATGGGTAAAGAAAATATAGTACATATATACCATGGAATATTACTCAGCCATAAAAAAGAATGAAATAATGCCATTTGCAGCAACGTGGATGGACCTAGAGATTGTCATACAGAATGAAGTAAGTCAGACAGAGAAAGACAAATATCATATGATATTGCTTATATGTGGAATCTAAAAAAAAAAAAATGGTACAAATGAACTTATTTACAAAGCAAAAACAATCATAGAGGTAGAAAACAAACTTATGGTTACCAGGCGGGAAGGGGGGAAGGGATAAATTAGGAGATTGGGATTGACATATACACACTACTATATATAAAATAAGTAACTGATAAGGACCTACTGAATAGCACAGGGAACTCTACTCAATACCCTGTAATGACCTGTATGGGAAAAGAATCTAAAAAAGAGTGGATATATATAGATGTATAACTGATTCACTTTACTGTACAGCAGAAACTAACACAGCATTATAAATCGACTAGACTCCAATAAAAAATTTTTTTTAAAAGTGCATAGTGGAAACATCCACCATCAAAAGGGCAGCTCCAAGGGCAGAGTCCAAGTACCCTGCCAGTCCTGGCCACTCTCTCTGAAGTCAGGTCACCTTCATTCTTCTCCATTCCCCACCACATCCCTGTCCTCTTCTCTTTGGGGCTGCCTGGCCATGAGCTCTCCTGGCTGAGAAGCCACTGACCTGGATGTGGACAGAAACTCCTAATCCCCTTAACTGAGCTGATCACAAGTTGAACTTTTTCAAAAGGAACGAATTTTACTTGAGTCAACTAAACACAACCAAGCTACGTGAAGAAAATACAACAGCGTATAAGTGGATGAGGTCAGGGGCCAGTGTTTCAGTACTGGTGTAAACAGCAGATTCGTTCACTCCAGAACAGCTGTGCTTTGGACATTTTAATCATGTGTATGCTTTACAGGTACACGTGAAACTTTACAGAGCTTGTGCTGACACAGCCAATCCACTTCTAGGAGTTTATCCCAAGCTGATATATTGCACCCGTGTCCCAAGATGTATATATAAACTTGTTCATCAACAAAAAGTGGCAATAAACTCAATAGGTACCAATAGGGGAATAATTCACTCGGGGTATTTTCATACTATTTAGTACTCAGCCACAAAGCAAGGGTTGGCAAATTCCTCTGTTAAAGAATAGATAGTACATACTGAAGGCTTTGTGTATGGTTTCTGTCACAAATAATCAACTCTGCCACTGTAGCATGAAAGCAGCCATAGACAATATGTAAAGGAATGGACAGGGCTGTGTTCCAGTAAAACTCTATTTATTAAAAAAAAAAAAAAAGGGTAGATTTGGTTGATGGGCCTTAATTTACAGACTCCTGGTTTAAAGAGAAAATATGGATTTGCGTTTATTGACATGGAGAGTTCATCATAATATACTACTGGGTAAAAAAACAACAGATTTTGTTATTCTGATGCCACTCGTGTAAAATGAAGGTTTATTTGTGTACATATGTCTAGAGAAGGATCTAAAAGGATGATGAGCAAATGTTAAGTATTATCTCTAGGTTTCTTCTTTATGTTTTTATATATTTTTATTATCAGAAAAATACTTTCATTTAGTAATGTATACTCTGACAAAGTAATTCCATGGTTGTTGTTAGGGTCACCACATATAGCTGTGCAGCCTGTGCACTGCACAATTTTGGAAGATGCCATTCACATTGACTACAGTGTGAAGGATGCCCCCTGGAGTTGTGTTATGGAGCAGCCCTCCTAGCTCCCATTCTCTGTTCAGCCCTGTCCAGTTATTTCAACAAACATTTACTTGGCATCTACTATGCCAAACATCGTTCTAGGCACTACGGAAATATCAACAAAAAGTAGACAAAAAATTCTGCCCTTGCAGGGCTTACACTCTAGTGGGGGAGAAAGGTAATAAGCAGAATAAAGATTGAAGTGTGTTAGAAGCGGCAATAAAGCAGAGTGATAAGGGGCACCCAGGATGCTGCAGCAGGGATGGGGTTTTCAATTTTAAATAGTTTCAGCTGAAAAAAAATGCATAACCTAAAAGTTGAGAATTACGTTTTATTTGGTGGACAAAACTGAGGACTTAAGCCTGGAAGAGAGAGTCTCAGATAAGCTCTGAGGGACTGTTCCAAAGAGGTAAGGAAGGAGCCAGGATATATAAGATTTTTTGCAACAAAACCCAAGTAGTTGGAACATCAAAAGATTACTGTTAATTAAAGAAAATCAGACACCTCAAGTTCATGAATTGAGCTTGCTTCTCTACATATGGGAAGACGCAAGCGTCTGAGCTTACTGAAATTATTCCTTTGATATGCACCTCAGCTACCTGGGGCCAGTATCCTGCTTCTCTCCATCATGAATTCTGTCAGGGTGCATCATGGGGGGTGGCTACAGTGGCTGCTGGCTCGATGGCCCCAATATCCTTTGCTTACTGACATGGCAGGTGACATTCTTCATCCACAATAGGATGGTCAGAACTGACCTTACTCAGGAAGTCGCAATTGAGCAGACTCGAAAGAGGTCAAGGTGGAAGCCATGTTGCTATCTTGCAGAGAGCATTCTAGATGGAGGGGACAAACCAGTGCAAAGGCTCTGAGGGAAAAGCTTGCCTGGAGGTGTGAGGAACAGCAAGGGGGCCAGTGTTGCTGCGGTGAAGGGAGTGGCGGGGAGCAGTAGGGGATGACGACAGATTGGTAATGGGTGGCCAGATCACAGAAGCCCCTGTAGGTCAGAGCCACTTACGTGTTTTTGAGTAGAGCAGTGACATGATTTAATTGATGCATTTACAGGGCCACTCTGAATGCTGGGTTGAGAATAGATTGTCAGGATACCAGGGTAGAGGTAGCCCTTGACACAGTGTTTGGTAATTGCTTTTTTCTCTCTCTCCTCCCCAGTGGCCTGTGGAATCCTGGAGGTCAAGGAGTGGTTTATGGTCTCCTCTGTTCCTAACACAGTTTCTGGCAGAGGGAATAACTAGTGCAAAGGTCCTGAGGCTCCTTTACTAAGTGAAATAAGGCAGGTAGGACACATACTTACTACTCTTGTTCTACAGAAGGGAAAAACTGGAACTTAAGGAAGTTTAAGTGATTGCCCAGAGTCAAAACAGGGTCAGTACCAGAACCAAGGCCCTTTTGAGTCCAAGGTCAGGGTTCCTAAGAACTTGGGACAAAAGACAGACATACCTACAAGATTCAGTGGAGTTGAGCTTCCACTGCATGGGGCATGAGTTTGATCCCTGGTCCCCTGGTCAGGGAACTAAGATCCCACGAATCTCTGGTGCAGCCAAAAAAAAAAAAGATTCAGTGGAGTTGGTGAAAAGAAGTCCTGAGTTAGATTTCTGCAGACATTTATGAGAAGCCAAGGCATTTTGATTTCATACAGTGATAATGATAATAGCTAACATATTAAAAAAAAGATGACATATAGTTACCTGGTAGGAGATCCACTGCACATTGCTGATTTGAAAAGGCAGGTTGAAAAATAGCATTTAGAGTTTAGGGACTTCCCTAGTGTGGCAGTGGTTAAGAATCCGCCTGCCAATGCAGGAGACACAGGTTCAAGCCCTGGTCTGGGAAGATCCCACATGCTGCGGAGTAACTAAGCCCCTGCGTCACAACTACTGAGCCCGTGCTCTAGAACCCGCGAGCCACAACTACTGAAGCCTGCGTGCCTAGAGCCTGTGCTCTGAAACAAGAGAAGCCACTGCAATGAGAAGCCCGTGCACCGCAATGAAGAGTAGCCCCCGCTGGCCGCAACTAGAGAAAGCCCACACGCAGCAATGAAGACCCAGGGCAGCAAAAAATAAATAAGTTTGTTTTAAAAAATAGAGTTTAATTTCCATGTATCTAATACATGAATGCATAAGAGGAAGGATGTTCACCAGATGTTAGTGATGCTTATTTCCTGAGGGTAGGAATTCAAGGGAGTTTTTATTTTCTTCTTTATTCTTTTCTCAATTGTTTGAATTTTCTACAATAAGAACGTAAGACAGAAGAAATCAACTTAAAATGTTTGATGTTAAAAAGATATCACTAAGCCAATATTTACATGCACTTTGCAGTTTCACAGCACCTTTGTTACGCATGTTCCTTTGTAAATTCTTCCAGGGCAGGCACGGTTTTATTCGGTGTTGGATGCCTAGAGTGCAAAGCCTGCCACAAATAGGTGTTCAGTAGGGCATGTGGAATGAATCAAAGTGCCTCTGGGAACTGTAGTTCATATAATCTTCAGTAGACCCCTGGGAGGCGGAGGGGCTCAGGAATGACGTGAACACAGGTTTTGTTTTGTTTTTTAATTTTTATTGGAGTATAGTTGCTTTACAGTGTCGTGTTAGTTTCTGCTGTACAGCAAAGTGAATCAGTTATACATATACATATATTCCCTCTTTTTTAGATTTCCTTCCCATTTAGGTCACCACAGAGCATTGAATAGCATTCCCTGTGATATACAGTACGTTCTCATTAGTTATCTATTTCATACATAGTAGTATATATATGCCAATCCCAATCTCCCAGTTCATCCCACCCCACCCCCCTTCCCCACTTGGCATCCACAAGTTCTCTACATCTGTGTCTCTATTTCTGCTTTGCAAATAAGTTCATCTATACCATTTTTCTAGATTCCACATATAAGCAATATTATACGATATTTGTTTTTCACTTTATGACTTACTTCACTCTGTATGACAGTCTCTAGGTCTATCCACGTCTCTGCAAATGGCACTATTTCATTCCTTTTTATGGCTGAGTAATATTCCATTGTATATATGTACCACATCTTCTTTATCCATTCCTCTGTTGATAGACATTTAGACTGCTTCCATGTCCTGACTATTGTAAATAGTGCTGCAATGAACATTGGAATGCATGTATCTTTTTGACTTACGGTTTTCTCAGGGTATATGCCCAGTAGTGGGATTGCTGGGTCATATGGTAGTTTTATTTTTAGTTTTTTGAGGAACCTCCATACTGTTCTCCAAAGTGGCTGTATCAAATTACATTCCCACCAACAGTGTGGGAAGGTTCCCTTTTCTCCACATCCTCTCCAGCATTTATTGTTTGTAGATTTTTTGATGATGGCCATTCTGACTGGTGTGAGGTGAGACCTCATTGTAGTTTTGATTTGCATTTCTCTAATTATTAGTGATGTTGAGCATTATTTTCATGTGCTTTTTAGCCATCTGTATGTCTTCTCTGGAGAAATGTCTATTTAGGTCTTTTGCCCATTTTTGGATTAGGTTTTTTTTTTTTTGATATTGAGCTGCATGAGCTGTTTGTATATTTTGGAGATTAATCCCTTGTTGGTTGCTTCATTTGCAAATATTTTCTCCCATTCTGAGGGTTGTCTTTTCATTTTGTTTATGGTTTCCTTTGCTGTGCAAAAGCTTTTAAGTTTAATTAGGTTCCATTTGTTAATTTTGTTTTTATTTTCATTACTCTAGGAGGTGGGTCAAAAAAGATCTTGCTGTGATTCATGTCAAAGAGTGTTCTGCCTATGCTTTCCTCTAAGAGTTTTATAGTGTCCAGCCTTACATTTAGGTCTTTAATCCATTTTGAGTTTATTTTTGTGTATGGTGTTATGGAATGTTCTAATTTCATTCTTTTACATGTAGCTGTCCAGTTTTCCCAGCACCACTTATTGAAGAGACTGTCTTTTCTCCATTGTAATATATTCTTGCCTCTTTTGTCATAGATTAGGTGACCATATATGCATGGGTTTATCTCTGGGCTTTCTATCCTGTGCCATTGATCTATAATTCTGTTTTTGTGCCAGTACCATACTGCCTTGATTACTGTAGTTTTGTAGTGTAGTCTGAAGTCAGGGAGCCTGATTCCTCCAGCTCCATTTTTCTTTCTCAAGATTGCTTTGGCTATGCGGGTTCTTGTGTGTTTCCATATGAATTGTAAAATTTTTGTTCTAATTCAGTGAAAAATGCCATTGGTAATTTGATAGGGATTGCATTGAATCTGTAGATTGCTTTGGGTAGTATAGTCATTTTCACAATTTTGATTCTCCCATTCCAAGAACATGGTATATTTCTCCATCTGTTTGTGTCTTCTTTGATTTCTTTCATCAGTATCCTATAGTTTTCTGTTTTACATGGAAGGAGTTGCATCTCTTTCCTGATTGGCATGGCCCTGGCACTCAGGAGACCAGAAATCCTTGTAAGAAGCCTAAATGGTAAATTTACAGATTTGTGATGCCTGGTCTCAGGTCCCACCTTCACACTCTGCAAAAATTAAGTTTTTCTTTTTTCTTTTTTTGGCTGCATTGCATCTTCGTTGCTGTGCGCGGGCTTTCTCTAGGCAAGCAGGAGCTACTCTTCATTGAGGTGTGTGGGCTTCTCACTGCGGTGGCTTCTGTTGTTGCGGAGCACGGGCTCTAGGCACACAGGCTTAGTAGTTGCGACACGCCTGCCCTAGAGTGCATGGGCTTCAGTAGTTGTGGCGCATGGGCTCAGTAGTTGTGGCTCTCAGACTCCAGAGTACAGGCTCAGTAGTTGTGGTGCACGGGCTTAGTTGCTCCCTGGCATCTGGGATCTTCCCGGACCAGGGATCGAACTCATGTCCCCTGCATTGGCAGGTGGATTCTTAACCATTGCACCACCAGGGAAGTCCCTTAAGTTTTTAAATGGAAGAGTTTTAGTGAAGAATCAGTGATGTGGCAACGTTTACTCTGATCGCATTTCAATCTAGCTTTTGGGTTTTAAAGACAGTTGCCGTCTGTGTTGGGTTACATCATGCTCAGGAAAGCCTTCTTTTAGTTTTATTTTTTAAAATTTTCTGGCTGTGCTGTGGTGGCTTGCGGGATCTTAGTTCCCAGACTAGGGATTGAACCTGGGCCCATGGCAGTGAAAGTGCCAAGTCCTAACCACTGGACAGCCAGAGAATTCCCAGGAAAGCCTTCTTTTATTTTTTAATTTTTTTAATTAAAAAAAATTTTAATACATCTTTATTGGAGTATAATTGCTTCACATTACTATGTTAGTTTCTATTGTACAACAAAGTGAATCAGCCATATGCATACATATATCCCATATCCCCTCCCTCTTGAGCCTCCCTCACACCCTCCCTATCCCACCCTTCTAGATCATTGCAAAGCACTGAGCTAACCTCCCTGTGCAACTGTTGCTTCCCACTAGCTATCCATTTTACATTTGGTAGTGTATATATGTTGATGCTACTCTTGCTTCATCCCAGCTTCCCCCCTCCCACCATGTCCTCATTTCCATTCTCTATGTCTACGTCTTTATTCCTGCCCTGACACTAGGTTCATCAGTACCTTTTTTTTTTTTTTTGATTCCATGTATATGTGTTAGCATATGGTATTTGTTTTTCTGACTTACTTCACTCAGTATGACAGACTCTAGGTCCATTCACCTCACTACAAATAACACAGTTTCATTTCTTTTTATGGCTGTGTAATATTCTATTGTATATATGTGCCACATCTTCTTTCTTTTTCTTTTTTTTTAACATCTTTATTGGAGTATAATTGCTTTACTTCACATATTCTTTATGCATTCTTCTGTCAATGGACATTTAGGTTGGTTCCATGTCCTGGCTATTGTAAATAGTGCTGCAGTGAACGTTGTGGTACATGTCTCTTTTTGAATTATGGTTTTCTCAGGGTATATGCCCAGTAGTGGGATTGCTGGGTCATATGGTAGTTCTGTTTTTAGTTTTTTAAGGAACCTCCATAATGTTCTCCACAGTGGTTGTATCAATTTACTTTCCCACCAACAGGGCAGGAGGGTTCCCTTTTCACCACACCCTTTCCAACATTTATTGTTTCTAGACTTTTTGGTGATGGCCATTCTGACCAGTGTGAGGTGAGACCTCATTGTAGTTTTAATTTGCATTTCTTTAATTATTAGTGATGTTGAGCATTATTTTCATGTGCTTTCATGTGCTCTTCTCTGGAGACATGTCTATTTAGGTCTTCTGCCCATTTTTGGATTGGGTTGTTTGTTTTTTTGATATTGAGCTGCATGAGCTGTTTGTATATTTTGGAGATTAATCCCTTGTTGGTTGCTTCATTTGCAAATATTTTCTCCAATTCTGAGGTTTGTCTTTTCATTTTGTTTATGGTTTCCTTCGCTGTGCAAAAGCTTTTAAGTTTAATTAGGTTCCATTCATTAATTTTTGTTTTTATTTTCATTACTCTAGGAGGTGGGTCAAAAAAGATCTTGCTGTGATTTATGTCAAAGAGTGTTCTGCCTATGCTTTCCTCTAAAAGTTTTATAGTGTCCGGCCTTACATTTAGGTCTTTAATCCATTTTGAGTTTATTTTTGTGTATGGTGTTATGGAATGTTCTAATTTCATTCTTTTACATGTAGCTGTCCAGTTTTCCCAGCACCAGTTATTGAAGAGGCTGTCTTTTCTCCACTGTATGTTCGTTCCTCCTTTGTCATAAATTAGGTGACCATATGTGCGTGGGTTTATCTCTGGGCTTTCTATCCTGTACCATTGATCTATAATTCTGTTTCTGTGCCAGTACCATACTGTCTTGATTACTGTAGCTTTGTAGTATAGTTTGAGGTTGGGGAGCCTGATTCCTCCGTTTTTCTTTCTCAAGATTGCTTTGGCTATTCAGGGTCTTTTGTGTTTCCATATGAATTGTAAAATTTTTTGTTCTAATTCTGTGAAGAATGCCATTGGTAGTTTGATAGGGATTGCATTGAATCTGTGGATTGCTTTGGGTAGTATAGTCATTTTCACAATATTGTTTCTTTCAATCCAAGAACATGCTATATTTCTCCATCTGTTTATGTCATCTTTGATTTCTTTCATCAGTGTTTTATAGTTTTCTGAGTACAGGTCTTTCACCTCCTTAGGTAGGCTTATTCCTAGGTATTTTATTCTTTTTGTTGCAGTGGTAAATGGGAGTGTTTCCTTCATTTCTCTTTCTGATTTTTCCTTGTTAATGTATAGGAATGCCAGAGATTCCTGTGCATTAATTCTGTATCATACAACCTTACCAAATTCATTGATTAGTTCTAGTAGTTTTCTGGTGGCATCTTTAGGATTCTCTATGTATAGTATCATGTCACCTGCAAACAGTGACAGTTTTACTTCTTCTTTTCCAATTTGTATTCCTTTTATTTCTTTTTCTTCTCTGATTGCCATGACTAGAACTTCCAAAACTATGTTGAATAAGAGTGGCGAGAGTGGACATCCTTGTCTTGTTCCTGATCTTAGTGGAAATGCTTTCAGTTTTTCACCATTGAGTATGATGTTTGCTGTGGGTTTGTCATATATGGCCTTTATTATGTTGAGGTAGGTTCCCTCTATGCCCATTTTCTGGAGAGTTTTTATCATAAATGGGTGTTGAATTTTGTCAAAAGCTTTTTCTGCTACTATTGAGATGATCATATGGTCTTTATTCCTTAATTTGTTAATATGGTGTATCACATTGATTGATTTGTGTATATTGAGGAATCCTCGCATCCCTGGGATAAATCCTACTTGATCATGGTGTATGATCCTGTTAATATGTTGTTGGATTCTGTTTGCCAGTATTTTGTTCAGGATTTTTTCATCTATGTTCATCAGTGGTATTGGTCTATAATTTTCTTTTTTTGTGATATCTTTTTTCTGGTTTTGGTATCAGGGTCATGGTGGCTTCGTAGAATGAATTTGGGAGTGTTCCTCCCTCTGCGATTTTTTGGAAGAGTTTGAGGAAGATCGGCGTTAGATCTTCTCTAAATGTTTGGTACAATTCACCTGTGAAGCCATCTGGTACTGGACTTTGTTGAAAGATTTTTAATTACAGTGTGAATTTCATTACTTGTGATAGGTCTGTTTATGTTTTCTAATTCTTCCTGGTTCAGTCTGGAAAACTGTACCTTTCCAAGAACTTATCCATTTCTTCATGGTTGTCCATTTTATTGGCATATAGTTGTTTGTAATAGTCTCATAATCCATTGTATTTCTGCGGTGTCAGTTGTTATTTCTCCTTTTTCATTTCTGATTTTATTGATTTGCATCCTCTCCCATTTTTTCTTGATGAGGCTGGCTAAGGCTTTATCAATTTTGTTTATTTATCTTCTCAAAGAACCAGCTTTTAGTTTTATTTATCTTTGCTATTGTTTTCTTCATTTCTATTTCATTTATTTCTGCTCTGATCTTTATGATTTCTTTTCTTCTACTGACTTTGGGTTTTCTTTGTTCTTCTTTCTCTAGTTGCTTTAGGTGTAGGGCTAGATTGTTTATCTGATATATTTCTTGTTTCTTGAGTGAGATTGAATTGCTATAAACTTTCCTCTTAGAACTGCTTTGGTGTGTCCCATAGGTTTTCGGTTGTCGTGTTTTCCTTGTCATTTGTTTCTATGTATTTTTAAATTTTTTCTTTGATCTCTTCAGTGATCTCTTGGTTATTTAGTAGCGCACTGTTTAGCTTCCATGTATTTGTGTTTTCTACAGTTTTTTTCCTGTAACTGATTTCCAATCTCATAACATTGTTGTCAGAAAAGCTGCTTGATATGATTTCTATTTTCTTAAATTTTCCGAGGTTTGATTTGTGACCCAAGATGTGATCTATCCTGGAGAAATTTCCATGTGCACTTGAGAAGAAAGTATTCTGCCACTTTTGGGTGGAATGTTCTATAAATATCAGTTAAATCTATCTAGTCTATTGTGTCATTTAGAGCTTGTGTTTCCATATTTATTTTCTGTTTTGATGATCTGTCTATTGGTGAAAGTGGGGTGTTAAAGTCCCCTACTATTATTGTGTTACTGTTGATTTCCCCTTTCATGGCTGTTAGCATTTGCCTTATGTATTGAGGTGCTCCTATGTTGGGTGCATATTTATTTATAATTGTTATATCTTCTTCTTGGATTGATCCCTTGATCGTTATGTAGTGTCCTTCCTTATCTCTTGTAACAGTCTTTATTTTAAAGTCTATTTTATCTGATACCAGTATTGCTACTCCAGCTTTCTTTTGATTTCCATTTGCATGGAATATCTTTTTCTAACCCCTCACTTTCAGTCTGTATGTGTCCCTAGGTCTGAAGTGGGTCTCTTGTAGACAGCATATATACGGGTCTTGTTTTTGTATCCATTCAGCCAGTCTGTGTCTTTTGGTTGGAGCATTTAATCCATTTACATTTAAGGTAATTATCAATATGTATGCTCCTATTACCATTTTCTTAATTGTTTTGGGTTTGTTATTGTAAGTCTTTTCCTTCTCTTGTGTTTCCTGCCTAGAGAAGTTCCTGTAACATTTGTTCTAAAGCTGGTTTGGTGGTGCTGAATTCTCTTAGCTTTTGCTTGTGTGTAAAGGTTTTAATTTCTCCATCAAATATGAATGAGATCCTTGCTGGGTAGAGTAATCTTGGTTGTAGGTTCTTCCCTTTCATCACTTTAAATATGTCCTGCCACTCCCTTCTGGCTTGCAGAGTTTCTGCTGAAAGATCAGCTGTTAACATTATGGGGATTCCCTTGTATGTTATTTGTTGTTTTTCCCTTGCTGCTTTTAATATTTTTTCTTTGTATTTAATTTTTGGTAGTTTGATTAAATGTGTCTTGGCATGTTTCTCTTTGGATTTATCCTGTATGGGACTCTCTGTGCTTCCTGGACTTGATTGACTATTTCCTTTCCCATATTAGGGAAGTTTTCAACTATAATCTCTTCAAGTATTTTCTCAGTCCCTTTCTTTTTCTCTTCTTCTTCTGGGACCCCTATAATTCGAATATTGGTGCGTTTAATGTGGTCCCAGAGGTCTCTGAGACTGTCCTCCATTCTTTTCATTCTTTTTTCTTTATTCTGCTCTGTGGTAGTTATTTCCACTATTTTATCTTCCAGGTCACTTATCCATTCTTCTGCCTCAGTTATTCTGCTATTTATTCCTTCTAGAGAATTTTTAATTTCCTTTATTATGTTGTTCATCATTATTTGTTTGCTCTTTACTTCTTCTAGGTCCTTGTTAAATATTTCTTCTATTTTCCCCATTCTATTTCTAAGATATTGGGTCATCTTTTCTATCATTACTCTAAATTCTTTTTCAGGTAGACTGCCTAATTCCTCTTCATTTGTTTGGTCTGGTGGGTTTTTACTTTGCTCCTTCATCTGCTGTGTGTTTCTCTGTCTTCTCATTTTGCTTAACTTACTGCGGTTGAGGTCTCCTGTTTACAGGCTGCAGGTTCGTAGTTCCCATTGTTTTTGGTGTCTGCCCCCAGTTGGTAAGGTTGGTTTAGTGGGTTGTGTAGGCTTCCTGGTAGAGGGGACTGGTGCCTGTGTTCTGGTGGATGAGGCTGGATCTTGTCTTTCTGATGGGCAGGACCACATCCAGTGGTGTGTTTTGGGGTGTCTGTGAACCTATTATGGTTTTAGGCAGCTTCTCTGCTAATGGTTGGGGTTGTGTTCCTGTCTTTCTAGTTGTCTGGCATGGGGCGTCCAGCACTGTAGCTTGCTGGTCGTTGAGTGGAGCTGGGTCTTAGCGTTAAGATGGAGATCTCTGGGAGAGCTTTTGCTGTTTGATATTATGTGGGACCAGGAGGTCTCTGATGGACCAGTGTCCTGAACTTGGCTCTCCCACCTAAGAGGCTCAAGCCTGACACCAGCCAGAGCTCCAAGACCCTGTCAGCCACATGGCTCAGAAGAAAAGGGAGAAAAAAAAAAAGAAAGAAAGAGAAATAAACAAATAAATAAAATAAAATAAAGTTATTAAAATTTTAAAAAATTATTTAAAATAAAACAAAGAAAAAAGTAATAAAGAAGAAAGAAAGAAGAGAGCAACCAAATCAATAAACAAATCCACCAATGATAACAAGTGCTAAAAACTATACTAAGAAAAAAAACAAACAAAAAAAAACTGGACAGAACCCTAAGGCAAAAACAAAGCTATACAGACAAAATTACACAAGGAAGCCTACACATAGACACTCACAAAAAGAGAAAAAGGAAAAAAAATATATATATATATATATAAAAAGAAGAGAGCAACCAAATCAATAAACAAATCTACCAATTATAATAATCTCTAAATACTAAACTAAGATAAACATAAAACCAGAAACAAATCAGATGCAGAAAGCAAACCCCATGTCTACAGCTGCTCCCAAAGTCCACCACCTCAATTTGGGATGATTCATTGTCTATTCAGGTATTCCACAGATGCAGGTACATCAAGTTGATTGTGGAGATTTAATCCTCTGTCCCTGAGGCTGCTGGGAGAAATTTCCTTTTCTCTTCTTTGTTTGCACAGCTCCTGGGGTTCAGCTTTGGATTTGGACCCGCCTCTGCGTGTAGGTCGCCTGAGGGCGTCTGTTCCCGCCCAGACAGGATGTGGTTAAAGGACCGGCTGAGACAATGGTCTCTTGCCTCTTCGATAGGTCCAAACTTTTTCCCGGACTCCCTCCCGGCTAGCTGTGGCGCACTAGCCCCCTTCAGGCTGTGTTCACGCCGCCAACCCCAGTCCTCTCCCTGGGATCTGACCTCCGAAGCCGGAGCCTCAGCTCCCAGCCCCCGCCCACCCCAGCGGGTGAGCAGACAAGCCTCTCAGGCTGGTGAGTGCTGGTCGGCACCGATCCTCTGTGCAGGAATCTCTCCGCTTTGCCCTCTGCACCCGTTGCTGCACTCTCCTCCGTGGCTCCGAAGCTCCCCCACCCCGCCACCCGCAGTCTCCGCCCGCGAAGGGGCTTCCTAGTGTGTGGAAACTTTTCCTCCTTCACAGCTCCCTCCCCGAAGTGCAGGTCCCGTCCCTATTCTTTTGTCTCTGTTTTTTCTTTTTTCTTTTGCCCTATCCAAGTACATGGGGATTTTCTTGCCTTTTGGGAAGTCTGAGGTCTTCTGCCAACATCTTGAAGGTCCCCCATATCAAAATTTCTTAATCTCTTCACCTGTTGATCAACATTTGGGTTGTTTCCAGTTTGGGACTTTTACAAACAAATGTTAAATGTTGCTACAGATATTCCTGTATAAGTCTTTGTATGGACATGTGTTTTCATTTCTCATGTAGATACCTTGGACTGCAATGGCTGGATCATATGGTAAGTGGATGTTTGACTCTAAGTAAATGCCAGACTGTATTCCATTTTGCATTCCCACTAGCAGTGTAGGAGAGTTCCAGTTCCTCCACATCTTTGCCAACACTTGGTGTACTCAGTCCTTTTGATTTTGCTTTTTAAATAGATGTGTAGTTGTTTTAATTTGCATTTCCCTAATGACAAATGATTTTGGACATCTTTTCATGTATTTGTCATCCATATGACTTCTTTGTGGAAGTGTCTATTCAAATCATTTGCCCATTGTTTTATTAAATCATTTGTTTTTTTAATCACTGAAATTTGAGAGTTCTTTCTGTATTCTAGATACAAGTCTCTTAGCAAATATGTTCTGTGGAAATATTTTCTCCCAATCTCTAGCTTGTTTTCTCATTCTCTTAACAGTGTCATCTGAAAGACCAGAAGTTTTAAATTTTGATGAACTCCAGTTCATCAGTTTGTTCTTTTATGAATTGTATTTTTAGTGTCATATCTAAGAAATCTTTGCCTAGCCAAGGTCATAAAGATTTTCTCCTATGTTTTCTTCTAGAAGTTTTAACATTTTAGGTTTTACATTTAGGTCCATGACCCATTTTCAGTTCATTTTTATATATGGTGTAAAGTATGAATTATTATTTTTTAATTTGAATATCCAATTGTTCTAGCACCATTTGTTGAAAAGACCATCCTTTCTCCATTGCTTGCTTTTGTACCTTTGGGAAAAAAATCAGTGTCCACATATGTGTGAGTCTCTTTCTAGGCTCTCTGTTCCTTTTCATTGATCTCTTTTGTCAATACCTGATGTACATATTCAACAATCAGCCCTCAGGAAGGACCCTGCTTGTAGTTTATCAGTGGTGTAAATACTCTCATGGTGGCTGATTTCAAGCTTCTTTCTTTCCTCCTTCCTTCTCTCCTTCCTTCCTTCCTCTCTTTCCCCATCCCTCTTTCATTCCTTTTTTCCTCTCCCTCCTTCTTTTATTTTTTCCTCCCTCCCTTTTCTTATTCTCTGCCCCCTTCCTTCTCCAGAATTTGCATTCCATGACAGGAAGATCCAAATGTTTGTCTTAGTCATTGCTTAGAAGTGTCAGACACACAATAGATGCTCAGTAAATATTTGTTGAATGAATGAATGAATGACCCATTTTTAATGCTGTACTTCCAGCATTTAATAACTGTTCAAAGGAGATGGCATATTTTTTTTAACTTTTAAAAGAATTGTTATACAATTTTTAAATGTTACTTTACATTTACAGTTATTACCAAATATTGGTTATATTTCCCGTGTTGTACAGTACATCCTTAAGCTTATCTTACACCCAGTAGTTTGTACCTCCCACTCCCTGACCCCTATATTGCCCCTCCTCCCTCTCCTCATTGGTAACCACTAGTTTGTTCTCTATGAGTCTGCTTCTTTTTTGTTATATTCACTAGTCTGTTGTATTTTTTAGATTCCACATATAAGTGATGTTATACAGTATTTGTCTTTCTCTGTCTGATTTGTTTCACTTAGCATAATGCCCTCCAAGTCCATCCATGTTGCTGCAAATGGCAAAATTTCATTCTCTTTTATGAGTACTATTCCATTGCATATATATACCACATCTTCTTTATCCATTCATCTGTCAATGGATATTTAGGTTGTTTCTATATCTTGGCTATTGTAAATAATGCTGCTATGAACATTGGTGTGCGAAAATGACATAGTTTTAAAATAACCAAATACTGTTTAGCACTTTCAAGTTTGCAAAGCACTACCTCACATGTCATCTCATACAACCTGGGCACCATCCTGAGAAGCAGCCAGACAAGGTGTTCCCCTCCCCACTTCACAGGTAAGGAAACAAAGACCCAGAAAGGTGGAGGTGCCCACCCCAGGTCACACCACAAATGACATAATCTGCAGGGTCTGACTCCAGGTTTGGGACTCTTCCCCAAGGCTGCCAGTGACCACCTGGCTCTGGGGGGATCTTAGCAGGGAAGGCTGGCGGCTTCAGGGAGAGTTGTCCCAAGGAATAGGAAGGCAACAGAGGGAGAGTGGGAAGGGGCAGCTGATACCAGGGGAAGACCTACCTGGGCCACTACCAGGCTGTGACTCTCACCTCAGGGCCAACACAGTGGTGACATCAGACCCCCCACCCCATTCCTGTCGCTGGACGTTCACGGCCCCCTCCCCCAGACCCAGCTTCCCCCAGAGAGCAGGCTTACTCCTAGCATCCGCGTCTTCTTACATGTCTATAAAAATGAACAGCAGAGGGGCTTCCCTGGTGGCGCAGTGGTTGAGAATCTGCCTGCCAATGCAGGGGACACGGGTTTGAGCCCTGGTCTGGGAAGATCCCACATGCTGCGGAGCGGCTGGGCCCGTGAGCCACAACTACTGAGCCTGCGCGTCTGGAGCCTGTGCTCCGCAACGGGAGAGGCCGTGACAGTGAGAGGCCCACGCACTGCGATGAAGAGTGACCCCCGCTCGCCACAACTAGAGAAAGCCCTCGCACAGAAACGAAGACCCAACACAGCCATAAATAAATTAAAAAAAAAAAAAAAAAATGAACAGCAGAGACTGAAAGCTGGAGACCCACAAGCTGAATTCAGTCCCCATGTATGACTTATTTAGTCCCTGCAGGGTTTTAAAATGTGGGCCAATTTACAGAGCGGGAGACTCCACATGGGTAGTTGATTTCTTTTGGCAAAGAGGGAAATCTGGCCACCCAGGCCCACAGTCCCTTCTGGATGCCCCCTGAGACCAGATAAGTGTTGTCCAGGTCACCACAGTCCCCACCATTTCCTAGCACTTCTCCAACCTCGAGGACAGCCATCACCTGCTGTTTACTTTCACCCTCACATTGTTTATTCTTATTGTTGAGAAACATACCTCGGAATCCATATCGCTAACAAAAGGAGGAACACAAAACATGTAGGACCTCATGATTTTATTACATCATGAGAGGTAGTCGTCTGAGTCTGAGCGCCTTGATTTACATCTGCTTTCAAATACACCCTCTCAACAATCTCACAAAGAAGGCTTGGAGAACCACCATTTAGGAGAGGATCCTGGGGTTCAGAGGTTGAGGGGCTTACCCAAGGCTTTATAACTAATTGGAAGCAGACATAAAACTTGAAGACAACATCTCACCCGGCACGGAAATCTGCATAAATTGCCTTTGCAGCCACACGCTGCCTTTGTGTTCACTGTAGGACAGTGGGTGCAACCTGACGGAACAGCCCTGTGTAATCTTCCGCGTGCCCATTAGGTGGCGCCCTAAGGCAACAAAGCTTTCCGGGACAATGCCTTTGTGTAAATTGGTTTTCTTCCATTATTACTGAATTTTAAGCCAGAATGGTTTTTCCACTTTCTCTAAGGAAAAAAAAAAAAAAAAAAGGTCTTTCAGCACAAAACAGAGCATGGCTTTCGTGCCAGGCGTAAAATGAAATTGCTTTAATCCATCCCCTAGGGAGAAAGTGTTTATGTGTCACAATTGACATCTGTTAAATTTTAAAATGAAGTAAGAAAGCAATAAGAAGGTCTGAAACACATTCTTTGTTCAAGAAGTTGTGCAGACACTGCTCAGCTGTTCTGTACAATTAGAAATAAAACAAGCACCTTTTCTTCCCCAGCATACCCGACTGAAAGCCCCAGTGAGGAAAAAGGCGGAGGGCGGATGGACCTGGGCTCTGAGAGAGGTTAGCACCTGCGTTCAGGCAAATCTGCCCGCACAGCAGGGATGACCTGCTTCTGCCCAGAAGGCCTCGCCTTCCTCACCTGCTCCTTTTTTTGCAAAGTGTAAGAAAGTGTGAGGAATTTCAGAGCAGCCAGGTCAGTTTTAACCATCAGCATATTTTATGGTGAAATCTATTCTTAAACCAATAGACATTTGTTCTTTTGTATTTCACACTAGCAAGGAATCTGGAACCAATCCCTCCAAAGTTAGCCCTTCCTATCTATTATTCAAGCTTCATTATTAAAAAGAGAATGAGAGCAGACATAATTCCAATATGCAGCTTAAGTATCAGTCAACAATCTGGCCTTTTGAAGATGTCCTAAGACCATCAAATGAGAAAGTGAGGCCTTGCCTATAAAACCAAATATTACAGTTGTGGAATGGGATATTTGGGTATTGAAATTTTTTTGATAAATGTGGGAATAGGAAGCAAAGCCCCCTTCACTGACTGTATTGGACATGTAATAACTTTTTTGGTGTGTTAAGCCATTGAGATTTGGGCTTAATTTGTTATTTCAGCATAACCTGTCCCATCCAAGAAGGTAGGACTGTGCCTTTGATCACTGGAGCCTTGAGCCCTCAGTAAGGAGTCGAGGGAAAGAAATGCTTGTTGAACACAACTCATTTGGACAGTCTTCCCTTAGATTATTTGAAATACTTCAGTATCCATGAATAAACTCTCCTTTCTGATCAGTTAGTTTGAATTGGGGCTTGCCATTTTCAACTAAGACGTCTGCTTAACATAAGCCATTTCTCTCTCCTGGAATCATTCTTCTTTTTTCTGATAAATAACTCTTCTTTTCGAATTTTTCTTCTCTTGTCTTATACGAATTGGTAAAAATGTACAAATGAAATACATGTAAGTATTTAATTTTTGTTTCTTTTATTCAGGAAAATGTCTTCAAGTTTAATAATGGCTTTCTTATTTCAAAAGCATGATGTACTTATTAAAGAATAATCAGAAACTACATCTGGGCCAAAGAGGGAAAAAAGTGCCTACAATCCCCATGCCCAGAGAAAAACGTGGTTCATATCTTACTGTGTGGCTATAAAGATAGTATGATTTTTACAAAATTGTATCACATTATATATATTTTTAAATCAGATTTTTTTCATTGAAGTACATCTTTTCATTTTGGTAAACATATTTCTATAACCCTATTTCAATGGCTACACAGTAGTTCATTCTGTGACTATTTGATCATTTAAACATTTTTTTCTATACATGTTAAATATCATAAACATCTACCAGATCTTTGTCTGAATTGTATCCTTTGTTAATTTCTTTTAAAATATTTATTTGGCTGCTCCGGGTCTTAGTTGCGGCACACGGGATCTTCGTTGCCGCATGTGAGATCTTTCGTTGCGGCATGTGAGATCTAGTTCCCTGACCAGGGATCGAACCTGGGCCCCCTGCATTTGGAGCACGGAGTCTTAACTGCTGGACCACCAGGGAAGTCCCTCCTTTGTTATTTTCTTAAGATAAATCCCCAAACATGGAATTTCTGGGTCAATGAAAAGGCACATCTTAAAGACTTTTGATACATAGTGTCAAATTGCCTTCCAGAAAGTTTCTGCCAGATTAGAGAACATAAGTGCCCATTTCCCTGCCGAGTATTGTATCTTAAAATATTTCCAACTTGGTAAAACTCATTGTTTTACCAAATTACAATAATAATTTGTATTTTTAAATTACTAGTAAAGCTATTAGTAAAGCTTTTTCTCATATGTTTATTCTAATAATTTTTTGTTCATATGTTTGTTCTATTTTTCTGTTAAGGTATTACTGTTTTGTTGTTGACTTGCAACAGCTTTTACATATTTTGGAGGTTAATTCCTTCTTATCATGTATATTGCAAATATTTCCCCAATTTTTCATTTGCTTTTTAATTTTTTATATACAGACATCTCTTAAATTTTATAATATCAAATGTACTTAGCAATCTTTTTTTTTTTTTTTTTTTGTAATTTCTGCCCTGGAATCATGCTTAGCCAGGCCTTCCCCATCCTAATATGACATAAATATATGCTCATATTTTCTCCTAGTTCTTTTGTGGTCTCATCTTTCCATTTGAACATTTAATCCCCTTGGAATGTATTTTGGTATATTAGTTTTTAACCAGTTGTTCACAGACTATGTAATTAGTCTATCTTTTCCCCACCTATTGCAATTGCCAATCTAATATATGATAAATTCTGATTTCTGGATTTCTGGTCCAGGAATCTATCTTTTCATTCCTACATTGGTAAGAAACTTCTTAAATTAGAGTATTTGGAAATATGTCTTACCATCTGGTAGAGGCTGTCCCCTTTAATTTTAAAATATTAGTTACTCACAAATATATTCTTCCAGTGGAATTTAAAACTCAATTTGGCAAGTTAGAAAAAGTAAAGTCGGCAGCCTTAGCCTTCTCATTCAGATGCATGGTGTTTCTCTTTACTATTCAGCCTTCTTTCTGTCCAAGTTGTATATTTCTGCTGTATTTGGTCCTAAGTATAGGATCATTTTTGTTGCTTCTGTGAATGGGATATTTTTCTTATTCTATTTTCCAATTTTTATGACTGAACATTATTCCATTGTATGTGTGTACCACCGTTTATTTATCCATTCGTTGTTGGTGGACATTTGGGCTGTTTCCACCTTTTGTGAATCGTGCTACTGTGAACATGTGCGTGCCTGTGCTCGTGTGACTCCCTGCCTTCAGTTCTTTTGGGTGTGTACCTGGGGAGTGGAATTGCAGGGTCATATGGTAATTCTGTGTTTACTTTTTGAGGAACTCCAAACTGTTTTCCACAGCAACTGAACCATTTTGCATTCCCACCAGCAATGTACAAGATCCAATTTGTCTACATCCTCACCAATGCTGGTTATTTGTTTTAAATTGCCATCTTAGTGGGTATTGAAGTGGTATCTCATTGTGGTTTTAACTTGCATTTCTTTAATGACTAATGATGCTGAGCATCTTTTCATGTGTTTATCGGCTATTCTATATCTCCTTTGGAGAAATGTCTGTTGAATTCCTTTGTCCATTTTTTAAGGAATTGTGTATCTTTTTGTTGTTGATTTCCTAACTTTTTGACAGGAAGAAACAGCTAATTGAAAGTTGCCGTTTCATATAGAATACTTTCAAAAGCAAAAACTAGAGGCAATACAAAATGACTTAAATGATAAAACTTTTTTTAAATGTTTGAGTGGTTACTATATGCCAGGTATTGTTCTAGCATTTTCCATGTATTAATTTATTTAAATTTAACAACACTACAGGGTAGGTACTCTAATCAGTATCTCCACTTCACAAATCATAAACAAGAGGCACAGAGAAGTTCAAATTCACATAACTGGTAAAATTAGAATTTGAATCTGGGAACTATATTCAATATCCTGTGATAAACCATAGTGGAAAAGAATATGAAAAAGAATGTGTATATATATATATATATATATATATATATACATGTATATGTATGTATAACTGAATCACTTTGCTATGCAGAAGAAATTAACACAACATTGTAAATCAACTATACTTCAGTAAAATTTTAAAAAAAGAATTTGAACCTGGGATATCTGACTCTCTCATCTCTGTGTGACTCAGTAAATAAGAAAGATTTATTTTCTTACCTAATAATAAGTACTTAGGGAGGCATTACCAGCATTGATTGGGTTAGGAGTGAAATGTAATTCATGAATCAGGATTTTTCTATCTTCCTAACATGAAAAAGTTCATCCTAAGCATGCTGCCTTTGCCTCGAGATTGTTCCCTCATGGTCACAAAACGGCTACAACAGCTCTAAGCATCACATTCTTTCCCAGCAACATCCAAATGCCAGAAGCAGAAGGTCTCTTTGGTTTCTTCTTCTTTAAGAATGAGGAAAACTTTCCTAGAAGTCTTTCTGGCCCACTTCTCATTGGCCAGAATTGTGTCACATGCCCCACATTCAACCAGTCACTGACAAGGGGAGCAGAACTACAGTTTGGGACAGAGATGAATCAAGATTTGCACCCTGACACTCCAGCGGGGTCCACCCTCCCAGAACCACCTGCTGCTCGATTCCTGAACAGAATCGCTTTTCTGTTAACCAAGGACTAGGGCATGGCTACTGGGTTGGTGAGCAACAGCTTCTGCCACATTGCCGTTTGCCTCTGCAAAGCTCAAGGTCAGTGATGTTTCCTCCATGGGCTGGTGATTCCTCACCCTTGATTTCTCCTAAGTCCTCTCTCTGATTCCTTGTAGGCCACAGATGCAATGCATGCAGGAGAATTTGAAATTCTTTCGCACAACTATTTGCAAAACCCCGTTTGCCGACTTCTCTCCTGCCTCTGTTTCCCTCTGTGGACCACAGGGGCTCCCTTAGGCTGACCTTTGTGAGCTCACGCTCATTACAGATTTAAACTGTAAATACCAACACTCATAAAATCCTAGCTTCCCTATATAAAAATTCCCCAAAGTAGTGCTTAATTTCACATGCTTGCCAAATCCTAAATCCAGAAGCAGAAGCTGATTTACCTTTGTGCTGAAACTAAAGCTAAACAAAGCTCTTGGCTTTGGGGACACACACTGGTGTCTTGGGCAACACCTCGTAGCAGGGATTTAAGTTAGGGGTCTCCCAGATATTTTAAGTGTCATTGAACTGCCCTGGCTAAAGAGAAATGGACAAAGCTTTCTTCCACATGTACAAGGGTCACAGGCTACCTCTCCAAATGACCAAAATGAAGTAATCCTGGGACAAATCATTTTACTCCATGTTCATACGGTGGATACACTGCCTGGAACATCTGTGAATTTACCTTTTCCTTTTATTTTTCTGCAACCTGCCCCAAGCCAAATTTAATGTATTTCTGATAATGAAAACAAAAACAAACACAGTTAACCTTCAGAAAGGCAAATGAATGCCAGTCACTTCAGAATCTGAGACAAATATCTGTAAGCATCTGGTCGCTGAATCTACACAATGATCCTTCTGCAATTACTCTGGAGCTTCTGCAAGGTGGCTGTGATTTCACAAAAAGCCAACTCAAGTGGGAAAGCTTGTGGGAGTTAATTTCTTCTTAGAGAAAGGTAGGGAGTTTCCCATCACAGGAAGGATTCAAGCAGAGGGTAGTTGAACTTTAGTCCAGGATTCTTGAATTTGGAGAGGTTGAACGTAAAGAATTTATTTAAGATCTCTTCCAAAGGATTCTAAGATGAGTCAGAAAAAACTCTATATTCATATGGTGCTTTACAAATCATAAAGCCCTTAGACACATGTTTTATCTCATTTAAGCTTCAAAACAACTCTGTCACGTGGGTGGGTTTATTACTTTCATTTTAGAGATGGAGAAATCAAGGTTCAAATAGAGGTTAAGCAATTTTTCCAGACTCACACTTTTGGGAAGTGGATGGTCTTAGGACATCGGGGTCAGAGATATGGCCACTCTCAGGACAAGGGGTTGGCCTGAGGCCGGCCCATCACTGAGGCATCGACTTTGGACAGCCACACTGAGGCCCAGAGACATATCTGGTCTGGACCATCCCTTTCTCCTCCGCCCTCAGGCTGGTCCTCGGCGAAGCTGTGTGGCCTCAGGGCCTCTTATAGACTCTGTCGGTTACTATAGTGTGGAGCTTCCTGTCTCCTCAGAAGTGGAGTTTGTGAAGCCCATGGTTTAAACTTGCTCGGTGTTTCAGCCCATTCCTGGGGTATTTCCTCTTTAAAAGCACCACGGGCAGAGTCACCCTAAGAAGGGGGCTGTCAGGGCGGCCCTCGGCATGGGAGGAGGGGGTATTTCTGCCCCATGGGGTCTTTCCAGCCATACCACCCTGGCCACTCCACCTAGCCCAGATTGTGAGAGCACAAAGGAAAATGCCACTGCTTGGTGGGGAAAGAATGTCGGGGGAGGGGACAGGATATCCGCATCAGTCCCCCGCAGCCCCCAGGCCCTGGCTGATGGGAGGGCAAATCCCCTTGTGTGGGGGCCTGGGAACCGAGCTTTCTGCCACGCTGTTCTTCCTATCAGATTTTGCCCTATTCTGGTAATTCAATGGGAAATGAATCCACCCAGGAGTCTGGGCTGGCCCCCGAAAGGAAGGTAAACGTAACAAAGAGAAAGTCATTGCCAATTTTAGAGATCATGTGTTCACAGGAATAAACAGGAATACAGCAGACTGGGAAAGTGGGCGTTTCACCACACCTTGTATCTAAACAGGCAAGACTCAAGCCACGCTTTGTATCTCTTTTCATTTGGGTTGGCCAGTGGGGATAAATGAGGGGGAATAAAGTATATACAGATTGCTTCAAATATAATAGCTCTGGGTTAAAAAATATATATATCCAGTCTTGATACTCCTAATGCACCAGGAAGTAGTTCCATTTTCAATGAATCTGGAAAGAATTTTTTTCCCTCTGACTAAATATCTTTGACCACATGGTATGACGTTTGGGTCTGTTGGCAGTCGGTTTTCTGACTCTGAGGGCCTGGGGAAATGGATGTTCAGAGAGAGGTTGAGTGACTTGCCCAGGGCTGCACAGTTTGGAAATGTGAAGCCGCAACTCTCGCCCAGTCTCCTGACCCCTCAACAGGTGTCTTTCTGCGCACCTGGATAAGGCAGGGCATGAAGGGGGCCAGGCAACCCACTACAGAGCAGGATAAATACATCGATACTAACTTTTATGATTATTTCACCACAAGGGCATTCGCCCACTCAAAGTACAATGGAGGCACCTGCTGGCTCAGAGGAGGGATGCTCAGAAATAAAAGTAGAAGCAAATGTTTTCTGTCTTCCACACCAGGGCTTTAGAGACGCAAGAGCTTAAAACTCGGAGCTCTAAAGGAATTAAAGCCCTAAGTTTATGCCAGAAACTATAGAGAGCGGAGAAGAGAGAGGCTTAGGGACCAGGAGTGTCGGTGTTCACACACTTCACTGAGAAAGGGGGCGTGGCACATACATTTCACAGGCACCCAAGGGGGATGTGAGGATTGCATGCCTCACAGCAGGCTTGGAGATGGAGCAAGGGGACAGAAGGAGCGCTTTGTGGACCAGGGACGAAAGCCTAGAACAGCGAGGACACCTCAGGGGCATGGCAGACCGTTCAGTGACCAGGGACCAGGTGGCTCCCGCACATGACTGCCCTTCCCCGCATGCCCCGTCGCCACGTCAGCCCCTGAAGTGTAGGCACAGCCCTGGGAGCAATGGAGCTGAAATATTCTGGAACCATACACAGTTGCCAATTTTTACTTAGAAATGATCAAACCGCAGCCATTTCATACTGTTCAGCGTAATGTCATAGGAACCCCAGAACTGGCTGCAATTTAGTTTCTATCACCCAGCAGAACGGGAGTTTGAAATGGAAATCAAATTCAGTGGCAGTCAAACAGACACTTGGACTTCCTGCCCCCTGCTTGGGGGCCACACTGCTCACACACTGACACCAAGCAGTTCTTGGAATGCCCAGTGGTTCAGATCTCCTTCTCCAGGGGGCGCCTGGGACGTTTCCAAGACATTCGGCTCTAATTAGAATGGATTCTGCTCCACAACCTGCCATTTCCTGTATTTTGATGGACGATGCACGAAGCAGGGAGAACTCGTTCTCTCCTTACAATTCAATCCAGTTTAAAATCTTGCCTGTGTCGCATGTGAGTACAGGGTTAGAGAGATGTAGGTCATTTCAGAGTACAAGGGGGCGCCTACAAATCCTCACCGTGACTTTGTAAATGGGGTGAGTTTTGCTGTAGGCTTCTTACTGGGGTAAGGCAGGCCGGGTGCGGAAGCTTAGTCCCCACTGGCTGAGGACTGGTAGCAAGGACATTTCTGGGAAACTCATCAGCACTCACGCCTCCTGGTGTGACACTTGTGTGAACACTTAGTGTGATACGTAATGCGAGGAGTCTTGGAAGAGCTGAGGAAGTGATTGCCAGAGAGGTCGGAAGGCGTTGCCCCTCCAGAAGAAGCCATATCTTGGTGTAGTGCAGTGACTCATGCAGCCAGGGGGACAAGGACAACTCTCTAGGGCAGTGGTTCTCAAACTGTGTGTCGAGGCACCCTGAGGGGCCTCACTGAACACATAGGAGCACTGCAGGATAGTTTAGATTTCTGAGGGAAACACGTTAACTTCTCAGATACTGAATAAAACTACTAGCTCGAGATAGCTTATGTTTGAACATTAGGTCATGACGTCATGTCTTTGTGAAGCTGGGTTTCAGATGGTTGCTTTGATAAAAAGCATGCACTCTGCAAATATCAATGTGGAATAGGAAATTATGATGTTCGTATCCAATCTGAGTCCAAGTCATGCAGTGCCCAGCACTATTATTAAGAAATTGTGCTATTAAAAATGAAATTAAAATATTATTGCTTATTTTGATCTATTTATATTTTTTTCACATAGGTACTAAGCCATTAAGACAGACATAATTATTAAATTATTTGAAACTAATTAATAAACAAATCTTTGGGGTATTTCTTTTGACCTAGAGGTGCCATGAAAAATTCCTGAGATGCTAAGGGAGACGTGAACCAAGAAAACTGGGGCATCTCTGCCCTAGGAGGTGGGCAAGCTAAAATGAACCTGGGCCCCTGGATGAACCACCCTGCATTGCCCACTACCCTAGATGGTCTTATGAGAGAGAAACAAACTCTATTTTGTTTGAGCCGTTGTACTTGGGGGCTCTTTGTTACAGCAGCTTAGCTTGTTTCCTCACTGATACAGTAGTGCTCAGTAAATGTCTGTTGGTGAATAGACTTGGCATTGATTTCCTCTATAGTTTCTTATTTTGGATTTGCTTATGGAACAGTAATAAGAAGTGGGATATGAAAAAAAAAAATATATATATATATAAAACAGCAAGGGGCCATGGGAAGTATAAAGGAAAGAAGATTGGATACTCACTGGTTACTTGACCTGGGGTAAGTTCCTGGAATGTCAGGCTCCTCATCTGCAAAATGGGAATAATGTATCTACCTTGTATAACTTATGGTAGTCGAAACTGGATAAGATAATAATCATGAAAATATTTTGAGGAGTATTATACAAATAGAAGTAGACTTAATTATTGTAACATTTATGAAAATACTAATGACTCAAGGATTATCTTCAAAGGGGCTTGTCCGTAAGAAGGAAAGCCTGAATTAGTGGAGAGTCTAAATAATCAAGATTCTTCTTCTTTTTTTAAATCAAACTTTATTTGCTCAAAAGCAGTTAAGCGCTGCCATTTAGAGGCTAAGTTTTAACAGGTAAAGAATCATTTATCCCTTGAAAGTAAAATTCCAGCCCCAGTAGCTTACCTATTTATGTGATATGACTACCGATAAATTCATCAGGGTCCCAAAACATTTAATTCTCTTAAGTAGTTAAGCAATCTTCTGTTTTATTGATACCTTCCATTTATTAAAAATCTTTCTTGTCTTTGTCAATGCCATTGTTAAACCCCACTCCACCCCCTGTATGAGTTCTTATAATATCAAATTAGTAGGACCTGATTTTATAACAGTTTGGGATAAATCAATCAGATCCAAGGAACCCAGGAAAGAACGATTTGAGAGGTGGCCCTGGAGGGGGGAGGGGTGCCATGTTGTCTGGCATCCACTCCCCTCTGTGACTGTCCCCTCTTGTCCCTTCTTGAGGGGTTTTCCATCGTGTGTGGCCTTAGAGGTAGGAATACAGTCAGGGGATAAGGCTTTGCCATTTGGGCTCAGCCTCCCTTCCAGGCTCTGAAAATCTGAAAACCATGGGGCAGTGGTGGTCTCGATTCTTTGCAGGCTAAGGAGGGATGTGCAGGTCATTCCTGGGACGTGGTCCTTTTCACAACCCCCTTGTTTCTGGGATCCTAACCTACCGTCAAGTCAGTGAACCCCAAATGTCCTTCCAATTACACCCCGCTCTGTCCAAGAGAGCCAGAATCAGTTTTCTTCTTTGTAAATAAATACGGATAAATACAGATAGCCTAACCACTACAATGTCTTTTTCTGAACAGTTTTTCATCCGCAAACACTTTTTGAGCTGATTTAGGGTGTTATTGTTGCTAAGTGTTTAACAAGAAGGAAATCAGAGTGATTTTAGAAACAAGAGCACTCAATCCTGTTTTGATGGAGAATTCCTGAGTTGAAGATTTAATCTGGAAGAAGTCTATGTGCTCTTAAAACGTAGCCATGTTTCCATAATTGATATACCTTTTTCATATTCTTCATCTCTGTGTGGCTGCAAAAATTATAAAGAAAAGTTTATCTTCCCAAAGGAGAACTCCTCTATGGAAAACTGGTGTTTTTTTTTTTTTTAAAGCCACAACCATACTTCTGAGAATGTTTATCTCACTTTACTAAAACCGCATGGGCACTCTTTATTCTGACACTTATGACTCTGAGTAAGAACACCATCCACCTTGGGAGAAAAAACATAAAAAGAATGTTTCTTTCCAAATATGCTTACTGTTCAATTTAAAGTGTGTATATAGTGGAGAAGGGGGAGGATGGATTTTTCCTGAAACTTTTGAGGGGCTAGTTATTCAACATTGTCTATTTTAAATAACATTTATTATCTAAAATTATTAAGAATTTAGGTGTTTGGAGGTTGACTTTCTTGATGTTGGTGTTATATTCAAAGGAAATGGATATAACACCAATAGCTATGTATTGGCTGAGATATTTCCTCCGAAGAAGAGACTCTAATTAGGAATGCAAGTCTCCCTTTTTGTGTATGGAATTATTTACCTTACCTTCTTCATTTTTGATTCAGCTCTGTCTGTCCTGATCACCCAATTCAATCACTTCCCTCTTTATCTACTTCTCTCCAATTCCACGGCCACCATCTTGGTCCAGGTTGCCGCCACCTTCCACCTATATTAATGCCTTTTATCTGCCTTCATTGCCTCTATTCTCACCTTCCACTTCCAATCCCCATTCCATTTTCAAGAGCTAGAGAAATCTGCTAAACACACGAATCTGGTCATTTTATCCTCTGTCAAATATCATTCAATGTCTCCTCATTGTTCTTAGGATGAAAAACGAAATCCTTAACAGACTGAGAAGGCCAACAGTATCACTGTATTTTTAGCATTAAAAAAAAAAAACCCTGAGGGCTTCCCTGGTGGTGCAGTGGTTAAGAATCCACCTGCCAATGCAGGGGACACAGGTTCAAGCCCTGGTCCGGGAAAATCCCACGTGCTGTGGAACAACTAAGCCTGTGTGCCACAAATACAGAGCCTGTGCTCTAGAGCCCGTGAGCCACAACTACTGAGCCCACGTGCCACAACTACTGAAGCCTGCGCGACTAGAGCCCGTGCTCCACAACAAGAGAAGCCACCTCAATGAGAAGCCCGTGCACCGCAACAAAAAGTAGCCCCTGCTCGCTGCAACTAGAGAAAACCTGCACGCAGCGACAAAGACCCAGTGCAGCCAAAAATAAATAAGTTAAAAAATAAATAAATTAGGTCAAATGGCTGTGATTGGTCTGGGCAAGATGGCGGAAGAGTAAGACACGGAGATCACCTTCCTTCCCACAGATACATTAGAAATACATCTACACGTGGAACTGCTCCTACAGAACACCCACTGAACGCTGGCAGAAGACGTCAGACCTCCCAAAAGGCAAGAAACTCCCCACGTACCTGGGTAGGGCAAAAGAAAAAAGAAATAACAGAGACAAAAGAATAGGGACGGGACCTGCACCAGTGGGAGGGAGCTGTGAAGGAGGAAAGGTTTCCACGCACTAGGAAGCCCCTTCGCGGGCGGAGACTGCGGGTGGCGGAGGGGGAAGCTTCAGAGCCACGGAGGAGAGCACAGCCACAGGGGTGCGGAGGGCAAAGCGGAGAGATTGCTGCACAGAGGAGCGGTGCCGACCAACACTCACGAGCCCGAGAGGCTTGTCTGCTCACCCGCCGGGGCGGACGGGGCTGGGAGCTGAGGCTCGGGCTTCGGTCGGATCACAGGGAGAGGACTGGGGTTGGCGGCGTGAACACAACCTGAAGGGGCTAGTGCACCACAGCTAGCCGAGAGGGAGTCTGGGAAAAAGTCTGCAGCTGCCGAAGAGGCAAGAGACTTTTTCTTCCCTCCTTGTTTCCTGGTGCGCGAGGAGAGGGGATTCAGAGCGCCGCTTAAAGGAGCTGCAGAGACGGGCACGAGCTGCGGCTATCAGCGCGGACCCCAGAGACGGGCATGAGATGCTAAGGCTGCTGCTGCCACCACCAAGAAGCCTGTGTGCAAGCCCAGGTCACTCTCCACACCTCCCCTCCCAGGAGCCTGTGCAGCCCGCCACGGCCAGGCTCCCGTGATCCAGCAACAACTTCCCCAGGAGAACACACGGTGCGCCTCAAGCTGTTGCAACATCATGTTGGGCTCTGCGGCCGCAGGCTCGGCGCACACTCTGTACCCCTCCCTCCCCCGAGCCTGAGTGAGCCAGAGCCCCCGAAGCAGCTGCTCCTTTAACCCCGTTCTGTCTGGGCGGGGAACAGACGCCCTCAGGCGACCTACACGCAGAGGCGGGTCCAAATCCAAAGCTGAACCCCGGGAGCTGTACGAACAAAGAAGAGAAAGGGAAATCTCTCCCAGCAGCCTCAGAAGCAGCGGATTAAAGTTCCACAATTCACTTGATGTACCTGCATCTGTTGAATAACTGAATACAGAGCGAATCATCCCAAATTCAGGAGGTGGACTTTGGGAGCAGGATATATTAATTTTTCCCCTTTTCCTTTTTTGTGTGAGTGTATATGTGTATGCTTCAGGGTGAGATTTTGTCTGTATAGCTTTGCTTTCACCATTTGTCCTAGGGTTCGGTCCGTCCGTTTTATTTTGTTTGTTTGTTTGTTTTTATACTTAAAAAATTTTTTTCTTAATAAATGTTTTCTTAATAATTTTTTCCTTATTTTCTATTTTTAAAAATTAAAAAAATTTTTTTCTTAATAAGTTTTTCCATATTTTTTATTTTAAAAAGTTGAAATTTTTTTCTTATATTTTATTATAAACATTAATAAATTTATTTATAAAAAATAAAAAAAATTTTTTTCTTAATAATTTTTTTCTTATTTTTTATTACAATAGCTTTATTTTATTTTATTTTATTTTATTTTATCCTCTTTCTTTCTTTCTATTTTTTCTCCCTTTTATTCTGAGCCGTGTGGATGAAAGGCTTTTGGTGCTCCGGCCAGGCATCAGGTCTGTGCCTCTGAGGTGGGAGAGCCAACTTCAGGACACTGGTCCACAAGAGACCTCCCAGCTCCACGTAATACCAAACGGTGAAAACCTCTCAGAGATCTCCATCTCAACATCAAGACCCAGCTCCACTTAACGACCATCAAGCTACAGTGCTGGACACCCTATGCCAAACAACTAGCAAGACAGGAACACATCCCCATCCATTAGCAGAGAGGCTGCCTAAAATCATAATAAGGCCACAGACACCCCAAAACACACCACCAGACGTGGACGTGCCCACCAGAAAGACAAGATCCAGCCTCATCCACCAGAACACAGGCACCAGTCCCCTCCACCAGGAAGCCTACACAACCCACTGAACCAACCTTAGCCACTGGGGACAGATACCAAAAACAACGGGAACCATGAACCTGCGGCCTGTGAAAAGGAGACCCCAAACACAGTAAGATAAGCAAAATGAGAAGACAGAAAAACACACAGCAGACGAAGGAGCAGGGTCAAAACACACCAGACCTAACAAATGAAGAGGAAATAGGCAGTCTACCTGAAAAAGAATTCAGAATAATGATAGTAAAGATGATCCAAAATCTTGGAAATAGAATAGACAAAATGCAAGAAACATTTAACAAGGATGTAGAAGAGCTAAAGAGGAACCAAGCAATGAGGAAAAACACAATAAATGAAGTTAAAAATACTCTATAAATAATAAATAGCAGAATAACTGAGGCAGAAGAACGGATAAGTGACCTGGAAGATAAAATAGTGGAAATAACTATTGCAGAGCAGAATAAAGAAAAAAGAATGAAAAGAACTGAGGACAGTCTCAGAGACCTCTGGGACAACATTAAATGCACCAACATTCGAATTATAGGGGTCCCAGAAGAAGAAGAGAAAAAGAAAGGGACTGAGAAAATACTTGAAGAGATTATAGTTGAAAACTTCCCTAATATGGGAAAGGAAATAGTTAATCAAGTCCTGGAAGCACAGAGAGTCCCATACAGGATAAATCCAAGGAGAAACACGCCAAGACACATATTAATTAAACTATCAAAAATTAAATATAAAGAAAACATATTAAAAGCAGCAAGGGAAAAACAACAAATAACACACAAGGAAATCCCCATGAGGTTAACAGCTGATCTTTCAGCAGAAACTCTGCAAGCCAGAAGGGAGTGGCAGGATATACTTAAAGTGATGAAGGAGAAAAACCTACAACCAAGATTACTCTACCCAGCAAGGATCTCATTCAGATTTGATGGAGAAATTAAAACCTTTACAGACAAGCAAAAGCTGACAGAGTTCAGCACCACCAAACCAGCTTTACAACAAATGCTAAAGGAACTTCTCTAGGCAAGAAACACAAGAGAAGGAAAACACCTACAATAACAAACCCAAAACATTTAAGAAAATGGGAATAGGAACATACATATCGATAATTACCTTAAATGTAAATGGATTAAATGCTCCCACCAAAAGACACAGACTGGCTGAATGGATACAAAAACAAGACCCGTATATATGCTGTCTACAAGAGACCCACTTCACACCTAGAGACACATACAGACTGAAAGTGAAGGGATGGAAAAAGATATTCCATGCAAATGGAAATCAAAAGAAAGCTGGAGTAGTAATTCTCATATCAGACAAAATAGACTTTAAAATAAAGACCATTACAGGAGACAAAGAAGGACACAACATAATGATCAAGGTATCGATTCAAGAAGAAGGTATAACAATTGTAAATATTTATGCACCCAACATAGGAGCACCTCAAAACATAAGGCAAATACTAACAGCCATAAAAGGGGAAATCGACAGTAACACAATCAAAGTAGGGGACTTTAACACCCCACTTTCACCAATGGACAGATCATCCAAAATGAAAATAAATAAGGAAACACAAGCTTTAAATGATACATT
Organism: Eschrichtius robustus; assembly: GCF_028021215.1. Lineage (NCBI taxonomy): Eukaryota > Metazoa > Chordata > Mammalia > Artiodactyla > Eschrichtiidae > Eschrichtius > Eschrichtius robustus. Next base: position 10,637,904 of record NC_090829.1, read on the forward strand.
AAACAAGATGGACTTAATTGACATTTATAGGACATTCCACCCAAAAACAACAGAATACACATTTTTCTCAAGTGCTCATGGAACATTCTCCAGGATAGATCATATCTTGGGTCACAAATCAAGCCTTGGTCAATTTAAGAAAATTGAAATCGTATCAAGTATCTTTTCCGACCACAACGCTATGAGACTAGATATCAATTACAGGAAAAGATCTGTAAAAAATACAAACACATGGAGGCTACACAATACACTACTTAATAACGAAGTGATCACTGAAGAAATCAAAGGGGAAATCAAAAAATACCTAGAAACAAATGACAATGGAGACACGACGACCCAAAACCTATGGGATGCAGCAAAAGCAGTTCTAAGAGGGAAGTTTATAGCAATACAAGCCTACATCAAGAAACATCTTGAATAAACAACCTAACTTTGCACCTAAAGCAATTAGAGAAAGAAGAACAAAAAACCCCAAAGCTAGCAGAAGGAAAGAAATCATAAAGATCAGATCAGAAATAAATGAAAAAGAAATGAAGGAAACAATAGCAAAGATCAATAAAACTAAAAGCTGGTTCTTTGAGAAGATAAACAAAATTGATAAACCATTAGCCAGACTCATCAAGAGAAAAAGGGAGAAGACTCAAATCAATAGAATTAGAAATGAAAAAGGAGAAGTAACCACTGACACTGCAGAAATACAATCATGAGAGATTACTACAAGCAACTCTATGCCAATAAAATGGACAACCTGGAAGAAATGGACAGATTCTTAGAAATGCACAACCTGCCGAGACTGAACCAGGAAGAAATAGAAAATATGAACAGACAAATCACAAGCACTGAAATTGAAACTGTGATTAAAAATCTTCCAACAAACAAAAGCCCAGGACCAGATGGCTTCACAGGTGAATTCTATCAAACATTTAGAGAAGAGCTAACACCTATCCTTCTCAAACTCTTCCAAAATATTGCAGAGGGAGGAACACTCCCCAACTCATTCTACGAGGCCACCATCACCCTGATACAAAAACCAGGCAAAGATGTCACAAAGAAAGAAAACTACAGGCCAATATCACTGATGAACATAGACGCAAAAGTCCTCAACAAAATACTAGCAAACAGAATCCAACAGCACATTAAAAGGATCATACACCATGATCAAGTGGGGTTTATCCCAGGAATGCAAGGATTCTTCAATATACGCAAATCAATCAACGTGATACATCATATTAACAAATTGAAGGAGAAAATCCATATGATCATCTCAATAGATGCAGAGAAAGCTTTCGACAAATTCAACACCCATTTATGATAAAAGCCCTGCAGAAAGTAGGCATAGAGGGAACTTTCCTCAACATAATAAAGGCCATATATGACAAACCCACAGCCAACATTGTTCTCAATGGTGAAAAATTGAAACCATTTCCACTAAGATCAGGAACAAGACAAGGTTGCCCACTCTCACCACTATTATTCAACATAGTTTTGGAAGTGTTAGCCACAGCAATCAGAGAAGAAAAAGAAATAAAAGGAATCCAAATCAGAAAAGAAGAAGTAAAGCTGTCACTGTTTGCAGATGACATGATACTATACATAGAGAATCCTAAAGATGCTACCAGAAAACTACTAGAGCTAATCAATGAATTTGGTAAAGTAGCAGGATACAAAATTAATGCACAGAAATCTCTGGCATTCCTATACACTAATGATGAAAAATCTGAAAGTGAAATTAAGAAAACACTCCCATTTACCATTGCAACAAAAAGAATAAAATATCTAGGAATAAACCTACCTAAGGAGACAAAAGACCTGTATGCAGAAAATTATAAGACACTGTGAAAGAAATTAAAGATGATACAAATAGATGGAGAGATATACCATGTTCTTGGATTGGAAGAATCAACATTGTGAAAATGACTCTACTACCCAAAGCAATCTACAGATTCAATACAATCCCTATCAAACTACCACTGGCATTTTTCACAGAACTAGAACAAAATGTCTCACAATTTGTATGGAAACACAAAAGACCCCGAATAGCCAAAGCAATCTTGAGAACGAAAAATGGAGCTGGAGGAATCAGGCTCCCTGACTTCAGACTATATTACAAAGCTACAGTAATCAAGACAGTTTGGTACTGGCACAAAAACAGAAACATAGATCAATGGAACAGGATAGAAGGCCCAGAGATAAACCCACGCACATATGGTCACCTTATCTTTCATAAAGGAGGCAAGCATATGCAGTTGAGAAAAGTCAGCCTCTTCAATAAGTGGTGTTGGGAAAACTGGACAGGTACATGTAAAAGTATGAAATTAGAACACTCCCTGACACCATACACAAAAATAAACTCAAAATGGATTAAAGACCTAAGTGTAAGGCCAGACACTATAAAACTCTTAGAGGAAAACATAGGCAGAACACTCTATGACATAAATCACAGCAAGATCCTTTTTGACCCAGCTCCTAGAGAAATGGAAATAAAAACACAAATAAACAAATGGGACCTAATGAAACTTAAAAGCTTTTGCACAGCAAAGGAAACCATAAACAAGACGAAAAGACAACCCTCAGAATGGGAGAAAATATTTGCAAATGAAGCAACTGACAAAGGATTAATCTCCAAGATTTACAAGCAGCTCATGCAGCTCAATAACAAAAAAAACAAACAACCCAATCCAAAAATGGGCAGAAGACCTAAATAGACATTTCTCCAAAGAAGGTATACAGATTGCCAAGAGACACATGAAAGAATGCTCAACATCATTAATCATTAGAGAAATGCAAATCAAAACTACAATGAGATATCATCTCACACCGGTCAGAATGGCCATCATCAAAAAATCTAGAAACAATAAATGCTGGAGAGGGTGTGGAGAAAAGGGAACCCTCTTGCAGTGTTGGTGGGAATGTAAATTGATACAGCCACTATGGAGAACAGTATGGAGGTTCCTTAAAAAACTAAAAATAGAACTACCATATGACCCAGCAATCCCACTACTGGGCATATACCCTGAGAAAACCATAATTCAAAAAGAGTCATGTACCAAAATGTTCATTGCAGCTCTATTTACAATAGCCAGGACATGGAAGCAACCTAAGTGTCCATCATCAGATGAATGGATAAAGAAGATGTGACACATATATACAATGGAATATTACTCAGCCATAAAAAGAAATGAAATGGAGTTATTTGTAGTGAGGTGGATGGAGTTAGAGTCTGTCATACAGAGTGAAGTAAGTCAGAAAGAGAAAAACAAATACAGTATGCTAACACATATATATGGAATCTAAGGAAAAAAAAAAAAAAGGTCAGGAAGAACCTAGTGGCAAGACGGGAATAAAGACACAGACCTACTAGAGAATGGACTTGAGGATATGGGGAGGGGGAGGGGTAAGATGTGACAGGGTGAGAGAGTGGCATGGACATATATACACGACCAAATGTAAAATAGATAGCTAGTGGGAAGCAGCCGCACAGCACGGGGAGATCAGCTCGGTGCTTTGTGACCACCTAGAGGGGTGGGATAGGGAGGGTGGGAGGGAGGGAGATGCAAAAGGGAAGGGATATGGGAACATATGTATATGTATAACTGATTCACTTTGTTATAAAGCAGAAACTAACACACCATTGTAAAGCAATTATACTCCAATAAAGATGTTTAAATAAATAAATAAATAAATAAAACCCGGAAGATGAAAGGGTCTTATAGTTCATAATTTGCAAACAAATTCCCCAGAGCTGGATTTTTAAGAATTCATAACTTGCAATGGCCTCATCTTTCAATAACCCTTTAACAGTAAATTAAATCTGTCAAATTTCATACTTTTGACAAGGAAAAAAAACCCTGAAATGGTGAAGCAACAGAAATGCCTGGTTCAATGAAAAGAAGATGTTGAAACTGAGCAAAAATGTTTAAGTTGGCAAAAATTAGAGCCAAGAAAAAGTGGAGAAAACAGGCGAGCCCATCCATCAGGCAGTGCCTGGGAAGTGCCCACATCCAGACTGGAACAGGCAATCCCAATAGTTGAAAAATATGTGGACAAAACGTACCTTTGACCTAGTGTTACTTTTCTTTAAGGGAAATGGGTGTGTGTGTGTGTGTGTGTGTGTGTGTGTGTGTGTGTGTGTATCAATGGGAAATAAAACAATATGATAAGATTTTACAATGAAATTGTTCAGGTTGCAACAACTTCCTCAGTGCGCATATATCATAAGAATGCGGGGAGCCAGAGGGAGATATTTAATGCCAGAAAGGAACAGCTCTCATAGCCCCTGACTTCAGTTGAGTCGGCCATTGGGTGGCTTCCTCAATGGCAGCCCCCGCCTGCCTACAAGAAAGGACTCATGCAAAACTCTGATTTTTATTCCCCTGGTGAGAAGTGATGGATCAACCTGCAGAGATCCACTGCTTGCTGTAGGTTGAGGTTTAGGAGACCTATAAAATGGCAGGGTTGGCCATGAAAAATCTTCCATCTGCGCTGGGGATACATTCTTTAGAAAGCCAATGACAACACCTTTATTTTCTGGAGGAAACGTTTGGAGACTATTAGGCACTTCCCATGAACCACATGATGGTCTGAATTTCATAATGTAGTTAAGGTTATTCCCACTTTAAAGATGGAGAGATAGAGTCTTAGAAAGAGAATAGACACCTGCTGTTTCCTCCATGCTCAGCATCCTTCCCCTTTGTTTCTGGTTTTCTTTGAGGGACATGCCTCCCCAGTCTTGGTGAGAGTTGATGGGAAGCTACCACCCATGGTATCCTGCTCTCTTCTAGCCAATCTTATGCTCTTCCCAAAGAATCCCAGTCTTGGTAAAGTACTATGGATGGAAAATGGTTGGAGCTCTCCTAAAGTATCTGCTCCCATGATCTCCCTTCTAGCCTTTCTAAAGTCTGGTTCTTCAGCTTTTCCTCTATTACTTCCTTTCTGGCCTAAGTTGTCCAGAGTCGGTTTCTGTTGCTTGCAACCAGATAGTCTTGGCTGAAACAAGAGTCAGTAGCTTGCCTGCACACATTCCCCCTTCTTGTTGCCTCAGTCTTTCTGCTTCCTCTCCTTACTGCCTGTGGTTATGATTTCCGTGCACTGGGTGTGTGATGCATGTGGGCCTGACCCTCTCTTCCACACTAGGAGAGTGAAGGAGGCGGTGCGTACTATGCTCCCTGGGCACAGCTGCCCCAGTTCAAGGCCGTGGGTTTGTGTTTCTCAGTACAGCTGCACTGTATACAAGCGGAGCTCCCATCTCACTGTGATTTGAAGGTGACCAAATAGTCTGGTGGCCTCCACGTATCCATCCCCAAACTGCATCTGTGTCTGAAACTCCACCATGAGAACCACTAGCTGTGGGACTGTTTCTGGAAGTTCTTGTTGAATAGCATTAAGCTAGGGGTTTAACTCTTACATGATAGTAGGTGTGTATTCAGCATCTACTGATTACCTAATGCTTATATAATGCTTTTGAATGAAATATTATTCATCACAATATCGCATGTATACATCTGAATAATAGTGGTATAACCCTATGCAAGACACATAAGAGATTGAGTTCATAGACAGTAAAGCATGCAGGTGGATTTGGGGGTCTCCTTGCACAAACTGTGTGCCCCCACCCCCGAAAGCCTCATGTCCTGTAGGTGGGGAACCAGCCCAATAATCCCTGCAGTATTTGTTATCACATCAGAAGGATTCATTCATCAGAGAGCAGGGGTCACGGGGAACAGCACCCAGAGAAAGTTGTGCTGGCATCGCCTTGCCAGACAGACCTGTAGAGGATATGGGTTCTGCAGGAAACTTTGAGAGGGTGTTTGACTTGGCGGGGGGCAAGGGTGGCTTTAAAGACAATTTTTGCTGCTTTATGGTTTGTTTGGGTTTCTTTGAGCCAACTCTCTTTGAGAATGAGTGGTGGAAATGTAGTAAGTACAAGTCCTGATTTTAGGAACACCAAATTTCTTGCTAAAATTGCCTTATGCTTGAAAACCTGGGCCCACAACTGGGGTTTGGCAACCATACCCTGCGTGTTTTCCGGCTGAGTCTAAGGTGCTGTTGGTTGTATGAGGGATTTGTGTGGGCAGGGCTTATGGGAGGGTGGGGAGCCCAGTCTGCAAGGAGAAAAGGGATGTTTGTTTAATCTTGTTTGAGGATAGACCCTGTGGAATCGATTAAAGAAACCTCAGCTAAAGTTGGAGCCAGGCCCAGAGGGGGAGCTTTCACGCCCCACCATGCATCATCGATTACTCTGAACAGGAAGAGACTTAGGTCTAGGACTCCATCAGAAGGTACCTCTACTTACTATCCAGCAGGAAGAAAACTGCCCTCTGCCCAGGGCAGCCCAGCCAATCAGAGACTGTAGCAGCTCAACCAATGAGAAGCCTCCATGCTTTGGAACACTAGCTCCTTCAACGGACGTTTTTGGTTATCACAGCCCTGCCAACTCCCCCTTTTTTCTTTTTTAAATTAATTAATCAATTAATTTTATTTTTGGCTGCACTGGGTCTTCATTGCTGCATGCAGGCTTTATCTAGTTGCGGCGAGTGGGGGCTACTCTTCGTTGCGGTGCTCAGGCTTCTCATTGTGGTGGCTTCTCTTTGTTGCGGAGCACGGGCTCTAGGAGCATGGGCTTCAGTAGTTGTGGCACGCGGGCTCAGCAGTTGCAGCACACGGGCTTAGTTGCTCCCCGGCATGTGGGATCTTCCTGGACCAGGGCTTGAACCCGTGTTCCCTGTATTGGCAGGCGGATTCTTAACCACTGTGCCACCAGGGAAGTCCCCCCTTTTCTTCTATAAAGGCAAGTTCCGGGGCTTCCCTGGTGGCGCAGTGATTAAGAATCCGCCTGCCAATGCAGGGCACACGGGTTCAAGCCCTGGTCTGGGAAGATCCCACATGCCGGGGAGCAACTAAACCCGTGTGCCACACCTACTGAAGCCCGCGCACCTAGAGCCCGTGCTCCGCAACAAGAGAAGCCAGCACAGTAAGAAGCCAGCGCACCGCAACGAAGAGTAGCCCCCGCTTGCCGGAACTAGAGAAAGCCTGCGTGCAGCAACGAAGACCCAACGCAGCCAAAAATAAATTAATTATTTAAAAAAAAAAAAAAAAAAAAGGCAAGTTCCCCTTCCTGGTTCTCTGGATTTGATGGTCCACCATTTTTCTCCATCCTGAATTGCAATTACTCTGGCTCTTCCCAAATAAACTCGCTTTAGTTGGTAACATAACTGGCTATTATAGTACTTAGGTTGACAACCACAAAATGGAAGAGAGGGAGACACGGAAAAAGAAATAATTAGGGTGTGACTCCAGCCCAGCCCCAGGGACTAATAATAAAAGCCAGCATTTATTGATTGCTTAGTCAGTGGCAGGCACAGTGTATCCCTCAATTAATCCTCACAAGGACTCTGTCGTGGAAACAATTACTATCATCTCATCTTAGAGAGAAGAAACTGAGATTTGGGATGTTAAATAACTTTCTCAGAGTCACATACCCAGGTCTGTTGCTCTTGGAGCCCTGGCCTCACTCCCACAGTGATTGGAAGCCTCTCCAGGGCTAACCTTTAAGGAAGGTGTGGCCTGTTCCCCGAATTTGTGGGCACACAGCCTGGCTCCAGTGAGTGAAACCCAAAGAGGATATTTTGCACCTCAATGTTATCAACTCTAGGAGTCAGGGTATCAACCAACCTCAAGGGTGAGGTATTATTCTCAAGGAACCACAGTGTACCCCAGCTATGTAAACTTGAGGCTCAGTCTCTTCATCTGTAAAATGGGGATGGCAATACCTCCTATTTCAGGATTAGCTTCAGTTAGAATGACAGAAAATACAGACTAACAGTAGCTTAAACAAGAGAAGTGTATTTTTCTCTCACATAAACAAATTCTGGAGATGTACAGTCCAGAACTCATATGGTGGCTTCATGGTAATCAAATACCCAGGCTTTCTATATATTTGTTCTGCCATTCTCACTCCATTTCTTCCACTTCATAGTCCTAAATGGCTGCTCTAGCTCCAACCATCACATCTGTTTCCATTCATTGGGAAGGAGGAAGGGGCAAAGGAGAGCACTTCTCTTTAAGGTCACTCTCTTCCTGGAGGGTGCACATGCCCCTTCTGCTTACATCCCATTGGTCAGAACTCAGCAAATGCTAAATCTAGCTGCAAAGGAAGCTGTGAGGACACTTGTCTAGCTACAAATCAGGAGTTCCATTACTAAGAAAAAAGGAGGGGAATGGATATTGAGGTTGCTGGGAGGATGAAATTAGTTAAATGTAGGTAACTTATCCAGCAGAGGACCTTCCTGGCACTTAGGGTATACTAGAGAAACACTAGTTGTGAATCTTTCTTTCCTTCCTTTACAGGTTCCCTATAAAACATTCCTGCAAACCATTCCAGTTTGGTCATATCTGCTTTTAGATATGAACCAAACACCGATCAAACACTTGTCTTTTGGAGCTTTTATTCTTTTCCAATTTTTCTAATTTTGTTACAGGAAAGTTTTTTTTTTTTTAATGCACCATTAATTTTTTAAGTTCCTTGCTGTTCTTGAAGATTTCTTAGTAAAGGAATGCTCTTTTTTTTTTTTTTCTAATGCTGTAATCCTTGGCTCTCTACTTTCCCTTATTGTAATTAAGGCCCATCACAGAAGGCAAATAAAAATGATGTCAGTGTCAAAATAAAGTGTGATAACTGAAAAAGTAAAGCACCATACTCATTTTTTCTTGGCCTTGAGATCATTATTGATATTCATGCCACTTTCCAAAAGGCGAATAAGGTCTGCCACATATAAGCTCTTAGAACTTGGGCAAGTCAGTTCCTGCTCTAAGCCTCAGTTTGCTGATCTGGAAGACAAGACTGTGAGGATGAATTGGAAGGATTGATGGGAGAAAAACTCTCCACAGACACCTGGCACATTGTACGCCCACCACAAAGGATAACTGTTACTTGCTTATTTTTCTATTCGAAAGACTATCAGGCTTAGTTGGAGATTTTTACTGAGGCTTCAAGTTCATGACATTTTAGCTTTTGTTATAATAAAAAGCAAGTACTTAACAAGATTGTTCATAGCAGATTTATTCACAATAGCCCCAAACTGGAAACAGCCCAGTGCATCAACGTAAGAGCGGATAAACAACGTTTGCCTGTTCTTACAAAGGCACACTGCTCAGCAAACAAAAGGAAAGAGCAACTCTCCACAGCCACTGGATGAGTCTCAAACCATTGTGCTGAGTGAAAAGAAGCCAGCTCCAAAAAAGTACCTAATATTTGATTCCACATCTTTGTGGCAAAATTAATCTGCGGTGGAAATGAAAACAGAATAGTGGTTGCCTCTGGAGGGTGGCGGCTGGGAGTGACTGAGAAGGGATTTGAGGGAACGTTCTGGAATGTTCCAGGGTCCTCCACTTGGGAGCGTTTCTTACAGTGGTTATTCTGCACATCTGGTGGAATTCTGTCCTCCTATCTGTGGGTCCCAGGAGGCAGGGACGAGGTTTGACTCACCACCGTCTCCCCAGCCCCTAGCACAGTAGCTGGCTTAGGGCAGAGACACTTAGTGTTCATTGGAAGAAGGAGGAGAAGGAGGGGGTGGCGGCCATGAGGACCCACCCAGCTGACCTCCAGGCACGGGGAGCACAGGTGATCAGGGCCCTGTGACTGTGCTCAGAGGTGGAGGCCACACCACAACCAGGGACCAAATACAGCAGAACCCTGAGGCAGTCCTGTTCCTGGGAGACATGGGACCCCTGGACGGCCAGCTTTGGCTCGAGGCCTCCCTAACAGAGCCAGCCAAACCTCTCAACAGTCTAGAACGCTCCCACCCAATCCTCCTTCCCTCACTCCTCCACCCGGGCCAGACCTGCATCCCCATGCGAAGAGTCTCTCAGCCCTTCCTCGCCCGTCTCCAGCAGGAATTTCCTCTGACGGAAGCCTTGCAAGGTGCATCCCATCTTGGCATCTGCTTCTCAGAAGATCCAGACTCACAGAGAGGGAGGGAATGAAGGAGTGAGGAAGGGATCCAGCCCTGGCTCAGCCCCCAGTCACACCCTGAATGCTTCATGATGACGGCACCTCCTAGCCGCTGACTTTTACATTGCTCTGTGTTGCAGCTCGGAGTTTCCTCAATGCCTTGCCTCCACCATTAGCTTCCTGACGGGGGAAGGAATGGCCGGTGTGCTTCGTGCAGTTTCTGCCTTTTCCAGAACAGGAAAGCAGCCCCCAAGGCACCTTGTACACAGAGGAAGCAAAGTCCTAGGCACTCAACAAATAGCCATTCAAAGGATGAGAAGCACCATTTTCCAAATTGTAGCCTGTGACCCATTACTGGGTCAACTGAGTGAGTCTCAACCACCATTAAAAAAAAAAAAAAAAAAAGGAAACTGAAACAGAGTAGAACAGAGCCAGGTGTAAGTATCAGGATCTGTCACAGAAAGAAGGGGCCAGTTTTGTGTCCTGAATGCTTTCAGTTTTTACAGATAGGTGGGTTTGTAACAGGTCGTGGGCTGAAATGTATTTCTTAATGGTGGTGAGTCATGGTCAAAAATGTTTAGAAAACGCTGATCTACTGGCATCGTCTAGTTCAGCATTGCTCCAGGACACATTTATCAACCCAAGTGATCCTTTCGAAAGGGATTTCCTAGGCAAATTGGTAGGACAACTGGGAGCAAACCGCTGACTCACAGAGAGAAAATCTCCTCAGGCGATCTCAGCCTGCTGGGAGGTTCACAGGAGTTAAGGATGTTAAAGACTGCGTCTGCATCATCAAATCTATCGAACGTAGAACTTTTCAAACATGTTTGAGCTCTGCATGCCTCCTCCCTCTTGTATTCTGAATCACGCTGGAGCACCTACGCCTCTCTCCCTAGATGCGACCGTGGAGAGACACTGACCCAGCTCATGCCCTGCTCCATGGGTTCCTCACCACGCTGTCCTTGTTAGTAGGACGGGGGACTGACCCTCACCCTTTGGCATCTGACCTCCCACTCGGATGATAATTTTGTATGCAGCTTCTTCATACACTCAGAGACCCACTCAGGGGTGGTGGACATCAAATGGCTTTTCCCATTATTCCCCATAGGCCCCCAGGATACATTTGCACTCTTCTGTGCCAAGTGCATACATTTGCACGACAGTGGCCTGTCACTGGGGTAACCCCGGGGCCATGAAGAGAGGGAAGTTAAGTGGTCCACATGGGGACTGAGCTGTGACCTGGGCCTCATTCCCCATGCTTGGCGATACGGAGTTAAATAGTCAGGTGCTCTCCGACAAATGAAAGTAGGGTCTATCAGCCCACCGGCCCCCGCTGCTCTCCTATAATTGGCAAGGAGGTTAGTCTGACTTTGAGGACAGTCTGGGAGTCGGGAGGTCTCAGTTCTAGACTATGTCCTTGCTGTGGAGCCTAGGCAAGCCCCTGAGCCTTATGGGTAAAATCAGGTGTCAGTCTCAGTGATCGCATTGACACAGAACAGTAGAGGCAAAGTGGGCCTCAGAAGGCTTCAGTTCATGTTTTTGGTTGAACAGATGAAGAAACTGAAGCCCAGAGAGGCCAAGTAACGTTTACTAGGCCACACAGCACAGGTGGGAACTCAGATGTCTGACTCCTATTTCAGTCCATTCCCATCTGACCAGCCTGTCATCCTAAGGCCCCTTCCAAGTATTTTCCAATATATAAAGTAATCATAGTAGAGGGGCAGATGGCACACAGCTCATCTGAGAGATTTTTAAATGGCCTCTAAAAAAACCCCCAAGAAACAATTATAGAAACCGTCACTGTTTAACGGCAGTATTTGCAATCTATGATATGTCGAAGTGCTTTTAAAAGTCTTCTAAGCTCAATATAAGTTCATGAAGCATTTCTCCCATTTCCCCTTGGCAAACTTCTTCCTTAATTACAAATAAATGGCATTTACCTTATTGGGTGTGTTTGTCTAAGTTCTTGATTAATCAAGAATCTCAGGTACAGTGGACAGAAATTCAACTAAATCAGTTTGATAAAAAGACAGATTTATGGCTCACATAAGTGGAAGTCCACTCACAATGAAATTCAGAGACTTAAACAAGATTGTAGTTAGCTCTTTTTCCCTTGCTCTCACATGCATTCTAAATTCTGCACGTCCCTGTGTGGTTGTGGCCTCCTTTTCTCCTTCTAAAGACATGCTTTCTCCACGTGGGGAAGATGTTTGCCAGCAGCCCGTTTCCAGTTCTACCACCAAAAATGATGATTTTTTTTTCTGTACCTCTAAATAAACAATCCTGGGGGATAAGTCTGACTGGTCCTGCTAGGGTCACATGACCACTTGTAGACCAATCACTGGGACCAAGTGGTTGGGTTATGATGAATGGCTGGGCTCAGGTCACGTGCCTACACACCTGTGGCCAGGACATCCTTATCCTTGGAACAACAGTCCCACTAGAATCTGATGATTAAGTCTAGGAGGTGCATCCCCCACACCAAGATACAGAGCCAAATACGAATGGTTAGTTGACTTAGAAAGCTGAGATCGTATACGAAAGACATATGGTCTGCCTAAATTCCAGGAATGAAGTCCTTGCCTGGGGCAAATATTTACTTGTCCACACCATGTTCACAGGTATGTATTTGTAAAAATAATGCAACACCATGGATCTGGCTGATCTAACTCCCATTCTCAACCCTTCAACTATAGCTACTTTTTAGCTGGAGGTGGCCAAATTATGTAATTCTGACCAATAAGACACAAGTTTGTGTTTTCTTTGTGGTTTTTGGAAAAGCAAACACTTCCCCCAAATAGGTGCTGTTTCTTCCTTCTTCCTTTTTCTCATGGAAGGTGGGTGTGATACGTGGAGTTGCAGCAACCATCTTGCAAACATGAGGGAAAAGCCAAAAGAATCATAAGCTGCAAACCAGGGCCAGCAAGTTGTTGCCTTGAGACTTTTTGTTGTATAAGAAAAACAATCCCCTATTTGTTTAAATCACTCAAGTCAGTTTGTCAAATACTTGCAGCCAAAATATTCCTAACTGATAAAATGGATAAATGAGATTCCTTTGTAGCCATACATAAAATCTTAGAAGTTATAGAATCTGGTACAGGTCTATGTCTCTCTTTGTTTTACTCTGAGTTTTCAGTTTCAAACTTTGGGGAAGATGAAGAAGACACAGTCCTTTTACCCAGAGGAAGCTTACAATTAAATAGAGCTTAAAATTTAGGCCAGTGTTGAACAAAGAATTCCTTCTCATGTTTAATTCCCCAATGCTGCAATTAAGCCCATTTGATTTTTATTTCATCCTCAGTAGAGCTCAAGAATGGCTAGTTACCATATTTTTAAATAAGGAAGATGACTTAATTAAAAATACACTTCCATCTCTGTGATGTGCGTGTAGGCGCACGCATGCGCACGTGTGTGTTTCAGTTTGTTTTCCCTGGTTAATTAACACGAATTTTTTTGACTTTCTTCATAGGTCTTATTTTTCAAACCTCTAATCTTTATGTGAAATTTGATCAAACAAAATGTACAGTTAGAGTTTTTAAATATTTGTGTGGTCACTTAGGATCTCTGGATTATCTGGAGAATAAAATTGTAAAGACTTTTTGGCCCTGAACCCTACATGTCTTCTGAGTGGGTCCCCAAATCCCATTTGGGTTAGACACCTTGATGTGCCATGAATGCACCTCCCACTCAACACGTTAGCGTCTCCCATCCTAAGGATGGACCTCCTGGACTTACCTGAGACTCAGGTCCTTACCTGCTGGTCCCTATAGAAATTAGCCCCTGAATATGCCCTCAGAGGCCCTTGCACCTCACCCAGATTCCCAGTGGTTCTTCTACTGGCTGCTGCTAATGGCTCCCATGGCAATCCTTACCTGAGAAGTGCCCTTGGGAAACTGGAGTTGACTCTCTCTGACGTACCTGGGAGTTACAAACCCTCACCTGGGGCTTCTTTGAGCTAGTGGTTGACTAATGTCAGTGTACAAGAGCCCTACTTCTTTGCCTCAATGCAGGACAGATGCTACATGACAATATATGCTCCAGAGCTCCTCCTGAGATGGGGCTGAGGCTAGAGCTCAGTTGAAACCACATTTCACTTAGCGTCTCCTCCTTCCCTGTTCCTTCATAAGTGACTACACAATAATCCCTATTTCAAGTTCTGCTTCTAGAGAACCTGACCTGTGGCAACTTGTAATTTCCAAAGATGGCGGCCACAATGTCTCTCACCCTACGTGCTCTTCTTACAACTCAACTTCTTTCATTGGAGGAGGGTGTCTATGTCCCTCCCCTCGAATCTGGGCGGATGTGACTGTTTTGAATAACAGAGTATGGTGAAAATGTTACTCTGTGATTCCCAGTTTAGGTCATAACAGGCGGTGGAGCATTGGTGTTTTGGTGTGATTTGTTGTTCAGTGACAGAGTCTGGAGCCCTAAGACATCATGAATCCTTAGCCTTTATGCAAGTGTGCATGATGGCCTCATCTTTCCTGGTCCTGTTTGGCAGCCCAGACAAGCCAAGTTCTGGAAACATCTGTTGGTAGTCCTCCTGGCAAACACGCCTGGAAAAGCTGTGGCTTTCCAGGATTCCACTATCTTGGAGACAATGCTGTCATTTGCCGGTTATCGTTGTCATTCCAACACCCAGGAGGGTTTATGTATCAGGAATAGATGATGCACTACTTGTTGTGTGGTCAGGCAGATGAGTCAGGGGCTGTACTTTCCCTCCTGAGCACATTTTACTTGTAATATTAATAATGCTTTCTGGGAAATTCCCAGACGTCAAGGTTTGAAAATCTTAAAGCAGCAGTTCATTGTGTCTTGGTTTTGCTTAAGTAAAAATGCTAATGAAAGTTTCTTCTGAGTGTTAAAAGGAGAACCAAAAATAGGAACTCAAAGGTGAGGCAAACTTGGCATTCTCTAAAAGTAACAGGAATGCTTATTGTCATTGTGAGTCCTTGTGAGCCAAAGGGCTCTCTATCCAAATGATCTGAAGATTGGATGAGTCCACACAAGGTGTGCACGTATGTGTGTGTTTTAAAAAGCTTAGCAGAATTTTTCTTGCATATTCTAACCAGTGTTTTTAAATAGGAAAATGAGCATCTAAAAAATATAACCCCATTTTTAAAAAGAAGATAGAGTCACAAAAACAAGTGCCTCCGCAGATAAAACACCACCTGATATCTTTGGCTTAGGTTTGTTTTGTAGTAGGGATAAGGAGGAAAGGCATGGGGGCGATGAGGAGACTGTTGGGGGGTTTGCTTCAGGTTATTAGCTTTACACTTAAGAAAACAATCTGTATGCCACTGAAATTTCAAGGTTTCCATTCATTCATTGCTCATTTTCTCATATGTCTCTCTAACACCAGGAACTCAGCAATATAAAGTCTGGGGCAGGTGGAGGAAATCAATCTGGTGAGAGGGTCCTGCTTGAACAAACTGTTTCTGATCTTTTTCTTACACTCCTCTGTTCCTGACTGTTCTGGTTAGCTATTGCTGCATAACAAATAATCCCCAAACCTAGTGACTAAAACAACAGCCATTTAGTTTTTATCATGATTTTTGTCAGGATTTGTGGAAGTCAAGGCTAGGTGGTTCTGGCGGTGTGTCAGTGAGGGGCCGGAGTGGCCTGGGACTGACTGGGCATCTCTTCCTCATGTCACGTGCTCTCAGGTCCTCTCCGTGTGGTCTCTGTGCGGGCTAGTTTGGGCTTCCCCACAACATGGCGACCTCAAAGCTGTTGGACTGCTTGCACAGTAGCTATCAATATGTTTCGTGAGTGAATTCCAGCTATCTAAGTGGAAGCTGCATTACCTTCTAGCTACAGAAGTCACACAGCTTCACTTATGCCACATTCTACTGGTTACAAGTGCATCACAAACTGCTCAGATTAGGGAGAGGGAAATTAGACACCCCCTCTTTTGATGGAGGAATGGCAAGGTTCTGGAAGAGAACACGGGGCAGTCGATATTGTTGCAGGCCATCTTTGGAAGATACAACTAGCTACACTGCCCAAGCCTGGTTCCTCAGTGTTCCCATTGATTTTGTGAGCTACCCAAAAGCCTTTTTCTGATTTTCTTTACACTTTAAGGTAATCAGAGCCCAGGTCTCTGGTGTGCAACAAGAACCCTTCCTGGCACCCTGTCAATTATTTAAAATGAAGTTTACTTATAGATTCTTGGTTAGAACCTCTAACTGGCATTAGAGCAAAGACAGAGAGAGGTGGCTTTTGGAGCCAGAGTTTCCCTCCTTAAGATAATCAGATCAGTATAATGACCTTAAAAGGACAGGAGAGGTGAGAATAAGACCTTGCCTTGTGGTGTCTTGACCACCAAGGTCTTGTCCTGCATGACTTTACCAGCTGTCTTTTCAGGAACTGGTAACACTTGAAAAATATTGGTAATTCCTTAATAATGGCATTAGCAAAGAAGCTTATACTAATGCTTGGAGAAGAAGGCAGATGTTTGAAGCTGGCCTACTGTGGTCCAGCTGTTCCTTAGCAGAGGCTGCATGCCAAAACCAGGCCTTAGGCCTGTTAAAAAGTCTCTCATGCTCTTTCCCCAAGCTGCCAGGGCTGTCAGCCTGACTCTTGATACTTGGGCCTGGGAACACTAGAGCTGAGAGAAAAGGCCTCAGTGGTGACTAACGGAGAGCTCTATTCCAAAACTCCCATTTCAACTGAGTAGAGAGACAACAGACATTGGGAGGGAGGAAAGTGGGCCTGGAGCCACTGGCATTTAAACCCTCTAAATGTGTTTCACAAAGGGACAGGTAGAACAGAATTAGTTAGGAGGAGGGAAAGCGTGGGCTTTTCAAGAGACATTATTAATCCAACATATAAGCTCTGTATTAGCTCCTGGTATGAATGGTGCTATGGTCTTAATGTGTGCATCCCCTCAAAATTCATATTTGAAACACTAATCCCCAAGGTGATGGTAGTAGAAGGTAGGGCCTTAGGGTGGTGATTAGGTCATGATGGTGGAGCCTTCATGAATGGGATTAGTGCCCTTATAAAAGAGGCCCCAGGGACTTCTCTGGCAGTCCAGTGGTTAAGACATCATGCTTCCACTACAGGGGGCACGGGTTCGACCTCTGGTTGGGGAACTAAGATCTCGCATGCCGTGCAGCCAAAAGGTAGAAAAGAAAAAGAGGACCCAGAGGCCCCTGGTCCTTTCCACCATGTGACAATATATCAAAAGATGGTTGGTTATCTGGGAAGTGGGCCCTCATCAGACAATGAATCTGGTGGGGGACAGGGAATGATTATGGACTTCTCAAGCTTCCTGAACTATAAGAAATCAATGTTTGTTGTTTGTAAGCTACCTGGTCTATGGTGTTTAATTATAGGAGCTTAGACTGTCTAAGACAAATGGTATTCACCTGTTTATCCTATTTATTCACTTATTCATTCCTTTGTTTATTCATTCATTCATCATATGAGTTTATAAGCCAGAGCATCCCAGGAAATGGAGAAATGACTAGATCAGAACCATGAGATCCCTCCTGCAGCTGGGGAAATAGGAGAGGAGTAAATGGCTACATAGCAGGCAAGGCAGTTAAATCTCAGTTAACAAAACCTCTTAAAGGAAACCCCTTTTATAAGAAATCATGTTTGGAAAGGTTTTTTTAAAAAGCAGGTACCTTGAGAAGCTGTGCTCACAGTGTAGAGCCTGAGCCATATGCTAACTGTTAAGAGTTTCCTTCTATACGGCACGGGGAGGGGTGGGAGGAGGACCTTATGTTTGTTTGCTAATTGTCAATGTCATCCTTCAAGTGTCTAATCTCCCCTCTCATATCAGACAGACACTTATCTATTAGCATAGTAGGTACTAAGATATACTAAGAATAAAACTTATGTTCCTATAACAACATTTCAGGGGAGCAGACGTGGTGGAAACTAACTCCCTGTCAGTTTCAGGATTGGCCCCAGCTCCCCTAGACTTGTGCATAAGTTCTGGGGGGCTTGTATTTTACCAAACCCTTAGCAGGATTAGCAAAACCGATCGGTGTCATCTACATTCAGGATGGCTTCTTTTGGGACATCTTCCCATCCTCTGGTTGCCTATTGTTTTGTACTGCTCTCTGCTGTATTATCCCTAAGATTTGTCATAAGGCTCCTGTTGGTTCAGATCTCTCAGCTTCTTTCAGTACATGAGAGCATTTTTGCTGCTTTTGTGCCTTCACTCACTACAGGAATCTTTGTGGGACTATTTTATGACTTCCGTGCTTCCCTCAGGTCCTCAGGAGTCATTTTATTTCTTCCACAGTATGGTATGGTCATGGTCTTCTTCAGATCCACCTGTCCAGACATACCATGCTGGGTACCACCCTGAGCTCTACTTGGGGAAGGAGCCATGAGTCCCTTCTGTACTTGGGTTCTTCCAAACACACCTCAGGTTTCTATTATACCACCCACCACTATTATTCACTTTTATTTCAGGTATTCAGTTTTAGAATTTCCATTTGGTTCCTTTTTTTGTAGTTTCTAGCTCTCTGCTGCAATTTCCTATCTGTTCCTTCATTACAAATATATTTTCCTTTATATCCCGAGTATAGTTACAACAGCTGCTTTAACATCCTAATCTTATTTCAACACCTGGCTCATCTTGAGGTTGGCTTCCATTAATTAATTTTTCTCTTGGATATGGGTTACATTTTCCTTTTTTAAAATGCCCAGTAATTTTGGATTGTATTGTGGACGTTTGTGAATGATATATTGTCAAGACTCTGGATTCTGCTATGTTACTCTCAAGAATATTATTTTTTTAAAATGTTAGCAGGCAGTTAACTTTGCTGAACTAAAATTCCAAACTTGGTCACCTTTGCAATGGGCACTGCTTGGAGTCTACTTCAGGGGTCAGCCAGTGGTTATACAGTCTGGTGCTTCCCATTTGTGGCTCTCTCATTTTGGGGATTCTGCCTCTCCCTCTCCAGCTGCTGTGATAACTCTGAACTCTGTCCTCTGATTCCTTAGCTGCTATGACTGTGGGTTTCTGTCAAAGTTTTGGCTGCCCTCTCAGGGACTAAAGGGGCCTGGCCTCAGGTGAAAAGCCATAAAAGAATGGAAAACTCACCCACGGATGTTTCCGTTTTTCAAATGTGGACTCCCTTCCAGCTTATGCCTATTTTTAGTTGCTTTCCACTGCCTTCAGAGAGTTATTTTTTAGAGTTTGTTTAGAGTTTATCTGTAGGAGAGTTGGTTCAATACAAGCTACTGTACCATGTGGAGTGGAATTTGCTGCCCTTCCTTCTGGTTAAACTGTAGGGGCAGGATATTGTGTCTCCCCTTCTCAGGGACCTATAATGTCCATTCACTCCCACTCCTCCTCACATTTTTCTCCCTGCCTGCAGCCTAGGGTTATGTTATGCACTCTGAGAAGTTGGGGAGATTTTTTTCTGCCTCTCTTTTTTTCTTTCTAAATTTTGAGTCCCCTTGGATATTTGAAACTCAAAAGTCCAAGCTTTCAAGACCTCAAAAGATTTTCTTTGCCCTTTTGCTGAAACTACCATTCCTTGGGCTATAGATGCTATATGTATGTTTGGTTCCCAAATCAAAGAAAAGGGATAAGATAACAGGAAGTATTGGGATTGGAAAGCACATCAGTATTTAAAAAAAAATTATTCCTCCATATCAGGAATGACACCTATGTGGAGTGATTATTTGGCTGTGGTTTAGTACAAGTGAGACTGAGTGTATCTGATATTTAGATCAATAGTTGTAAGTATTTAAGCCTTCTTATTTCATTCATTTATTCATTCAAACATGCTTCACTCATTAAAAAGACATTTAGAGAGTGCCTATTATTTGTTAGGCCTTGTGCTAGGTACTAATTATGGAATAAAAAGTTGTATTTGTGAAAGACATTTCAGGTATCAGCAAACATTAAGGGGAAAGGCATAAGGCAGCCTAGAATTAAGTCTCGCCGGCTCTATAGAGCAGACTTGAAGGAATACAGATGCTATTACTTTAAAGTCATTTGGGATAGTGAAGATAGCACAAAATTTGGATTCAAAAAACTCAAGTTTAAGTCCCAGTTTACCATTTAGTAATTGTATTACTTTGGGCCAATCTCTCAATTTCTCTGGGCCCTACATTCATTTTCAATCATTATTAACTGCTGAATGTTGCTAGACTGAAAGCTTTCTCCCAACAGTACCTGTTCCTCCCCCGCTGTATCTTAGCATAGTGTCGGCACATATTAGGTTCTCAATAAATACTTAAACATTAAATGAGCAAGTAAATAATAACTCTTATTGCTTTTTCGATATGGACTTTTCTAGCTGGACATCTTGAGAACTACCAGGATTCCAGGTTAACATGGGAAATGCTCCTCTAATTGGGTCCCTCCTTTGTTCTTCCAGCTCCCAGATATGCTTGTGATGCCTTCCAGAACATCTGATGGATTGTAATAGGTAATAATCAATTAGGATACTGTGCTGCAGAAACAAACGACTTATAGTCTCAGTGGCTTACAACAGGTCATTTCTTGTTCGTGTTCCGTGATCATTACGGGTTCAATGGAGGGCTCAGCTTCTCACAACCATTCATGGACCTAGACTGGGGATCAGCCACCATATGGAATGTTGCCAGTGGCCTTCCTAGAGGAAAGAGAGAGCTCTGGAAGGTCTTGTCCTAACAATTAACTAATTGCTGTGGAGTGACATACATCACTTCTGCTCACAATTCATGGGCCAGAACTAGCCATAGAGCCTCTGCCAACCACAAGGAGCCAGGAAGAGCAATTCTACCATGGGACCAGAAGGAAAGGACCAGAAATATTGGAGGAACAGCATTGATGATCACCACAGTCCTGCCTTGCAAGGAAGATCCAGAGCTGGTCCACTCAGGCTCTTCTAAGGACAGGTCTGATGGGAAATAAGTGGGAGTATCTCTCATACTCCTGGGTCTTCTCACTTCCCTCAGGGTGGCAGGGCCCTACTCTCTGTCTCAGGTGCTTCACAGCACCCTAGGCTATCAAATGAGGATTGAACTCAAGGAATAAGAGTTAGTCTTTCTGCATGACCCACAGGTTGTGCTCTGGCTGCTACTGATGGGAGTTCATTTCCAAATGTCAAGCTCCAAGAGTTATTGTCTGGTTGTATACAAGGTTCCCAAGTTGTTATGGATGGATGATTCTCATTTGAGTAGAGGGAGCTGGGATTCTGAATTCTGACTCTGATCAGTCCCTGAGTCCTGTGAATTGCACCCTATTGACACAGCCCCTCTGTCTCTCCCTCCTCCCCTTGCTCCAGTCTGGCAACTTCGACCTATTCCTGAAAGGTGTGTGTGCGTGTGTGTGTATGGGATGGTGGTGGGTAGGAGAAGGAAAGGAGATATGACAGGGGACAATGCTTTTACTTGATTTCATATTTTTCCATATCTTTTTCATTTCATATTTGGACCTTGACTTTGGAAACCCCAAAACCAAGAATTTGGCTTTTTTTTTCCTGGTATTGTCATGGTAACTCTCCCTGGTGGCAAATGATGCCTTCTCTAGCTGTCTAAATTGGTGGGAAGAGGGTTGGTACAGTGTAACAAGAAATACAATGGGGCCCAATAGAATATTACTCAGCCATAAAAAAGAATGAAATAATACCATTTGCAGCAACATGGATGGACCTAGAGATTATCATACTAAGTGAAGTAAGTCAGACAGAGAAAGACAAATATCATATGTTATTGCTTATATGTGGAATCTAAAAAAATGATACAAATGAATTTATTTACAAACAGAAACAGATTCACAGACATAGAAAACAAACTTATGGTTACCAAAGGGGAAAGGGGGTGGGGGAGGGATAAATTAGGAGGTTGGAATTAACATATACACACTACTATATATAAAATAGATAAACAACAAGGACCTACTGAATAGCACAGGGAACTATACTCAACATCTTGTAATAATCTATAAGGGAAAAGAATCTGAAAAAGAATATGTATATAACTGAATCACTGTGCTGTACATCTGAAACTAACGTGACATTGTAAATCAACTATACGTCAATTAAAAAGAAAAGGTTAAAAAAAAAGAAATACAGAGGGGGAAGGGAAATCAGATCAGTTAATATATCAAAATATTATCCCATCATTTATTTAGTGAGTTATTTCCACAATCTCCTTTATTTTTTTACATCTGTGGAATACATAGGCTTCCTACATATTCTTTTATATATATATATATATATATATATATATATATATATATATATATATATATATATATATATATATATATATATACATATTTTTTTTCTATCTCTGGTAATAAAGTTTGCTCACAAATGCGAGTTGATAGGTGTGTCCCATGAATGGAATAACCAGTGAAGGGGTATGGATGTGGACGGCTTTTGGTAAAGCCAGAGGCTTCCTCAGGCTGCCAGCAGCAGTGTGCTTCATACTATATTCCTGCAATTTAGTCTCTCGCGGCTCTTTGCTCCAGAGAGCAAATTCTATCTCAGCCACAGGAGGGCCCCTGCTCCCCTGAACTGCCTGTCAGACAGATTGGGAATTCAGAGGTAAAATGAAGAGTGGATTCAGGAGCAGAATAACAACCTTTTTTTTTTTTTTTTGTATTGGGGTGAATGGAACATTTGGCAATCATCCGAACATTTCCTCAAATTGGTGATGCCTGTGGGTGGCATATGCAAAGTATTAGTTTGACTACACTTTGGACAAAAGTCCCTGGCCTTGGCCCATCAATGCTAACATACAAAATATCCTGACAAGCTCCCTGCCACCCCAATTCACACTCCCACACGGCTGAGGGGGTCACAGGGCATGTTTGGACACTGGCATGAAGGTGCCCTGCTCCGTTCTGGACTTGCCAGTGGCGTGTCTGTGAGGCTGTGACCGTCACAGTGCACGCAGGGCAGGGGGCTCCTCTGAAACCACTGGCTCTGGGGCACCTTATAGGAACTCTTACGGGAATGAATGTTACCCTACATGGGGCCAGCTTTCTGCAGCCGTTTATTACAGAGCAGCTGGCCAAACTGTGATCTCACTGTGGCTGCAAACCCACTTAAAATATTAACAGTGATGATAAAGATGAATAATTCCTATACCTCCAGGGCATATATGTGTTTGCTTATCTCTCCTGTCAGCCCTGAAATGTTGCTGTTCAGTTGCCCGGGAGATGATCTGGTTTTCGTGGTCCTGCAAATAAACAATTAGGTCAGTAGCTCCTCAGGTTCTGTAGCTTTTGATGGGTTTGTTTTCTGCAGAAGTTGTTACTGCTCTCTGCAGAATAACAGGTACTGAGCGTTTCTGAGCTAAGTTGGGAGAGAGGGGTTGAGTGGGGTGGGGTGGTGGTGAGAGGGTGGGAAGGAGGTGGGCAGAACAGAAGGTTAGCTGGGGTTCTCCTTCTCTCCAAGCCTCAGCGAAGCTGGGATGCAGCACAA
Source organism: Eschrichtius robustus (assembly GCF_028021215.1). NCBI lineage: Eukaryota > Metazoa > Chordata > Mammalia > Artiodactyla > Eschrichtiidae > Eschrichtius > Eschrichtius robustus. The sequence continues at coordinate 10,661,247 of NC_090829.1, forward strand.
CTGCCACGGCTGCTGGTACCCACGGCCTTAATCATCTCCAGGGTGGGGTGATGCTACAGAGGCCAAGGGAGAGAATTGCTCCAGCAGGGGGGCTCCTTTAACCCAGCTCCTATAGGAATTGTACAGTCTGGCCACGGCTGCTTCTTACACTTGCCTGGGCCGGCTTAACTGCTCTCCTTTCTACAGGGGCTGTGAGGAGAACCAGCTTCCCCATTAACTTGGGGCTTGCGTTTTGTTGATTGCGAACACTTGGGATCCCTGTTCTGGAGCCATCTGTGACCTGTTGTGCTGTAATAGCTTGGTTTTCCCCGTGTTCAGCTCCCTCCCCGAGTACTTAGTGTTAAATCATAGGGGGAGGAAGTGTGAGCAGAGGAAAAACAGCACTATTACATGACCCCCGATGAGACCGCTGTGATAGAATTAAAAGCTGCTGCCCTAGGACATTCTAACAGATGACATTGTGAGGTTGCCAAGGTAACCCACCAGGATACAGTTCCAGCATCTTTGGGGTTGATGCTGGGTAGGCGAGGTCAGTCAGAGGTGAGGCCCAGCTGCTCAGGGTGTGTCCCTTGGCTGGCCGGTCCATGGCAGTCAAGTGGAAAATCAAGGCTGACCTTTACACAACATGAATGAACCCAACCTTGTCTCCTCATTGGCTATTCCAGGTGAAAGAGAATCAGAATACTCCAGGTAATTGTTCAGTGTAGGTTACACAGAGCCAAAAAAGGTCCGGATATGAATGACTCACCCATTCATTCCATATATGTTGATTAAACACCTACTATGTACCAGATAGGAAGCATCAGAATATCTAGGCAGAAAGGTTGGGAATTCTAGAAAACCTAAGAAAATGCACGTCCAAGCAGGGAAAAAAGACATTTAAGACATTTACACACCATTACTACTCAGGAAAAGGTTGAGTGGACGAAAATAAAAACAATCAGAATAACTTATTAACCCCAAGGACCTGGTGTTAAAAAAAACATGTGCAAAAATTGTATAGAGCGGAAATTATTTGCTTAAAAGAAGTCAGCCTCCTCCTCCAAACACACCAAGTTATGCTGCATTCCCCGCTTTTCCCTTTATCTTCTTTTAAATACTCCATGTTTACTTTTGAACTACTGGTTAATACCTATAAATGTTATTTTCTTTCTCCCAGGTAAGGATCAGAAAGATTTCAGATGGGCCCTAGCTTTTGATAACTCAAGGCCTTGGGCATATAAATAACAAAGATCCCTCCTTTTGGCCTCATTAGGTGGGTGTTCAAAACCATCACTGGGGCCTTTCGACACTTGTCTCTACATAATACTGTTTGCATCTGGACTTGGGCTGTCACCTGATCTTGTTATTTTCTCCCAGATGGCAAGCCAAGCAGGGGAGAGAGTGGGGGAGATTGGAGGCGGTGGTGGTGAGTGATACCAGCAAGTGGCAGGGTGGAAAGGGAAAGGGGCAAAAAACAAAAACAAAAACAAAATGGTAGTGGGGGGAGGGGGGAGGAACACAGAACTGGGATGGCTACGGAACAAGCAAACAAGGAAGAAAATCTCTGAGAAAATGTGGTTACAGAAAATCCTGCAAACAAAACAGTGCCTCCTTACCCCCTGGGGGCAGTTATTAGTACCGGAAGGACATCATTAAAACACTGCTGGGGCCTACACCAGCCCTCCATTCTGTGGGCTCCAATGCTTAAGGTCCCCTCTTTGGCCAAGCAGAAAATGTAGATAATTAGATTATGTCAGTTGTCTTATTGCAGTCCCCTAATAATAATAGTAATGATAATAATAATATCAACAACAACAGGATAATAGCTAAGTTATAGAGTGCTTTCCTAAACACTTCACTTATAAAACCCACCAGAAAAAGTGCTACTTAACAGAGAAGGAAATAGGAACAGAACCGTTAAGTCACTTAACCAAATCACACAGAAGGTAGATATGGATGAGAGCCCAAGGCCCACCCTGATGATTTGGCTCTAGGGTTCCCGCTATTAACCCTTACACTGTGATTGTGCTTTGTTTAAAAAGCTCCAGGGAGAAAGACTTAACAATGGGCTCACTGCCTCCCATTTTCCCGTCACTAACGCAGCCCTGGCCTGGCTTTTCATTTATAGAATTGTCTCCTTGGCCGGCCTAAAGCTGCAGGCCAAGATGGTTCCCCAGATCTTCTCAAACCTTCTGGGCGCCTGAAGTAGGTGGGCTAGGGTGTGGCATGAGGACAGTGGCATTATCCCGCTCCTTAAGCACTAACTCCCAAGCAATAACGTAGAGCCTGGGGATGGCCCCACCTGTGGAATGGGGAGGAAGAATGGTCCACTGTTAATGGTCCTCCCTGGAGGGAGGCGCCCCCTCCCTCCAGCACCCAAGCCCAAATGTTGAGGGTTCCGAGTCCCCCACGCGCGCTCCTGACGCACGCAACCTTGGTTACAAGGGGTCAGGAGGGTGGGCGGAGGAGCCACGGGCCTCTGCGCCGTGGAGCGGCGAGGGTCACTGGCTGGGGGGAAGCCGTGTGCAGCGGGCAGGTTGCTGGCCGCCTGGAGGCGGCGGCGCGGGGCGCGGGGCGCGGGGCGCGGAGGGGGCGCGGGGCGGGCCAGCTGCTCCCGCTGCGGCTCCCGCGAAGACGCAGCGCAGCATATTTTGCACATGAGTTCAGAGGAAGAGGAAGTGTAGCCGGCGGACGCGCGGCGGCGACGGGGGCGCGTCGGGGCTGGAGCCGGAGCGCGCCGGGCTCAGGGCGCACGTAGCGAGCGGGAGCGCGGCGGCCGCGGGCTCCGCTGAGGGACAGACGCACGGATCGCAGGAGGGACGGACACACGAGCACGCCGCGCCGCCTGCCCCGTCCCCACCCCCTGGCGCCCACGCCTTCCCCGCGCCGCCTCCTGTATATGGCACAAACTTTCCTCCCGGGACGGAACACGCTGTCTCCGGGAGCCCGCGCCCGCGCCTTCTCCTCGGCTTAGTCCAGAACGGTAGGTGGGCGCCTGCAGGATTCGGGATGGAGGCGGGCGCAGGCGGGGTGGGAACCCGGCGGGCAGGGGGAGCCTGGCGGGGCGCCTCCCTGCAGGTTGCCGAGGCTGGGCGTGCTTCCCAGGCGCCGGGGCTGCCAGAGGGCCATCCCCGTCCCCTGCACCCCGGCCCGGATTGGATGGGGCCGGGGACAGGATCCATGGGACGCAGCGGTCTTGGGCCAACTTTTTTTGGGGGAAAAAAAAAAATCATCCCTGGCGAGCCATGGGGAGAGGCAGCCCAGAGCAGTCTGTTGAGGGTCGTGGGCTCCGCATGCTCGGGGCGCCTAGGAAGGAAGCAGAGGGGAAGCTTGGAGGCTACAGGTGGGTGTAGGACAGTGCTGCAGGGCGTCCTCGGCAAAGATCAGGCGGGAGCTGGCCCCGGAATCCAGGTTCAGGAGAGCGCGAGGCCGGGGTGGGCTGGGGTGGGCTGGGGTGGAGGCGGCTCCAGCTGCCCTTCTGCGTGCGCCCCGGGAGGTGCGTTTGTTCCCGGGGCAGCGGTGTGGACGGGCGGGAGCAGACGTGCCGCGCGTTCAGAGGAAGCGCCGCGGCCAAGGGAGACTCAGAGCCTCGGGGCGCGGGGAGTCCCCGGCACTGAAAACGGGCATCTCACCTTCTGTAAAGGGGGCTTCTTCCCTCGTCCTCACCACTTTCCTAGGCCCAAGGGACACCAGGGTGGACCTGGGCGAGGTCGGGGTGGTGGCGGCGTTTATTTCAGGAAGCCCCGTTGTCAGGCATGCACACCCCCTCCTGCGCCAGGGCTCATGCCCTTCACCTAGACTGCCGCTGTCTTTGGCAGCGAGAACCTCGTGGAGGCCAAGGTGCAGTAACCCAGGCGCCCTGCCTCCCTGGTGCTTGCGCCTGGCTGCCCTGTGTCGTTGTGGGTGGTCCCCAGGGACGCTGGGTGGTGTCAGTGAGTTTGTTAGGGGGTTTAAGAACAAAAAAGTATTAAAAAAAAAAAAAGTCTGGCACCAGTTCCTATGTTTGAGTGACTGCCCTGGTTTCCAGCAACCTGGTTTCCTTCTTGTAATTGGTACAGCTGTTTTCAGATGGTGGGCGCAGTCAGGCGAGGCGTCTTCCAGCCCCTGCCATCGTGTGTCATCTCAGGATAAGTGAGGCCCTGCCAGGAAGGAAGGCAGGCGTAATGTGAGCCACCTCTGGGCCCGTGCGTAGGGCGTGCTCTGCACCCCACGTGTCCCTGGCCACAGGGATTCCTAATTTGTACCTCTGAACAGCTGAATTCCCTGCCAGGTTCAAGTGACCCCAGATGTCACCAAACCCCACAGAGGGGTTAAGCAACAAGCTGTTTGGGGCTCTTTGGTGCGTGTGTGTGCTAACCTCAGTGAAATCACTTTAACCTCAGAGGGAGCTCTGCATCCTCTTTTGCCTTAAGTGGGGTTTCTGGCCTGACAGCTGGGAGGACACCCCTCTGGCTGCATTTGTATAACAAGTCGCTGGGTCGGTTTTTCTTTGTTTGTCTTTTGGCTGCATGGACGTGGGGCAAATGGAAGAGAGGTGTTGTGCCGTTAGCTAATAGATTTGGTGCAGGAACTGAAAGAGAATTAATTGGGAATACGAGTCAGTGAGTTCTTTTTCTCCCTCTTGAGCAGGAATTTTTGGCTTCCATTCAAATAATTGTTTTGTCTGTAGGGAAACAGGCAGAAAATCTTTGGCATGAGTGATGTGAGTTCCTGTAAAGCTACTTGTGTTCTTCCAGTCTTAACTTTTCAGCAGAATCGAAATTATGTGGGCCCATGGCTTGGTGGGCATGGGTGTCTTGCTAAATTTCTAAGTTGGTGGACTAGGGAGAGGGCCCTGTGACTCTTTCCCCCACCCACCTCCTTTTAAAAAATATAGAAAAGTTGCAAGAACGGAGACCACCCAAATACCCGTATCTAGAGTCTATAATTTTACGATATTGGCTTTATTACACATCCGTCCATCTAGTCATCCCTCTATCCATCCATCAGTTCAACTTATTGTTTTATGCATTTTAAATTAAATGGCAGACATTGGTACAGGTCACCTCTAAACGTTTCAGCACACATTTCATTATTTAGAGTTCAATATATGTTCGTGATTTTCTTAAGGTAAAACTTATACATATGGTGAATTTATACATACATACATATCTCCATATAGTGAAATGCACAGACCTTGAGGGTAACATTTGCATAATGTTTCGACAGATGCCTACACCTGTGTAACCCTCATCTCTATCAAGTAATGTTGCCGTCACCCCCAGAAAGTTCCTTCATCCCCATTCCCAGTCAGTCCCTGTCCTCACCCTTTGTTTCTCACTCAAAGTTAGTTTAGCCTGGTCTTGAACTTCATATAAGTGGAATTCCACAGTATTGTGTAAAGTTTCTTTCACTCAGCATGTTTTTTAGGTTCACCCATGTTTTATGTACCAGTAATTTGGTCTTTTTTATTGCTGAGTTAAAGTCCAGTATTTATTTATAACGCAGTTTGTTTATGTATTCCCCTGTTGATGGACACATGAGTTATTTCCAGGTTTGGGGGGGTATTGTGAATGAAGCTGCTGTGAATATTTGTATACAAGTCTTCCTAGGGACATATGTTGTCATGTCTTGTGGGTAAATGGAGTGGAATTGCTGGGTCATAAAAGAGATGTATGTGAACCTTATAAGAGACTGCCAGACCTTCTCCCAACATGGTTATACCATTTTACACTCCCGCCAGCAATGAATACAAATGTGAGATTCCAGATACAACAACTCATTTTCCTAGCCCAAAGTCAAGAGCATGGTAGACCAGTGTTCTTCTGGGGCCCGAGTGAGCCAGAAATTGGAACATCTGAGACAGTCTGGACCATGTTGTTTTCATAGATGGAGGAGCTGAGAGAAATCTCTGACTCTGCCAGTAAATGGGTTTACTCTTAAATTATTGCAGACAGTCAGACAAATATTTTATTTTTAGAGATCTTCGGAGAAGGGAATTCCATAGGGGAACGTCCCCTTGGTTGTGAAAGAAGATCGACTGCTTTCTATATAAAGAAAAATAAACCCCAAACCCCAAAGAGTTCCACTAAACTTCTGCTTCGAAACTCCTGGGGGATTTCTGGCATATTGGTCTGGTTGCTCTGAATCTGGTGGAGATTCCCGTTGGATTTCACCGGCTGAGGCAGCTGGCTGTTGAAAGTGGTTGTGTTTGCTTTGTGAGTCAGGTCAGATTTGGCTTTTTGAAGGCTGCGAGAACAGCTTTCCTGTTAAAGTGATGTGGCCTGTCAGTGAGAAACATGGCCTGTCAACACCCCTCTTATTGTCCTGGCTGAGAAAATGGGCCGTTCACTCTCAGGTCCCCTTGCACCTTCGTCCCCGTCTGTGGGCCTGCAGCCAAACCTGGTCTTGGCTGATCCAGGAAGTAGGAATGGTGCCTCCTGCTTATGTGAGACCCAGGATGAAGCTTGGTGTCTTCTCGCCGAGGTGTCTCATTGAGGTCAGCTGACAAGTGGTACAGAGTCTTAAGACATTGGACTATGTTTGGGGACTGTTCCCTTCATCCGCCTGCCACAGGGTAGAGGCTCAGAATAATTCTCATGGTACCCATCTGGGTGACTGCCTGTCTGGAGGTTGACAGGGATGGCCAAGATGTCAGGACCCCAAGATGTATTTTACTAGAGGCCACTTTACTATAGCCCATGAAACAGGTTCAAAGTGTTAGGAAAACTTTGCCAACTGTAAACTTCCATTCTAGTAGCACCGTTTTTATTTTATTACAGATTTTACTATTGCTGTTAACAAAATTATCAATATAGCTACCCCTTGCCAGGCGCCCATTCTTTGCCACGCACGGTTAGGCTCTTTACATGCGTGCTCTGAATCTAATCCTTGTGAGAGGCAAATACTATTATTATCTGCACTTTGGCCTTGAGGAAACTGAAGCTTAGAGAGGTTAGGGAGCTTGCCCCAAGTTCACATTTTCATGTTTCCTGGACATTAAGGGAAGAGGCTGTGACCTTCTGGTTTCGCAAGTGCAGATTCCAGCTGCAAGCATAGATTTCCAAATACACAAAGCCGTCGTAGAAGAGAAATGTAAGCTGGATGGGGGATGGAAGTTGGAACAAATGACACACTGGAATCACTTTCTTAAGTCTTTTGCCTTTTTGTTTCAGGCTTTCTGAGATTTGGGGCACCTGGAGCCTGGGTAGAGGTACTAATTTGGTGACAATTTAAGATATTATTGGTTGTGATGATTGTAATTTTATCGTGGGGAAAGAAAGACGTTGCCAGCTGTTTGGTTTGAGTGTCTGTTGCTGAGCCGTCCACTACACTAGCCACTGGCTACATGTGGCTATTTACATTTAAATGTCAATGAATTAAAAGAAAATAAAATTTAAAATGCAGTTCCAGTCTCACCGGCCACCTTTCAAGAAGAGCCCTAGAGCCACACGTGGTTATTGGCGAGCGAATTGGACAGAGCAGATGTATTTTCATCCTCGTTGAAAGTTCTGTTTGATGGGGCTACTCTATACTAAGCATTTCTCTTTTGTCCTTCAGTTTAAGAACTGGCCACACTCTTGGCTAAAGCTTAGGCTGTTTTTCACTGACAAAGAGATAAATTTAGCCAGACATTTCTTTTATGTTTATAAAAAGGTTTGTGTGTGTGTGTGATCTTTCCTCCCATTCACATTCAGTTTTTGACGTAAATTTGAGTTTCCCTTTTCTCCTGGGCCCCCAAAGGGGCTCTCGTTATTATCGTTGTGTATTTTACCAAGATGCTTTCTCTGAAAAGATCGGTACAGCGGGCAAGCGATGGCCACTGCTTGAGGCCCTGTTAATTTCCTTGCTCTCCAAAGAATTCAGTTCAGCTTTTAAATATGCATTTGTGCGACTTACTCCCTACCTGGGCTGAATTCAGGAAGAAAAAGCGCTCTCAGCGGGGCCAGAACCAAAGAGCTAGAAAATCAGGTCACATTCTATGTGTGATGGCTACCTGCCAAGACTGAGGTGGAACAGACATCCTTTGGGGTAGCTGGGGGCTTCGTTAGGGGGTTTTTCTGGGTCGGCCCTGCCCCTGTGGTGTAGGGAGCAGTGGAGGGGCCACAGCATCGTGTCTGATGGTGCAGGATGGTGGCGGAGGGACGTCCCCTTTAGGGGGTGTCCACTACTCAGGCTCGGTTCAAAGGAGAGGGACGCCAGCCCACAGGGGTCAGTGGGGAACCCAGAGCCCCCAGAGCTGGGAAGTCAACATCAGCTATGTTTGCTCAGCTTGTTTGATGCTCACCAACTCTCGTGCTACTTTATGAAGCTGTATTGGATGTTTCCACACTTTTTCAACCAGGAAGCCAGCTGCACTTCACTGACAACGTTCTTTGGCTTTTAAAACTAAACTGTCCCATTGTGCTGTTCCATAGGCAGACCCCCTGAATGGGCAGCATTTATTCTTTGCAAAGGATTATCAGCTTCCATTTGTGCGTGTGTGTTTGTGTTGTTTGTGTGTGTGTGTTTGTGTGTTGGAAGTCCCTAATTAGTATGTCACCCCGAGGAAACACTTCTGAGGAACCTTCAAGTTTTACGGAATAACTCCCAAATTACTCAGATTTGGAGAAATTTTTGTAATAGACCTTATCCATTAAAGTCGGATGAGAAGAGATTAGGTTAATCACAGACTCTGGTTGATGGAACGTGACCATATCGTGTATTATAAGATTTTGGAAATGCAGAGTACAAGAAATCAGACTGTTCATTTAAACACTTCTTTAATTTAGAGAGGTCTTTGGGGATTTTTCCAGTGTCTTGGGACACTTTATAAGCACCCTTTCAGTGTGGTGTAATTATAGCAGGTTAACAGGGATCTTTATCATCGATAACAAGTAGTACTAGTAATAGTACTAATAATGGTTAACATTTAGACAGCCATTTCTAGGTGCCTGAGCTCTTCCAAGCCCTGTTAAATTAACTTATTTAGTCCTCACCCTGCAAGTGGATTCTGCGGTCATCCCGATTTTATAGTTGAGAACCCTGAGGTTAAGTGGCTTCCTTGACGTCACTCGGCTAGGAAGTAGGGGCCCTGGAACTTTAACCAGGCGCTCTGGCTCCAGAACCTCACCAGCCCCTGTGCTGTGCTTTTAAAAAGGCGAACTTGAGAGCAACAGGCAAATATTCCAAAGGCCCTTTCCATCCTTTTCCAGATAATAGGCACCTTTCCTTCTCCGGAAGTCTGTTGACGGAGTAGGTGTTACTCTGCATCTCTTGGGGCAGGGCATTGGGGTAGTTGTTGAGGATGAAGAGGTAACTGCCTTCGAGAAGTTTGCTGTCCCGTGGGAAGATGGGGGTGGTACCCAAAGCTCCAGAGCTCTCTCCCTTGAGCTGTGGACTGGCCCATCCGGCTGCCCACCCCACCTCCCCTTGGATGGAGTTAACGCATCCAGAACAAACTCCGGTCTCCTCTGGCCCAACTGCTCCTTCCACGGCGTCCCTGTCTTGGGAGGTGGCCACTGCAGCTTTACAGGTGCTCAGGCCACAAACCTGAGAGGGGTCTTGCATGCCCTCTTTTTCTCATGCCCTGTCTCTAAACCACTAAGAAATCTCACTTCCTACCTTCAAAACGTATCCAGAATTTGACCTCTGCTCACACCTCATCACCACCTGGTCTCCCTGTTCCCAGGGTCAGAGTGATCGTGTCTCCCTCGGGGCTCGAAACCCTCCGAGGGCTCCCATCTCACTGGGGACAAAGCCAGCGTCCTGACCACGGCTGCCCAGGCTGCCCCACCTCCCCGGGCAGGTCCAGGACATCCCGGCCTGTTTGCACCTGTGGCCACCTGCTCCCTCATCCCAGCGCTCACCCTGTCACCTTCCTCAGGACTCTGCTCGCCGTCACCTTCTGGGGGAGGCCTTCCCTGATCACGCTGTTTTTTTTTAAAATTGTGCCCTCCCCTGTACTTGCTAATGCTCCTCTCTGCCTTACTTGTCTTTATGTGACATACTTTTAAACTTGAACTTCATTCATTATTTTTATGTGTCTAGTGTCTGTCTCTCTGCTCCTGAAAGTAAGGTCCACCAGGGCGGGGTTGTTCTTGTCTTGTTTTGTTTTGGTCTTTGTCTCTGTTTCGCTTCGGTATCCCTGGCACTTGGAACAGTGCCTTGCACCTACTAAGTGCTCAGTGAAGGAGGGCGTGATGGTTAATTTTATGTATCAAATTGGCTACCGCGGGGGTACCCAGTTTTTGGTCAAACAGCGGTCTAGGTGTTGCCATGGGGTATTTTTAAAGATGTGATTAACATTTGAATCACCCTCCGTAATATGGGCGGGCCTCATCCAACTAGTCCGAGGCCTTAGAAGACTGAGGTCTCCCGAGGAGGAAGGAGTTCTGCCTCCAGATGGGCCTGGGGCTCAGCTCTGCACCATCGCCTCTTCCCTGGGCCTTTGGCCTCCTGGCCTGTGCTATAGATTTCGGACTTGCCAGCCTCCAAGTCCAAAGACAAGTCCTTTAAAACAAATCTGCCCCAACTTCTCTCTCTGTAGATATCTACATAAGGACACACATACACACAAGAAACCCAGGAGGAAGAACAGGCTTTTGGGGCAGGGTGTTGTGTTCTCTTTGGGGCATATTCATCCGGAAGTGCCAGGAAAGTTCCAGGTGAAGATGTTGGAACGGGTCCGTGGGCATGTCTGCTGGAGCTGGAGAGCAGTCAGGCTGGGAGGGGAATCTGACAGCTAAGGGGGAGATGATGCAGTTATGGAACTTTTTTGAGCCTACATGCTTCCCTGTATTGGAGGTTCCCAAACTCTGTACTAAGGCACCCCAAGGCACCGCAGCAAGTGGTACTTGCATGTTGGATGCCACCCTCATTACTAGCCCGAGGTAGTTGTTCACAGGATCAACATCAAAGGCCACCACTTCCTTTTGATGACATCATATCTTTGCAAAGCTGGATTTGGGGTGGTTGCTAAGAAGATCATTGTTGAACAGGAGATGAGCGTGGTGGTGTCCAGTGTGATTCTGAGGTTTGAGAAGTTTCCCAGTGCCAAATGGATGCACACATCCCAGTTGTAAGTAATTATGGTAATTTAAGGATGCAGGAAAAATTTTTTTTTCAGTTTGTGTATTCTGTTCTTTCAAAAGGCTGCTAAGTTGTTTATACATAACTATCAATTTGTTTGGACCTGACTACTTAATAAATCGAGCTGTGGATATTGCTTTTAGCCTGGGGGTGCTGTGAAAAAACGTATAGGGACACTGGTGGTGCCATGACCTGGAAAGTGTCAGAACCTTTGCCCTGTATTGTTCTGGGTATTATATGTAGTGTGTACAAGATAAGGAGCAGGGACAGAAAGACGGGACAAAGGGACAGGAATGAGGGCTGCACCCCAAATGTTGTATTTCTACAAAAACAAAAGATGTGAGCAAATAAAATATAAGCATTTGTTAAATCAGGGTAGTGGGTACAGAGATGTCTCATTTTTTTTATCCTTATCCATATGTTTGCGGTGGTTGGTAGTGAAAGTAATTTGAAGAGAGAGACAGAAGGAGGCTGGAGATAGAAATTTGGGGGTGCACTTGTGTTTGGGATGACAGCAGAGAGCCTGGGAAGGGAGGGTATGAGGTCCAGAGAGATTCAGGTGATGCAGGGGTGGAACCAAGGGGGTCAGCAAGACCATGTTCTTCTAGACTGTGGTTCTCAGCCCTGGCTAAACGGCCTAAGAGAGACCCTGGGCCCCTGCGTCCTGGGTGTTAGGAGATTGGAGAGGACCAGGAGTGGGAAAAGACAGGGTTTGCTCTGAGGGCGTTGATTCTCAATCCTGGATATCAGTTAGAATCACTTGGAGGGTGTCTTAAAAATGATGCTTGGGCCCCACCCCAAATGCCTGGGCATCTGGACATCAAAACAGCTGTCCAGGTGATTCCAGCGTGCAGCCAAGATTGAGAACCACCGCCATGGTCCAGGCTTTCTCAAGCTTTACTGTGATTCAGACTTTGATGAATCGTGTGTGTAAAAGTGGATTCTGGTTAAGCAGGCCTGGGTGGGCTGATCCCAGGAGTGCCATTGCTCCTGGTCTGAGGACCACACTTTGAGTAGTAAGTTCTTCTGAGGGGAGGCTGTTTTATTTAAGGGTGGTTGTGATGGAGGCTAGTGGGAGAGAAGAAAGGTGGTCTGGATCAGTCTCCACCGAGTGTTTTCCTTTGATAATGTAAATACCTCTCGTATGCCTTATCTCCTGCTGTGTAACATATTACCCACAAACTTGGCAACCGAAAATAGTAATGAACGTTTATTATCTCGCAGGGCTTCTGTGAGTTAGAAATCCAGAAGCAGCTGAGCTGGGTGGTTCTGACTCAGGGCCTCTCACGAGATTGTGGTCAAGATGCTGGCTGGGCTGAAGGCTGTTCTGGAGCTGAGGGATGCTCCCACTTGAGTGTTGAGTTCGTCGTGGCTGTTGGTTGGAGGCCTCAGTTCCCTGCCCTGGGGGCTTCTCCACGGGGTTAATAGAGTGTTCTTACAATGTGGCAGCAGGCTTCCCCCAGGGACATATCCTACTGACTACACAGGTCAGCCCTGTTCAGTAGAGGAGGGGACCACTGGTGAACGGGAGGATTATTGAGGGATATCTTGCAGGCTGGCCGTGATACATCTTGTTGTCTTCAACTAGGAAACGCAATGCACATGCAACACAGAAAACTTGAAAATGTAGAAAACCATAAAGAGAATGCCTCCCATCACCTCGTGACCCAGAGGAAAGTTCTGTGAATATCTTTATTTAACCTGCCAGTTAAAAAAAATACGTGGATTTTCATATACAGATACACACATAGACACTTAAAAAAAGTAGCACCATAAAATAACCCCGTTTCATACAGATTGTTCTTTTTCTTGGCGTTGAATCAGGAATACTTTCAATGGCTCAGTTTTAGTTATCCTTGGGTTTCTGTCTTAGTTTGTAGGATATCAAGATTTGACACCATCCGTACAGCTGATTGGATTTTCAAGTTTTCATTTACATTTCTGGGTGGAGAGAGATGTTCTTATCATGCAAAAACTTCTTAATTTGGATCACCAGTTCCTACTTTGGGTGCCTGAATGATGTAATAAACACACTCGAGTCTTTAAATATAGGATTTGAGTGGAGAATTAAAGAATGAGTTTGCCAGCTGATCCAGCATCATTGCGTATAATTGCCCCATCTCTGGTTGCTTGTCATGAGCTGTTGGCAGTTGTTAAAATTAGCTTTACAGTCTGCCTCAGATTAGCAGCAAGTGTGGTAAATGAGGGCTCACTCTTAATGAAACTAATTTGTATTTGAAAATATAACTACATTTATTGCCCCCATTATTTAAATGTGTGCATGCTAGTTGATAGTAAAAATCAACCTTTAAACTGAGGGAGTTTTTTAAACCCCAGCTGAAAAATAATTGTTTAAGGAGGTGATCCTTTTTGAAGTGGTTTTCCAGTGTTTTACCTGCATCTGGGGAAGTATTTCAAAACCCAATTAGAACTACTTTAAAATAAAAATTCAAACATTTCAACATTTAAAATGACACAGAACATCGTGCCCCATGGCTGATCAGCTTTTTCTGGAACCAAGTCTATGGGGATGTGCCCTCTGTTTTATATCACAGCAGTTTTCTCCGAATGCCCTGCACCCCGCCCAGACTTCTAGAACAACCAGCCTCACGGTACCACGTGTATTTCTTCATTGTCTTTCTTCTCCTTCACCTGTGATCTCCTTGAGGGTAGGACCTGGTCTTTCCATTTTTGTATTTCCTAATTGAGGGCGTGACTCAAAAGAGGCCATAATAGATGTGCATTGGATGAATGAATGCATGAACTTGGAACATGAATTCTCTCCCTCATGGAGCTGACAGTTCCTGCATGAAACTGGGCCCACATATACCAAAGACACACCTCCTTCTAGGCTTGATTCAGAAAGAATTGATTTTTCCAGAGTGTCACCAGTTGAGGGATCTTTGCTTCCAGGTCATTTGCAAATGGCCTCTCCTTGTAGTGGGTCTCAGAAACCCCTGGTGATTACCTTATTTTCTTCCATAGTTTGTCTCCAGTCCTAATAACGTTTAGCCAGTTTCTGCTGAAGAACTATAAGGATATTTTGGCTCTTTTCCCACTGTCTCACCATAGGAGCGGGAAAGACCTCCTCTCTTTCTTCTACCTGTGAAGACCTCTTGGATGGTTTTTCTTGGTGCCTTGATGCTAGAGAGACCCATGCACGTGGGTGCAGGGATGTCTTTTGGGAAGATAAAGACGTAAAAAGAAGAAAAAACCCTCCTGTGTGACTGTCAAATAATCAAAGCTGATCCAACCATCAACTCACACATAAAACAAGTAACCTGGTTTCCATAGGTGTCAATGTGAAGTGACTATAGGAATTTGGAAGGGCAGAGCTATGGGGGTTGGATGGGCCATGGGAAAGTACTGGAAAAATGTCATCACACACAGGTGATTTTTAGCAAGTGTCCTTTACAAAAGCAGACAATAGCGAAAGGAGAAATAGGCATGAATAGCACTGCGGGTCATGATTCCCTCCCAGTGAGCTGATGCCCCAGGGTGAGCAGGGGGTGGAGAGGCTAAATCCGTGGAATCTCAGAGGGTCTCACCTTCCACCGTGCCTCTCGCGGGTCAGCATCTGGCCACCCTGAGTGTGTTATTCATTAACAGGATCCTGTACTTACCGTGTAACCCAGCAATCCCACCCCTAGGTATTGCCCTAGAGAAATGAAAACTTATGTCCACATCAGAACTTCTACGTGAATGTTTACAGCCACGTTTTTTAGAATCGACCCAAACTGGAAACACCCCAGATGTCCTCCCAGCGTGAGTGGCTGAAGCAGGCCCCTGACTGCAGGCTTGGCCAAGGAGGCAGCTGGCTGTGGTTGTTTGGAGCAAACTTGGTGTAGAGGTTACCTATTGTATGATGAATCACGCCAAAACTTAGAGGCCTAAAACAGCAACAATGGTGTAGTTTGCTCAGGAATCTGCCGATGTGGTAGGTCTTGGTGGAAACAGCTCATTTCTGCTCCACGTGGTATCAGTGCCTTGACTGAGGCAGAGGCTTGTCTTCCAAGGCAGCTCCCTGACACGATGGCTGGCAAGTTGGTGCTGGCTGTGGATTCCTCCGTACATGGGACTCTCTTCGGGGCTGCTTGAGCTTCCTCATGGCATGGTGGCTGGGTCCCAAGAGTCAGGCAGTGGATGCTCCCAGTTTCTTAAGGCTCAGGTCCAGAAGCTGGCACCGCATCATCTGACACTTTCTATAGCAAGCAGTCACGGAGCCCAGATTCAGGGGAGGTGACATAGGCCCCACCTCTCGATGGCAGGAGTGTCAAAGGATTTGGGGGTCACATTAAAAAACCATCACACTTACCGTTTACCTTCTGCCCTACCTTGACCCCTGAGACCCTCCCTGAATGTCTGTGAGGGGGATGTGCAGCTACGCCAGCCCCATCTGCCGGCATCCGGTGAGGCTGTGCCCTTCACTCCTTCCTCCTCCTTCACCTCTCACTGCCCTCCAAGGCCCATAATCCAGCCTCTGCCCCAGCTTCTTTTGGGATTCTAATACAACCAGGGTTTGGGAACCTCGCATTGGAAACAGTGAAGTTTACAAAATGTAGATAATCATGTAAGGCACTCTTATATCTTAGTTTTCCTTCTTTTTGTAAGCTAGATTTTGTGACTTGTTTGAGCATAGTAGGGACCATAAGAGACATTTTTGGAGTGATGTAAAAGTCTTTCCTATTTTGACAGGGGTGGGGTTGGTGGAAGAATGCAGGAAGGAACTAGGAGGAAAGCAAATGTGCCAGTAGCAAGCAAGGTAGGGCCGTAACACGAACGAGTAAGAGGAACAAATTCACACGAAGCTTTTGGTGGCTGGCAACGGCTTCACCATGATTCCCTTCCCAGAGAGAACTGTGCTTTAGAAGCAGTTGCTTAACCAGGGTTGCATGCCCTAAAATTTGAGACCTCAAGGATTCACTGATATTACAGTTTTGCACCTGGCTGGTACAGTGTCTGATCACATAGATGATTTCCCAGGGTCTCACTGTGTCCTGTGAGACAAGCACAGTGCCCTTTGGAGTGAACTTGGACCTCAGGTTTGGGATAGTCTGATTAAAACCTTAAATTCAAAGTTATGAATTGGGAGTTTTTCTGATACTTCCTGGCATGCCTCCCTGCAACCCCAAATTTGTCTGAGACTATCTTACTCATCCTGATAATCCTCTCCTCCTTTTTTTAATGCTGTGCGGGAACCTGTCCTTGAGAGAAGAAATTAAATCATACTAAAGTGTTAGTGGCTACCAGGAGCTTGGTTTGTTGCCTGTCCCAGGGAGATATTTGCGGTTTCAAATGCGATGCCGAGGTAGGGTGTTCTCAAAGGAATGACTCTCTAATGCTAGAATTTACCTGATAGGATAGCAAGAATGGGAAGATTTTTGAGGAAGGGTTTTTTTCTTGGAGGTCCCCAAATGCTCAGTCCTTTGTAGGGAGGAAGACGAGTGAGTGACTAGTAAGCCTTTGGGTTATTTCCAGTTCTGTTCTGGCAGTGATAGTAGTACTTATCTCACCAGGTTACCTGTTCCCCAGTACTTAAGGGCCTCCCTGTCTGCTTCTGCTTTGCCCCAGCGGATGCCAGGCGGCTTGCTTTTTAGCAGTTAAATATGCAGCCTCTGTGCCTATCAGCTATTATATCTGCAGAACTGCAGAGTATTTTACAAGTAATCAGTTCATGCAGATTGCACATAAATCATGTCTGCTCTGGCCCTTTGGACGCTAATGTTCCCTTATTAAGGCATAAGTAAGCCTTCCTGTTCTCATCCATCCTTCCAGACTTTTTTAAATTACTGCAAATACAGCCTGGTTGTCACTTCATCAGCCTGCTCCCTCCCTCCCCGGCCTCGTTGCTTTTGTGCGGTTCATCTTGTTTTTTTGGAGCTGGCCAAGTTGCCGGAGGAAGCTGGGTACCTTGTGAATGGATTGAGCCAACGGAAATTCTTATCTCAAAAAGGAAGTGGCCACCACGTTTCTGTTCGTGGTATTCTTGACCAGTTAATATATTTGTGAAATACGTTCTGATGGCAGCACCGGTGCCCCAGAGAGGAGGGAACTTAGCCAGGCTCAGTCACAAAAGGGAAAATATCTCCTGCTGAAGTCTGGGGAGTGGATAAAAAGTCGTTTCATGAATGTCATTCTGCCTAAATAAACAGAGAACATTCATTGTTTTTAATCCCCTGGAAGCTCAGCTGACCCTCGTATGCACATCGTATTAACATTTCTCCGTTTTCTTTCCAAACCGCAGCCACGGATCTTTGCTCCGATACACGTGGATTCTGCTTCCAATTTCTGCGGCCCTCTCTTAGTGTTCAGCCAGTTTTCATTTTGGTCTCAAATGACTCTGAGTCTGGAAGAATCGCTCTGTTCCTGTGGTTTGGTCTAAAAAAGGAATAAACAGGGACTTTTTAGACGAGGCCTGTAAAAGTACCACCATCTACTTTGAGAGGTGTTTTTTTGAATGTAAAATCCTGTCTAAACAATTACTGTTGAGGGTAGAAAGGACTTTGGAAATCGTAACAACTTATTATCCCCTCTTAGAAACCACAGCGGAGCGACAGCTCTCTTGTTTCTTTTTCAGATGGGCTGATACCATGATGCACTTGTATTGCTTTTTAGATCCCATTTTTTAATCATGTATACAGAGTATAGTGGAACTGAGGCACTCTGAGGTGTTATTTTCCTCAGATGGGGAGAAACATGATATAAAACAGTATTTTTTTTTAACATCTTTATTGGAGTATAATTGCTTTACAATGATGTGTTAGTTTCTGCTTTATAACAAAGTGAATCAGCTATACATATACATATATCCCCATATACCCTTGCGTCTCCCTCCCTCCCACCCTCCCTATCCCACCCCTCTAGGTGGTCACAAAGCACCGAGCTGATCTCCCCGTGCTATGCGGCTGCTTCCCCCTAGCTATCTATTTCACATTTGGTAGTGTATATATGTCCATGCCACTCTCTCACTTTGTCCCAGCGTACCCTTCCCCCTCCCCGTGTCCTCAAGTCCATTCTCTACATTCTCTACATCTGTGTCTTTATTCCTGTCCTACCCCTAGGTTGTTCAGAACCTTTTTTTTTTAGATTCCATATATATGTGTTAGCATACGGTATTTATTTTTCTCTTTCTGACTTACTTCACTCTGTATGACAGTCTCTAAGTCCATCTACCTCACTACAAGTAACTCAATTTCGTTTCTTTTTATGGCTGAGTAGTATTCCATTGTATATATGTGCCACATCTTCTTTATCCATTCATCTGTCGATGGACACTTAGGTTGCTCCCATGTCCTGGTTATTGTAAATAGTGCTGCAATGAACATTGTGGTACATGACTCTTTTTGAATTATGGTTTTCTCAGGGTATATGCCCAGTAGTGGGATTGCTGGGTCATATGGTAATTCTATTTTTATTTTTTTAAGGAACCTCCATACTGTTCTCCATAGTGGCTGTATCAATTTACATTCCCACCAACAGCGCAAGAGGGTTCCCTTTTCTCCACACCCTCTCCAGCATTTATTGTTTGTAGATTTTTGATGATGGCCTTTCTGACCGCTATGAGATGATATCTCATTGTAGTTTTGATTTGCATTTCTCTAATGATTAGTGATACTGAGCATCCTTTCATGTGTTTGTTGGGTATCTGTATATCTTCTTGGGAGAAATGTCTGTTTAGGTCTTCTGCCCATTTTTGGATTAGGTTGTTTGTTTTTTTTATATTGAGCTGCATGAGCTGCTTGTATATTTTGGAGGTTAATCCTTTGTCAGTTGCTTCGTTTGCAAATATTTTCTCCCATTCTGAGGGTTGTCTTTTCGTTCTGTAAAACAATATGTTTTTGGTGTCATTTCAGAATCACAGGCTGGCTGGTAATGGTATCTTATCAGCGAGAGAAGGCAGCCTGAGCGTAGAGCCTCCAGTGTTCATGGGTTGAACTGTGCTCTAGATTTCAGCCAGGCTGAGGTCCTTTATGTGTTCTTCAGGGAAATGATGGGGTCGTTTATACTACAGTGTGTAAAAACATCTCAGGAAGAAGAAAATCATCCCCCCGTTTTTCTCCTTTTGCTGGCAGCTGCTGAAATGGGTTGCGGATTGAACAAGTTAGAGAAACGCGATGACAAACGGACTGGAAATATCTATTCGACGTTGAAGAGGCCCCAGGTGGAAACCAAGATAGACGTGTCCTATGAGTACCGCTTTCTGGAGTTCACCACCCTGAGCGCCGGTGAGGATGGGGCTCAGCCCAACCCAGGGGTGGGGGGCTTGGCAGGGCTTCGGCCCAATCAGCGCTGGAGGGGCTGCCCAGGACACGCTGGGGGTGGTGGGGCCAGGGGCCGGGGTGGGGGGCGTTGGGAGGCGAACTGCAAAGGGTGGGCCTGTTGAGAAGGGCCTCCGCTCAGAAATCCAGATTTTTAGGTGAAATCTTTCATTGTTTTGAAAGCTAGCAACTAATTTAAATTGTAACAAATTAAAACCGGGTGTGAGCCAAAGAGTACAGGTGGGTGGGTTGCATTTGGCCCTGGGCCCGCTCCTTTGCAGACTGTTTCATGACAAGACGCACGGAAGAGGACAGTCGCCGTCTGTCCGCGTGGTCGTCTGCCCACCCACCCAGGTCTCCCCGCCCCTTGTCCGCTGGCGTCTTTCCAGACTGCTCATCCAGCGGGCTTGGCCCTGCCTCACCCCGGTGTCCCAGTGGCCCCCGGGTGACTGGCGAGTGAGGGTCAGTGTTTTCATCCCGAGCATTTGCTGAGCACCGACTGTATACAGAGAGCTGGGATGGTGCTGTGGGAAAAGCACGCGGCCCGTCCTGGTTTCCAAGGCTCATACACACTGAAAAACTCAGCAGGCTCTAACTGTAAGTCGGAAACATGTAAACTATGTTTTCGGAAGAGGAAGAGAACGTCCTTCCTTGTGGGGGACCCCTGGAAGCCGTGAGCCCAAACCAGGAGCTTCCTAATACAGACATCTTAAGACTAACTTTCTCCCTGGGCTTCTGTGAATATGTTAATCTTCTAGTAAGAGAAGAGAATTCATGGGAAAAGCCCTCCGAGTCGTGGGTTTGAGCCCTGGCTCTGCTGTGGGGCAGCTGGGCCTGCAGTGTCCTCGTCTGTGAAGTGGGCACACACAGACCAGCTCGCAGGGCAGCGCCGAGTATCAGGAGAGGTGACAGGTGTTCTGAAGCTCTTAGCACGTCCAGCTCCAGTTGGGTTGCTGGCATCACTACCCCAGCTCCCTCCTCCTCCACTGCTTCTGCCCGACCACCTTCGTGCTGAAGTTCCAGATGCTTCCTGAGCCCCGAGAGGGATGGGCAGCTGGGCGTCTCTGCAGGGGTGGGCTTGGGCACCCCTCACGTCCCCCAAACTGAACCTGGCCTCTTCCTCAGCAGACTGCTTCCTGCTGGCGCCATTGATGAATATAATATCACCATTGTCCTAAACGGCCAGACTTGACACCTTAGTCATTGTGACCATCCCTCCCCCTCACCCACAATTTCCATTCTGTCACCCAAGCCTCTTAAAACTACTTCCAGAAATGCTAATGATGTAGCTGATGTAACATGGACAAATCTGAACCTAGAAGCATTTGGAGTATTTCGTCATCCAGTATTTGCTCAATGAGTATTTGAGCGCTTTCAGTGTGCTGGGCCTTGTAGGATGATCAAGGAGAAAACCAGAGCATGCGTAGGAAAAAAGATCCAAAGGAAGTATAACAAGATGGTCAATATTGATTGTTAGGGTGCTGAGATGGTGGGGGAATTCTTTTTCTCTTTTTCATATCTTTGTGCATCATGGTTACATTTCTTTTATTACTAAGAGGAGTGATTTGTGCCTTTTGCTTTTCTTAGTAATAATTTCCAGGAATATGTCCTGCCCCCTGCCCCCCACTGATTCATCGCTCATTCCCTGAGCTATTTCCCTCACCTCCTAGTGTGTTTCTCTGCTGCCTTGTGCTCCAGTCACAGCACCTACATGGCTTGTTTTCATTGAATTACCTTTTGTTTTCCGATTATAAAGTGGATATATGTTCATCATAAAAAGTTAGGAGGGACTTCCCTGGTGGTCCAGGGGTTAGGACTTCGCCCTCCAATGCCGGGGGTGCGGGTTCCATCCCTGGTCAGGGAGCTAAGATCCCACATGCCTCGCAGCCAAAAAACCAAAACATAAAAAAAAAAGCAATATTGTAACAAATTCAATAAAGACTTAAAAAAAAAAGTTAGGAAAACACTGGAAAAATTCTAGCTGGTCTCCCTGCTTCTCTCCCCTTGCTTCCACCACCCTCAGATCACGTCACTCCTCTGCTCAAAGCCCTGCCATGGCTCCCCGACCCTGAGATACCAGCTTCCCTCTGCCTCAATCTCCCACTGTCCTGCATGTTCTGCCACTGCGGCCTTGCTGTTTCTCAAATCCCCCAGGCCTCCTCAGGGCCTTTGCACTGCCTGCTCCCTCTGCCTGGAAGTTTTCTTATATATACCCTGGGTTCAAACCCTTAACCCCCTTCTCTGGGAAACCTCTCTGACTGCCTATTTAATATTTCACCTCCCCTGACACCCCGTCCCTTTCCCCTCTTGATTTTCCTCATAGCATATCCTGCCGTCAACATGCTTTATATTTTGCTTGTTGTTATTCATCTCCTTGTTTGTTGTTTGCCTTCCTTCAGAAGGTGGAATTCCTTCTAATGGGAGCAGGATTGTGTCTATTTTATCCTTTGCTGTATTGTCGGTGCTTTAAAAAAAAGAAAAAAAAAGAACAGTGTCTGGCACACAATAGATAATCAATAATGTTTGTTGAATGAATCCTCAATGTATATTTTTGTATCCTGCTTTCTTGCATCTTAACATTGTACCGTGAGGCACACACCTCGTGGTTCCATATGTTCTGAAAATATGATTTAATGGCCCCTATATGCTTGAATCACTCAGGGTGCCATAATTTATTTAGGGTCCCCTTTTATTGGACATTTAAGTTATTTGGGGCTTCGGGCTATTATAAATAATGCTGTGATAAGCAACGTTGTACCTAAGTCTTTGCGTGTATTTCTGATTATTTCCTCAGGAATGACTGAGATGAAAGATATGGATGTCGGGACACTTGATAAATTGCCACACTGCCCCCTGGATGGGACCTGCTGGTGTAAAGCCCAAATATGATCATGCTGAACCCTTTGGCTGGTTCCCCGGATAAATGATGGGAGGGTTGCAGCTAGCGCTCAGGAGGTCCTCATCTCTGGAGGACCGTGGGCCTGGGCCCTTGGCCTTGCCAGCTGCCCCCAGCAGGACCCTCCCTTCCAGCCTTCCCGCTCTGGCACAGTCAGACCACCTTCTGCACAGGGCCTGCCCCACCCTCCCTATTGCCAGGATCTTCCCTACCTGAAATTGTTCCTTCTGGACATCCATCCCATCAGAATTACTCTTTTCTGCACAGCTGTAGTTTGTCACTATCATCTTTCTGCACTTTTTTTTTTTTTTAAATTTATTTATTTATTTATTTTTGGCTGTGTTGGGTCTTCGTTTCTGTGCGAGGGCTTTCTCTAGTTGCGGCAAGCGGGGGCCTCTCTTCATCGCGGTGTGCGGGCCTCTCACTGTCGTGGCCTCTCTTGTTGCGGAGCACAGGCTCCAGACGCGCAGGTTCAGTAGTTGTGGCGCACGGACTTAGTTGCTCCGCGGCATGTGGGATCTTCCCAGACCAGGGCTCGAACCCGTGTCCCCTGCATTGACAGGCAGATTCTCAACCACTGCGCCACCAGGGAAGCCCCTTTCTGCACTTTTATTCCATCATATATTAAACTCATTTGTGTTTCCTTGAGGGCAGAGACCAAGCCTTTCCCATCTTTCTGTTCATCTTTCTTGTTTATGCTTTCTGGCCGAGAACAGCGTGTCCTAAATAGTTGGGTTCTAGTACATCTTCAAAGTCACTGTTACACCTGCTGATGCGGTTCCCTGGCAGCCTGTCAAGTTTCTTTTCCAGAAGTTCTAATGGGATCATTCATTATTGCTCTAGAGTGGAGCCAACATTTGTTAAGAGCCTACTGTGTGCCAGGTCCTGTGATGGGGCATTAGATCCCTGATCTCATTTTTTTTAAACTTTTCAACTTTGCCAAAGTATTATTTAAGCGTACCACACTGCACATCTTTAAAATGTTCAAACCCATGAAGCCGTCACCTCATCAAGATGTAGAACGTTTCCATTGCCCCCAAAGTGTCCTCATGCTCCTTTGGAGTCCCTCCTTTTTTCCAACCCTCTGTCCCCAGACAGCCAGTGATCTGCTTTCTATCACTGATTTTATTTTCTAGAATTTTCTATAAATGGAATCATGGTGTGTAGTCATTTGGTCTGGCTTCTTCCACTCAGCTTACTTATTTTGAGATTCATTTATGTTGTTTGGTGTGTCAGTGGCTCATTCCTATTTCGTCACTGAGTAATATTCTATAGTATGGATTTACCACAGTGTGTTTTTCCATTCACCTGCTGATGGACATTTGGGTCATTTCCAGTTTTGGGCTATTACAAATTAAGTTGCTATGACCATTCGTCTTTGTGTGGTTTCTTATGTCATCTTATTGCCACAGAAACCCAGTGAGGTGTATGGGGACACTCATTCCTTTTTTGCAGAAGAGGAAATGGACCCTCAGAGGGGTTAAGTAACTTTTCTAAAGATGCAGTGCTAGGAAGTGATTAGGGTGGAATTTGCATCTGGATCTCTTGGGCATCCGAGCTCTTGTGCCTTGTAAACTGCAAGGTGCCAGAGAAATAGGCATTGACACCAGTCAGAACATTCTTGCTAGAAAGCTTGTGTTATAGTGTAGAGACGCATGGAGTACTCCTCTTCTATAGGGTTTTGGCCATAGGAGATTTTTGAGGAGCACTTGACATGCTTATTTTTCATAGAGAAGGTGGTCATCTGACACTTTAATGAATTTCAAGTTGGGGAAAGGGTGTTGTCCACTTCCATCTGCTGGCTTAGGCAGGAAGGGGACCATGTGCACTTTAAAACAATCAAGGTCAGAGCCAACATTGTTCTATCTGTCCCTTGCTTAGAGCTCGGTGCTTTTGTGGATGATACGGGAACATGCAGCCTCGCTTGTAGGGCTGGCGGAGGCGAAAAGCAGCGGGAAACTCACAGTGAAGCATGTAAGCTGCCAAAAATCTCAATTCCGGGTGATTCTATTGGAACTTAAATTTTCAATTAACTCTGGTCGCTGAGGGATGAACCTGCTCTTTGATGGGTTTCATCTCAGACGGAGGCCCATAAAGCATCACAATTTCTGCAAAACGGTGCCTCATTATCCCTTTTATGTGTGTGTTTTGCCAGCTTCTCTGTGCCAGGCCACTCTGACATCACTCAGAAGCTACCTGTGTCAGCTCTGTGAGAATCCACTGTGTTTATAACATGCTTGGTGCGGGGACAGTTGGCAGTCAGCGACCTGTAGGATGAAGTTAGTGCCCAGGGCGTGATCCTTGCTTGAACTGTCTAGTCCTGCACTGTCTAGTACAGAAGCCACCAGCCACATGGTTACTGAAATATCATCATTGATTACCACTGAATAAAATTAAAAGTTCAGTTCCTCTGTCACCCTGGCCACACTTCAAGTGCTCAGCATCCACCTGTGGCTGGTGGCTACCATACTGGACATCGCAGATGGAGGACACGCCCGCCATTGCAGAAGGGTCTGTTGGGCAGTGCTGTTCTAGTTGGTTTTCAAGGGAGGACAACTCGGTTGCAGGTCTGACTCTGTATCCCTAATGCACATGAACGTACCATGTTATTATGAAAGTTTGCCCTTGGGTTCACCAGGGACTGTAGGATGACAACTCATTGATTTCACAGACATTTATTGAATGTTGACCGGAGGCAGATGTTGTGTCCTGAGCACCTAAGAGTGAACCAGACGGGAGGTGCTCCCTTGTCTTAGTCAGCTGGGCTGCTGTAACAAAATGCTCCAGACTGGGTGGCTTAAACCACAGATTTTTATTTTCTCATGGATCTGGAGGCTGAAAATCCAAGATCAGGGGGCCAGCAGGGTTGGGTTCTGGTGAGAGCTCTCTTCCTGGCTTGCAGACGGCCGCCTTCTTGCTGCGTCTTCACGTCTGAGGGAGACAGAGAGTGTCCCTTCTCATGCCTCTTCTTATAAGGACATTAGTCTTATTGGAGTAGAGCTGCACCCTTATGACCTCATTTAACCTTAGTTGCTTCCTTACTCCAAATACAGTCACATTGGGGGTTGGGGCTTCAACAGTTGAATACTGAAGGGACAATTCAGTCCATAGCACTGGTCTAGCCCACTGGTCTACGTGGCTTCAGCATCTTACAGATGAAGAACCAAGTGACTGTAGTACTTGAGGCTAGAGTGCTGGTGATAGAGGGGATGTGGTGGAAGGTTCCCTTTTTGGAAGATGTGTGTGTCAAGGAAGGTGTGAGATCCGCAGGTGGATTTGGAGTTAGCCAGGCAGGAGAATGAGGCTGGGAGCAGGCGATCTTTTCAGGCAAAGGGGACAACCTATGGGAGGGGCCAGAACATGGAGATAACATTGCATGTATGGGAAGCTGTAGGTGGTTCAAGTCGGTTGGAGTGTGGCCTTTCAGGGGCCAGATGACTAAAGGTCTTAGGTCTTGGACTGAGGAGTCTAGGCTCTCTCAAGAGCCCTGAAGGCTTTTAAGGTGGGGCGAGGGTAGGTGACGTGATCAAATTTATGTTCTGGAAAGCCCGCTCTGGGTTTAGAATGAAAAAGGATGGAAGGGATAAAACTGGGGGAGAGGAGAGCATTTGGAAACCATTGCAATCATTAGGCAAGGGGTGAAGGTGGTCTCAGCTGAAGGGGTGGCAGTAGGGACGAGGGAAGTGAGCGGGGGGTGGTCAAGAGAGATCAGGAGGTGATCCCAGGGACTGACTGGCAGGTGACAGAGTGGGGAGTGGAGGAGGAGGTAGTTCACTGGGCACCTGGATGGCTGGCATGGGGGCCACACGGCTGGGTGCTCTGATTCTGCTTTAAAGCAGTTTCTTTTTTTTAAAATTTTTATTTATTTATTTATTTATTTATTTTGGCTGTGTTGGGTCTTTGTTGCTGTGTGTGGGCTTTCTCTAGTTGTGGCAAACTGGGGCTACTCTTCGTTGCGGTGCACGGGCTTCTCATTGCGGTGGCTTCTCTTGCTGCGGAGCACGGGCTCTAGGTGCGTGGGCTTCAGTAGTTGTGGTGCACGGGCTCAGTAGTTGTGGCTTGTGGGCTCTAGAGCGCAGGCTCAGTAGTTGTGGCCCACGGGCTTAGTTGCTCTGTGGCATGTGGGATCTTCCTGGGCCAGGGCTCAAACCTGTGTCCCCTGCATTGGCAGGCGGATTCTTAACCACTGCGCCACCAGGGAAGTCCAAAAAGCATTTTCAAATAATGATCTCACTCGATCATCCAAGTGGCCCTGAGAGCCAAAGCAAAGGCAATTTTTCTCTCTTTCTTTTTTCAGATGAGGAAATTGCCTTGATATGTAGTAAGTAGTAAGTGGGACCAGTATCTAGTGCTTGTACTCTCGTCATACAGCATTTTTCTACTGCACGTGAAGGAGAGCTCAGGCCTCCCGAATGGCATAGCAGTATAAAAAATAACTTTATTGGGGTATAACTTATGTACCGTAAAATACATCCATATGAAGTGTATGGCTTGATGAGTTTTGGTAAATGTAAACACCCATGTAATTACCACCACACTCAAGATGTGGAACTTTTCCATCACCCTAGAAGATTCCCTGCCCCCAATGCCCGCTCCAGACAACTGCTGATTTGCCTTCTGTCACTGTAGGTTCATCCTGCTTCTTCTCGAGTAACATAGCAATGTAATCATACAGGGTATATACTTTTGTGTCTGACTTCTTTAACTCGGCATAATGCTTTTGGGATTCATCCATGCCATTGTATATATCAATAGCTCATTCCTTTGTGTTTCTGAGTAATATTCCACTGTTTGGATGTGCCATAATTTTTAAATCATTTTCCTGTTGAACGCTTGGGCTGTTTCCAGTTTGGGGCTATTATCGGAAAAGCTGCTGTGAACATTTGTAAACAAGTCTTGTGTGGACATATGTTTTCATTTCTACTGGGTAAATACGTAAGAGTGGAATTTCTGGGTTGTTGGGTAAATGAATGTTTACCTTTATAAGAAACTGCCCAGCTGTTTTCCAAAGTGGTTGTACCATTTTACATTTCCAACAGCAGTATATGAGGGTTGGGAGCTTCATTTTTTTACATGTGATAATTACAGCTGCTATTTATTAAGCACCTAGTGTTGTGTTAATCAATTTTAAACAAACTAATGACAGTCTTATGAGGTGGGTGGTATAGAAGGATGATTGAGATCTTGAGTTTGGAGAGGTCATACAAGTGACTTGCCCTAGGCCACCAAGCTGCTGGATGTTTGTAGCAAACTCCATCATCTTACTGAACGGTAGAGCGTTCACTTTAGGCTGTCTTGATTCCTGAATCGCCTGCATGCTGTGGTGGGTTTCAACTAAATTGAAGGGCTTCAACATGAAAAAATTGAAAAGTACCTCATGGTCCATCGCATGTCTTCTTCAAGCTCGTCTTCTGTGTCTCCTCTGAAATTCTTGCTTGTAAAACATTCCCATGACACACATTAAAATATCTAGCATCAGTTCACACTGCCACATTTTTAAAATTCCCGTCTATGTGGTTTTCCTGTCTAAGAGGTCTTTGAGAGCCGACCTTTGGGATTTTTTTCCTCGCCATTATGCTGACCAGGCTCATACTTGGATTTTGGCTGCCAGCATTTTAGCCTTAAGCCCTGTATATAAATTTTGGGTGGTTATGAGAATAACACAGGGTGACATTCATTATTCAAAACATGTGTATTGTGCAATGAATCATTTAAAGGTCCAGTTTTTACTTCACTTCCAGTCTGGGTAACCTTATCCCTAAACACGACTGCAGAAGCAGCTGATAATCTTTGTCTCTTTCAATTGTCCTTTTAATCTCTCTTCCCAACTGCGAAAAAGACTCCTCTAAAAAGATGGATCACAATTTAAGGTCTAAAAACTAACAGGTTAAAGTGTTTTGGGGCTAAGAGCTTGGGTGCCTAATGGCTCATTATAAATCCTGGTACTGTTAGCCTGTCTGATTTCATGGGTTGTCAAGGGAGGTGATAAGCAAATTCTGAAATACCATCCAAAATAATGTTAACCTCCAGAGAAAGACTGTAGGCCTTTAGAACTAATCCTTTCCTTAAAGTAGTGGTTCTCCAACTTGATGGTGGGTCAGAATCACCTGAAGAGCTCTTTGAAACCCAGAATCCTAAGCTCCAGAATTTCTGATTCATTAGGTCTGGGGCAAGGCCTGGGAATGCATTGGTAGCAAGTTCCCAGGTGACGCTAATACTGCTGGTCTGGGGACCACACTGAGAACCTTCCAGAACCAGATGGACTGCAGATTTCTTTGATCTGAGTGGAGATGGCAGAGAGAAATGGTACTGGTGTGATCTTTAAGTATAAAATAAATTCAATAAATATACACGTACATAATGACCGCTCATACTTTATTTCTTTGAAGTAGCTTGCAGTATGTTTAGAAGGACAGGCCATACTCCTGAAACAAAAATACTACCAGTTGGACACAATGATTCTCAAACTTTTTGCTTAAAAGATTCCCATGGCCAGGCTGCACCCCAGACCAGTGAAGTCCATCTTGGGAAAGTGAGCCAGACCTCAGGGTTTTTTGAAACTTACAGTTGATGCCGTGTGCAGCTGTGGTGCACCCGTGGGCATTTGTGAAGGGCCAGGTGGTCAGTACAAGCCTGGGTACCCCAGCTGGTTACCCTCAGGTGGGTCACAGGTACTGAGACTTTGTTTCCCTTCAGCCCTTGGAGCTGTTTGAATCTCCTGCAGGTCACTTCCAGTTCCCTGAAGCCTGGTTTCTTTCTCCAGAGCACTGAGCAATCGTGTGACATGGTGTAGTTGGGAAGCCCAGGTACAGACAATTGTTCTCAAACTGTGGCAACACCAGAATCACCTGGTGGTCTCCTTAGACCGGATTGCTGAGCCCCTACCTGTGGAATTTGTCGTCTGGATGTCTAGGGTGGGGCTCAAGATTTTGCACTTCTAGCAGGTTCCCAGGTGGTACTGCTGTTTGCTGTTGCTCCTACAGGGGACCACATTGAAAACCAGTGGGCTAGACCGTGGGCAGTAGATTTCCACCAGCAGCCACAGTCATCCTCCTGACCTGAGTCCTCCACATCTCCGCTGCAACTGAATCCCAGCTGTCCCCGGTGGATACCCTGCCTCCCCAGGGTACCCTAAAACCTTAAATGCTTGTCCGTCAGAAAAGCCAGTCCTTCTAAACTGGCTCCCTCTTCTCCGAGCAGTCACCCTGGGAACCTCCCCGCTGGTCCTGATGTGGGACCATACGGCCCTCCCCTTTGCCCCTGTGTGAACCGCGTCCCATGTGGAGCACTGCCCTCCCCCGCTACAGCCCCGAGGCTAACTGGGGTCCTCTCTCTTCTTCAAGGTCCTAGAAAAGCTTCACCTCCTCCAGGCTCTCTTCCCCGAGAGCCCAGGCCTTGGGGGTTACCAGCCGCTGCGGAGGGGGCCAGGAGCAGGATGGGTTTGGGGATGAGAGGCTGTGTAGTTGGAAATGAATGTTTGCAGGGAGGGTGCTGGGCTCAGCTGCAGGAAGAGGAGTGAGAGGTGGGTTTAGGGAACAGTTTCGTGCTGGCTAACAGGTGTGTTCCCAGTGGTCTGGGGTCTGCGGACAGCCCCTTCTTGGCCCAGGGGCCTTGACCACTGGGTGTCTGTATCCTTCCCTCTCGTCCAAGGTGGAGGCGGAGGTGTAGCCCACCTGGGGGACAGTCAGTGTACTGTGGTTTGACCAGCCCACGCTGGGCATATTAGGGGCCTGTTACACCTCCAACATCTGGATAGGCCTCTGTTTTCATTTACACGGCTCATCACGTCTAGCTCGAAACGCTGCACCTTAGAAGCAGGTCTGTAGGCTGCTCTTGGGCCCCAGTGGCCGCGTGGTACAGCCTTCTCCTTGGCGCTTTTCTGGAAGGCTTTGCCTTGATTAGGTCTCTACCACTTCTGTTCCCTGCACCCCTTTTCTACTCCTTTGCTGCCCTTGCGTGTCTGACCAGGTCCCATAGAAATGAACTAGATCCTGGGCATATATCCAGAGACAACTATAATTCGAAAAGATACTTGCACCCCTGTGTTCATTGCAGCACTATTCACGATAGCCAAGACATGGAAACAACCTAAATGTCCATCGACAGAGGAATGGATAAAGAAGATGTGGTACATATATACAATGGAATACTACTCAGCCATAAAAAAAGAACAAAATAATGCCATTTGCAGCAACATGGATGGACCTAGAGATTATCATACTAAGGTGAAGTAAGTCAGAGAAAGACAAATATCATATGACATCGCTCGTATGTGGAATCTTAAAAAAAGACACAAATGAACTTATTTACAAAACAGAAAGAGACTCACAGATGTAGAAAACAAACTTATGGTTACCAAAGGGGAAAGAGCGTGGGGGAGGGATAAATTGGTAATTTGGGATTAACATCTACACACTACTATATATAAAATGAATAACCAGTAAGGACCTACTTGTATAGCACAGGGAACTATACTCAATATTTTGTAATAACCAATAAGGGAAAAGAATCTGAAAAAGGATATATGTACATATATATAACTGAATCACTGTGCTGTATACCTGAAACTAACATGACATTGTAAATCAACTATACCTCAATAAAAAAAAAAAAAAGAAATGACTTAGAGCTGACAACCTAGAACCAGTGTTGATGGACTGAGCTTGAGACTGCGAGGGATCAGGGCGTTGGCGAGGGAGGAGTGACACCTGGCTGCAGGTGCCTGCAGGTGTGAATCTCCCTTTTCGGGGAAGCCCTTGGTAGGAAGCTCTGGAAAGGAAGGAAGAGGATTGGGGGATGGGTGGTTATTTGCATTACAGGAGGAGTCTTGGTTTAAAGTGGGTTTCACCATGGGGTTCCTTTAGTGGAGCCTCGAGTGCCCTGAAGTGTTTGTTTTGCCATCCAGAAAGAGGTATTTATTACCGCGCTAAATATGGTACCTGCAGCTTTAGAACATAACAAGTTCATCTATAACCTTTGCAGCTCTTCAGCAGAATCGAACATAAAGTCACTGATGTTGATGGCACATTTTTGCAGGGAAAACAAACAAACAAACCTTGAAGCAAAATGTCAGAAGCCAGGAAGGAGGGGAGGTGGATGGATAGAAGGAAGGCCCAAGGCAGCCCTTGATGGTACAGCATAAAGCAGGGAGGGGGTCCCCCGTCTGAGTTGGAGGGATGATTTTTTACACCCCCAAACATTAAGCTCATCCCTGAGGGAGGGTCCTCCTGCTGCAGCCCTTAATCTTAATGGCGGAAAGGCTTTCTGCTTCTGTGCCCTCTCTAGGTTTGCTGAGGATGCCTGCAGATGATGAGGTGTGCCAGGAGCCTCATAGGATGATGATGACGATGATATTATTATTATTGGTAACAGTAACAACGGTAATGACAGCTAATGAGCCGCGCACCATGCTTGGTGTAAGTTAATCCTCAGGGGATCCTGATTTTAGAGATGAGGAAATGAGGCCCAGAGAGGTTACCCAACATGCCCACGGTCACACAGCAAATATGTGATGGGGCTAGAATCAGAACTCAGACTTGCCTTCTTCAAATCCTTTTCTCTTAAGCGGTGTTGGCTGTACCACAGGCCTCTCAGGTACAGCTTTGAGGCTCGGTAGGCTCCGATCTGTCATTCAAAGACCCCAGCTGCGATGGCCCTTCCTTTGACTGAGCCCTGCTCCAGGGAGAACTTACGCATATGGTTTGGTGACTCATAGCTGGTGGGGATGAAAATAGCAACTGAGGGTGATGCTGTATTCGTTGCAGTACAGACAGGTTCGTCGACTTCGGCTCAAGTAACGCAGCTCTGGAGGTGACTTTCAGTCCTGTGTATAGACGGGGAGGCTCAGTCACAGGGCGGTCCTGTGCCAGAATGTTGGTCTCCCTGCTGCCCGGGACCCTCAGGATCTGGGGGTCAGAAACCACGTTAAGATCACGCTGCCCGTAACCTATTAGAATCACCACTGTTCTTATTTGCCACGATCGCGAATGCGGGGTAATAACCCACTGGAGTGGAGTGTTGCCGTCCATTTGTTGCTGCTTTTAAAATCGGGCTGTTTGACCTCTGGCTCAGATTTGGAGGCCAAGTAGCTGTGGATGGCTGCCACGCAGTCCTGGTTTTGTCAGCATGCCGGGCTCGGAGCTTCTCCCGTGCTGAATATAGGCGCCTCCTTTGCTGAAAATAGTATGGGCAGTAGGTAGGGGAACATTTCATTTTTCTTTCCTAGAAAATCGCTGCCTGTGCCTCTAGGCTGCACTGACTTCTGTGAAACCGTCTGTTCCTTCCGATGTAATTTCCAGACTGTTAGATTAAACAGTTTCTCCTGCCCCACGTTCAGCTTCTGTTTCCTTTTGCTGTTCATTAATAAATTGTGTGGCAGAGTTTTCATGGACAGGGTGCCTGTATGTTTATTTAATTTCAGTTTGGGCAGTGGCAGTTGTTGGGCCCTGTCAATTTATTTAATTTCCTACCCGTGTTTCAGTTTTGTTTTTAGTTTCTGTAATTGCTAAGAGTTGGTTGCTTTTTTTCGTTTGTTTCTGAGACTCATGAAAGGAAGTCAGCTGCATGAGTTAGGAGTTGAGGTTCCGGTTGGGAGGTGCGCTAAAAACAGACCCTTATGTTTTTAAACAGAAGATACAAGGAGTGGTAAGGAAATCGGTTCCCATTAAACATGCCTTATCGCAGATAAGTACACTTTTACAGAGTCTGCGGGGTTTTTTAAAGATAAATGAGATAATATGTGTGACATGGCTTTAAGTTTTCCTGAGCAAAACTACCAAATTCGTCTTCCGTATTGCTGCTTTTGAGAACGCAGCCAAGTCTGCTATTAGTATTAATGTTATTGTTAAATATTCACTAATGGAGGTAATAAGATTAGATTTAAGAGGAAGGAAGGCATTCTTTGCATTCCTTCCTTAATGTAAAAACTCTTCGTGCTCTTTTCCCAGAGACTCCAAATCCAGACCAAGAAACAACACTCAGTCTTGGGTGAAAATGGGCTCAGGGGTGTGTGTGTGTGTGTGTGTGCAAGCAGTAAATTTCAGCAACTCAAGCCTTCCTTCAGTAAAATGAAGTTCCTTGGTGATGACTGTTATCTGTCAAAGCAAAACCAAATTCTTTTTCTGTAGGGATTCATAAAAGCAGCGCTGTGGTCGTGGTAATAATTTTTATCTAATTTGGTTAAAACAGAAAAGAAAACAAGTTAATGTTCTATGCACCCTACTAATTATGGTTATTAGTGATATTGCTTCAAAGAATTTTTATAAAGAGGCTTTAGCCAGTGTTTGGACTAGCTTTCACTGATGCTTCAGAAGAAAGGAGGCCTGTCGAATTTTTTCAATGAAATATTTTCAAATAGTGTAAAAAGGTAGGTGATTCTGCCTTCAGGTTGCTTGTCACTGTCATTAATTCTAGAGAGTCTTTTCCTCAGTTCTGCGTTTCAGACATTCCTTAAGCTGTTCTTTGTTTACGGGTCGGGTCAGGATATCCTGGTAAATAAAAGTGAGCCAAGCAGTCGGTACTTGCTGGAGTCATCAGCAGCTGAGATTTTTCCGCATTTTGTTGCATAAACATGCTTGTCAGGTGCATATATATGATTCATTAGGAGGAGGATACATTCATTTGAACAGCCTTATTGGGCCCTCTTAAAAGAGGAAGGGGATTATTTCAGTTGGGCATCTTGGGTGTAAATTCAGAGTTGCTTGGTAAGCATGAACATAGTATGGCGCCATATGGAATGTGTGTTACTGTTGATGCAGGATTGGTAATATATTCCTAAGGGATCTGGCATGCTTGGTGGGTGGACTTTCTTTAATGCAGAAAGCAGTCCCTTCTGACAGGGTTATTCAACAACATCAATTCATTGGATATTTATTGATTACCTACCTGCTCTTTCTCCGGCTCCAGGCTGGGCATGCAAAGGTGAACAAGATGGCAAGACCTCTCAACATAGGAAGCAGTGTCTAAATCATCCCCATCCAATTCTGTGTTATTAATGTCCTAGCCCAGTGTCTGTTTTCCCATATCTGGAAACCAGTCCAGCGTGGCCGTAGCCTTAACAGAGTCTGTGTGTTATCTTGGAAAAGCATTTTCCTTGACTTACCATGATTTATCTTTGACCTGGCAGGCCCTGCATGGCTGGCAGAGCTTTGTCTGCTGTTTGGTGGGCGCAGGAAAGCCCTGGACATCTTAGACCAGGTCTGATCCCTGGGCCCACCAACCTGAAGCTTGGAAAACCCCTGGGTCAGTGCCTCAATCAAACCAGCTTCCCAGGGCTGAGGGACTCGTCTGGGCTGCTCGTGCCTGCAGGCTGAGCTTTGGGAGACTTAACAGGTGCATCCAGGATGCCCTGGGTGCATGCTCCAGGCTTTCAGTCCGTCATGCTTTCTTGGTAAGAAATGGTATGTTGGTCTAGAGTGAGATGAACCTTGGGAAAGAAAAATTACTGCTGCTTCTTCCAATAGCCTGGGCTGAGATAATGCCGGAAACATGACTAGACTCAGGGAGGGTTTTCTGGATGGCCTTGCTTTATCCCCCAGACGGGTGACCCAACTCTCCTTGTCTAACCACTGTTTCTTGCCCATCTGGAGACTGTAAATTCGAACAAAAACTTATTCTTCTTTCTACCGGCTGGTTTCTCACTGTGGACTTCACATAAATGGATTAGACCAAAATAGCTAAAATCTAAGACAACTTTTTTCCTAATACCCTTTACTTTCTTTGCTGTAAATGAGAAGCCAGAGGTGGCTTAAAAGGCAGGTGATGGGGGCTAGTGCCCCAGAGAGGTGAGCCAAACATGACTGTGTTCTCGAGCAGGGCAGAATCTTAGAGTCCTGGACAGAGCTTGGAGCTGGGAGCCAAGTTAACGGAGGTAAAAACAGCTTTAAACTCAACCTTTCTGATTACTGGCTGTGTGATGTTGGGGAGCATGGTAGGTGCCCTCCAAGGTGACCCCCAGTGACCCCTGCCTCCCGGCGTTCATGCCCTTGTATAACCCCCTTCCCTTGGGTGTGGGAGGACTGAGCGACTTGCTTCTAGTGAAAGTGATGGGCTGGCACTTCCGAGATTGGGTTATAAAAAGATGGTGGCTTGCACCTTGGTCTCTCCTGCTCCCTTGCTCACTCCTTCTGAGGGAAGCCAGCTGCCATGTTGTACGTTGCCCAGTGCAGAGGCTTATGTGGTGGGGAACATAGGGAGGCCTCCTGCTAACAGCCAGCGAGAAACCTTGTCCAGCAGCCCTGGAGGACCTGAGTCCCACCAACAACCGTGCACATGAGCTTGGGGGTTGGTCCCCCAACAGACCTCGCGGTCCCTTCCACCTGAGCTGATGCCCTCATGCCACCTCATGAGAGTCCTTGAGCCAGAGGCACCCAGCTAAGCTGCACCTGGATTCCTGACTCATAGAAACTGAGGTAATAAATGTTTGTTGTTTTAGGCTGCTATGTTTTGGGGTAATTTGCTGCACGTCATTAAATACAGTTAAGTCCCCTACATACGAACGAGTTCCATTCTGAGAGTGTGTTCGTAAGTACAACAAAGTTAGCCTAGGTACCCAGCTAACACAATTGGCTATGTAATACTGTACTGTAATAGGTTTATAATACTTTTCACACAAGTAATACATAAAAAAATGAAACATTTTTAATCTTACAGTATGGTACCTTGTAAAGTACAATAGTACAGTACGACAGCTGGCATACAGGGGCTGGCATTGAGCTAACAGGCAAGAAGAGTTGCTGGTTGGAGGAGGTGGGAGATGGTAGAGCTGAAGGATTGTCGGCAATAGGAGATGGAGGGCAAGCTGCAATGTCACTCATGCCTGACGTTGATGGCACAGGTTCTGGTTCCTTGCTGGCTTCAATTCTATCCACCCTCTTGAAAAAACGATCCAGCGATGTCTGGGTAGTAGCTCTTTTTTTCTCGTCATAGATGACACGGTAGCACTGGATTGCATTCTGAGCAGCTGCTGCAACCTTCGTGTACCGTTCTACGTTCGGTTCCTGTGCCTCAAGAACTAACAGTTCCTCCTCAGATAAAGAAAATCCCCTGCCATTTCCTGCATCGTGAATCTCTTCAGTTCTTCAGTTACTTCTTCTTCCTCTTGCCTCTCTTCGTCCTTTCTCTGGGCCCCCAGTTCCATCAGGTCTTCATTAGTAAGCTCCTCGTGTGGTACAGCAAGGAGTTCAATGAAGTCGTCCTCTTGCAGAACTAGCTCCAGCTTCTTGCTCAGGGTCACTAAGTTGCTGGAGACCTCTTCGGAGTCCTCATCCACCTTCTCAAATCCACAAAAATCGTGAACAAACTGTGGGCCATGGTTCTTCCAAACCCCATTCACGGTGACGGCTGTAACCTCACGCCAAGCAAAGTCAGTGTTTTTTATGATCTTGTTCATGTTATATTCCTGCCAAAATTGTCACAAGGCTGTTCCTGATTCGTCACTCGCCTTTACTGCCTGACGAAAAGTGTGATGTAAATAATATTTCTTGAAAGTCGCTCTAACTCCCTGGTCCATAGGTTGGATGAGCAACGTAGTATTCGGTGGCAGATGTACTACTTTGACGTTGGGATGAAAGTCGTCCATGAATGGGGGGTGGCCCGGAGCACCGTCGAGCAGCAAAAGAATGTTGAATGGGACGTCCTTCTCCAAGCAATATTTCTCCACCTCCGGGATAAAGTGGTGGAAAAACCAGTCCTGGAAATGGCCTGTGTAACCCAGGCTTTGTGGTTACTCTTCCACACAACAGGAAGAAAGCCCTTGGCTGTGTCTTTAAGGGCTCTTGGGCTCTCTTAATGATAAACTAAGAGAGGCTTCACCTTCATATCGCCGGAAGCATTGCCACCAAACAAGAGAGTTAGCCTATCCTTTGCTGCTTTATAGCCTGGTGAGCTTATGTTCGCATCTTTGAAAGCGTGCAACTTGGAGGTTCGTATGTAGGGGACTTACTGTGAACTAACACAGGAAGTTTATGTTATAAGTCTTGCTCCTGTATGAGAGGCAGCCTTGTGAGTGGTTGAGAGCACAGACTCTTGAGCCAGGCTTCATATTCTGCTTCTGCCACTGATTAGCTGTGTGACTTTGGGAAAGTCACTTAACCCCTCTGTTACGGTTTCCTCATCGGAAAAGGGAAGTGTCGTTTTTGTCTTCTAGCCTCTGTGTTCTAGGAAGACTAGCTTGAAGCGGGTGGATGAGTTTTAACTGACACAGTCCACACTTTCTGCCACAATGAGTAGAAAGAAGGGACCACTTTAATAGCTCCTGTGACTCTCTCAAGCCTCTTGGGTGGCTCCCATTGGGCTGAGGGCAGTTTTCCAGAGGAAGAGGCGGCCAACACACAGCACCGGGGGATGGAT
This sequence comes from Eschrichtius robustus, assembly GCF_028021215.1. Classification (NCBI taxonomy): domain Eukaryota; kingdom Metazoa; phylum Chordata; class Mammalia; order Artiodactyla; family Eschrichtiidae; genus Eschrichtius; species Eschrichtius robustus. The sequence goes on from NC_090829.1 coordinate 10,698,780, forward strand.
GCACGGGTCCCTTAAATAATGGCCATCGGGACTTCTCTGGTGGTCCATCGGTTAAGACTCCGCACTCCCAGGGCAGGGGGCTCGGGTTCAATCCCTGGCCAGAGAACTAGATCCCACCTGCCACAACTAAAAGCCCGGTGCAGCCAAGTAAATAAATAAATAAATAAATAAATAAGTAAATAAATAAATATTAAAAGAATATAATGGCCATCAGCAGGAGTGATCCCCTACAGTGAGTGACCTGCTAGTCCGGAAGCAAAGGACCACTGTTCATTTTTCCGTCCTTGTCTTTTCTTTGATGCCATGAGCTGTGTCCATAGCGTCTCTAATTTCATGCTGTAGGACTTGTTGAGCAGAGTGCATCTCTTCTCAAGACTAAATTCTATGTTTAAGAAAAGCGTTCTGCTTTGCCCACAGTTATTCATCAGTCTAGATGTAAATCAGTCGTTAAGCCTGGCTTGCAGCTGTGAAAGTCAAGATTTGTGACAGTTGAGCCTATTGATGAAATGCAAATGCCCTGTGGTTACCCTTCAGGGCCCTAGCACTTAGAGAAATTAATGACTGAGAAGGAGTTGGAAGACATGGGTATCCAAAGCCATGAACTTGAGAATTGTTCCTCACTGCTGCTGGCATCTGGTCACCCTAGTGACCATGCCTACTGGTCAGTAGTAATGAGGTTCAGTCTTCCCAAAGGGCCCCAGTTCACTGTAGGCTGTTTACTTGTAGATACAACTGGATTTTTTCTCCCTTTTTTCTTTGTTTCTCTTTTCCTTCCTTCCTTCCTTCCTCTCTCCCTTCCTTCCTTCCCTCCTTCCTTCATCCCTACTCTAAAAATAAGCATCAATTTTTTGTCTAGGGAAAGACAAATATATATATAAATGAGACTAGCTCTCCTCAGTTTTTGAGTTTCTCGTGTCTTCCTTTTTTTAAATTTATTTATTTATTTTATTTTTGGCTGCGTTGGGTCTTCGTTGCTGAGCACGGGCTTTCTCTAGTTGTGGCGAGCGGGGGCTACTCTTCGTTGCAGTGTGCGGGCTTCCCACTGTGGTGGTCTCTCCTGCTGTGGAACACGGGCTCTAGGCGTGCAGGCTTCAGTAGTTGTGGCATGTGGGCTCAGTAGTTGTGGCTCATAGGCTCCAGAGCGCAGGCTCAGCAGTTGTGGCTCACGGGCTTAGTTGCTCCGCGGCATGTGGGATCATCCCGGACCAGGGCTCGAACCCGTGTCACCTGCATTGGCAGGCGGACTCTTAACCACTGCGCCACCAGGGAAGCCCCTCTCATGTTTTCTTGCTGTTTTCACTTTCTCTGCTCTCTAGCAGGAAAATAAAATTGCATTCGATTGACATGCTGTCCTGCTGGGAACCCAAGATCTATTACCCCATTTTTGTGTCCTCCTGGTTGTGATGAAACGGTGGAAAATCTCTGGCAACCTTAGATGAGATAGGCGCTGGCAGTTTATCCAATATCAGGAAGGAATATAATTTACTCATTATTTTCCCCATTAAAGAAACACTGCTTCAAAGAGTTGAAGCAGCTCGTGCCCTGGGAAGATGAGTGTGCTTTAATGGAGATGCCATTAATAATTTTCTTTTATAATGTAATAGTTGCCATTTTTGTGACCAGAAATTTGTTTCAACCCCTGCTTTATGGATGAAAAGTAGGATCAATTAATATTGAGTGATGACAGCCTTCCTGCAGAGAGAAAATGGGAAATCTTGGTGTCGTCATCCGCCTTGTGACTAAGAAATAGCTTTTCTTAATTGTACGGAACAGAGAAACCCAGGGGGATGTAATTCATTTCTCTCTAGCTTGCGATGTAAATTGAAAGTAAGGAAAAATAACCACACGCCGGAGTGGGGATGTAAACTCGGCCACTGAATAAGGTCCAACTTGTAGGGTTCGCTGGAGAAAAGAGGACAGCTTCCCCCGTGATGGACCATCTCCATCCACAGCTCCCATACCGCTGATGGCGTTCTGGAGCTTTCTGCCTCGGGGGCTGGCTCCCACATCTTCTTAGGGCTCATTCCTTCCCTCATCCAACTCTCTGCTAAATGCCACCTTCTCCGAGGGACCTTCTCTTACCGTCCTGCCTAAAACGGCCTTTCCCCTTGCCCCATTCACTTTCACCTGCTCCATCACCTGCTTTATCTCCTTTGAGGAACTTGTCACCATCTGAAGTCATACTCTTGTATTGTTTGTTGTTATTTATGGGGTCCCCCAACCCTAATGTAGGCTCCCCCAGCGGCATGGCATTGCCTTGTTCATTGCTAAGCCTCAGAGCTTTCCTGCTGAGGGCACTTGTTGAATGACTGAATGACTGAATGAATGATTAATGTAAAAATTCCAGGAATGCAGAATAATTTAAAAACTCTTGACTGTGCACAGCAGCCTTCCTTAAAGGTGTATTGACTCCAGGAAGATAACACAGTCTGAGGTGATCCTCTGAATGTGGTTTGGTGCCATTATTCTCGTATATCTCTGCCAATAGCCAGAAGTCCCAGAATGTAACCATGCCATTGACATCATTCCCAAGACCTTCTGAGACGTGCTCTCAGAGGATCCTGTACATCTTCGTGGCAGTGATCACATTTCCTTATTTGTTCAGTGGCTTCTCCTTGCTGGGTTTTAAGCGCCTTGAGGATCGGGGCCATTTCCACCTTATTAACTGCTCTGTCTTCAGCACCTAACCACTGAGCTCCCTGAGGCTGCCTCGGGAAGTAGTGAGAGATGACATGGGATGGGGGAGGTGGGGAGGGGTTGGAACCAGCTGCTGCCTCCAGGTGAAGTGCTGCAAACAGAAGAGGGAGGTCCCTTCTCCCCTCGCCTGCCGTCCAGTCTCCATCTAGAGCCTGCACTGACGGACCCTGATAGGAAGTCGGCCGGCAAAGGAGAAATGCTGTTTGCAGACTTCTAGTTCACAGCAAAGATCGGGGTCTAGAAGGGGGATTTGGACCTGAGAGACAGCAACGAAATGACCAGCACCGTCCACCCGTTCGCCTTCTTGGCATCCATGCATCCTTCTGCACATTTTTAACTCCACATAATGACAAAACAACTCTGTTTCTGTGTAACGAGATGCCATGGCTCTTCATACAAGTGATCTCCCTGTTTCATCATAAACAGGAGACACAAAGCCCCAGGGGCACGGTGTCCTTCTCTGGGTGATGGGAATTATTTTTCTCGTTCAGTCTGCAGGGTACGGAATGTTCAGGTGGGACTAGTGGAACCCGAAAAGGAGTCAGCATTGCTCAGATATGGATACCGTGACTGTGGGGTCTTGGCTTTTGCCCTCAGCCAACACCTCACCTCGCTGGGGTTCATGGCCTGGTGGAATGATCTAGGAATCGACATCCTTACTGGTTCTCCCCTCCCCACCCCCTCTCCCCGCCAGTTGCTTTAGTTTTCCATTAATATTTACTCTTGGACATGAAAGTACCAAGAGAAACTCCAGAGACTTCCCTGGGTTCCATTTTATGGCAACGTCCAGTTTCCCCTTGGAAATCGGGATCACTCACCCCAGTCGGTGCAATAACTATCTCCTTAGCCTCTGGGTTCTGTGGCATTGGTCATCCAGAATGGCCTAGGGACGGTCTTAACTTCCAGCTCAGTGAAACCATTGCTGTGTTGTCTGGTGGCAGCTTTCCCTTGGGAACCAAGACCTCCAAACCAGCAGATCCAAAGCTGTGGGACCAGGAAGCAAAAGTTCTACATCCATTAGGTTTTCTTTTTTTTTTAAGATTTTTTTTTTTTTTGATGTGGACCATTTTTTTTAAAGTCTTTGTTGACTTTGTTACAATATTGCTTCTGTTTTATGTTTTGGTTTTTTTGGCCGCAATGCATGTGGGATCTCCCTGACCAGGGATCGAACCCGAACCCCCTGCATTGGAAGGCGAAGTCTCAACCACTGGGCCGCCAGGGAAGTCCCCATCTATTAGGTTTAAGAGGAGAGGAGCCATCCCTACTCCCAGCCTTGATTGCTGGAAGTAGAACTGATTCAATTTAGATTCCTCATCCTGCAGGAGTGAATTCCAACTTGTCTGGATGTCTCCCACCTGGCTCCACGGGGAATGTTGGACCAATACATGGTGGTTGTTTTTTAACGATGTACAGCATTTTGCAAACACAGTGGTGGCTGAGGCTCTTTGGATAGCACTGCATCGCATGGTGAATCAGTGGTTTAAAAATTGCATTGGATGGAAGCCTGTTTTTTTTCCTCCCCTCTCCTCGAGTGCTTTAAAGTGACCATCAGACGCTTATAGATGTGCAGTCCAGCATCACTCATCACTGCAGGGCTGGCCGCCTTCCTGGGGGTGTGCTGGCATCTTTCTCATGGCCCCAGGATCAGCCTGTGTTTATCTTGGAGGACGGGGGGCAAGTAGCAGCAGCATTAACTAATTAATCAGACACTGTTTATCAGTCCGTCACCCTGCACGTTGGGGAATAGCGCTGGTGGAGTGATTAAAAGCGTGGGCTTTGGTGGAGCACAGATCTGAGCCTGACACTGCAGACCTAGTGGGAGAGCTGTCTCTCTCATTCGCTCTGTGCCCGGAGTGGGTTCCTTAAGCCCCTCAGGGTCTTACTTTCTTATCTGTAAAATGGTGGTATATTCCCCGGGGCTGTTAGAATTGATTAGAGTCATCAGATAAAGCACTGGGTAGCCCCACAGATAAGGCTCAGGAAATGGCAGCCATTTTTTATCACATCAATGCAAAGAAGAGTCCATTAAGAATAGTGTCCGGGAGAACCTGACAGGATTTACTGCCCAAGACGGAAAGGATAAAATGATTTTTGGGGGCCTTCCTTCCCTTATCTGCAAAACGAGGTGGTCCTTGTTGATCCACCTTTAGGATGATGGCAGGTGGTGCTTCACCACCTTGGGTGGGAAACTGCAAGACAGAACAGGTTGGATGTGGTGTAGCCCAGGCCACGAGGACCACAGGCTTCCGAGGAGAAGCTCCCCCTCTGAGTTAGAAGCCTCTGGGTGGGAGAAACTAGTGATGTTTGATATTAGTAGAGTGCTTGCAGGAATACAGAGTGCCTTTGTGGACCTTATCTTATTTAGTTGTTTGATTATTAGCAGCTGGAGTCTTACTGGGTTTATCAATAGGTGTGATAAGCAGATGATCAATTTTTAGAAATCTGGTGCCTTGCAACACCCCACGTCGACCCAGTATCATGGCATCTTGCCCAGTTTGGGGAGCTGAGGTCTTTTACTCTGGCCAGTGGTGTTGAGCTAGCTCTGCTGAAGGAACAGACCGGGGGATTGCATCTGAAGTTATAACGTGTGTGCGCGTGTGTGTGCGTGTGTGCACACAGGTGATGGGAAATGGGTGTGATCGACGAGGACATTCATGGCCGACAGTGATTTCCCGGGAACGTTTAGGAGGGAGAGGAGCCTCCGAGGTCACCCCGCCCCAGGGTGACCCTGTGCGGATAAGGAAACCGAGGCCGTCGGTGGAGAGAGCTCGCCCACGGCCAGTCAAGCTGGTGGCGCCAGGTTTCTTGGCAGCTCCTAGTCTCACCACGGCCCACGCTGGCCACATTCCTCAGCTTTTGGTCACTGAACATTGTGTTCATTACTCCGGCTTCAGATGGCCCCTCCCGTGTAATTAGGAGAGCAGACCGTGGGCCTGCGAAGGTCATCATGTGTTGGGACAAAGCCCACCTCTGATTCAGACAGGAAGTCACATTCACCTGGAGTTGGACACGACACAATTTGCCTCTGCCTTGCCGAGCTTCCTCAACGAGTCGGGCCGGGTGTCCTTGCAATTCCAGAATGTTCCAGCCAAGTCTCATCCATGCCTCCCGCCATACCCTTGTCAGAAATTCCTGGAACCCTTTGGGCTTCTCCAAGTTCTCCCTCTCCTTTCTGGCCTCAGTGGTTTTGGGTCTTGTTCTGAGAGCTTTTTAAGGAGCTAATTTCTTCTCCTCACAAAATGAGGACGGCATGGAGGCTCTGGCTCTGGGTTGTTACCGCCCGCGTAGATGCTCCCCGCCACTTCCATATAATCAGTGTGTGATGAATTCTTGGGTTTCATCTCACAGGGAGGCGGAGGGCTATGTGGGGAAGGGTGTCGCCTCTCTCCTTGGCTCCCTGTCCCAACACCTGTTTGTTTTTTTTTTTTAAAGGCAAAATCCCAAGTTTCATGAAGAATTATAACACTTCTCATGTCAGGCAAAAAAAAAAAAAAAAAAAAAAAGTGACTTTCCTTCCTCAACTCCTAGACAGTTGTTTTTTTACAGCTTAAACTTCTTCATGCTGTGCCAGCTGTTGGGAAAATGGGAAGGAAAAGAAAAACAGTGAGTGCAAGAACCATAAGCATGGGGTGCTTGTTCTCCCCACACCAGAGTCTGCAATGAGATGCTTGAGAAAGATGCTGTCGGTGATCATGTGTGAGGCGAATTCTGAGGCTCCGTGTGGGCGCTGATGGAAATAATTAAAAAAAAAGGGCACTTATGAGCTACTATATATAAAATAGATAAGCAATAAGGTCCTACTGTATGGCACAGGGAACTCTACACAATATCCTGTAGTAAGCCATAATGGAAAAGAATATGAAAAAGAATATATATATGTATAACTGAGTCACTTTGCTGTACAGCAGAAACTAACACAACATTGTAAATCGACTATACTTGAATAAAAAATTTTTAAAAATTTAAAGAGGTCTTCCCTGGTGGCGCAGTGGTTAAGAGTCTGCCTGGCAATGCAGGGGACGCGGGTTCAAGCCCTGGTCCGGGGGATCCCACATGCCACGGAGCAGCTAAGCCCTTGGGCCACAACTGCTGAGCTTGCGCTCTAGAGCCTGCGAGCCACAACTACTGAAGCCCGCACTCCTAGAGCCCATGTGCTGCAATAAGAGAAGCCACCACAATGAGAAGCCCGTGCACCACAACAAAGAATAGCCCCTGCTCGCCTCAACCAGAGAAAGCCCGCACGCAACAACAAAGACCCAATGCAGCCAAAAATAAATAAATTAAATAAATAAATTAAAAAAAAATTTAAAGAACAAATTTTTAAAGGCATTCATGTAAGTTTCCTAGGCTCATATCTTAAGACCTTTCAAATTCAAAGGAAGAAAAGAAAATGTTTAAAAGTCAAATATTCTACTTTTGAGATATAATTTTTGGATTGAATTTGTGACATGGCAGAGTTGTGCTTTTTATGTGTTTTGCACATTTTAGAATTCTGAAGGAACTTGGGATAACCAATTTACTGTGCATTTGTGCCTGTCTGAAGAACTTTTATGAAGAAGTGATTTAAAATGGAAGCATGGATCCAGGTGCTACTCCCAGGTCTGTAATCTGCTCCTGGGCGATGCTGGTCAAGTCACCTCCCCTGTTTCACCTCCTGTTTATTGAGCACTTGACTCTGTGCCACGTAAGTCCCTGAATGTGAATTATCACACTAATCCTGTGAGGCAGGTACTCTTACGATCAACAGTTTCCACTAAAAAGAAATGATACAAATGAAGTTATTTACAAAACAGAAACAGACTCACAGACTTACAGAACTAAGTTATGGTTACCAGGGGGGAAGGGTGGGGGGAAGGGATAGTTAGGGAGTTTGGGATCGACATGTACCCACTGCTGTATTTAAAATGGATAACCGAGAAGGACCTACTGTATAGCACAGGGAACTCTGCTCAATATTATGTAACAACCTAAATGGGAAAATGCACAGCTGAATCACTTTGCTGTACACCTGCAACTATCACAACACTGTTAATCAACTATACTCCAATGTAAAATAAAAAGTTAAAACAAAACAAAAAAAACATTTTCCAGTTGGAAAGTGAGGTGCAAAGAGGCTACATAAGTCGTGGAGGGAGACACAGCTTTTATGTCATGAGGCTGACATTTGAGCCCAGGCTGTCTGACTTCTAAGCCGACAATGGTAAACCACTATGCACACTGTCCCACCCTTCTGCACAAAATAGGCTATGTATGACATGTGGCTCAGTTTTGCTTTTTAAAAGGATTTGTGGTGGTATATGGGCATTACAGGCTTTGATTTATAACACATTATTATTTGTCCTTGTGATTTATTTAAAAACAGAGTTTTGATCATAAATTCAGTCCTTGAGTATAACTTGTTCCTTGAAGAAAGGCTGTGCCTATTAAAATGGTTTGCTTTAATGTATGGTTTCTGGGAACAGATGTGAAAATTGGGGGCCACCTGAACTCGTAATGTTAGGTGTAGCATATGCGAAACTTTTCAAAGCTCTTTTTCTTGCCTGACTTTACTCTCAGCTGTGACGTAGGTTCAGCAAATATTGAGTGTATTTATAAAGCTGCTTTAAAATTCTTGTCCAACTTCCAGATCAGTATGGGATCAGTTTTCATTGATTGTCTTCTTTCTTGAGCATAAGCCACATACTCAATTGATTTTGAAATAACTTTGGATTGTATCCTGGATATTGTAACTGTTATGTCATGGAGACTCTAGATTCTGTTATATTCGTCTGATGAGTATTGATTTTTCTGTTTGTTTGTTTTAGCAGGCAGTTTACCTGATTGGACTTCAACTGTGAACTCTGTTTCTTGGGTGGTGGCTTCAAGTCTCAGTTTGTTCTTTCAGCCTTAATTGGGCTGGTTGGAGAGTACTTGATGTGTGCGTGGTCCAGGGGTCAGTCAGAGACGTGGACACAGTTTATACTCAGAATTTGAGACTCCCTCTGTTTGGCTCTCTCTTTTCTGGAATTCCCCCTTCATATTCCAGCAGCAGAAGTACCCCTGGATTCTGTCTTCTGTTTCTCCAAGCCAGTAAGACTGTGGGTTCCTGAGTTTTAGTTGCCCCTGTGGTATAGACCAGGACTTGACCTTGGGCTAAGAGCCGTAAATAACAAAAACTTGGTGCACTACCTTTCTTCCAAATACTGACTCCCCTTCAGTACCTACCTGCCTTGGCTCACTCTCCAGTGCCCTCAGATAGGGTTTTTTGGTTTTTGGGTTTTGTCCCTTGCTTTTGGTTGTCATCTTCAGGACAGTCGATCTGATAGGAGCTTCCTCAGTCAAACAGAAGAGGAGCTGGAAGGGCAAATGTCAACATCCCCATTTTAAGATGGACAGATGAAGGCACTGAGGGGTTCCATCTCAGAGCTTGTTAATAATGACTGAATACTAGTTCTTGGGTCTGTAGCCTGGTCCTCTTTCTTCTTTTCTGTCACTTCCCATCTACTTGTCTCCTCATGAGGATTGGCTTAGCAGTTATCCACTGAAGTTTTCAACTTCAGTGCCATTGGAAAGATACCGGAGGCCCTCCTGCTGATTCTGATAAACTGATCGTTCGTGGAGGGCAGGCACTGTGGTGTGTGGTGGACAAGGCGTGTTTTAGGGTCTCTGAGGGATCCAGGTTCCAATTTTGCTCTGCTGCTTGCTAGCCCCATGATCTTGAGCAGGTTAGCTCACCTCTCTTGAGTGCACAGCAACATGGGGTCACTGTCAGGGGGAAATGAGATGCCACATCTGGAGGGCCTGGTACAGAGTAGACCTTCAGGAAATGTCTCTGTGTCGACAGAAAGAGTCCTTGGGGTGTATTTTCTGTGATTCATCGTCCCTTCTCCCCATGGGGCTGCCCTTGGCTCTGCAGTCCACGCATTGGTGATGTGAGAGGGGGGAAGAAGGAAAAGCTTCATGTTCAAGGTGAGCAAGCACCTGGCAGGCCCAAGGCCATCCTCCCTGGAAGTGTTGGCAGGGGTGGGGTTCCCAGACTCAGGGGTCTGCCCTGAGCTCCCCTCCATGGACCCTGATCCCCCACTCTCCCTGGAGTCAGGCTTCCATCCCTCAGTCCCTGGGCTGGGCTTGTGTTGAAGGCTGTAGATGTGCCTTTGCAGGGCCTCTCAGCGTTGGCTTGTTTCGCTATTCCTATGACCAGTGCCTGGTGTTTGTCCTGCTTGGATAAGTGTAACAGCCTTGCAACTGGCTGCTGCTGGCAGCCCCTGCTATTGTGAAGTGCTTAGTAATAATGATACTGTCGTGGAGTACTTAACAACAACATCACAACAGCGACCGCCGGCTTCGATGGCACTTACTACATGCCAGGCACTGATTGAAACCCTTCACGTATATTAGCTCATTTAAGCCTCATAACACTCCATCAGCCTTGTACTATGGTTATACCCATTTTACAGATGAGAAAACTGCTAGGGAGTAACACAGCTGGGATTTGAACTCAGGTACCCAGCTCCAGAAGCTGTGCCCTCGGCCGCTTTGCTAAACAGAGTTTTTTTTTTTTACATGTAGCCGGCGGGTACCTCGGGGGTAGGGACCCTACTAATCTTTTACTTACTTGGACCTGGAGTAGGCAAGGAACGCAAGGATTCTGAGCGGGCCTGTTGCCAAAGGAAACCCCCCCGCAGCGGCCTGCCGTCGGATGTGGTTCAGGCAGGCTGCGGGGTGGGAGGATGGGCCGGCCTCGCAGGTCAGCCACAGGAAAGGGAAGCTCGTGTACCCTTTTCTGGCTGCGTCTGATTATGTGGCATTTTCTGTCTCCATTATAAAGATATAATTGCTCCATTGTACTGGGGCTTCGGGGCCTCTTCTAAGTCATCTTTTACGATTGGTGAAAATTGGCTCAGCTGGAATTGGCTTCAGCTAGTCGCAATTTCCTTACCATTTTGAATCTGAGATCTTATTTTAGCCTTATCTTTTTTGTGAGTCAAGTTTTGTTTTGTTTTTAAACCTCAAATGCTGGGTTGTACGCGAAGCAATGCTTCAGCCTTTTTCTGTGACCTATCACTCTACTTGGGCTGACCCTGGCATTGAGCATCTAATCGAAAGATAGTAAAGATACAAAAAACATCTGAAAAGGTTTCTGTGGATTGGAAAAGAAAACGCTGTGACGGGGCATGGGGAATACATTCAACAGCCATGGGGTGTAGACAGACAGCATCTAAAGGAGCCCTGCTTGTCTATGAGAACTCCATACATCAGAAATTAACACCAGTGAGGATTTGGAAAATCCTGAAGATAAGTTTCCAAATGAAAAAGATAAAAAGCTTGTCGCCTGAAAGGGAATGAGGTATGAGCCACATACATTCAGCTGACAGAATGTCTAGAAAGCGAAAAGTGTGCTGAGGCATCACCCACTGTGGCGTAAAGTACATCTCACACCATTACCATTCTGGGGGCTGGAGTCTCCATATTGATGTTTCTGTGTTTCAAGTAAGCATTTCCTGAACGTTCCAGTCTCTAAGTCTGGCGGGCTTGATTTATGAAGAAATGATGACGATCATGAATGGAAAAGGCTTGCTGAGGAATTAACTGGGGGTTGGTAAGAGTGAGCCTGCTTCCCCCAGCCTCTTGCCCCGAAGTGCTGCTGACGTGCGGGCAGGGAGAGGGCTGAGGGGCGAGATGCTTTACAGCCCTTTCCTGTGGGTCAGTCCCTGCTCTGATTGCTGTGAACAGCTCTCATCCTCCTGGGTTCTGAAGGTGGTTGGTGTTTTATTTGAAAATCGGGAACAGGCTTGAGGTCCAGCTCAGAAGGAGAGGAGGGGACGGCTGGTCCCCTAGAAACTGGCTTCTTGATGGCGATGATCAGTGAGCAGAAAGGAGGAATCCACTACATTCTTTCGTGGGCTTCCTGAACCACCAGTGGGGAAAATGAGAGTCGATGCTGTCAGAGGTCTCTACAAGCTTTGTGATTCAGTCATTTTGGCAGTACTTTTACTATCATAAGTAAATGACTATAGAGATTTTTATAGATAGTACATCTTGAAAATAGAGTGAAATACTCTTAACTTTTTTCATGACAAATTCTGAAGTAAGAATGTGGTCCTCGAGTAGAGCTTTATTCCTTTGCTGGTTCGGATGGCGGGATGATGTGCTTTGAAGGGGTTCCTCACAGCAAGAGCAGAACAGACAAGGCAGGGAGGCTGGAAAGTGAGTTCGGGGAGAGGCACAGGAGTGTGGAGCCCCGTGTATGCTCTGCTCAGGGGCTGGGGCTCCAGAACTGGGCGTAGGGGAGCCATTGAAGAATTCAGAGCATGAGTGTCACGGAATGCTGGGCTCACCCGTGGAAACGCGAGCTAAGTTCTGCTTTTGCCTTTCTGTCTCCAGAACATTCTAAGCACTGGGAGAACCAACTTTGGGATCCTGTCAGGGTGGCCTTGAGGGCCCTTCCTTTCTCCCGACTCTGCTTTCCTCACCTCTTAGAGGAGTTCGTGTTTCTTTATAAGGACGTGATTCCATTACTTTTATATATTAACCTTTTTCCTCTCTTACACCTTACTTTGCACTCTCCCGCCATAAGTGCATTTTTCCTGGGAAAATGGGGCTCTGTAGTTGGCAAGAGGCAGACACGCTCAGATCAGCCTCCTGCATAAGATGCAGTGAAACAAAAAAGGCTAGCTGCCCCCAACAGGTATATGCGTGTGTGCATATGTGTGTAGATGTGTGTATGTGTAGGTGTGTATGTGTGTGCATGTGTATGTATGTAGGTGTGTGTACGTGTAGGTGTGTATGTGTATTGTGTAGGTGTGTGTACGTGTAGGTGTGTGTGTGTGTATGTGTGTATGTGTAGGTGTTTATGTGTATGTGTGTAGGTGTATGTACGTGTAGGTGTGTGTGTGTGTATGTGTGTAGATGTGTGTATGTGTAGGTGTTTATGTGTATGTGTGTAGGTGTATGTATGTGTAGGGGTGTGTGTGTGTGTATGTATAGGGGTGTGTGTGTATGTGTACGTGTGTGTATGTGTACGTGTGTATATGTGTGAGATAATTTTGGCGATCCTATGATTCTGAAATTTTTAGCATCCATAATTGACATGGGGTGCTAAGTTGCACCACTCATTAGATTGTACAATTTTATTACAAAGAAGCAAATTACCTTGTACTTGTATTAAGCAGAGCAGGGGAGAAGGAAGATGGCCTTTCTTTTAAGTCATTATTAAGTTTGGAACTGTATCAGATTTTTTTCTGTTTTGTTTAATCACGCACTGTGTGTGTGTGTGTGTGTGTGTGTGTCCTTGTCCTTCTTAGTTGCCATCTTCTGTTGGGGACATTTTTCCCCCCGGCTCAGGGACTGCCTTGATGAAAGCTTTCAGCAATCAAATGGATAAAAATTGAACACATTCGTAAAGGATTCTTTTCATTGTTCTTCCTTATATGTTTATTTTGTGAACAACACAATAAAAAAGTCCTGTGAAATATTGACTTTCTTACCTCAGAGTGGCATCCTTGACTACTTGCCTTCTTTTATTTGTTTCAGCAGATTTCCAAGGTGACTGCTGAAATTCCCTGAATCTTCCAAAGATAAAAGCGCCCTTCATTGTGTTTGCTGGGACTCCTTCTTTTTCCATATTGGGTCTGTCTGGTTTAAAATCATCCCTCTCTCCTTCTTGTGTTAATCTTTAAAAATGATTATAATAAATCATTGTGATAGGAAGCAACTTAGAAAAATGGGGAGGCAGCTGGACTAAAAACCAGGGGATGGATGTATGCAATCTTCTCTTAAAGTTGACTGGTAAGTCACTAAACTGAGCCCCAGTTTCCTGGATCCATATAAAACAGGCTGGCAAACATTTTCTGGAAAGGAAAAGATACTAAATATTTTGTTTTTTGGGGGCAATATGGTCTCTCTCACAGCTGTTCAACTCTGCCCTTGTAGAGTTACAAAATGCAAACTCAGCCCTACACAATATGTAGACGAATAGGTGTGGCAGTGTTCCAATAAAAATGCACAAAACCTGGCAATGGGCTGGACTTGGCCTGTGGGCCATAGTTTGCCAACCTCTGGTTTCAAAGATTAGAGGAATGAACGTTGCTCTATTTTTTCTTATAGGTTTACAAGGGGAAGATTAAATGTTGTAATGAAAGCACTTTGAAAAATTTAAAGGAGAGATTTCTGTTTCTGGGTAAGATTGAGTAGTCTGAGGCAAACTAATGATCCCAAGAACAACAAGAAAAGCCATATAAAATGTATTTTAAAAAATCATTGTGTTTAAAGGGATCTGAGAGGTGTTGAAACAGTGAGGACCTGGCGGAGGTGGGGGAAGGGTGCTGAGTCTTGGTGCTGAGAAGATAAAGATTAGAGTTCAGGACCCGTTTGGGGAGGTTGGGAGGAGTGAGGGCACAGTGAACACACAAGACCCTCAGCTGAGAGCCATAGGGAGAGAGGTAAACCAGTCCCTCACTGGTTCAGGGGATCAGCCCCACCCCACCCCAGCTCCGTCTGCCTAGCAGAAGAAAGGGAGAGCCATCTCCTGAGGAAGATTCATCAGAAGGCTCTTTAATTTTTTTATACGTGATGTCTGATATTAATCAGAAGTTATTAGTCATGCCATTGTCACTGAAAAAGCCAAGAGAGAAACAGATAATAGAAACAGACTCATAGGTGATCCAGAATTAAAAAAAAAAATTTTAAATAACTATGATTGATATGTTCAAGAAAAAAAATTCTGGGGACTTCCCTGGTGACGCAGTGGTTAAGAATCCGCCTGCCAATGCAGGGGACACGGGTTCGAGCTCTAGTCTGGGAAGATCCCACATGCTGTGGAGCAACTAAGCCCGTGCGCCACAACTACTGAGCCTGTGCACCACAACTACTGAGGCTGCATGCCACAACTACTGAGCCCATGCACCACAACTACTGAGCCCATGCACCACAACTACTGAGCCCATGCACTGCAACTACTGAAGCCCACGCGCCTAGAGCCTGTGCTCTGCAACAAGAGAAGCCACCACAATGAGAAGCCCATGCACCGCAACGAAGAGTAGCCTGTGCTCACAGCAACTAGAGAAAGCCCGCACGCAGCAATGAAGGCCCAATGCAGCCAGAAATCAATCAATCAATCAATAAATTTTAAAAAATAAAAAAATAAATAAAATTATATAAAAACCTTTTTAATGGAGAAAACAGATGAAAAGATGGAAAATTTCATCAGAGAATTGGAATCGATAAAGAATCAAATGGAATCAAAGAATCAGTCAAATCTATAAAGAATCTATTCCTGGCAAAAATATCTGAACTTAAGAACAGAAGATCACATATGGTCGAAGACAAAGAGTAAATTGGAAGTTATTCAGACTGAAGTACAGAGAGTTAAAAATGGAGCATACAAAAAAGAACTTGAGAGACAAGTGGGCCACAATGAAAAAAATCTAAGATATGTATAATTGGAATCTCAGAAGGAGAAGGCAAGGACAGAACAGAACAGAAGCAGTATTTGAAGAGCTCATGGCTAAGAATTTCCCCAAACCTGTGAGAAATATCAACCCACAGATTCACGAACCTGTGCAAACTCCAAGCATGATAAATATAAAGAAAAAAATAGAGTGCTGAATGGATAAAGATGTTATTAAAAACACACAACACCCTGGCATTTTAGGTTTCTGTTACTGGTGGGTGAGACCCATCACAGGATGAGACGCCAGCCTCAGGCTTATGTCTTTACCTCCCTGACCCCTCTCCTCCTCCAACCGAACCCATCTACTCACAGTCTCTTGCATTTTCCCGCTCTCTGCTTTTGTCAAGCTCAACCCGTGACACCAGCCCTTGGCACCTCCCACTTCCAGGCACCCTTACCTTTGGCCTTATCATTGTCACAGTTAACGTCCTCAAGGCACGTATGAGGTCAAGTGAGAGCTGTATCCATTAAGGTGCTGTATTAGGTTCCTAAGGCTGCTGTAACAAACTACCCCAAACATGGAGGCTGAAATCAACAGAAATTTATTCTCTCACAGTTCCAGAGGCCGGAAGTCTGAAATCAAGGTGGAGCAGGGCCATACTCCCTCTGGAGTCTCTGGGGGGGCATCTGTTTCATACTACTTTCAGCTTCTGGGGGCTGACGGCAACCCTTGGCTTGTAGCTGTACCTCTCTGGGCTCTGTCTTCACGTTGCCGTCTGCTCTGCGTGTCTGTGTCCTTTTCTGTGTGTCTGTCTTAAAACTCCCTCTGCCTCTTTTTCTAAGGTTGCACGTGATGGCATTTAGGGTCCACCTGGACCATCCAGGAAAAATAAACTCCTCCTCTCAGAATCCTTAACTTAATCACCTCTTTTGCCATCTAAGGTAATATTTACAGGTTCTGGGGACTAGGTGGTGGACATGTCTTTTTTGGGGGCTACCGTTGAGCCCATTAAAGGTGATGATGTTGTAATAATAATAGTAATTGCTTAAAAAGGTAGTATGTGTCTAGAACTGTACTAAGGGCATTACATGCATCATCTCATTTAGTTCTTGAACCATCTAAGATAGGGGCCATCATTACCACCTTTGTACAAGTGAAAACTCTCAAGCTCAGAGAGGTAAGTACTTGCTAAGGTCACCTTGCAGCTAGTAAGTGGTAGAGCCAGGATTTGAACCCACGCATTTCGGCTTTGGAACTCCTTCCCTAGCCTTCCCGGTAAGCTGGATTTCTGGTTAGACTGCTGGTGGCAGCTGGCTTTTAGAGCTTGGGCCCCAGGTGGTACTTTTTAGCTCTAAATTTCTATGATCCTATGAGTTTTTATCAGGAAAAACAAAAACAAAAAAAACCTCCAAGCCTGGATTATTAAGAATATAACAAATTTTAATCTGCCAGGTACTGGAGAAGAATTTGCTTACACTGCTTACAAATGAAGCTGATGTGAATTTACTGTTTCACGTTTTGATATTTGCTGATGGTGGGGGCGTTCTGGAGTCACCGGCCAAATCTATACCATCTGAGTAAATTGAGGTAATTACTCAGATTATTTAGACTCTGCCTGCCAGATAATGGAGGGAAATGGGCTTATTAATTTGAAGTAGCTAGGCAATTGGGCCTGCCTCCTTTGATAATGTAAACATGGTCCTAGTGTGTAATTGCATAATTGGCTGAAAGGGCTCTATTCTTTCTCTTGAAGCGTCTGCTATTGTCTGTGGCCTGGCCCTTGGGTTACAGCGTGTTAGATTATTACAGACAAACCCCAGTATTTAGCTTGGCTTTCCTAATGAGAAATACATACATATATGTGTATGTGTTTATACACGTGTGTGCATGTATATGTATATTTTTAAAATAAAAATGAGAATATAGGGGGTATTTTGAAGTTTGACTATTGCTGATAATTCATGTAAGAATTTTAAAGAAATATTTGCTTCCAAGGCAAACCGCCTGAGTCTATGTGAGGAGATTGGCTCCTCTTTGTAAGAGGCTTTTTCTTTGACTCCCTACCAGAATGTCTGTATTTGAATGTAGCAGAGATTAGGCCTTGTCAAAGATGGTCAAAGGAAAATTAGGTTCGGTCCGTTAGCTGCTACCTAAACCTTCGCCCAATGGGGTCTGTGTTGTGGTTTTGCTATTGGGTCACGACCTTTTTTCTCCATCCTTTCTATGCCTGGTGCTGGCCCCTGCTGTCACAGCAGCTCGACTGCCGCGGGAGCCTCCGTGGGCCTTTATATATCTCCCTTTCCAAAATGACTGGTGTCTTCTGAGATGGTTCCATTTTATATTGGGGCTGAGCCTGCTTTGCCTATCATTTTGTTGAGGAAGTCTGGTCGTTCAAGGGTAGGGGCTGCCTTAGGAAGGGTGAAATTCTTTGGCGGGGTGGGGGGGGCTTGGAGGTGGGAGGGAGTGGGCCATGTCCCAGCCGCGGAGGCCACCTGTCTCAGATGTTCTGAAGTCATCTGGTTCTAGAAGATTCTTCCTGGTTTCAGACCTTCCATCCTGAATTTTGGCTTGGAAAATGAGGCTCACGTGATGTCTGTTCATGTCTCTCGTTTGCATAACAGGCCTCTGATAGGATACTTCTACCTTAGTCAAAAAAAGGAGACAACTGGGAGGAAAATGTCAGTTAAAATGAAATATTCACCACCCAGCCTTTGACTGAAAGGTGCAGCTTGGGTCTTGGCCAGTGGTGTGGGCGGTTGACTCCATTGATCCGAGTGTTCCATTCCCTGCTTCACTTTGCTTGCCCAGATGTGGTCCAAAGAGTTAAGAGGGCTGTTCAGACAAAACTGGGCTCAGTACCTTCAGATGAAATGTCCACCTGGGCTTCCTGAGGTCTTCCCTGTGGGCTGTGAGTTTATTTATAACTTGATGGGCCTCGGGGGAAGGAGAAGGGGGGAGAGGAGGCGTCTCCTAAAATGAAAACCAAATATAGTTCCTATAAATCTCCCCACGTGCAACTCGCCACCAGCCTCCAATAAACGTACAAATATCAAAATAACACACAATAGAAAAAAATCACAATGCAAAAGAGAAATTGAGACAATTTCGGTGTTTTACAGGGCCAGAAAATTCCATGTAATTTACTTCTTCTGCAGTGTCTATTTTACATACTGTACTGCATTATCTGGTTGTATGTAATATTCATGTGGGTCTGGATCACCGCTAAAACTCAGAAAAATTCAAACCAAACCTATGTCCACATACAATGTTGAAATCAGCCAATCATGTGGAAGATTCATGCTTTTAAAAACCTCTTGGTTTTAGTTATCTGAGAAGAAAACATCACATTTAATTTTCTTAGTTTTCTGTTTTAGTCTGCAAATGTCAAATAGCTCAAAGTTATAGAAAGAAAAAGAGATGAACTGAATGTATATAAGTATTAGAGTTTACTTTTTTCTAGCATTTAAACAAATAATAGTGGTCAACATTTCTGTAATAATATGTTCTTTTTCATCTTTTTTCTATGTCAGGATACCGACTAGGTCATTATAGATAGAAGTGATAGCTAGTCAGGCAAGTGAATTCTAGAAAAACTAGAATTTTTAAGAAGATTTTTAAGAAAATTTTGAGTGTAGATTTGAGTTTGGGTTTTCAGTCTTTTGACATATGGGAAATGAAAAATGGTCTTTCACTAGGGCGAAAGACTCTTCATGTAAGAGTTTAGATGTCTGAAATACTTTTTGGACATTACTTAGTCCTTTTTGGTTCTGTTAAGACTAATTTCATTCAGTAAAAATCGAGGTGTACTGGTTTGTAACTTTATAGAATCCATGAAGCCGAGCATCATATTTTCAATTTACTCTGCAGATTTTTGTACTTGCAATCTGCCAGAAAAAAAAAAAGATGAACAAACTCTCTTTGTGTGTAAAATAAAAGTAACTATAGCCTGAGACACTCTTCAAAAGGGACTAAAGTTTATGGAAAGTTGCCATGGTTTTGAGAATTCTTTTGGCTTCTTTGTGCTTTGGGTTTGTTTTGTATGCCTCTGAGTTTTTAGTTGCTGGGATTTGACATCTAAATAAGAGACTGTTACTATGATATGTAAATAGAATGTATGGGTTGAGATACTTGTCATTATGAATGTTGAAAGGACAATTTACGATTTACAAAGACGGAAAAGCTCAATAAAGATCCGTATGGAAGAGCTGGTGCAATAGGAAAGCTGTAGATAGATGGGCTTCTTGCGAATGAACAGAATTAATGACAATTGAGAGGAAAAGTTGACTTCTCTGGTAGAAAGACGTTTTCCAAATGTCAGCAAGAACGGTACTCTCCCCTTTCCTCTGCCCTCGCCTGGGCTAAAGGCTCTACTACCTGAGGCCCCAGGACCCACCCTGAGCATAACTGGACCCTAATAGTACAGCAGACAGGTGCTCTGGTGGATCTGTTTCCATCCCTGCCCACTAGACTGTGTAAGTCCCCATTGACCAGACACCTCGTCTGATTTCTTTTTATCTCCCTGGCACCTAGTACAAGCCTGGCACATAGCAGGTGCTCAGTAAATGTCTATTGAATTAATACGTCTTGATGGCAAAAAATCTTCTTCTTTTTGTAGGAATAATTTATGTATTCATCTTATTCCCTATCCTACGATGAGAGTCGTAGTTTAATTTTTGCTTCAGGTAGCATTTACCATTTTCAGTCAGAGGAACTGAAACAAAAAATGAGAATTTTATTAGTTCAAATTCATAGAATTCAGTAACTTCTTTGGTAAGTTTGTAATGCTTATACTTCTGAAGTTTGAGCTTAAAACTGCCTTGAGACTTTTGGGGTACCTTGTATATTGTCAAAGAAGGTTTACTAATAACTGGTATTTGGTGTGTACTCACTATGTCTCAGGTAGCTAACCCTTTTGATTTCTATAAAGATCTTGACACGTAAATACTGTTGCTGTCCCTTTTTATGCTTGGGGAAGCAAAGGCACCAAGAGATTAAATAACTCACCCAATGCCACCCAGCAAGTGGCCAAGCCAGGATTTGAACCCAGGAGATCTCACTGTAGAGGCTACACTCCTAACAGCTAAGGGAACCTGCCTCTGGGGAGTGACTGGCCTGAATGTGGTATTTGTTGAAGGGACTTCATTTACCCAGGCAGGCCTGTCCCTTAGTGGAGACATTGCACAGCCTGTGTAGAAGCAGTAAGTCATCTGTACCAGCAGAGGCCATAAAACAAATGTGCTGAGCTATAAAAGATTAAAGAGCCAGTTTTCTTGTCACAGAAAGTTGCACATTTACTTGTTGAAGTTCTCCTAGAGCTGGCATCTGTCATTCTGTAAACTTTTTATGGACGTGTTGGACACAAGGAGTGTTTAGATTTTACGACAGAAATGATTCTTGAAACAGTTGGCATCTCTGTGTCAGCCAGAGGCCAGCAGTTCTCAGAGTGTGGTCTGGAAACCCCTGGGAGTTCCTCAGGACAAAACTATTTTCAAAATAATAGTGAGATCTTTATTTGCCTTTTTTCACTTTTATTCTGTCACGTCACTTTTATTCTGTCACGAGTCCACGGTAGAATTTTCTAGAGGCTACATGAAATAATTAGCATCATCGCTAATTAACATGTGCTTGGATATTATTGTTTTAAAAATATCTTGGGGGCTTCCCTGGTGGCACAGTGGTTGAGAATCTGCCTGCCAATGCAGGGGACACGGGTTCGAGCCCTGGTCTGGGAGGATCCCACATGCCACGGAGCAGCTGGGCCCGTGAGCCACAATTACTGAGCCTGCACGTCTGGAGCCTGTGCTCCGCAACAAGAGAGGCCGTGATGGTGAGAGGCCCACGCACCGCGATGAAGGGTGGCCTCCGCTTGCCACAACTGGGGAGAGCCCTCGCACAGAAACGAAGACCCAACACAGCCATAAAAAAAAAAAAAAAAAAAAAAATCTTGGTTTAAAATTTTCTAATATAATAAATTTCACTAGATATAATCCACATAAACAAAAGCTCTTAGGGAGTTTCCCAGAATTTTTAAGACTGAAAGAAAGATTCTTTTTTTCTTAGAGTTTGGTCAATAAATATAATTTATTTATTAATAAATTTATTCCAAATATACCTGAGTTTGCAATCCCTTTGCAATGTGTAAGCAGTTGGGCAAAATGAAATTTGCCTGAGAAAGACAAGCTATTCTTCTCTTTGAGCTACCTCACATCTTTCAGAATATCCTCAAAGCCCTGAGTAACTTATTTCCTGAAAGGAAGGGTATTCTTTCTATCTTCGTTCTCCAAAGATTGGGTCCTCGTTCTAACCTCCAGAGCACACAGCCCTCGTTACTGTAATTGTTAATAAGGCAGCCTGCTGAGTGGCAGAACCCATTTTTCTGTGTGATCAAAACTAAGATGCATCCCTCCTTCCTGACCTTTGCTCCACTCCACTTTGAGGTTTTGAGAATTAGCTGTTCATAGATTAAGTGCCCTTAATCAGTTCATCTTACATTACAATGTAAAGTTTCTCTCCTGTTCAGCAGAGAACTTGATCTTCCTTTGATATGTGCGATCACAGAATAGTAAGTGGATTCCCGGGAAATTTCATGAAGAGGAATGATAATGCAGAGATGGGGTGGAGATCGTGGGGATGTCGAGCTAATTGATTAGTTTAGAACCTTCTAATTTCCATGAGCAGTGGAGGAGCCCAATCTGTCTTTCTCCTTCTTGGCATGGTATTCTCACAGATTGTCTGATGTTTCATTATCATCTTGACAGAACAGCTGATGTCTAATTCTGTTGAGTAGGGTATCCGTTGTGTTTTTGCCACGTGCATTTATGACTTCGTGCTTAGATTATTTGGACCGTATTAGTTGATTATCTGAGAGCTGGGGGAGAGTGGACCTCTCTGGGTCCTGAATTTTCAGTGTCACTGGTCCTTTGAACATAGTGGACACCTTCTCCCCCAGTGCTAATAGATTGGGCTTTGGGGACCATAAATGCCTGGTGTGAATGTCCTCTCCTAATAAAACTTCTGGGCAGAATGTCCCTTCTTCAGAATTTTCCTCATCTTTACATACGGCCAGCTTCAGTTTCCTGCCTGTCATCACTGGCCCCTCGCCTGGTTCCAGGGTTAATTTGCGCGCTTGTCATCCTGAGGTTTTTATTTTCCCGCCCCTGACCTGTTTATGGAACATCTCTGTGGGTTTGAAAACGCCCAGTTTCTAGCGTGAGGATTTTCACACCCATACGCAAAGCTCAGGCAAACAAATTGTGTTCATTGGCCAAATAAGCCTCCTTGGTGTCCCCTGCCCCCTAAAAACAACATCATTCCTCCAAGTGACAGTTACAGAAAATCATCACAGAGCAAGTTTTTCTCACAACCACACACCACCTGAACAAACCGGGGTGGCTCTGCAAATGCTTCTGCAGCTGCTCCCTAACCCCATTGGTACCCGACCACCCGCCTGGAGTCTCCATCACTCGCCCAGACAAGGCCGGGTACCGGAGCGGGGACTTCGCTGGCTGCCAGCCCTCATTTGTCAGCCTGTCTTGCCACCTCTTTGGAGGACCAGGGACCTTGGGGGAGGTGACATGGTACACAGGAAGAGGCAGTTTTACCCATTTGTCCTTCCCAGTAACTGACTCTGTATTCGTTCTCTCCTAGTTAGTTGTTTATTCGTTTGCTGAGTATTTATTAAATTCTGGCTATCAGCTAGGCAAAGAGGAGGCCAGTTGTGAGGAGACAAAATGGGCAAGACAAAGTCCCAGCCTCTCTGGGGGAGGCGCTTAGAAACTGTGAGAGCTCCGGGTATGTCTGGAGGAAGGCTGAGGGGTAGGCTGAGGAAGCTTCTTCTAGAAAGAGCCGTGAAAGATGATAGGGGTTCTCTAGGCAGACAGGGACAGACGGGGAGAGGAGAGAAGGTAGGCTGGGATCTCGTCTGTCTGCGTGGATTCCCACTTCTGCCACCACGCAGGCATCACTGATCCATTGGGAACTATCTCCTGGCGAGCTCACCCTTTGCCCACGGTCTTTTCCAGAACATGGCTCCTGAAGCCTCTCGCACATTCCTTCTCAAATGTGAGGGAGCAAAGGAAGTAAATGGCCCTGGTTGTCCAGATGCACATCCGACTCAGTAGATCGGGAAATGGCCCGGGAGTCTGCATTCGTAAGCAAGCCTCCTCCGCCCCGCCCCCAGGTGATCCTGATGCAGGTGTGCTCAGCAGCTGTGTTGAGAAGTAGGCCCTTGATCTCCCTGGGTTTACACAGGAGTACATGCCTAAAAGATTCAGTGTATAGTAAACCGTGCAAACTTATTTTTGTTGATAGGTAAAGCAAAGTGAAATTCCAGGCTTTGGTAATTAGAGCCAGGCTTTTCATCTACAAAGAATATCCAGTGGGATTTTCAAAAAATATGTGGGAATCAGGACAGTTCTTAGTGGGGCTGCCCTGTGCACCGTAGCTGTCCAGCTTGCTTGGCCTTCACCCAAAGCGGTGATGAGCTCCCCCCATTTCTAAAATATTCCTTAGGAGACAGCCATCCCCTGTGAGGACCACTGGACCAAATGTTGGGGCCATGGGGTTTTTGTGGGGGGAAGGCATGCCCGCCTGTGTTTTTTTACCCAGATAGTTAGTGTAGACAGTATATGGAGGGCAGCCTGGAGGCATCGTGGAGATCAGGAAGGCTGAGGCGGTGGCAGTGCAGAGGAGGGGGCCTCATAAAGGAGAGTTCAAGAGAGGCTTGATAGGATGCAGCGGCCGATTGGATGTAGAGAAGAGCGAGAGGTAGATGGAGGCATCTGTGTTGCTTCAGATTTCGGTCTCTGTCACCCTCGGCTGTGATGCTGTAAACCAAATGAGGAAATGCAGGAGGCAGGGCAAGTGCTGGGAACATGGACGGGTTTTGTTTTGAACATGTTGAATTTTGATGCCTTGTGGGATTTGCCGATAGAGATTTTTCTGGACCAACTGCAGATGTGGGTCTGGAGCTCAGGAGACGGAGACTTAGGAGTGTGGGCCACACGGAATCGTCAGGAAGGAAATAGTGGTTGGAGCCAAGGAGTGGATGAGGTGTGGTTCAGGTGTGTAATTCCTCCTGGCCAGTTAGGAAAGGGGGTCACAGGGACATGGGCAGCGATGGTCCTGCTGGTATTGGAGACCACGACTCTGTGTTATGACTCTCTCCAGCAGTCCCCAAATAGTGTGGGTCCATGGGTGGGAGTGGGGGAGAAGCCTCAGTTTCCCCTTTTGCAAAATGAGAGTCTTTTCCGACAGTGTGTGTGTTTTTTGAATTGTCGAGAAGAATATGTTACTAGGCATGAACACAAGGAATCTGCAATCTAAATTTGAATAGTATTGAGTGGGCAGAGAAGAAAGGTATCTCAGTAGCTTCAGAAGAAAGAGGGTCCTGGATATTTAACTCATTCTCTTGCGGGGCTGTTGGCCCTGCTCAAACCCTCTATTCCTGGACCTCAGCACATGTGTACAGGACTGTTCTGGAGGCCAAGCACTGCCTAGCACCGTAGCAGAAACCCAGTTCCAGGCACTCATTTATCTTAGGGGTTAGTGGCATCACCTTTAACTACAAATGGGGTTTTAAGATATTAACCCAATCCTTTCATTTAGAAAGGATGCTATGTACCCCAGAAGCCTTAAAGTTTTAGAAGTTTTGATCATGTACACTTTTAAAACTTTTATGTCAGGAAAAGACAAACAAAATTGCAATACAGGCACATCTCAGAGGTACTATGGGCTCAGTTCCAGATGCTACAATAAAGTGAATATCGCAGTAAAGCAAATCACAGAAATATTTTGTTTTCCCGGTGTATATAAAAGTTATGTTTATACTGTAGTCTGTTAAGTGTGCAAAAGCATTATATCTAGACACTGTGTACATCCCTTAATTAAAAAATACTTTATTGCTGGGAATTCCCTGGTGGTCCAGTGGTCAAGCCTGGGGGTTTTCACTGCCGTGGGCCTGGGTTCAATCCCTGGTTGGGGAACTAAGATCCCGTAAGCTGCACGGTGTGGCAAAACAAAACAAAACAAAGCTTTATTGCCAAAAAAGTGTTAACCATCATCTAACCATGTGGGGTTGCCACAAACCTTCAATTTGTCAAAAATGTAGTATCTGTGAAGGACAATAAAATGAGGTATGCCCGTATGCATAACAGATAAAGGACTAGTACCCATCTTAGAGAAAAATCTTACTGCAAATCAGTAAGAAAAAGATAAGCCGGGTTATGGAAAAATGGGCAGCAGGAATCTTAACTGAAGAGTATGACATATATAATTATATATAAAAAGAGTCTCACCTCGTTACCAGTCATAGAAATTCAGAATAAAACAACAAAATCGTTTTTCACCTATTGGATTAGTAATGTGGGGAAATAGGCATCGATTGGACTGTTGAATTGGTCAGACCGTTTCGTAGGGCATTTTGGGAATTCCTATCAAATCTTGAGCCTGTAAAGATATATGAACATGGGTTTTTAGAAAAGCATTAACAGTAATGACACGAGGAGAGCAGAGGTGAATGGGGAAACCTCGTTACAGTGCCCCCCCCACCCCGCCCCATACCAGGGGATGCTCAAACCGGGTATTGCTCAAACTCTTTGTAGAGGTCCGCCAAGGCACCTGGTGACCTCCTGGACTTGACCTTTGTCCTCTGCCTGCCCCTCTGCACTGTGGGCAGGAGCCCAGGGACGTGGAGAAGATCAGCAACATGTTATTTGCATTTGCTCACCTGAATTACGTCAGTGCCCACTTTATAAATGTCTTTGAATGTCACTGTGAAAATTTAAATTTTAATATTGGATTTGCTTTTAAACAGTTGCTTTATTTTCGTGTGCCATATCCTGAAATGAAGCAAGTCTGGTTTCTGATGGTTACTTATAATCACTAGGTAGCCATTCTTATTCTTCTGGTTCCCGAATTGTAGATTTCCTGGCTGTGAACATGGTGCACATATCCATGCTGTACTTTTTTTTTTCCATCGTGATTACACTGCCAAATTCATTGAAGAAATAAACGCCGCATTTCAAAGAAAGGCTTTGTTGTGATCAGCCTTTCAAGGAAAACATGGATCCAAACAGTTGACTCTTGATGGAACGGAAACAAAATGCAGAACCTTGGAAGGAACACCATGGAGGCCACAGTTGTGCAGAAGGAAGGAGACGGTGCCCGTTGGTTTCTAGGAGTCCTTTTGTTCTGATCGTGCCGCACCCGTTACAGTTCTGCGGTACAGTGAAAAGAGCATGATGTGTAGTCCAGGGGTCTTTCAGAGTCCTGATTCTGCTGTTAGCTGTGTGTCTATGGCCAGTTGTTTAATCCCAGGGGACATCAAATTATGATCTGTAAAATGAGGGGACTGACTGGCTTGGGCAATTAGGGAAACTTCGTAGTGTCAAGGTTAAAGGCATAGGCTCTGAATGCCTGGGTTTGAATCTTAGGTCCACCACTTACCAGCTGTGCAACGTTGGGAAAGTTACTCAACCTCTCTGATCCAGAGTTTCCTCATTTTTAAAATGGAGATAATAATAATACGTAGCTCAGGGGTGGTTTGATAATTAAATGAGGATGCATGTAAAGCAAATAAAACAATGTCTGGCATAAGAAATATGTTCAATGGAAGTTAGCTATTATTGTTATCACGGTTGTTAGTATTATTTCTGAAATACTTCTATCATTGCCACAACCATCATCATCGTCATCATCATCTTTAAGGGCTCTTTTAGCTATAAAATCCTTGGAAACCATGGTTCTCAGGAAAGTAGGTTAGAAAGCACTAAAGCACTAAGTGGAAAAGAATATGATGGCTGGGGAAGAACAGGCTGCAGGGTCGTCAGATGACAGTTGACTTGTCCCCAGCCTGACTTTAGCTACGTTTCTCCACTCACAGCTGTCTCTAAACCCCGGGATGGATGTTTCCTATTCCTTGTCTTACTGAAGGGCTTGGCAATGCTGGCCACTCCCTCATCGTCACAGCTGAGACCAATATTGGTTAGTAAATCAAAAAAGTCGGTTTGTACAGAGAATCATTCGTATATATATATATATATATATATATATATATATATATATATATATATATATATATATATAATATGCCTTAAACATTTAATTTAGCATCAAACACAAAAATGTACATTCATGTGCCTGTCCCTTAGATGTGGGGATGTGGTTTTTGATCATGTTTCTGATTAAAGATCTACATTATCTTTTTGTGTAAACCCTCAATATACCATCTAAACTTTTCAATTAAATATTTTTTTTAACATAGGGGGAGACCTTCGATGCACACAAAGCAATCGGAGCATAACATTGTACACTTAAAAGTTACTTCTTCCTTCCTCTCTTATTATTTCCTCTCTCTCTTCCACTTTGACAGCCATTTCTCTTAGCAGCTTTCTCTTATGGAATCCTAAGAAACAACTCTCGTTCGCTCTATTTCGGTTTGTGTAATGATTGATTAAACTTCCCCTTTATAACCAGTATAAGTGGCATCGGCAGGCTTGGGACTGGGCCCAGGTGATGCAGCGGAAGGTCGCAGGTGTATGGTACAGTCTGCCAGGCTGGGTGTCCTAGAAGGCAGGAGGGCTTTGGCTGACCCGGGGCCCTGGGTCAGAGGGGGGTCGCTTATGATGCTTTCTCCTGCTTCTTCTTCTTCCCTCCTTCTTGGCTTCTCTCCCACGCTCTCCTGGTTTTCTCCCTACCTCTCTGGCTGCTCCTCTGCCTCCTTTGCAGATCTGTCCATCTTCGCTTGGCCACTGAATGTGGAGAGTTTGGCCATCTCGGCTGTAGGCCTGCTGTTCCCTCTGTGTGGTCTCTCGTCACAGGAGCTTATCTGAGCCCAGGCCCTCAGTGAGCGTTTATGCTTAGTAGATGATTCTTGGACTTGTATCCCCAACTCAGAGTTCTCCTTCTTCTGAGCTGCAGACCTAATAGCCAGTGGCCTGCTTACCGTTTCCTTTCAGATGCCACAGAGCTCCTTGCAGCCACCGTGACCAACACCCAGCAGTGCCTATCACCGCCATCCATTCAGTCCCTGCAGACTGGAGCTCCAGGAGCTGTGTTAGCCATTTCGCTCTCCCTCATCTCTCAGCCATTTCTTTGGTTTTGTTTTCTTACGGGGAAAAAAAAAGAAGAAAGAAAGAGACTTGAAAATAGGGTCTCCTAAGAAGGGGAACAGATACTAGGTTAGTTTTTTTAGTGTTTGTTAATCCTGGGTTCAGAGTACCTGTCCGGTCTCAGGAGCAGTCAGAGACAGGTTGATGTCTACCTGGTGTTGTTTGATGAAACTAATTGCCTATGGAAGTCCCTGGATGCAGTACAGGTATGAGAGACATTCATACCTGACCAGGCTGCTGGCAGACTTCAGGTCATTCAGCTAGTGAGGGGTGGCACTGAGATTTCAACTCAGGTAACCCCTGAGCTATGTATTATTATTATCTCCATTTTAAAAATGAGGAACCTCTGGATCAGAGAGGTTCAGTAACTTTCCCAAGGTTGCACAGCTGGTAAGTGGTGGACCCAAGATTCAAACCCAGGCATTCAGAGCCTATGCCTTTAACCTCAACACTGTGAAGTCTCTCTCATTACCTAAGCCAGTCCCCTCATTTTACAGATCATAACATGATGTCCCCAGGGATTAAACGACTGGCTATGGACACAGAGCTAGCAGCAGAATCAGGACTCTAAAAGACTCCTGGACCCCAACCCAGCGCTCTTTCCACTACACCACAGAAGTGCAACCTTGGCGGCTACACCACCCATCTCTGCCTTAGCCAGCTTTGAGACATCACCAACTTTCTACCCTATAATTCAATTCCAGGTTTCTGTTCTCTATTTGCATACATTGTTTAGAATTAAGACAGACTGAACTGCAATGGTAACAAAGTAATAATAATACTCACTTCTTACTAATATGTGGGAATTCAGAATATCATGAAGCCTTCATCCTACCCTCAAAGGAACCAGGCAGGGAAATCCAAGAAGGGAGACGGCTCTGTTAAGTAGAAACGTGACCACAGGGATGTTTATTAAGTGCGTGAGGGAGAATTTGCATTTCTGGAGTGTAACATAAATCATCCAAAAAATCCAGTCCAAAGCACTTCCAAGGACTTAAAATAGACTGGAAGGTCTATTGATATTTCTGATATGAATAACCTCAGCCATGATGCTGGCTGGCTGGTGGCCTCTGCAGCTGTTTGCGGTTTTGCCAGAGCAGTGATTTGCAGGTGAGATGCTCAGTTTGAGATTCCCCACGTGGGGGGAGAGGTGAGATTCGGGAGGGTGTTTGGAGCTGCTGATGGAGTAGGGACAGAAAAAGGCTGCAAACCCACTTGCTCCAGAGAAGTGAACACTTTAGGAGCTGGTGTGATTGTGATACTAGGAAGTCTCCAAGAGCAGATACTCAAGGGCTCAGGGACCAAAACATCAAGTGCGAAGATTGTAGGAAGTTTTGCTTTTTCCCTCCAGTTTGGAGTAGTGACAATGAGTAAGAAGAAAAGATTTAATGTGCTTGAAGGCAGGTGACTCACTGATCCCACACTGTCAATATTCTGGCAGCTTTGCCCCATTCCTTGGTGTTACAGGTTTATTTTGGGAAGAGAAGTGACCTTACTGATGGCTGTGGCTAACGGATGCTTAGTAAGGAGTTAAATTGGCAGTTTAATAAAAGTAGGGCAGGGATCATGTTTTTCGGACTGAAATAAGTTTAAAATAAATAAATAAATAAAATAATTAATTACTTTAAAACAAAGGGTTCTAGATCAAGCCTATCCAATTGAAATATAATGTGAGCCATAGATCTAATTTAAAATAAAATTAGAGAAGGGATCATGTTTTTTGGACTGAAATTAGTTTAAAATAAAAAATTTAAGTAAGTAAATAAATAAATAAATTTAAAACAAGAGGTTCTAGAACAGACCTTGTCCAACAGAAATATAACGTGAGGCATGAATCTAATTTAAAATATTCTAGTAGCCACATTAAAAAAAATTAAAATAGGTAAATTAATTTTAACGATATATTTTATGTAACTCAGTACATTCAGAATACTATCATTTCAACATGTGATCAGTAAAACACTCTGCGATATTTCACATTCGTTTTTTTCTACGAAGTCTTTGAAATCTTGTGTGTTTTTCACACTTCCAGCATATCTCAGTTCACACTAACTGCATTTCAAGTGGAAGAGAGGAACTGTTTGAGAAAACTTAAGACGCCTTATGAGCACATAGATGCCTATCAGATCCTCACTGGCAATCTCCACGGCCAAGCTTCCGGGTGGTCCATTTCAGTATGTATCACTGGCCGAATCAGGGAAGTCCTTTTTCCTGCCTGGGTAATATCCATCTTTCCCTTCTTGTGCAAACTGTCATTGATAGATGGCATTTTTCTGGGTGTCAATACAAATTATTTTTTTTTTTACCATGTTTCTTCTCTGTTTTATTATTCTGAAGAATATCCGTTGCCCATTATTCTACTTAATCTCATTCTCAAGCTTTTCCGCTCTTTCACTGAACTACATGAGAAGGCAGCTGGGAGGGACATATGCATGCATAGACCCCGGACACCATCAGGGGCCCCCCTTTTAATAGCGGGAACCAAAATGCCTCTTAAAATCAGTCTCCCGAGGCATCACAGACCCCCCATATCTTATATAGCAAAAAATAAACTGAAGAGTGCTGATGACAATTTTGCATGCAAATTGGTTAGCGGAGCCCGTGTGTACGATTTTCTATTTCCATGCACCAATTTGGGAGTTTGTGCGTGAACGTGGTAATTGTTCATGCAAAGCTGAAAATGCAGGTGCTCGAAACCTTTTTTAGAGCATGAGACCTGTCTGGTCCTGTCCTCATTTGAGTTCTGTTGAATCTTTTGTGATGTCATACACATAAGAATTTTATTTATTAAAACGCATTTGCAATATATGGAACTTCTGGTAAGTTTGTGAATGGTTTATTGACTGTGCCACAGAATACGTGGTGTGTCTCCACTACAGCAAGGAAAGGAGAATCCACTGATGTGCATTTGTTGATGTGTCTGGGGATCGTGCCTTTGAACCTACGGGTGGGCTTCCTTTGTGGGTAGAAGTTGTACTAAGCCTGGAGAGAGTGGAATTTATTCTGTCATAAGCACTTAAAACTAGTCTTGTGCATGGTGAATTTTTTTGCTTTCCAACAGTTTCCATAGTGTATTATTTTATCTTATTATACTCTGAAATAAAAAATACTCTCCTAAGTAAAGACTTTATTGACATACCAATGTAAAACTCTGTTACAGAGTGGAGACCCTTATGATAATGACTCAGGATAAAAAGAAATAGTAATATTCTCTTGTGTCCTGTGTAAATGCCAAACTGAAGTGCACTTATGCCATTGGGGCACCAGACTTTTGGGGAAATTCCTTTTTTTTTTTTTTCCATTTTATGCTGTTTGGGGTTAAGATGCATAATCTTTGTGCTGTCATTTGGGCGCCTCTGCAAAGTGAAATTTTTTACATTCTTCCTTCGCTTCCGTTGTCATATCAAATTTGAGTTTTTTCCAGTGGCAGATTTTCACATTTGGGAATTATTATGCCTCATAGCAGCTTCTTTTTTCTCCTTGCTGCTCTTGTATCTCCTGCTCACACCAGAGGGGAGAGAGGAAGGAAGGGTGGCACGGTGGAGGTGAGGTGTCCTTTCTCCTTGGGTGGCTGAGGTGAAGGGTTGGGTGGGAGGTGCAGGTGACACTGTTGGTTAAAAGAAGGTTTCCTGGAGGTGCCTGGTGGTGATGGTTGCACAACAGTGTAAATGTACTTCAGGCCGTTGAATTGTACACTTAAATATGGTTAAAATGGTACATTTTTATGTATATTTTACCATGGTTAAGAAAAAAAGTTCATCACTGGGTGATGGTTTTCTAGGACTATTTATGGTTTCTTTCATCTTGGTATCGTGGCGAATTTACTTTGGAGCCCAGAGTGGGGACCTCAGAGTTAACTACCCCCCCTCACCAAGTAGCTGCAGGTGGCAGTTTGCATTGGCCTTTCTTTGATGGAAAAAGTACTGGTGCGGTCATGACGTGTGGCCGTACCAGTCAATGGAGAATTTCTTCATTTAACGATGATTGTTAATGAGCTTTCTCCAGACACTCTGGGTTGGCCAGCTTGCTGGCGAATAAACCTGGCCTGGGCTCTGGCCTGGCAGAGCTTATTTATTGGGAGGGACAGAAAAAAAAATTAAATGAATAATTTGTATAATTAAAAATAGTGGTAAATGTTACAACAAATGATTGGTAAGTAATCGTAAGAGCAGTGCTGTCTAGTGGAAATATATGTGAGCCCCATATGTAAGTTTAAATTTTCCTGTAGCCACATTTAAAACAGGTAGAAATTCATTTTAATATATTTTATTTAATCCTCAAATATCCCAAATATTGTCATTTCAGTGTGTTACCAATATAAAAAAAAACTTCTTTACTTAGGTATTTTACATTCTTGTTTTCGTGCTAAGTCTTTGAAATCTCATGTACATTTTACACGTATGGCACATTCAGTTTGGACTAGCCACCTTTCCAGCGCTGAAGATTTTCAGTGCTGATTACTTTTATGCAAAGTCTTGAGACTTGATCATGGAAATCCATATAAGGTCCCATTTACATTCTAAACAGTTTCATTTCCATATTGTTTGTACATAGTCATTAGTGGCTGGTCTTTGATGCAATCAGTTTATTGTATTCTCAAAATCAAAAGAGAACTTCAGGAGTGTCAGCTATAGTGCTATCATGCTCAGTTAGGAAAATGGCATAAAATACGGATAACTAGCTTCCCTTCTGACTCAGGCCAAGCTCTTCTTGGATCTGGTGTGGATGAGTTTGGTTAGAAATTCTGAAGACTTGGTAATCCTTCATGTCCTCTCTTCTCTATAAAAAGTACTTTTAAGTGTGTGAAATATTTTATTAATACCCTGGGTTCAGTTGCTAGCTGGTTGCTTTTAATATTTGAATACTCCCACTGTGAGATCTAAGCAGCGCAGTGCCTGGTGTTTCTTGAAAAGCTTTCCTGATGAATCTTAGCCTGTGTCTTCTCTGACAAAATGGACTGGTGAGGTGAGATGAGCAATCATGCCATCTTCGGAGTTTGATCAATGGGTATCGTCAACAGGAATTATTCAGGCCCTCTCCTTACAAACACGTAGACATTGAATTTTTTATAGTACAATATTGTGTGTGTGTGTAATTCAATGACTGTGTGAGACTCTTTGGAATGACAAGCAAACCAATAACAACTTGACTCCCTCCTCCCCTTTATAGCCCCCCTTTTTGTCACAGAGTCTGATAGTCTGATGTTTAACAAGCATCTGTGGACCAGTGGCCTGCATCTTAGGAACACATTTGATGAGCATCTGTTGCTTTGTCAATTACTGCCTGATTGGCCTGTAGAATCCTAGGTTTATGGAAGCTTAAAGAAGTGCTTTAGATTTCCCTCTTGAGTTTATCCATGATTTAGTTAAGGTGTTAAGAATTGTGTTTTATGAAAGCAGATTGGTGGTTGCCAGGGGCTGGGGGAGAGAGGGGTGGGGAATAACTGCTTAATGAATATGCAGGTTCCTCATTTTAGAACTAGACAGAGGTGATGGTTGTATAGCATTGCAAATGTATTAAATGCCACTGAATCGTTCACTTTTAAATGACTGATTTTTATGTTAAGTGAATTTCACTCCAATTAACAAAATATGAAAGAATAAATAGTGTTTTAATGGTGTGGTCTCCTGAGCCTGGATGTGTGTTTTTTTTTAAGTTTCAGAAACATGAGTTAATTTGATAAAAAGATGACAGAAGTCTGAATTTGAAAATCCTAAAATGAAAGGTTTATGCCACAGATTTAGAAATAACACAGAAGACACGGGCTGCAAACATTATTTAAAAAATCGAATTCCTGAGACTTCCCTGGCGGCCCAGTGGTTAAGACTCCGCGTTTCCACTGCAGGGGCCGCAGGTTCGATCCCTGATCGGGGAACTAAGATCCCGTATGCTGCGCGGCGTGGCCAAAAAAAAAAAATTGAATTCCTATTTTTTACTTATACAGTGAAAAACCCCACATCGAAAAGTGATTGATTTTAGTTTTTTGCTAAATTGGATCTACTGCAAAGTCCAGCCAGATTGACGTTATAGAAATGGTGGCCTTCAAGGAAATTAGAGAAAAAAGGATTTGTTTGAACAGTGTCATTATCAGCTCCACCTGAGAAGGAAATGACCTGGGGGAGATGGTGTCTTTCTCTCCTGTTGGGCGCCCTGGTATTGACAGATCCATTAGTGGATGCAATTAGAAAAGCAAAGTTGGACTTTGAGTAATTAGGTTAAAGTCACAAATGATTGCTGGGCAAAATCATAGGAGCTGTTGCGGGTCAGCCTGTGTTGCCTGCTGTAGAGACTTGAGTGAGATGTGAGGTCATTGTGCACAGCGCTTTCTTTCTTGTGTTGGAAGCTGGTACCTTCCCTGTAATGAAGTTTGAAGTAGAAGAAACATCGCTTTGGCTCTTCTGCAGATGTCCGAAGGGCTTCGTTTCCAGGGAGTAAACAGGGCTGCAGAATGTTTCTGCTAAACAAACATAGTCATAGCAAAAATACAATCTCCTTTATCCCAGGAGTGTTAAGAAATATGTGGTTTTGTGGATTATGCTTTTTCCCCTGTTTTCTTTCTTTTTAAACTCCTGGAATAATGGTTTATTTATTTATATGGAGTTATTTTCTGAAACAAAAAAACCCCACTTATTTCAAAACAAAACCTTTGGACTCTCATGTTACCCAAAATACCTTTCTAACAGTACTTTCTGTGTTTTGATTTTAAAAAAAGCCTCTTATTGGTAATTGAATGAGGGAAAAAAAGATTTCCAAGGGATTTGAAATATAGTTATGTGGTTCTAACCTCTTTGTTCATGTCTACATCAGTATAGAAAAGGGAGGGATTTGGAATTAACATATACACACTACTATCTATAAAATCGGTAACCAACAAGGACCTACTGTATGGCACAAGGAACTATACTTAATATTTTGTAATAACCTGAAAGGGAAAAGAATCTGAAAAAGAATATACATATATGTATGTATGTATAACTGCATCACTTTGCTGTACACCTGAAACTAACACAACATTGTAAATCAACTAACTTCAGTTTTAAAAAAATGTGATATATACATACAATGGAATATTATTCAGCCTTAAAAAAGAAAGAAATCCTGACGCATGCTGCAACATAGATGAACTTTGAAGAAATTATGCTAAGTGAAATAAGCCAGTCACAAAAGGACAAATATATGATTTCCCTGGGATGAGGTACCTCCAGTAGTCAAATTCATAGAGACAGAAAGTAGAAAGGAAATAGAGGCATGTGTCAAATACCTGCGGACATGTCCTTGAAGACTTGGATAAGTCGTGATGATGTGGGAATGAGCACACTGGTAAGCTGGTCATTGCCTGACTGGCAGTCACACCATCCCTTGGCAGTGCCACCATCAGGGATGGGAAGGGCGTGGGGCATCCATCCTCCCACGTTTATCAAATGCCCCAGCCAGATACTGCGACCTACCAGGTCTTGGCTTTGGGCCATATGGGGTGGAAAATAAAATAGGACTTACTTGCCAAATCTAAAGATTAGGAGAGTTTCTATGAGGATCAAGATTTCTGACTTCTTGAAGGTAAGAATTAGACATTCTGGCACCAATGGGCCCACGTGCCCATTGGCGGTAACCAAGCTAGAAAGACAAGATGCCACCCCCTTGGGGAGGTGGGCCCTCCGTGTTCACTGCTCATCCCCTGGCTCTGTCTCTTGCTTACTTTATCCGTCTGGGCCCTGGGGCCCCAGTTCCTGGCCTTGGGATCTGTCCCAGACCTGCTACAGGTCATAGGATGAGACCCAGCCCCTGCCAGGCTGGAGAACCAGGCTTTGCACAGCAGCAGCATGAGTCCCCGTATGGGAAGAAGACAGCTCCCTGAGCGGGAGCACAGGGATGTCCAGCCTGGACCCCGGCTTGCAGGCTGATTGCTGTGAACCAAGTGTGTGGAACAAGACAGTTTAGAAAGTGGAGAGAAAAGTGTGACCTTCAAATGGGTGTTGGGCCCTAATGGTGACACTTCCTCAGACTGGAGGGTAACACTGGCCCATCAGTGCCCTCATCTTCAGCGGTGACTTTTATCCTGCTGCACCAGCAGCAGATTCTCTTCCTGCCTCTCTCTCCGTCTCTCTACCCACCCAAACATGTGGTTGTTCCTTATTCTCATTTTGGCTCTGGTTTGGGAGGACTCTTTCAGTTCACGTTGGAAACGTTTATTGTATTCTCCAATGTCACTTTTTAGTTAGAAACTTGTACCTTAGTCTCCAAATTGAAATGATAACATCATTGCATTTTAAAGTTGGAAGCTCCTTTTGGAATTGCCTGTCCGGGGTCTTCATTTTAAAAATGAGGGACCCAAGAGATGGGGTGGGAATTACGTGACTTGCCCAAGGTTATGTAATTTGTAAATGAAATCAGGCAAATATTGCAAAACGAAAATAGTGGAGAGGTCATTCTGATGGGTGGGGTGAGAAATAGACCAAGAGCCCACGATTGGTCTGTTCATCCAAACAGATAAGTCATTCCCTTGTTTGTTTTCCTAGTAGTAATACTGGGGGATTGGTCACTTTACAAGAACCAGGGTTTCTTTTTAAGGTTAAGGTTCAAAAAGAAACGTGAAATTAGGCCTTTAATCACGTTTACAGTTGGCGCTGTTTTTTTTTTTTTATTATAGGATAGTTGAGATTCATTTTTATTTGTTTTTTTAACCATGAAGCTCAACTTTGACAGCATGCATACCAAAAATTAAAGCTATAAAATTGCTGAGTTTTGACAGGAGATACATTTTTAGATTTGAAGATAAAAATTTTAAAGGTATTATGTTTCATTCAGGAAGCATTTAGCTATAAAGTGGTTGATTGACTAATATTTTTAGGGCACTGATTTGGCGCGTGGAGGTGAAGGGCTGTGGATGGGGATGGGGAGGATTTAATGTCCCAGCACCGAATTGTCATCAGCCGCTGCAGCGGGCCAGTCCATCGCCACTCCCAGCACCACTGAACTCCGTTGTTCGGAGCTCCATCGATTACGCATGCATCCTTACACATGTAAGGATCCCATGTGATCCTTACAACCACTCTCTGATGGAAGACCGGCCCACGTTGTCATCTCCGTTTTATACGCGGAAACTGACTGTTCACAGGCCCGGGATGGATGCCAGTGTGAAGCATAGCTGATCCTAGAATCCCAAGTCTTCTAAACATGTCAACTGCTTTTATTCATTTTTTAAATTATAGGATCATGCATAAGAGGAAAGAAACATACAAATTATAAAAATCTTGGCACAGGTTTATTTTACTGTAGCAGAAAGAGTCTGAAATACTCGAAACATTTACAAAATACCGACCTGTAGAGACTGATTTTGAGGTCTCGTATTTGATGACTCACAGATGCTCTTTATGTACAGTTTTATGAAAGAAGAGGGGATCTTTGTGCCGTGTGGTATTTTTAGGTCTGATGGATATTATAAAATTACCCTCCAGAAGGGCTTACACTCCTACCAAAAGTCCATTCAGTTTTTTAAATAAAACAACCAGTGTCTGTGCCACACACGCTTCTGTTGCTTCGTCATCTCCTGACAGCGCAGGAGACCTGCCCCTGGTTCCCCTGGAACAACCTACATACAGGCCCACTCCTGTCATTCGCAGGGCCGCGGACAAGAGGGCAAGAGATGTTGGGCTGGGCCGGCACTAGGGTGAGGCAAGTGAGACAACGTCTTTTACAAAGAGGAGATCAGTAACAGGGCTGTGCCGAGCTTGAGGCAAAAGAAAAATCAATAATACGGATGCTGTCTTTAGTAAAATTTTTGATAGTTTGTTCATTATGGACTTTCGGCATTCATGTTCACTTTTTAACATATTGCATTTAATGTTGATTCGTACTGGTTACTGAGTTTTTGGTGCTCCTTAAATGTTGCCCCCGCAACAGTGTCTCCCCACTCGCCTTGCCCTAGTCTCTGTGCCGCCTTGGGCCTGGGGGTGCACACAGACTGGGGGAGAAGCCTGTGCAGACCGTCGCAGTGGGCCTGGGGCTGCCACGGCAGGGACAGCCAGGGTCCTGGCTGTGTGGAGTTGGGGTGCAGGTCACAGGTGGGTGTGTGCCCTTAGATCCATAGGTTCTCTGCCCTTTGGAGGAGTGCCAGAGGGAAACCCTCTAGAAGGTAGTTCTCAGCCTCTTAATCTCCTCGAGGGCTTGTGAAGACATAGATGGCTCCGATTCCGATTCAGTAGGTCTGGGGTGGTGCCCAAGGGTCTCCATTTCCAAGGATTTTGGGTGTTGCCTCTGCTGCTGGACGGTGGGGCAGGCTTGGAGAGGCTGCCTCTCTGGCCCGCCGAGTTGCTGTGCCTAGGAGTGTGGACGGGCTCAGCATTCTTTCCAGACTTACCTTCAAGATTTTTTTCTATCTGGCGGCATATGTAGAATGTACTCTTCAAGGGAAAGATTGCATGCTTTCCAGCTTTCCCGGCCAGCCTTATCTTTGTCACTGTTATTCATGGCGATTTCTCCAGGATGCTGGACACTTGCTTTAGAATGAATCATTGCTGTAGATTTTTCTTCCTGTAAATTTCTTGCCTGATGTCTGGAAATGACGGCTACAGTGGCTGATGTTAAGAGTGTTCTTAAGTACCCCTAGATTTTGTTTTTAAGTTTGTTTTAAAGTAACACAATATTTTAAAAAATACATTAAAATTTTAAATATTTTTCACATGTAAAGAAGAAAATTAAAATGTCTCATAAACCCTCCACCCAGATGATTGCTGTATTGACGGTAATAGTATTGAAAGTACAAAATAAAGTAAAAACTACTTTCTCATCCTCACCTCCCTACTCCAGTCTCTCCAATATTGATGTTTTTGTTATTTCTTCCAGAAAAAAATTTTATTCATGTCTATCTATCCTTCTAATTTTTTTATACTAAAGTATCCTACGATAAACACTGTTAGACACCTTGTCTCTTAACTTAGTCATGAATCTTGGGCACATTTTCATCCGCATGTAACACATATTAATGGTTCAGAGGATTCATCATTGGGGTGTCCCAGTGTTGAGCTAGCCCTTCAATGAAGAACTCCTTGGTTCTAGGTTTCTGCTGTTGTGATGACCCTGTAGTGAATATCTTTGCCCATATATCTTGAGAAACATTTCGGAGTCCAGCCATAGGCATAATACTCAGTGGCGAGGTTGCTGGACAAAGTGCAAATGCACTTTTAGGATTGAGGGAAAATACCACATGGCCCTCCAGAAAGGTTCACCACTATCAACCGCCATGAGCATGAGTGTTTCTCCAACATTCTTGCCCACGATGGAGATCACAGAAGTAAAAGAAGAAAAAAAAATCAATTTAAATAGCAATAAAATATAAAATAACTAGGAATAAACTTCACAAGTGTGCAGTATGTATGTGAAGAAAATTTTAATATGCACCCGAGGGACCCCAAAAGAGTCTTGAATAAGGGAAAATCATGCAATGTTCTTGGATGGAAACTTGTAGCATGATGAAAATATCCATTCTCGGGAGGTTGATGTTGTTAACTTTCTGTAAGATATTGTTTGGCTTCAATTTCCAATTCCTGTGGATTAAAAATATAATCAAATAGTGTGAGGGGGAGCAATAAATTAGGAGTTTGGGATTAACATATCCACACTACTATATATAAAATAGATAACCTACAAGGACCTACTGTATAGCACAGGGAACTATATTCAATATCTTGTAATAACCTATAATGGAAAAGAATCTGAAGAAAAATAGACATATATAGATATGTATAACTGAATCACTTTGCTGTACACCTGAAAGTAACACAACATCGTAAATTAACTATACTTCAATTTAAAAAATGGTTAAAAAGAAAAAAAATCCATTCTCTCTCAGTTCAGCTATAATTTGAACATGATCCGATAATAGTATCAACAAGATTTTTTTTTTGAGGGACAGTTTGATGAGCTGATTTTAAAGACCATTTGGAAAAGCAAATAATTGAGAAGAAACAGGAAGATTCAGAAAATAAACAGGAAGATAGGAAGATTCAGGAAATAGCCTGACCAGATTTTAAAACATAATATGAAACTAAAATTGTTAGATTAATAGATCACAGTCATAGACTTAAATATACTTAAGAATATAACATATGATAAAGGTGACATCTCAAATCAATGTGGAAAAATGGATAAACTGGGGGGTGGGTGGGAAAGGTTGAATTCATATTGCATAAATTCCAAATGGAGCAAAGATTTACATGCAAAAACTGAAATATTACTACAGGAAATCACAAGAGAATTGTTTTCTATTCCAGGTCTCTCTGCTATGACATAAAACTCAGAAGCCATTGAAGGCAAGATTGATAAATTCAACTTTATTAAAAAAAATTATTCATGGAAAAACCCATGTCATGCAAAGTCAAAAGACAATAATTTGGGAAAGATATTTGCAACTGTTATTACGAATAAGAACTGAATTTCCTAATATATAAAGAGTTACTACAAATCAATAGAAAAAAGACCGATAACCCAGTAGAAAACTAGGCAAAGATTTTGAACAGTTAACAGAAAAGGCAACATAAATAGCATTTAAACATGATACGTTTAATAAGAAAAAATACAAATTACATAATGAGAAATATAAATTACCACCTCACAGGGATCATTTTTTTCGCTGTGAGATTAGCCAGGGCGTGGGAAAAGAAATACCTTTGTGGGGCTTCCCTGGTGGTGCAGTGGTTGAGAATCTGCCTGCCAATGCAGGGGACACGGGTTCGAGCCCTGGTCTGGGAAGATCCCACATGCCACGGAGCAACTAGGCCCGTGAGCCACAATTACTGAGCCTGCGCATCTGGAGCCTGTGCTCCGCAACAAGAGAGGCCGTGATAGTGAGAGGCCCGCGCACCGCGATGAAGAGTGGCCCCCACTTGCCGCAACTAGAGAAAGCCCTCGCACAGAAAAAATGAAGACCCAACACAGCCATAAATAAATAAATAAATAAATAAATAAATAAATAAAAAGAACTATCTTCAAAAAAAAAAAAGAAATATCTTTGTACCTCACTGATAAACGTAAACCCTTACTGCACTGTGGAGGAGATTTGGCAGTCTCTAAAAAAATTACAATGCATTTATCTTGAGCCCAGCAATTCCACACCTAGGAATTAACTTTTTTAGGTATACTGTACATGAATGCATGTGAAATCATGTAGGAGTGGTGTTTTTCATTGCAGTATAACTTATGAAAGCAAAAGTTTGAATAATCTGTGGTACCTCACACAGTGGAGCAGTTGTGCAGCTGTAAAAAGAATGAGGAAGAGCTCTGTGTGCTGCCATGGAATGATCTCCAAGAAAAGGATACTGTTAATTGATAAAAATGGATAAAAAGCTGGGTTGTAACATTATCCTACCATTTGTGTAAAAAAAGTGAGATAGATATATAGACTTATTTGTGTACAGATTCAGCGGTTATTAACATATATACAAAAGAAAATGGATAATACTGATTGCCTCTAGGGAAAGAGCCTGAGGGGCGGGGGATTGGGCTGGAAGACTTGTCACTTGAATCTGTTGACTTCTGAAATCTTGTCTGCCCTTCTCAAAAAGGTTTTTTTAAACCCCAATTTTAAACTAATTCAATAGGGGGAAAACATTTATTTGTTTTGTTATGCATAGTTCTAATGTTGAGTTAATTTGAGTGTCCTTTCAAGTATTGATTACCCTTTTATGCTTTTCAGGCAATTGCCTGTTTGTATATTTGGCCCATATTTCTTTTTCTTGTTTTTGTTCTTGTTTCTGTTTTTTGCCTGTTAAAGAAATTACCCTTTAGTCTTAAGTGGCACAGAAATGTTGTTTGGTCTGTCTTTGGACTGTGTTTTGCTGCTGCTTTTTGCCACCCGGCAATTTTACGTTTGTTTGCAGTTGTCATCGTCTTGGGATCCTCCTCCTTCTTCATTTCTTTTTAATTTTCTGAGGGGGTGGAAGTGACTTTTCCAGTGTGATCTCTGAGAAACTGGCTCTAATTTTAAGCCATCCAATCATCAGTACTTAGGGATGAGTTGGAAATTAACCAGCTGTTTTGTCGGTTTTTTTGAAGACAGTAGTTAAGATGGGAACAAGACTCATGTGACTGAGAGGCGACCTGGAGATTTTCTGCTGAGCTGAGGGGAGAGGGATGTGGATGGGGTGGGGTGGCCAGTCTGGGTGGGTCTCTGATGAGCCTCCCCTCTCTCCACTCCCAGCCGAGCTCCCACGGGCCTCGGCCGTGAGGCTGGCCTCCCTTCGTGACCTGCCCGCGCAGCTGCTGGAGCTGTACCAGCAGGGCTTCTCGCTGGTGGCCCTGCACCCCTTCGTGCAGCCAACCCATGAGCGGGAGAAGACGCCCCTCGAGCACATCTTCAGGGCCATCCTGATCAAGAAAGCCGACAGGTAAGGCCTCTGAGGGTGGGCGGTTAGCTTAGCATCATGAGGTGCCTAATGTGTGTTGAATGAAGAAGGGAGGGGAAAGGATTAGGGTTTGCGGGAGTGTGTGTGTGGAGTTTGCATCTGTTCCCAGGGCCTCTGCCCTCTGACAGGTAAGGCCAAACATTAGACAACCAAAGAGTTTCATAGCGTCTTGCAACTGTCCACACCAGACGGCATAAGTAGAGAATCCACGTTACATCCTTTCCTCCTTTAATTTACTGGATTACACTCAGCTAGAAAACTGTCTCCTTGAGCTGTACTCCCAGAAGAGAGCAGCTAGGGAAAGTATACTACTATTAATCTGCAAAGCATGGCTGGATGACACACTTTGGTTAGAGGCTGTCTACAAACTTCATATCTTCCCCCAAACTCCAGAAATACTTGAGTATTTTGAACCCATCATACTTTCTGTCAATCACTTGGGAGGAAAAACAAAATTCACTTGAATCAAGTCCTGTAATTGATTTGGTCTTGATTTTGATTTTCAGGGCTTGGACGATGTTTTTCAATATGGCTTTCCCAAGAATGCTTACTCTTATATTTTTATTGGGTCTAATTAGGAAAAGAGAGGTAGAGATTGGTTTTTCAAAAAGAGCAATATTAATTTTAAATGCTTTTTAAAAAAACGATGAAGGGGCGCAGAGGGATAAACTAGGACCTTGGGATTAACATATACATACTACTATATATCAGTATAAAATGGATAACCAACAAGGACCTACTTACTGTGTAGCACAGGGAACTAAATATTTTGTAATAACCTATAAGGGAAAAGAATCTGTAAGAGAATATACATATATATGTATCTAAGTCTGAATCACTTTGCTGTACACCTGAAACTAATACAACATTTTAAATCAACTATACTCCAATAAAAATAAATGAGTGAATAAATAAATAAAAACAATGAAGGTGGGATAGAAAGCACATTATGTTTCTGCTGCTCTTGTAAAAATAAAAATTGAAAGCCTGGCAAAGGAAATCAGATCTGTCTTTTGGCCAGTTATCGTGGGAGAAATGACAACATGTGCTGTATT
Source organism: Eschrichtius robustus (assembly GCF_028021215.1). Taxonomy (NCBI): domain Eukaryota; kingdom Metazoa; phylum Chordata; class Mammalia; order Artiodactyla; family Eschrichtiidae; genus Eschrichtius; species Eschrichtius robustus. The sequence goes on from NC_090829.1 coordinate 10,742,411, forward strand.
TCAAAAAGAGAGAGAGTAGAACAACTGCCCGTCTTCCTCGCTTGCTTTGCCTGCTGAACAGACGTTTGGCTGGTGATCTCAGGAGGGACAGCTGTGGGACGTGAGGCTGTGTGACGAAGACGGACCCCTCTCTCCTGGCCAGCAGAGTTCTTTACTTCTTCACGGCTGATCGAGCTCTGGGGCGCTCAGTCCATGTTAATTTACGTTAGAATTTGAAGTGAAAGGTGGCGTCCGCCTTTGGTAACATCCAGAATTACCATGGTTTTTGCAGAGTGAAACTTTTCTCAATGTCTGCCTTTTTTGCACATTGGTTTCTTTATGTTGAGTGGCAGTGGGTCAATATCTGGTCAATCACAAGAGGAAATTGTTCTGGGAGCCCTAGTGGTTTTAGGTCCCACTGACACATGGGACGTATGACAATAGGTCTCACTTATTGAGCGCTCACTGTGTGCCAGGCTTTGTAAGTATCACAGCATCCTTATAATCAGCCTATGAGGTAGGTACTGCTTTTATTTCCATCTTAAAGACGAGGAAGCTGAGGCCCAGACATGGAGTTAGTTATCAAGGTGGCAGACATGGCAGCAAACATCCTCCCCGGCAGGCTGACTCCTGTACCTGCATGCGAGCCCTGATGTGAAGCACCTGATGTGTTCCTGCACCCATGATTCTGTGGATGACCACTTTATGAAAAGAAGTGGGAGAGTGCATATTTGATTTTTAGATAAGGTGGTAATTTCTGTACTCTACCTTTCCTCCATTTTACCACTTAACAGTCTTCAAATAAATCAGAATTTCAGAAAAGAGACAAAATAAGACCAACTTACCATGTGCCTTCCTAGTTACCTAAGACATTCATTGGGCTCCAGTGTTTCCGTTCCGTAGGCCATTCCATTGGCCTTGATGTGTGGAGGGGACAAAAGTCCGCTCTGGTCAGGACACAGGAGTATCCCTCTGTATAATGCCACTATAGGTGACGCTAGCACAGGACTTGCCATGAAGTCAGCAGATCATAAATGAACTTGATTCTAAATGTGAAGGTGTCTTTTTTCCCCTGCTCTGGAGCAGCCCTTCTCAAACTTTGATGTGCCTTCTTTGAATCTCCTGGGGATATTGTTCAAATGCAGAGTCTGATTCAGAAGGTCTGGGGTGGGGCCTGGTACTCTACATTTCTAACACGTTCCCAAGTGATGCCGTTGCTGGTGGTCCGTGGACCACACTTAGAGTAGCAAGGGCATAAGGACCTGTCTGCTTCTGTCTGGCTCAGTGCCTGACACTCACCAACACCACTTGACTCCCAGGGAGAGTTTTGAGCATCAGGAAAGGGGAGAAAGCACATAGGGCACCTGATTGGAGGGCCTGTGTTCTGTGCTGCACTTGGCTCCTAACAGGTGATGTCGTGTAAGGGGCACATCAGTAGATTTTTCTGGGCCTCCATTTTCTAGCTGGTACGATGTGGGATTTGTACTAAATGATTTGCAGGACCTGAGCCAACTCTATATTGTAGTCTGATTGGATGAAGTGGGCAAGAAAGCTTCTCTGCAGGAATAAGAAATAAACGATCCCATTTTAGGCATAGTTCATTACAAGCCAGCGGTGGAGCTGGGGCGTTCAGTAGGGGTTCTTTCCTCCCGCTGAGGACAGGCCCTGAGCTAATGAACTTACTTTCCAGAAGAGAAAATGGGTCAAGCTATTAAGAAGAAGGAGGCATGGAGGGTTTTCAAGAAAGGGAAGATGACATTGTCCTTGAGTTTGAGTTCACTCTATCCAGAGTGTCTGGACCACCTGCCTGGATGACTTTAATGAACATTCCAGCTCCTTAATAAGCAGATACAGAGGAAGAATTGCTTGGATAACTTGGTGCCAGATCTTTGAAACTGGCCCCCACCCTTTTAAAGGAAGTTGCAAAAGCTTGGTAATTTGCCAAGTATGGTAATGAGAATGGTAATTTGCCATTCTCGTGACAAAAATGACCAAGAGAATTTCCCCCACTTCTGTTTAGTATTGCATTATACAATTTTAAAGTTCAGGCATTTTCTCCCCTAGCAAATGCAATGACTGTATGTTTTTGCATCATGAGGAAAAGACCCCATGCTATGAAAAATAAACAAACAAAACCCAGCAGAACATTTTCTGTATCAGTAGGGAGTTGTTTGGTTTTTTTTTTTAAGTATTGATTTTAATCTAATGTTCATAAGGCAGCCTTTAGAAGCTCATTACCTGGTCTTTTTTTAAAAAAATTATTTAATTAATTTATTTTTGGCTGTGTTGGGTCTTCGTTGCCGCACGCAGGCTTTCTCTAGTTGCAGCGAGCGGGGACTACTCTTCGTTGTGGTGCACGGGCTTCTCACTGCGGTGGCTTCTCTTTGTTGCGGAGCACCGGCTCTACACGCCTGGGCTTCAGGAGTTGTGGCTCACGGGCTCTAGAGTGCAGGCTCAGTAGTTGTGGCGCACAGGCTTAGTTGCTCCACGGCATGTGGGGTCTTCCCGGACCAGGGCTTGAACCCGTGTCCCCTACATTGGCAAGTGAATTCTTAACCACTGCACCACCAGGGAAGTCCAGTAGGGAGTTTAAGTGGTAAAAAATGAAACAAAGGAAATCTTGTGTGATTAATTTTTAATATGGGCAGTTAATGGTATTTTTCACCAAGTCTGCCAAAGTTCTGACAGCTATAGATGCCGGTAAATGAAATGATTAGCTCTCAAAGAGGAGGTAAATGCCTTGGTTAATATTGTCTAAGTAGACAATATTGAAAGAGCTGTACATAAACTTTTTAGATTACTATCAGTTTAAATCAAGTTCATTAGCAAGAATCATCATGGAATGACTACTTGAAACTTGGATATCAACCTTAATGTGTTTGAAAGGTGAACATAAAGTTTGTAGCAAATAATTAGCCTTTGGGGTCTGCAGTAAGAGCAGGAAAAAAACCCCAGAACCATACAAGCTTGCATTCACTCACTCACTCATTGAGTCATTTGCAGACATTTAGCTTGTGCTCTTTGTAGGGTATCGTGCTAGGGACTCTACCTGGTGGAAAGGGAGAGGATGCAGGTGCAAGATTCAACTGCCCGCGGAACCTGCCTTCCAGGTACCTGCAGTTTACCTGAGAAAATAAGACATCCCTCACGCCATGGGAGTTTGGAAAAAGGAGAAGTCACCTCCTGCTGGAAAGAAAAACTAGGGAAATGTTTCAGGAGGAAACATTTCTTTCAGGTAGGCGTAGGAGTAATATGTCTGAAGTGGGAAGAGTTCATTCAAGTCTCATAATGAAATGTTTTCTAGTGAATTTTGAGTAATTTGAGAGCATCATGGACAGTCTAACTGTATCATCAGTTATTCCCAAAGCACAGTGCAGTAATGTTCCTCTGAGGCCTCTGCCATTTTGATAAATTTCACTTCAATCCATGAAAAATTGCCTGATCCTTTCTTCTGAAAATTTTGATAACTGCCATTCCATTTTAAGATGGCAGGCCAAACCACACATCTGACTCAGTTGTTCTTGATCCTAAGTGTGTTCAATTGAGTCAGTCAGTGGCTTTGAAAACTGACTCAAGAATGAATAGCCGAATATGAGATATTTGGTGTGTAAGTAAAAGGGCGATTGTACTTCCTTCTCTCAGGTCTTTCTTGGGAACACAGAGTGATTTGCAACAGACAATGTAGTTGCATTCACTCTGATTTCTAAGTACATTTAAGTTGTCCTTCGTTTTCTTCGGGCAGTTTTCCTTAGAACGAGTTGCCAAAGATCTTAAAACATGATGGCTAAGAGAAGTCAGTTATTAAGATGTCACTCTGATGTTTCATGAGTGTGGGTTTAATTCTAGGTCACTTTATGGCTGTAGACATAAGTACAGAAATGCATTGTGCCACTCCATTTTTCAGCTGTTACAGACTGTCGTTGTTCACACACAGAGCTAGTTCAGGGTGTCATTGATGTGTTTTTTCATCACTAATGGGTTGAAGCCATTTGGGTCCAGGTACCCTGGAATAATGCCTTATATGGTACAGGGAACCAGGACATATGTGCCCTCTGTCGACATTCATCAGGTGCCTTTTGGCTTAGGGTCAGGGAGTGGGGCACACAGAGGAGCTGCAGCTAATGCAGGGGGTGGGATTCCGAAACCCTGGTGGAGGGTGAAAAACGCATATAATCAAAGCTGCCCTTGAAAATCTCTTTAATTGCCCGTGAAATGTAATCCTGTAGCATCTCTCTACCCGATGATGCGGGCTTTCCTTCAGGACTAGATCAGATTGGTGTTTCCAACAATGAGCCCCGTGGGGAGTAAGTCGGTTTGGGTTTAGAGTGAGTGTTCATTAGAATCACACCTAGGGTGGTGAGATGCTTGCACCCAGAGAGGCGTCTGTGGGAACTAAGATAGAGAGAAGAGGATCTCCCCCCTCGCCCTGCCCCGCCCGCCGCTGTCTCACATCCATTCTGGAACACATCTGCCTGAGACTAGAATAACTAACACCGCTTTAAGTGGTAAACGTTTCCGCCCTTTGAGTTAGATTTTTCTAAGATAAATGAGCAAAGATCGCTCTAAAGAGCTCCCAGCTCTCAAGAAACTTATCTGCTAGGAAGATGTAAAGTCTATATGCAATTATGTGAATTATGCATATGTGAATTATGTGAATGCCCAGCTTAATCTATGGGTCTTGGTTTTTGTCTCTCACCTGGAATGTGTTAATGGGGGGGGGGGCTTCAGAAAGGGAGGCTCCGTGACTCCCATGGGCTCTGGGTCTGGACTGATGGGTAGATTTGAACAGGGGCACCAGGGGTGGGAAGGGCCTCCCAGGCAGGGGGACTGGCCCAGGGGAGCATGGAGCCTGGAAAAGCAGACCACGGATGATGTGGGGTGACTGGAGCGTGAGGTCCAGAGGGAGACGGGGAGAAAAGGCGTGAGAAGGGTGAGGGCCTGGATCAGGAGGCCTCTGATGGCCGGGCTAAGGAGTTTGAACTTTATCCTGAAGTCAGTGGGGAACCACTGCAATATTTCTGTTTTGTTTTAGAGGAACAACCATTGGAAGTGCTGAGTTTCCAAAAGCCTAAGAGGGGAGGAAAACGGAAGCTAAGAAAACATGGCACCTGTCATGGTGGGAGGTGATGGGTAGCTAAAGTCGCTTGTAGTGAGAAGGTGAGGGTATGTGTCCCATAGGAGGAAATATTGGATTTAATATTTAGCTAGAAAGGGACAGCATGGAGGAAGAGGGAGAATCGAAGTCTAAGTGAGCTTTTGACTCCGAGGGGCTGGGAGGGGTAACTGGAGGGGGCAGGGGTGGGGAGGGGAGGGGATGTGTCTGGGTGGGGTTTTCCCAGGAGCAGACCCCAGAGGAGGCTTCACATGCAAGTGATTATTAAGAAAGTGCTCCCAGGAGGAATCAGGAGCAGGGTCGTGGGGCAGGGAAGGGGAGGTAGCCAGCAAGGGTGGCTGGTCCTCTGGGGAGCCGTGAGTCCACCCTGAGGCTGGGGAGCTGGTTCTCACACTCCTGCATCCAGGAGCTGTTGGCCGTGAGCTTCCCCAGACACTTCCAGGTCTGGGGCACATCCAGGTGAAGCAGCTCCAATAGCCAAAGATGACTGCAAATCACGCAGAAGCTGGGGGGACACGCAGAACCGGGAGGGGGGATGGGAGGGACCTGGGTGGAAAATGGAAAGCATCCACCGTAGGAGGAGATGAATGGCATCAGTTTGGTCGTATCGTGTTTTGGCTGTTGCTGGTGACACATGTCCCTGGGAGGTGTCCCCCGGGGAGCCGGGAGCCAGGAGAGAAGGCCGAGCTGGGGGAGGCTGTGGAAAGCCATGTGAGGCCGGGATGACCCCACTTCTGTGCTGCTGACCGAGCCCCAGCTGCTGTGGTCCTCATTTTCCGTACCAGATGCTTCCAGTGATTCTTAGAAGGGATGCAGTGGCTTGCTGAGAGCTGTGCTGACTTGGCTCTCTTCCAAACTGACCATATGCTTGGAGCCTGAGAAGTTTTTCCTCTCCGACTGCACCAGCAAGCTGTTCTCACAAGTACTTACGAGCAGCACAGAGGCTTAACTGAGTCAACTCTGGCTGCTCAGTGTCAAGTGACGCAGAGAGAGACAATTCTGTTGGCTTTTTGCTGTTTTATTTCTAGGAAAGCAAATCTCAGAGTGTTCAGCTTTCCCCCTTGTTTCCCTTCTTAGGGTAGGATTCTGAAATCTTGACGACTCTGCCTTTGTCCTAAGACAGGGGCTTACAACGCAGATGCCTACAGGGGCCAGGCTCCTCAAGTGAGGACTCTCGGGTATTGGAGAGCCCATGCCGATCTCTGCTCCGTTGTTGCCAAGTGTTGTCAGATCTTGTACTTTTTTTAAGAAAAGCCAGAAATCTGGATTTTTATGTGAAAACTTCTCTTTTTTAACTGTTGCCTCGCTTTTTCAAAATAACATTGTGTATCCCTGACCCACCCCACTGGCTGCCATCTTGTAACCTTTAAGATTTCTGTGTGGTGCTTGCTTTGGGGGAGTTCATCACCCACCCTTTGAGCTGCCTGTTCTCCTTTCACACACAGCAATCATCAGACTTCTGACTCTCTTGTTACTGTTTTTCGTATGTCTGCCCACCTCCCCTCCCCCTTGCTAAATCTTCTTTCGTCTTTGGATTCCCATTACTTACTTAGAGTGCCAGGTGCTGAGTAGGTGTGGGCCAATAGAACTTTCCTGAATTGAGTGGAATAAAACCGTGCCGTGGAATTTTGCTACCAACTTTCACTAAACGACCATAAATCCATTGAAAGATAGATTTGTCTGTGGTTTACATATCTAACCAGTACCAAAAGTGCATCTTGTTAATGTAGCCACACAGCAGCATGGACCCCGAGTAATGGAACACACACACACACACACACACACACAGAAGATCCTTTCATTGCCAAATAGCAGTGATTTGCCACAAGAGTAATGTACGTTATTTTTCACTCTTTTTTTTTTTTTTTTTTCTTTTTAAAAACCATCCAAAGGATGGCCTTCAAAGGAAGGGAAATCTTTGTGGACCTTTAGTGGAGTACAAATGCATTACCTTGCTGTATGGTCAGGCCAATAAAGATGGCTGCTCTCTCGCTCTCTGTACATCCCCTGCTTGACCAGTACCTGCTTCACCTATACCCTACTCACAGGAGTGACCTTATTAAGTACTTGCCCCAGACCCCAGCTCGTGGTGGTTCTTATCAAGGGACAGTAAGGGGGTGCCCCTCTGCTGGTTTCCCTGGTAACTGATGAGGCAGCCTGATGTAATCCCCCTATAACTGGTAACCTCCCCTCTCGCTGGGCGTGAAGCCTGCCTTCAGGTTCTGCCTGCCTTTGGCCACACAAGGTGTGGTGTCCCTCCAAGACCTTGCTTCAGATGTGTAAGCTCCCCCATCCATGAAACCACTGATGTCTCTGTTGGTGACTCAGGGCTCTTTCTTCGGTCTTAAGGTCTTAAAGCCGGGCAAGTGCAGGCCTTGTAGGCCTGCGGGATGCAGCCCAGCGATTGCCTTTTTTTTTATAGCCCACAAGATAACATGAACCTTTTCTTTGGCATTTGAAAAGGGCAGAATTGGGAAAGTACAAAATTATATTGGAACTGAACAGAAAATTCTTTTAAAAATTATAGCCGAGAGTGTCCTCTTTAAGAAGCCTTGTGTCTCTTCATGTCTAATTTCTACCAATTACTTTGACTCTTGGGAGATTTATGGGGCTTCTAGAAAGAGGTTTCATAATTAAATGAAATACACAGGGGCTGGGGGCGCCTTCTGGGATGTGCCCTAGAAAACGCTCACACGCGAGGCTGGGCTTCAGCCTGGGGCATCTGATTGCTGGAATCACACGTGGGGAGGAAAAGTAACGCTGGGCCTAGTGGTGATTGACACGTGTTACTGTGGTGGAAAAACCGCAGCAGCTGGTTTATTCCCAGAGAGCAGAAACTGAGGAAGGGGGACTCAAAGTTCTTTTCTTAAATCAGGAGGGGAATAAAGGTGTTTGTTTAGCGTGGAGGTTGTTGTTTGGGGTTCGGATTTCGGAAGGGTCCCGCTCTTTGCCCACAGCTGCCCCTCACTGCTGGCGTGGGAGCATCCTTCATCAGCTTTCTCAAGCTTCCCGAGGTGTCGGGAGAACTTGATTAGCTCTCCAGGGCTGCCGCCCGCCCCCTGAGGAGCTGTCCAGCCTCACTGAAGATTACCTTAATGTATCCCTCCTATTTTCCCGCCTCACTCCTGAGTGACACCCTTTTCTGGCGTGTTGAAGTTTCAGGATTCACTGTTAATTATTGTGTTTGCACTTTCCAATCTAATATGCCGGTGTAAAGCCACATTCTCTTGGGGAAAGAGAGTTTTTTCCCATCCACACCCCTAAATGGCTTGCCTACCTATTCTTCTTCTGTCTCTCCAAGTGTCGGTCTTTATCCCAGCGGAGAGAACAGGAAAGCCGTGCGTGGTTCGTGTGAGACCTCATTACCCTCCCCGGTTTGATCGCTGTCGTTGATTGCCTGTGTCTTTCCCCACATTTTATACTTTATTTATTTTTTTGCCTCCTCTGAGAGAGAGAATTAGCATACTAGTGATTTCCAGTCTTTCTCAGAAGTCGTTTGGAATGGCAGAGAACAGCGAGCAGATATCCAAAACGCAGCAGCACAAACACTACATTTCTTTGAAATTTCCCGTTGATCTTAAAACCTGCGCAAATACTACCGTACCATGACATGTCTGTGTATGTTTTAAAATAAAGTAAATAATAGCCCTCTCCTCCCACACTGTACACACAATCTTTAAATTAAAATGGACTCTAGGAAGGTTTATTATGTGACATTGCAGGTGGGTTATAGGGACACTTACTGTTATGAGGGCCATGTGCACACAATATAGGTCATTTGGTTGCATACAGTTTTACTTGTGTTAGATTTTTGTATTTGCACACCTATTCCATATTAGATTTAAGAACTCAGATTGTCTTCCTGGCAAAGTCTTTTTTGTCTTTACTCTTCTTTGTCAATCAGAGGTAACTTAGATTGTGTCTGTTTCTCAAGCTAAGAAAGATGCAGTGGGCATTACCAGTGTTGGGGCCTGGAAAAGACTAGTACTCATTCAATTTTGCATTTTTAGCTATGAATGCAGTGGCAGGTGAGAAATAACTTCCAGATCCATATAAGTACATTGTTAGTGATTGCAGCGTTCTTGAGATCTTGATGTAATGATTATCTCTATGATCTATCTAGCTGTTTTCTATAATTTTTTAAGTGGTTGAAAGATGGAACCATTTTACAAAGAGGTAAATGCTGTAATGTGATTTAGTGGAATACATCATTTCATTTGCTTCCTATTTGGCGACCACAGGATGGAACTTAAAATGGCTACAAAGACTTTAAAAACCAAATTAGTAACTCGTATTCATACAACACCTGTTTCTGAGGGCCTGAGAGCACTTTTGCTTCATTCCTGTGTGTGTTAAGTGTTATAATTTTGTCTCACTATGTCCTCATGATGGTTGTTTTTTGTCGTTAATATTTGTTGAAAACATTATTACGCGTTCAGCCGAGGTTTTAGACTTCCTCTACTTTATAGCTAAAAGGTACTATTATCTTCAGTTATTCCTTGCTTCCATTTTATATCCTAAGAAAATTAGACTGAAGAAGTTACTAATGACTTCTCAGTACTGAAGTGTGGGGCAGGTGAGTGGGAGGGTGTGGTGGGGATGGGACTTATGTTCCATCTTGAGGCTCATGGCTCAGAAACACACCATCTTTCAGCTCAGGGGCCTGGAGCTTATGGAAGGGTCCTCAGAGAACTCCCAGAATCCTCTGGGCTTCACAGTATCAAGGGTCCCCGTAGCAAGGCTATGGGACCACAGGCCTGGTTACCCCCAAGCTGGTTTCAGGACATAGGGCTGCCACTGCAAACCAGCTGGAGCCCCCCAAATGGCTCCATTCAGCAGGCTAACTGGGCCTTGTCAGTTTCTGCACTGAACAGTTGTATGCCAATGACGGTTCTAAGGCCATTAGTGCACTATTTCCCTCTGTTCCCTAAAAGCAAAAGCAAAATGTACTAGGTGTCTGTGTCTTCTAAGGTAGTGACCCTTGTAAGAGAGAATGAGGTGAGAACAATCTGTGCTCTGGGGGGATTTATAACAACTTGAAATTTTCATCCTCGACTTCTATAGTTTAGGTCCCCGAAATTGCTCTGTCAGGCAACCTGGATCTTAACAAAAAGGCAACAAAGAGCCCATTTTTCTTGTGAAGAACATTTATATGTTTGCAGGCACTTCTTTTTTTAAAAAAAATTATTTTGTTGAAGTATAGTTGATTTACAATATTTTATTAATTTCTGCTGTACAGCAAAGTGATTCAGTTATACATAGATATACATTCTTTTTTTCATATTCTTTTCCATTATGGTTTATCACAGGATATTGAATATAGTTCCCTGTGCTATACCATGGGACCTTGTTGTCTATCCATTCTGTATATAATAGTTTGCATCTGCTAATCCCAAACTCCCACTCCATCCTTCCCCCACCCCCCTCCCCCTTGGCAACCACAAGTCTGTTCTCTATGTCTGTGAGTCTGCTCTGTTTTGTAGATAAGTTCATTAGTGTCATATTGACATTTTAGACTCACAGGCACTTCTTAATATGATTTACCATTTATGTTATTGGCCATCATAGCTACCATTTATTTGTTGCTGTGGCCAGAGTCCCTGCTCTTTGCTTCATGGTGTGCCTTGTCTTTCCTCTTGAAAGCCAAGATGAAGAAAACGGTACTTTCTTCAGAGTCACCCTTCTGATGGCATGGAGGAGCCAGCTTTCTCATCAGGATCTTTCTACTTCTAACACTGTTCCTCTTTAACTTTGTAATCATTAGGGTTAGGGTTTGGGTAGGATTTCTCAGCCTACGTAGTTTCTCAACTGTTGACACTTTGGGCCAGGGACCGTCCTGTGAGTTGTAGGATATTTGGCAGCATTCCTGGCCTCTGCCCACTTGATGCCAATAGCAAACACCCCCCACTTCCCGCCCTTGCAGTTATGACAATCAGAAATGTTTCCGGATGTTATGAAATGCCCCTGAACAGGTAAAACTGCTGCCCCTAGCTGAGAACCACTGGATTAGCGTTAGGGTGTGAAGTAAGGGGTCTAACTGTATATTTTCTTCTACCTTTGTCAACAGCATTTATTGTATGAACCTAACTTGGTGAATGAAATGCCACCTTTATCATAGGTTGGATTTCTGCATACACCCTAATTTATTCCCTATTCTTTATTGTTCCTTGGATCTATTGATTGGTTTTTGTGCTAATCCCATGCTATTTTGATTACAATAAATTACAATAAATTTGTAGTGTATATTAATATCTAGCCAAGCACTATTTTTTTCAGGATCTTGGCAACTTTGTCATATTGATTTTTCCATATATAGTCTATAGTCTAAAGTTATTTTCTTCATTTCCCAGTAAACCCTGTTGAAATTGTAATTGCATTTACATACTAATCTGAGAAGAATTTCTACCAAGTGTTTTTAAGATCATAGAGTTCAATATTATTGTTGGAAGTACATTTTTTATTCTAGAGCTTTGTGATTATTCTGAAAATTCTATGCACTGTCTAGACCAGTGGTTACCAAAGGTGGTAGACATACCACACACCTATGTTGAAAGAGGATTGAAGCTTCTGTGTATGTTTATTTATACTGAAAAATTAGGAGAGAAATTATGCATTACCAATATTTAGCATTCAGGTTGAAGGTGACGCCCTGGCTGGATGTAGATGTCAGAGGGCCCCTGTCTGTACCAAGCGGGGTGTGACGGGGTGGATCCTGGAGAAGACTGGGGTCAGAGGAACATTTGCAGCTGAGAACCCAGGGAAGTGGATTTGTGGATTATTTTTTGTAGTTTTAACTAAGTTAGCCCTGATGAAATATACACATGGCTTAAAAAATTCCTGTAAATTCATTGTAGATTGAAGAGAACACAGAATACCAGTAATGTAAATGTGAAATTCTCCTCCCTTGCCCCTCCCTTATCTTGTTCTTTGTCCTTGGAGCACCACGCCTCTCTCCCTCTCTCTCTCTCTTTCTCTCTCTCTCTCTCTCTCTCTCACACACACACACACACACACACAAACACACACAAATGGCCACATCGATCCTTCTTTCACTGTGTGTAAGAGCTTTCTTGGTGACATAAAAAAATCGATGTCTACCTATTCCAATCTGACAAAAGATGGCCAAAGAATTTTAGACTCATCAAGAAGACATTTTGCAATGTGGATTTACTTCCACTCTTGTTAACAGTGAATCTAATTTCAAGTGTATTATTATGCCTTGGAATATTAATTACTAATAATAGGAGCCTATTGCGACTACACTTTTTAAATATTGCTTATTTCATCTGTTTCTCATCTTCTAAATGTTTTGTGTGTATTGTTTTCTAACACATGTAAGATGTTGGTACAGTAGTACTCAGGAGACTCTTACTTGAGGGTTTTACGATCAAAAGCTTTGGGACCACCCATTCACGAGGCTTCCAGGTCGCACTGGTGGTTCCCGAAGCAGTTCCAGTCTTTACCTTGGTCTGTGCACTGGCAGCCTCAGCGTCACCTGGCAGCCTCTTCGAAATGCAGATCCCAGGCCCCACCCACATCTGCGGACTCCGAATTTGCATTTTAACAGGATCCCAGGGGATCAATGTGCACATCAAAGTTTCAGAACAGAGCTAAGCTGGGCTTTTCTATTAGGGAGCCACTAGGCACATATTATCAATGAAAATTAATTAAAATTAAATAAAATTAAGCATTCATTCCCTCAGTGGCACTCGCCACACTTTAGGTGCTCAGGAGCAACGTCTGGGTAGTGGCTACTGTATTGGGCAGTGCAGAGATGGAACACGTCCATCGTCTAACTCAGCAGGTTGGAGGGTGTGGGTAGGAAGACCCAGAAAAGAAGGAAACGATGAGCAAACTTGAATTGGGATGTGTGCATTAACCGTAAATAAAGAAGAGACTTCCTGTCACTCAGCTGGACGTGGCTGATGAGAGTCTTAGGAAGGGCATTCACGTGTGTAGCTACTGCTGTTATTTTTGTTTGCAGATAATGTGACTTTTCTGAACCAGTAAGTACCAGGCAGACCTGCCTTTATTCAGTGTTATCTTTGTGAAAAAATAATATTTATGCATCAGTACTACTAGTCGTCATTTCCACATGTTTCAGAGTCAGCGAGGAGCCTTGCGGGGTTCATGAGAAAGCAGGACCCTGCCCCAAGTCCGATCCCCTGTGGCGGTGGTCCTCTTTGCTGTAGTCTGGTGTGGTGGGGATTGAATTTCTCCCACAGCTACATTATACAGGGACCACTGGGGGTAAAACTTGTTTTTCTTGCCTTTTAAGGTTAAAGGTGAACTCCTTGTGTTGTGCAGTCAGTGATGGCTTATCTACCAGAGAGCCGGCTCGAGCAGTAAAGAGTGAGGCAGGATGTGGCAAGATTTCTCTAGAATAAATAGCAGCCGTGGCTCGTTAGGGGCCCATGATGCCTTGCACCCGCTTGGCAGTGCACAGCTGCCTGGGAGAGTGTGCGGTTAGGGTATCATGTGCACATCTCCCCCGTCATCTCTGGAATGTTCCAGGGGATACCAAACCCTTATCCACAGATGGGGTGCATGTCTGTTGGTGAAAAAAACAAGGGAGAAGAAAGACCAGTGACCCATCTACGAGTTGTTTCCTTCTCTCTGCTTCCTACTTCAGCACTCCCCTGATAAACTCTGTAATTAGGTGCTTTATTGAAAGATTCACTAGGATTTGTTCACTTGGCTTTTTTCTTCTTCCAGCATTTCTCAAGCTTCACTGTTAGGGGCAACTTTTGACTCCAGCAGCCTCATTTTGTTTTTGTAGATTTGGTTCACTTTGCGAAGAGGAGGTCACAGAGATTATTGGAACCTTTTCCCCGTTGATCTGAGAGCATCTTTGGGGAGCAGAAGTTTATTCCCCTCCCCCAACCCAATCACCAGCACCTGCAGGGACAAGACACACCTCAACTCTCTCTCCCATCCATTCACTTCCTCTACAGAAATTTTAGCTCTCATTTCTGCTCTCCTAAAATGTTCTTCCAACTCTTCCTCCATCATACGCAATGCTGCTTGCTTAATCTTCCTAAAATCTGTACTTCTCTATCTTCTTTTATCTAAGACCATCCATGACTCCCCTTTACCTCAGAATGAAGGCCAGTCCCGTCCTGTAGCGACACACCCCTGTCCTTTCTTTCCAACCCCGTTTCTCACTTTCTGCTCCAGCCAGCACTGCAGGGCCCACATCACAGATCTATTTCAACAGCAAATTCACCCATACATTCCCGAGGCTCCTGTTTACTGATCCAGCCGAATTAGCATAAACAAACCTCGCCTTCACGTATCTTTTACCAAACTGACCTATTTATTATTTCCACCATGTAACTCATGCTTTTTTTTTCCATCTAGATCCTTCCTAATTTCTGTTCTCATTGCCTGGAATGTCATTTTATCCATTGTCCCATGACTAATTTTCACACAGCTTCAAAGACTCTGCTTACGTGCTCTTTGCTTTTTAAAACTCCCTGATCCCTGACTGTGGAAGCAACTGAACTTTCATAGGTCTTCTCTATGGTTAGAATAAATAGCAGTGTTGGGTAGTTAGATGCCCATAGACTCTAAGTTTCTTTTTTTTTTTATTATTGAAGTGTAGTTGATTTACAAAATTATATGTTTCAGGTGTACAGCGTAGTGATTCACAATTTTTATTTAAAGGTTATGCTCCATTTATAGTTATTATAAAATATTGGCTATATTCCCTGTGTTGTACCATATCTCCTTGTAGCTTATTTTGTACCCAATAGTTTGTACCTCTGAAGCCCCTCTGCCTATGTTGCCCCTCCCCCTTTCCCTCTCCCCACTGGTAATCACTAGTTTGTTCTCCATATCTGGGAGTCTGTTTCTTTTTTGTTACATTCACCAATTTGTTTTATTTTTTAGAGTCCACGTTTAAGCGATAACATGCAGTATTTTTCTTTGACATTTCACTAAGCAAAATATGAGACTGTAAGTTTCTTGAGAGGATGTAACTCCAGCCCTTCCTGTGGTCAGTGGTCAAGCAAGTGATAAGCTCATGAAACTAGAAAAAGCCTTCTTTTCCTTTCGCGGATAGATCTTTCTCAGATGTGTAGTTCATTTTCCTCCCTACTACGCCTTTAAAACAACAAAAACAACAACACACCATTCTGATCATTCTACTTGAACCTGGCAATGCCTTGAGGGAAAAATCTGAAAATTCTGTCCTGTTTCCCAGAGATAGAGAATTTGCTTCTGTCAACTGACATTTAGTGATTTTTTTTTTTTTTTCTCTCGTTGGAGAAGTGCCTAGTAATCTAAGTTTGTGTTTGTCACCATTTCTTTCTGATTGTTCCTCAATGAAGCAAAAATAGCCCTCCTGATGAACTGCACATTCTCTCTCGTTTCTTTTCATAACTCAATTTCAAACTGTGCTTTGTGTCCTGGGAAAAAGAAGATGTTGCTTCAACTCATGATCTTTGAAGCTATCTAAGGGATTAATTAGTTGAAGTGAGATCTGTTACATGTTTATTATTTAAAAGAAGTGTGTATGATAGTTTTTATTAACATGTTTATTGTTTAAAAGGATAGTTTATAGTAGACTATAAACAGGCATCTGCTTTTTAGTGGCCTGATTTCAGCTCTGTCCATGAGACCAAAATAGGTATTCAGCTTACTGCTTGACATTTCATCTGAATAATTTGAGGATTAACCCTTTATGACTGTAACTCATAAAGCGTTACAGTCTTTGCTTGCAAACATGTTTTTTTAATGGCTTTGAAAAGGGTTCTGTCCCAGCCATTGGGAGATCAGGCAGGGTCAGTGTTGATGTCCTGACCACGGTCATGGGGAGTGGGGAGGGGAAGAATCTGCCAGGTCATTACAATGGGTGAAATATCGGACTTGGGTTTAGGGTTAGTTATTCTGACAATGATACAGTTGGATAATCTGTTTGCTCTTATCTCTTGCCTGGCATCCAGCCTCTGTGACTCACATTGGAGCATTGTGTATGGAACCCAGAGGCCAGGGACTGATGGCCCAGAGGTCAGATTCAGTCCCAAAGATGTTGGGTTACATAATAGTGATAAACATCGTTTGGAGCCAAAATTTGACATTTGTGGCCACCAAAAAGCATGACGTAATGACTCCTTTAAAAAAGTTAGAAGATTTGGCAACCCCGGCCTGGAGTTCCTAGTAATGGTTGGGATAGAAACTGCCCAGCTCACCATGGTTTCCACTGCTCCCATCGGCTCCCCAGTACGGCGGTGACTCGGCCGTGCCACTTGACATCACCCGTGCACTGGGACTTTTCCCCTGGTGGGTCAAGTTTCTCTGTAGCCACGTCGCTCTCAGAAATGGGAATGTGGAAGGGAGTCAGACAGGACTCTGTGTTTGGAGAAGAATAGGAGAGAGCGTATTTCTTGGTGGACATGAAGACCATTTCTGTATCTTTTATATGAGAACAAAGTGATTGGGTTATGTCTTTTGATCAAAAAATATCCTCTTTCACTCAGTGTTTGTGGGCCTTTGAGTTTGCTTCCCTTGGTTTGACCTTCTGACTCTCCAGCTGCCTGGGGAATGACCACACAACCCTTGGCAGATGTGGCAGTGGTGACATGAGGAGTTTGTGCACAGTTTTTATGACAGCTGATGTTTGTGTCTGAGTAATGAGGGCGACGTGACACGGAATAGGTGGTGTTTTATTATGGTCTTAAACAGCTCTGATGTCTGGGGCCAATCGTGTTGACCTCTGAGGTGCTTCGGCATGTGGGCTCTTTGCTGCCCTGCCCTACGGTTAGGAAAGGTTTGTGCATAAATGCGCAGCGTCTGAATCTGCTCTCGTGTGTTTGTTTGAGAAGCGTTTATCTAAACTTTCCTACATGTTCATGTTCAGTTTTGGCCCAAGTCCCATTTATATGGTGTCAAAGGAACAAGGACTGTTTGGGATGATGAAGAAGTTCCAGAAATGGTTGGTGGTGACGGTTGCACAACATTGTGAATGTACTTAATGACACTGAATGTATGCTTAGAAATGGCTAAAATGGTCAGTGGTATGTTATGTGTATTTTAGCACAATAAAACATAAGAAGAGTGAGGAAAGCAAGAAGTGGGAAATATTTTTGAGTTTCTCTAACTGAAAGAGGCACAGATAGAGTTGTCCATTCTTATATTTCCTTAAGGTCTGGTCCTTTTTCTGGGAGGTCTGTCTTCTTCTGAGGGGCTAGGAGTCTACATTGTTGGTCTCTACAAGTCCTTCTTTCTGTGTTTCCTCTTTTCCATGGACTTGCTCAGTTACGGCCAAGGAAAATCTCCAGGAGAGCAGCCACTGTAACACAGCCCACCTAGACCATCGTTCTCCACTCTGGTTGCCCATTAGAATCACTGGGGAGTTTCTAGAGCCCCTTGGCCCAGGCCGTACCACGGACCAATTAAATCAAAATTTGTGGGAGCTCACCGAGTGATTCCAAGGTTGAATGCAGCCAGGGTGGAGAATGCCTGCCCGACGGGACACCCGGTCTGATGCACAGAGCCCAGGGTTTGCTTGTTGGCTTGGTCCAGTGCCTAAAGTTAGGGCACATCAACGGAGATTATTCTTTTGTCCCCCAGACCCAATTATTTCAGTCATTGCCTTCATGTGATTTGAGGGGTCTCTTACATAAACGGTATAGTCAGGCCGGAGTGTTGGTGTAGTTTAGGACTAGAAACACTGACTCTGAGAATAAATATTACAGAATCAAAACAAACAAACATACACATCCCCCAGAGTGTCTGATGGCTTTCTTTCTTTTTTTTTTTTTTTTTTTTAATAACTTTTATTTGGGGATATTTTAGATTTAACAGAAAAGTCACAACCCTTAGGCCCTTCACCGAGTTTCTTCCATCATTAATATCTTACATTACTGTGGTACATTTGTCAAAACTAAGAAATTGACTTTGGTATATTACTAATAACTAAGTTGTGGATTTTATTTGGATTTCATCAATTTTTCTATTAATGTCCTTTTCCAGTTCTGGGACCCAATCTAGGGTACCACAGCATTTTGTTGTCATGTTACGATGGTTTTTGAAGACTTCGCTGGACTGTGAGGTCTTAGCTGCTTCTCCAGTGTCTGAACTGGTCAGGAGTGCTCTGCTTATGTGCCTTGTTGATGTTGCTGTGCTCTGAGAATCTGAATTCATTTTGTCTTACTCATTCTTGGCTTTCAGGACCTTGCATATCTGCGCCATGATATGCTTTCATTCCCTCTTCCTTTCAGAGACTCCCTTTGGAATGGCTGGAAATAAACCCCTCTCAACTCTCCAGTGTGTACAGGTGGGGACCCCAAGACGTGAGATGGGTCAGAGCTCTTTTTAGTTAATGCTCCCTCCAGGCCATTTCTGAGAAATGACCCAGCAGCACGGAGATGGTTTTTTTTTTTCAAGGAGCCAAGCTACTCGGAACCCAAATCGGCAGACTGATTTGACAGTCAGCCCATATAACAGGATAGTCATATATGATAATTTTTTTTTTTTTAAAGAGCAGGTGATATACAAGCTGGCTTTTTATTTTTATTTTTATTTATTTATTTATTTAAACACTATTTTATTTATTTATGGCTGTGTTGGGTCCTCGTTTCTGTGCGAGGGCTTTCTCTAGTTGTGGCAAGTGCGGGCCACTCTTCATCGCGGTGCGCGGGGCCTCTCACTATCGCGGCCTCTCCAGACGTGCAGGCTCAGTAATTGTGGCTCACGGGCCTAGTCGCTCCGCGGCACGTGGGATCTTCCCAGACCAGGGCTCGAACCCGTGTCCCCCGCATTGGCAGGCAGATTCCCAACCACTGCGCCACCAGGGAAGCCCCCAGGATAGTCATGTATGATATTAGATGTGAACTGATTTCTTCGCACCTTTTTCTGTCGGGTGGATTAAATCCAGTTTCTCTCTTGGGATTTCAAGAGGGTAAGTAAATTGAAGGGAAGATTGTAAATATGTTAATCGAAGCAATGGACGGGGTGGCTCCTACCCTCCCCTAGACGTGTTTCCTTGATTTGATGCAGGACCGCACATTCCCTTGGTTTTCCCTCTTCCCCCATGGTTGCTCCTTCTTTGTCTCCTTGGCTGCTTTCTCCTCTTTCCTCCCCACCCTCTTCATGGTGGAGGGTCCCCAAGCTCAGTCCTTGACTCTTCTCTCTCTATATTAATTGAGATCTCATTCAGTCTCATGCTCTGAATAATACCATGCAGAAGCTGATGACTCCCAGATTCACATCCTCTCCAGCCCTCTCTCCTGAAGAAGTCCAGACTCGAATATGTATTCAGCTCTCTACCAGATATCTCTCCTTGGCCGTCTGCTGGATAATGTCAGGTTCAGTGCCTAGGAAGCCGAATTACTGATCTTCTCCCCAGGCCTGTGACCACTCCCGCCCCAGCCCTTCCCCATCATAGTTGTGGCAGCATCCTCCACTCTCCCGGTGGCTGGAGCAAAAATCCTTGGGGCCATCCTCATCTGCTTTCTTCCTTTCACACCTCACAACCTGTTCTGTTCATGAGGAAGTCTTGAAGGTTCTACCTTGAAAGTATATCCAGAATCCAGCACTTCCCAGCACTGCTACGCTGCTACCAGCCCCCTTGGGGTCACCATCACCTCCCGCCTGGACCACCGGGTTAGTCTCTTAGCGGCCCCCTACAGCCAGAAGGATCCTTTTAAAATAAACATGTACCCAGTTCTATATATAAAACGGATAACCAACAAGGACCTACTGTAGGGCACAGGGAACTCTACACAATATTTTGTAGTAACCTATAAGGGAAAAGAATCTGAAAACGTTATATATATATATATATATATAAAATGTATAACTGAATCACTGTGCTGTACACCTGAAACTAACACGATGATATTGTAAATCAACTATACTTCTATAAAAATAAAATAAATCAGATGGTGTCACTTCTCCGTTCAACAAGGGCTTCCCCTGTCGTTCTGAGTAAAAGCCAGTGTCTTCACCGTGGCCTGTAAGTGCTACATTCTCTGACTCCCCTTTGGCTCGCCGACCTCATCTCCTCTTCCTCTTCTGCCCCTGGTTCACTGAGCTCCAGCCACAGGGCTTTTTTGTACGAGCTCACCTTAGGGCCTTTGCACTGGCTGTTCCTCTGCCTGGAAGCTTCTTTCCTGGCTGTCAGCACGGTCACCTCCCATAGATCTTTATTCCAAGTGTCGCCTTCTCAGTGAGGCTGCCCTGACCACCCTCATAAAAACTGCAGCTTCCCACCGCTCGTGATTCTCTACACCTTGCTGTTTCTTTTTTCTTTAACGCTTACCACTGTTGAACATACTCTCTGTGCTCATGAGTATTTCTTGTTTGTTGCCTGTCTCCCTCCACCAGGTTGTGAGCTCCGTGAGGGCAGAGATTTTGTCTCTTTTGTCTGTTGATGCTAAAGAAGAGTGTCTGGCACAAAGTAGTAGTGTGATCAATATTCGTTGAATGAATGAGTAATTAGGAACTATGAAAAGGGCTAGGAACGCACTTAAAGATGATAGAAGTAGATCAGCAGCTGCTAATATTTGTTGAACCCAGACTTCTTGCCATGCTCAATGCTAAGGGCTTTACATGCTTTTGTCTTATTTAATACTTACAAGGATGCCAAGAGATAGCTACTCATAATATTCCCATTTGACAGTGAAAGAAACTGAGGCATAGAATGTTTAAATAAATTGTCCAAAGGCACACAGCTGGGAAATGATCCACCTCTAGTTAGCTTTAGGACCTGCAGCCTCTAACTAATAAATCTAGAGGAAATTATGGAGGGGAGGTATGCAGGGAGACAGGGAAGCATATTTCATTGTTAGCAATGCTCTTCTCAGAGTGTCTGCATTTAATCTCAGTGTATTTACTGCTAATTTTTAGATAAGGGAGGCTTTGGCAGGTAGTTAATCCTACACCTCCGGAAGTGCATTCTGTGTCCCTCTTTTTTTTTTATTGTTTAGACCCAGATCTTTCTGTCCCTTCTGGAAGTGGAAGCCAGTGGGCTTCAGTCCAGGCGGACGTTTGGTGGTTTCCAGTATCCTTTTCCAGGACGACACAAGGGCACGTCCTTTGGGGGAACATAAGTGGTGTTTCCCCTCCCCCACAGGAGGGTGCAGATCCCTGCTCAGCCAGTGATGCATCTTAAGGATTCTTAGGAACTTGACTGACTGCAGGACATCTACTCCCCTGTGCTGTGGTCCCTCGGGGGCCAGGTCATGGTTCCTGGACTCACTTCTAGGGCATGTCAGTGTGGTCAGGGTGGTCCTTGCCCTCTGGGACATGAAACACTCATCACCTGTCAGAGGCTCTTCTCAGGTGTCTGGCTGGATCTTGGGGCCTGAGCCTAGACCCAGCTACCAGTAGGAAGCCTGGTCTGAGCATGAAGCTGCCGTGTCTTCCTGCTCGGCAACTGCATGAGTTTTCTACACTCTGTAATAAATTACCACGAGTTTAGTGGTTCCAACAACATACATTTATGATCTCAGTTTCTGTAGCTTTTCTGGACTCTCTGCTTCAGGTCTCATCAGGCTGCAGTGGAAGTATTGGCTGGGGCTGCAGTCTCATCAGGGGCTTGACTGGGGAAAGGTCTGCTCCCAAGCTCCATTCAGTTGTGGGCAGAATTCATCTCCTAGGGCTGAGATCTCTTGATGGCTGTCATCCAGGGACTGCCCACACGGTGCCCTGGCAGCCAGCAAGGGCAGGGTCTAGCTCTCATCTGCTAAGGTGGAGTCTTATGGCGTCACGTCATCATGAGAGGGATCTCCTATCCCTTTGCCTGGTTCTTTTGATTAGAAGCACATCGCAGGCCCTGGCCCCACTCAGGGGGAGGGACTCTACAAAGGCATGAACACCAGAAAAGGAAGGTCATTGGGGGTCACCTTAGAGCAACCACGGTCACTGCCCTCCCTCCACCCAACCTCCCCCCCCCAGTGCTGAGGAGCCCAGATGCTCCCACTGGCAGCCCTGTAGGCAAGCTTCAAGCTTTTGTGGATTTGATACAGTTTTTCACAGGGCTTCTGGCAGGGAGGGGCTTTCTGTGTGACTGTGCCACCCACCCAGCTCTGGCCTCGCCCCTCACAGAGTGCTGACTTGAGGGCTTGGGCATCTGTCCTCGGAGTAGTCAGGGGTCCTTGCCACCCCTCTCCCCTGCAGCCACTCTTCAATGTTCCAACCCTTTCATTTTAAGCTATGGAGGTAATTCCTGTAAGGCAGGGGAGACCTTTAGTTACTCACCTATTCCTCCAATATGCATGGCTTTGTTTTCAAGTGACCATAGGCCGAGATGTGAGTTTTCATGTTTCATCTAGAAAATTTATAATAATGCCTATTTTTGTCCACCTTTTGTGCTTCTTTCAGTTCAGATATAACTGAGTTAATTATCTGATGAAATGAACCAGAGCTCCTTTCCTCCTCAGAGTACTTCTTGTTCTAGAAGCAAAGCTGAGAGTTATTAGATCCTGTACTAACAATTATCCCTTGTGAGTCTAGTGAGTTGGGCCTGTGAGTTGTTTAAAGACAGACCCGTCTTCCCTCCATTCATTTTATAGGTGTTTTACAGAGTGGATACAGTGTTGACTTATTTTATTTTATTGTTTTGGTTTCTTATTGAAGGATTCTTTTTTTTAATTGAAGTACAGTTGATTTATAATGTTGTGTTGGTTTCAGGTGTACAGCAAAGTGATTCAGTCATATATATATATATTCAGTTTTATATATATATATATATATATATATATATATATATATATTCTTTTTCAGATTCTTTTCCTTTATAGAAAATATAAGATATTGAGTATAGTTCCCTCTGCTATACAGTAGGTCCTTTGTTGTTTATCTATTTTATATATAGTAGTGTGTATATGTTAATCCCAAACTCCTAATTTATCCCTCTCTCCCTTCCCCCTTTGGTAACCATAAGTTTGTTTTCTATGTCTATTCTGTTTTGTAAATAAGTTCCTTTGTATCATTTTTTAGATTCCACATATAAATGATATCATATGGTATTTGTCTTTGTCTAGCTTACCTCAGTTAGTAAGATAATCTCTAGGTTCATCCATGTTGCTGCAAATGGCATTATTCATTCTTTTTAATGGCTGAGTAATATTCCATTGTATATATGTACCACATCCTCTTTATCTATTCATCTGTTGATGGACATTTATGTTGTTTCCATGCTTTGGCTATTGTGAACAGTGCTGCTGTGAACATAGGGGTGCATGTACCTTTTTGAATTATAGTTTTGTCTGGGTACATGCCCAGGAGTGGGATTGCTGGATCATATGGTAATTCTATTTTTAGTTTTCTGAGGAACCTCCATACTGTTTTCCTTAGCGACTGCACCAGTTTACATTCCCACCAACGTGTAGGAGGGTTCCCTTGTCTCCAAACCCTCTCTGGCATTTGTTATTTTTAGATTTTTTGATTATGGCCATTCCGACCAGTGTGAGGTAGTTTGATTTGCATTTCTCTAATAATTGGTAATGTTGAACATCTTTTCATGTGCCTGTTGGCCATCTGGATGTCTTCTTTGGAAAACTGTCTATTTGACTTATTTTCAATGTTTACTATTTTTCACCCTAGTCATTTAAAATGTCAGTGAGGGGACTTGCCTGGTGGTGCAGTGGTTAAGAATCTGCCTGCCAATACAGGGGACATGGGTTCGATCCCTGGTCTGTGAAGATCCCACGTGCCCCGGAGCAACTAAGCCCATGCGCCACAACTACTGAGCCTGCACTCTAGAGCCAGCAAGCCACAACTACTGAGCCTGTGAGCCACAACTAATGAAGCCCGAATACCTAGAGCCCGCACACCGCAACGAAGAGTAGCCCCCGCTCACTGCAAATAGAGAAAGCCTGTGCGCAGCAACGAAGACCCAACACAGCCAAATATAAATAAATAAAAATAAATACATTTATAAAAAAACAAAACAAAAAAAATAAAATAAAATGTCCGTGGGTATTTATAAATAACCTTGTACAGTCTGGTGTTAGTCCCTGTGTGACAGCAGCGGGGATTTCACATCCTATTTTCCTCCTCCTATTCCTGCCTTTGTTGTTTGAGATCCCACATGATGCATATGACAGTATCTTGACTAAGTCTTCTCTTTCAAAAGTCTGGAATCTTCTGCTTTAGTTCATCTTAGCATGTCTTTTGTTTAGGGTGGGGAGAGAGTAAGAACATGGGGGTAAAAGGGAGAACATGAGTCTAATTTCTGATGAAGTTTTTAGGCGAGAAGGCTGGGGTTCAGAATTGGTTGATTCTTTATTCCCGTCTTGCCCCTAGGTTCTTCATGACCTTTTTTTTTTTTTTTTTTTCTTAGATTCCATATATATATGTGTTAGCATATGGTATTTGTTTTTCTCTTTCTGACTTACTTCACTCTGTATGACAGACTCTAGGTCCATCCACCTCACTACAAATAACTCCATTTCGTTTCTTTTTATGGCTGAGTAATATTCCATTGTATATATGTGCCACATCTTCTTTATCCATTCATCTTTGATGGACACTTAGGTTGCTTCCATGTCCTGGCTATTGTAAAGAGAGCTGCAATGAACATTTTGGTACATGACTCTTTTTGAATTATGGTTTTCTCAGGGTATATTCCCAGTAGTGGGATTGCTGGGTACTAGAGAATGGACTTGAGGATATGGGGAGGGGGAAGGGTAAGCTGTGACAAAGTGAGAGAGTGGCATGGACATATATACACTACCAAACGTAAAATATATAGGTAGTGGGAAGCAACCGCATAGCACAGGGAGATCAACTCAGTGCTTTGTGACCACCTAGAGGGGTGGGATAGGGAGGGTGGGAGGGAGGGAGATGCAAGAGGGAGGAGATATGGGGACATATGTATATGTATAACTGATTCACTTTGTTATAAAGCAGAAACTAACACACCATTGTAAAGCAATTATACTCCAATAAAGATGTTAAAAAAAAAAAAAAAGAATTGGTTGATTCTTTTGCAATTAGTTTATTCCAGTTTGGCCCGTTCGGAATCAGTTGATTCTTTTACGTTTCAAAAGTATGCACCTCAGTCCCTATCCCTGAAAGGATATGTTAGAGAGAAAAATAAAATAAATTATTGACATTTGCTTACCCAATCACAGTTGCGCACCTGGGGAAAACCAAATCCTCTTTAATTTTTCCACTTTTGAATTTCGTGTGAATCATATTCAGATGGTTAATGGCAGCATAAATTACTTTGAATGATATGTAAGACGCCTAGAAATTCATCTTTAAAATATTATAGCAAATAGCCATTCAGAAACTGTTTATTTGGTGGGATATATGTGTCTCAGGAATTCAGTATGAAGACGCCCGTCCTGGCTACACCTGCTCTCACAGGGGCTGCAGGGGCCCCTCCTTGGTAGGGACCCTCCTAAGCCGGCTGGGAGAGCCCTGCTCTGCCCTCGGCTGTGGAGAGTTGCTGTACACGTGGTGTGAGCCCTGGAGAGCCCGGCCCTGGTCTCCAAGTCCCCCTTCCCACGAGGAAAGGGCGCGGTCTGCCAGCCCTTGACTGATGTTCACTTCCTGTTGTCTGACGTCCGTCAGGGCCAGCCAGTCACCTTCAGTTTCTGACAACCATGTGGCTCCCAGGAGTCCCTCAGCCCCATAGTGTCACCCAGGGGTCCCTCAAAGGAGTGACACGGAGTGGTGGGATTTCCTTCTGGTGACCACTTGCTGCTGTTTGTCCCAAGTGCACCCAGCATTGGGTCACGTGCACATCTATATGGGGGGGACGGGGAAGCAGCCCCACCACCTGGTGGGGGGGCAGTGATGGGGGGCAGGGCACGCTGGACGCCTCCGTCTCGACCGCAAGGTGTTCGGTGTTTGCTTCAGACAGCCTTTCACGTCCGTTCTTGTCCCAGGATTTCTACTTCAGTTGCCTTATATTCTTTTCTTCATGCATCTTTAGTTTTGATAGATTTTGTCGGATTGCCCTCTGTAGGGGTTGAACCCTTTAAAAGTCTTTTAAAAATTAATTTTTAATTTTCTAAGTGATACGTGAATATATTCTCTTCCAAAAAAGTGAAAAAATTAGAGATACAGCCAAAGTCACTTTTGATCACTAGCACCATCCCTGCCCGATTCCCACACTGGACCTCACTATCCCCCCAGAGGTCACTGCTATTATTGGTTTGCCAATGGGAAATATACATTACTGGAGTGTG
Source organism: Eschrichtius robustus (assembly GCF_028021215.1). Classification (NCBI taxonomy): domain Eukaryota; kingdom Metazoa; phylum Chordata; class Mammalia; order Artiodactyla; family Eschrichtiidae; genus Eschrichtius; species Eschrichtius robustus. The sequence continues at coordinate 10,768,652 of NC_090829.1, forward strand.
TGTGTGTGTGTTGTTTAAGGTATAAACCATATTGTACTAAACCCATCATTCTATAATGATGTGTTTTCCTTGATGATATGTCTTGGAGGTCTTTCCATGAAGTATTAATAGGTCCCTCTATATTATTTGAGTTGTTAACCATAAATTATTTTTTCAGAACTGCCTTTTTGACAGTTACTTTCAGGAAAGAAATTAGGATTTCATTCAACACCCAGTGATTCTTTTTTTTTTAATATATATATTGTGCAAAATCTTAACTTGTGCGTGTGTGTGTGCTTCTCTTTTCAGATCTCAGAACCCTGATCTTCACAATGAAGGCTACATCTTGGAATTAGATTGCTGTTCTTCCCTAGACCACCTGACAGACCAAAAAATCATCCCAGAGTTCATTAAGAAGGTGAGTGCTGCAGTCAGGGTGCAATTGAAAGGGCTGGCCGAGAGCTTGCCTGAGTGAATGGCTGGGGGCTGGCTGAGGGCAGGTGGGCTGCACTCCCCAGGCCTGTTCTGACACGGGACTTTGGGTGGCCTCATGGGGGGCAGTCCACTCCCACTCAGGCTGGCCTTGGCTCTGGAACAAGGTGGCTTCCCCTCCTCCCAGGATGGCAGACCCTGTGTTTTTAGGGCTGGAGTGGCATTAACAGCTGACAGGCCTGCCGGCCCACTGCCAGGACCCCCTTCAAATCCTCAGGGTGGTGTGAGTCCCCCAGATCCCACCTTCCATTCCCCCTGTGGGTCTTCATTGTCACGAGCCCCCTTTCTTTCCTAGAGCGGGAGCGTGCCACAGTCCGGTGACCACTGGCATGCGATCATTCCAGGGAAAATTGCCTCATTGCAGGGGGTTCATTTTCTGCCCTGAAATATGTCTGGTTTTGAACTTCTCTTTGAGCCATATGAGGTTTCCTGCCTAATTGCAGGGTGCGCTGAGTTTCAATACGCTGACGTTTACTGCAGGAGGAATGTCCTTGCCGAAACTGGGGCTAAGTTCATCGCTTCATGCTTGCCTTGTCCTCCCCTTCCCGGTCTCCCAAAATAATTGGCAGTTCCCCATCATGTAGAGGTGATTGTGGTTTGTCTGAGATCCAGTCAATCAATTAGTGAATTCTTTAATAAATATTGTTGGCTGTTGTCAGGCCAGAAATAGTACTAGGTGCTGGCACACAGAGAACAAAATAGCTGTGGTCCCTGCCCTCGTGTCCTCACAGTGAAGGCTCTTCTGAACCCGAGAGATGACCATGACCAGGAGGGAAGCAGCAGACAGACAGGGTGTGGTGTGGGAATCGGGGGGGGGTGGCGCCTCAGGCTGAGACAGTAGGATTAGGCCTGATGGGGCCGCAGTGGGCGGGTTGGGGTCCCTCCGAACAGAGGGAGCAGCGTGTGTGAGGGCCTGAGGGGAATGAAAAGAAGATCAGAGGACCTTTGGCAAGAAGGGGGCCATGAGGGGTGGAAGGAAGGGCCAGGACTCGGCTGTGAAAGCAACAGGAGGCCGTGGAGAGAAGTTCTGCAGAAAAGTGGAATAATTGGATGGTCCCTTTAAACAACCAGTGATTCTTTTGTTTCGGTTCACTCTCTGCCTCCCTCTCTTCAACGTTTGTGGAGTGTTCAGGCTCTACAAGGCCCTGGGAATAACCACTCGGGTATGATGGGAGCCGAGACTCGTAACCCAGGAATCGGATGACCTCTTAGGTCAGACATTTGGGTAATTTTACTAGGACGATGAAGACTCTTTCTGCTATGGTAGAATTCAGATCATTTTTAAGAAGTGGGAGGAAAAGCAGTTTTAGTTGACACATGCCTAAGCCTGAGAATATGGGTGCTTTCATAACTCAGAGAGATGTCTGTATAAATAGGGCCATCTTCTTTGGATTGCTGCAAATAAAATGTTCTCATAAACTTGGTAGGGGCATTCTAGAGATGGGATTTACCCCGTGATCTGAGCACTGGGGAAAAATAGTTGTAGAAATGGTTTTGTAATTAGACTCAGATGCTTGGAATATTTGAGGGGCAGGTTGGTAAGACGAGGGCATCGGCTCTGGCCATACTGTCAAACAGGCTCTTTTAAAAACATGAGATTTGGCGCTTTTGTCTTAACCAAACCAGATCACTGCGGGACTGACCCGTTGCCTTGTGGCCATCTCAGGTCGTAAACAGCCTGCTGAGTGGACGGACACTCAGATGCCGTGTGTCTGCAGTGCCTGCGGTGCAGGTGGGCGTCTGTCCCACAGAGGACAGAACCTCAGAGTTACGGTTTATATGCCCTGAAGGACATCAGCCACTTTTGTGTTAACTTTTACTTTTATCCCAACATTCTTTTCCCCCCACTGATTGTGTGTGTGTGTGTGTACACATGGCAGTATCTCATGATTCAATAATTGGTTAAATCGATCATTGACACCTGCTCATTCTATGTTTGTATAAGAATTCTGTTTTTAACATTAAAAAAATTATTTTTTTTATTGAAGTATAGTTGATTTACAATGTCGTGTTAGTTTCAGGTGTACAGCACAGCGATTCAGTTATAAATATGTATATGTGTATATACATGCATACATATATACGCACACACACATATATTCTTTTTCATATGCTTTTCCTTTATACATTATTACAAAATATTGAGTATAGTTCCCTGTGCTATACAGTTGGTCCTTGTTGTTTATCTGTTTCATATATAGTAGTGTATTTATGTTAATCCTAAACTCCTAATTTATCCCTCCCCCAACCTCTCTTTGCCTTTGGTAACCATAAGTTTGTTTTCTGTGTCTGTGGGTCTATTTCTGTTTTGGAAATAAGTTCACCCGTATCCTTTGGTTAGATTCCGCATATAAGTGACACATGATATTTATCATTCTCTGTCTGGCTGACTTCACTTAGTATGATAATCTCCATGCGATTCTGTTTTTAACATTTTGAAGATGATACACTTTAAAGCCCACTGTGCCCTCCTGCCCCTGCCTTACCTGTACCCCTGGTTTTCAAATACAAATGACTGAGTTCAGGAAGACTAGACAACTTGCACACTCGGGTAGCACTGAGATTTCTGAGCCAGAATTGGTCTCCAGATGTGTATCTCGGAGTCTCTCACCTCTTTTTCTCTCGATAGAGACACAGTTCATGGTTGCGGTCAGCAAAGTGGAAGGGAAGCTCCCCACTCTGGAGAGCCCAGGTGTTGAGGTGGCCCGGCCATTTGGCCCTGCCCTGTCGGTCCGTGGCCGGGGGCTCCATCTGGGAGGATCTAGTGTTTCTGGCTGTCACTGCTGGCTGTGGCTCTAGTTCTAGGCCAGTGGCCATGACAACCAGGAGAAGAGGTACAAAATGTTGGGACTGGGCCCCCTTCCCTTTGCTCCCTTTTTCTGTTGTTGGACATGATTTCTGGAGAAAACCCCACCTCTGGTGCAAAGAGGAGAGGAATGGGGGCCTCTCTGCAAGGTCAACAGCTGTTGCAGCTGATGGCTGAATTGCACACGTGTGTACATTTTTCTGTCATCACACGGGTAGAAGACTGCAGGAGTTCCCTGGGAAGAAAGACAGTAAAAATTATTTTGTGTATTTTTAGTAAATATTTAATGAATAGCTTGGTCCCTATATATGTATACGTGTGTGTGTGTGTGTGTGTGTGTGTGTGTGTGTGTGTGTATAACAAGTGGTGACACTTGCTAATTGCCATTCACTTAGGCCAAGATGAAGCTGTGTCACTGGCAGCTACTGCCTACAGCCATTCCTTTTTTATCTGGGTCATTATTTTGTGTGAAATAATGGCTCCTGTCCCTATGACAAGTAGATCCATCTTACGATGAGAGGGTAATTAACTCATTTTGTCACTGTGCCGTCATCCAGGATAAGCTCATATTCTTCTCTGCACAGTAGAATTAAACTCAGAGTGATTAGAATTTTTCTTTTCTTCAGAACAATGCCTCAGTGTTGTTTTTCCACCAAATGTTTTAAATTAGCAGAACCTTTGGATAGAGGACATGGATGCAGGGAGGGAAAGGAGATTTCATTATTTTCCACAATGAGGAAAAATAAAGTCATTTCTATCTGTGTCATGTAAAATTAGCTGAAGATGCCGTAATTCACAGCCCCCCTCCGTCACGATTTCACACGGAGGGTGAAGGGGGCTGTATAAGAAAGATGACTCTCTTCCTTTCCGTGTGGCCTAATGATGCTCTGAGCAATTTGCCTGATCAAATTAAGCCTGGGCTACTGCACTGTGTTTTTCCCTCTGGTACCCTGCTGTGCTCCATCCAACTGACCCTTTATGTAAATTATTTATTATGGCCCACAGAACATTTAAGATACAGTTTTATGGGCAGACTGGGAGAGAATACATTTTCCAAAGCCCTAGAACCGAACGCTCGAGAGACAGTTGCAAGGCTGGGAGAACTCCGGTGCTGCCTCTGTTCCTTTGAGACAAAGGTTCAGCCTGCCAGGGAACTCCCGGAGAGCCTGTTTCGTGTGGCTGGTGTGTTTGTGGGACCCTTTGGAATTTCTGTTCTCCAGAGTTCCCAGAGGATTGTAAAGAAGACAGGGTGATACGGAATGAAGAGTCAACACGTTCATCTTCGAATGACTTTGCATTCTTTGGAGCTTCTTGGGAAAGTGTCTGGATGTTTCGAAAGCACTTTAAAGTTTGCCGAGTCATGGCACACGTTTTCTGGTTGGTGCTGCACAGTATTTCTGTTCCGGGGGCCACGCTGGCAGTGATGTCTCCCTTCTAGACCGGAGGAGACAGCTCAGAGAGGACGGGGGCTTTGCCAGGGGCTGGGACTGCAGAGCGATGGGGCCTGGCCTGGCCTGCCAATGGGGGGGGGGCAGGTTGGCCCCAGCGGGTGCCCATGGAGCTGGGGAGGAGCAGGAGGGTCTGTGGCCGGGTGGCCTGGGAAGGCTGTGGAGACGTGAGCTAGAGGATGGGGGCTCTGAACAGCAAGTGATGGGCGCTGGCGGAGGTGGAGGGGCCTGGTGGACATTGCTGTTCCTGGTGTGGATGGGAGCGTGGAGGAAAGGCTCAAGGCTGAGAAAGAGCCACGTCCTGATTGGCTGGAGTTTAGGAGGGACAATGGGAGGAGGAAGGCTGTTCTGGGCACGGTTCTTTTGGTTACGTGAAAGGGAGCCCTACTCAAGCCAGCTCAGGTGAATTGGGGGTGGGGAGAGAGGGTTCCTTCCTCTAAAGATGCAGGAAATGGCCTGGAGTCTCAGGCTCCAGGAGCAAGAATTCCCTTGGGGCAGGAATACAAGGGAAAAAAAAAAAGGTGAATTGGTCTCTCTGTATTATGTGCTGCTGGCTCCTATTTATGCATATATAGGTTAATTTGAATTTTAAATGGGATTTTACTGCACAGAGGGAATCCCCCTAGATCCCAGGCAGACCCTGTGCTGAAGGGCTGTTACAAGCACTATACGCTTAACCCTCATCTCTCCCTTCTGAAGCCTTATCCCCATTTTACAGGTGAAGAAACTGAGGCACAGAGAAACTATGCAGTTTGCCCAAAGTTACACCTGGGAAAGGGAGGACTAGGGTTGGAACCCAGCCTGTCTGGTCCAGGGGCCACACTCCTGACCACTGGGCCCTGCCACCGCTTCTGCGGAGCCCTCAGGAACTGGGAGGGAGCCATCCAAGCCAGAAGGCCGGGTTGGGCATGGGAGGCAGGGAGGCAGTTGGGTGTAACCGTGTCTGGTACGTGGAGACAGATTTCGGAGCAAGTGCAAGGCCTCCCCTGAGTGGAGTCTGGGGCTGCAGGCCTGGTTGCCCAGGGGAGAAAGCCACACCCCCTGCCATTGTACGGGCGAGACTTCAGGGCCTCACCTTCAGACCCTCAGCCCTGGGCTCTCACTTTCTCAGATTAACTCCTTTTATGATGGACCTGAAGGACCTACTTAGAACTAGGTTTCGGTTTTCACTGGACCACGGAGCCTTTGGAATGAAGACATTGAGGGGAAGCAAGGCAGACCCCTGCGAGGTTCTGTGTGGAGAAGCTCAGAAACTCAGTGGCCTGGATTAAACTACAGGCATTGCCCTTCAGAAAACCAAACGATGCTGCTTACATCTTGTCCTAAAGAAGAGAACCCGACAGGTATTTCAAATCTCAATGTCTCCTTTTAATGAAACAGAATATCTCAAATCCCCAGGATTATGAAACTTTGCCTGTGGTATCTGAATGACTCATCGTTTATTCTGGCTAATTGTTGAGTATTCGGGGCTTCATTTCTACAAGTGCTGTGCAGGGTCTAATTTTAATTAGTGCGAGGTGCCGACTCAGAGTGAAAGGGAAATTATATTAAAAAGGCTTCCCTTTCCTCACTGCGCCCTCATCTACTCTCAAACCAAGGGAATCGTGACATTTTTTACAAGGCTGCCCTGGTAGGGCTGGGGAAGAGGTTAAGGGAAACTGGAGTGTGGTTCTAGCAGTGAGCGTGCCCTTGGCGTGCAGGGAAGTGGCTCAGGGCTAGGGCTGGACAGCGGAGGGGCTGAGGCACTGCTGGGGGATGGGGTGTCCTGTTCCCTGTTGTGTCTCCAGAACTTAATACATATTTGTCGAGTGATTGAACAAATTAAAAGAGAAATGCAGAGGAAGAATCATTAAGACTTTGCGTCATAGAGGAGGGAGGGGAGCCTGACATGACACTCAGGGGACTGAAGTGTCAGGCGGGGTCATTTGCGAGGGTGAGGAGGAACACGCAGCCCGAGGAGCCATTTGGGGGCGAGAGGTAATGAGGCTGGTGGTGGGCGTGTTTGGGACCGAGGGGCCAGTGGGACCCTCTGGGAAACATTCCAGAAGGCAGGTATGGTTACACTGGAGCTTGGGAGGAGGCAGGGAATGGGGACGTAGTTGAGGGGCAGGTGAGACGGTGGCGAAGCGGCTCAGGGGGTTGTCTGGGGGTCACATGCCCATCTCAAGGGGGCAGGCACCACATAGCCTCAGCCCACTGCTGCCTCATGGAAAATACAGACCCAGGACCCTAAGGTCTTCTGTTGCTTGGCTGGCTCGCTGGTTGGCTTTGTTTTAGAGAAGTGGATAATGTTTTTTATTTTCTTATTGGGAAGTCTTGGTTTCTCAATGTAAGCAGATAGATCCATCAAAGAACTGCAAGATCTAGACCAGATTCTCTGATTGATTCTCTGTGGTGAAGGACCAGGTTTTGTTTGTTTTGTTCTTTTCCAGTTCATTAAGGAGGGATGCTTTTGTAAAATACAGTGAAACATGGCGGCAACGTTGAAGAGCTAGAAAAGTATATAAATGCTTTCTCTTGCTTTGTGTACCTATCTTGTCACAAACTGGTACCAGAAAGTTGGGGGGCCAGCAGTGGGCCCAGGACCACATTTTGAGTAGCCCCCGGCTAAGATGGCAGAGACGTGGACGGGATGAACTCATGATGGGAGAGCTCCCTCATTCCTGCAGAGGGAGAGAGGAGAGAGCTCTGGGGAGGATCCGGAGAAGGAGAAAAAGAAATGGCTTTTAAATGAAGCAGGGGGAGAAAGGGAAGAGTGTGCTGTTCCAGAATCTGCGGGAAGAGACCAGGGAATACCATAACAGCAGGAAGGAGGTCCAGTTGGAACCCACTGGGGGTGCTAGGTCGCCCACTGGGTTTGACCACTGGAGGCCACTGATAAATCTCACAAGAGCAATTTTTAAGGGATGGGGCAGGCAGAGACCCCTCACTTTCTGGGTTTAAGAATATGTAAGTATAGAGAGAGGCTAAGACAGGGTACAGGTCGAAGGAATTCTTGTTAGTTGGTTTTGAATAGGAGAATTGAGCATCTTTAAAAGCTGAAAGGTACTGATAGAGAAGGAAAAGTTAATGGAAGTTAGAGATGATAAAAAGCAGAGGCAGGTCCAGGGTGGGGTGATCGGCACACGTGGGATGGGCCACCCTCTCCCTTGAGGCCGGGGTAGGAGGCAGGAGGGCCTCCCAGGCTTAGACGCTCACAGTGGCGGGAACAATGCAGGAGCTGCTGCCTGGAGGCCTGTTTGCTTCTAAAGTTCCTTTTCTGCTCTTTTCACTGGCCTGCGAGCTCCCTGTTCTGTCCTGGGAGGTTAGCTGAAGTTAATTTGATCCTGAGGGGAGGGAGGGCGGTGTGTGCTTGTCTTGATCACTCCCCCCAAAACGAGACAAAACTCTTACGCTTCACTTTTTGCCCTGTGCGTGAACCCAAGATCCAGTACCAGTGGCCAGGGTTCACCCATGTTTCTGTGACCAGACCTTTGAGGTGGTGTCTGGGGAGGCCTTAGCCAGTCCAGGTACCGTCCCTGGACACAGGAGGCTTACAGCCCAGCTGAGAGCAGGTAGTCACAGGGTGGAGGTCTCATCACAAAGGGTATGTGCTCTGGAGTAGAACACGGTGAGGGGCCCTGACCCAGGCAGGCGGTGGGAGGAGAGGGTGGTCCACTAAGAAGTGGGGTTTGCCCTGAGATCTGAGGGGTAAACAGGTGAGAGAGAGTGGAGGTAGTGGGGAGTGGAAGGACTTGGAGAAAGGCCAGGAGGTGGGGAGAAGCATGTTTGGTCAGAGGAACAGGACGGAGGCCGTTTTGACTTGACCGCAGAGATTGGAGGGTGAGGCTGGAGAGTCAGGACTCACGTGTGCAGGGCCCACAGGCCAGCTGCAGGATTGGGGTTTTTCTCCCAGACGCAGTGGAAAACCACTGGGTGGGGGGCGGCTTTTAGGAGGAGCTAGAGAATGATACCAGATTTACATTTTGGAAAGATCAGAATGGCTGCGGGGTAGAGACTGGATGGGGGGCAGGGGTGGATGCGGTTAGGATCCTGTTGGAGTGTCTCTTTGTAGATGGTTAGGTTGTAGCTTGGCTTACAGTCAGAACAGCGTCATGGTGGAGATGTGGATGGATTTGAGGACTGCGGAGCCAGGGAGATCACCAGGGCTGTTTACGGATCGAATAACGGCATGGTAGGGAGGGAGGGACCAGGCTGGTTTGGCCTGTGCAGCTGAAGGAATGGAGGCCTCTGCTGAGATAAGAAAGCCTGTGGGACAGGCCATGGTTTCTGTGGTCCAGGAGCTCAGGGCAGTGGTCTGGGCTGGAGATACCGGCTGGCAGATGGTGAATGATGCCGTGGCTATGATGAAATCACTTAGGAAGGAAGGGAGGGTGTGAAGGAAGAGGGCCTCCATCGGAACCCGGGGTAACTCCAGCATTCACTGCTGGGCAGAGAAAAGAGGCAGAAAGTGAGTGGCTAGAGAGGTCCGGGGAAACTCGGGGAGGGCGGGTGATGGGGGCTGAGGGTGCCTCATCAGGGGAGGGCTTGTCAACACTGTCGGTGCTTCTAAGACTAAAAATCAGAAATAGCCATTGGTGGGATGGCCATGAGGTCATTGGTGATCTCCATGGAAGCTATTGCTGTGGCCCCTCCCCTCCCGGTACATACTTTACAAGGCCTGATCCAAAAAGTCTTTGGGTTATAATTAAAAACCACTGCCCTATACCCTGTAGAACTCACGTGTGTTCCTGTGTTATTCCCAGGATGGTTCTGAGATTTTTGTTTTGTTTGCTTGTTTTACTTTTAAATTTAAGATGTTCTTTCTTTCTTTCCATGGGCTTGCTGAATTATCTTCATTGTTCTCCTTAATGTAAATTTTTATTAAGGAACTGAATTTTAATATCTGACTTGAGGATTAGAACTTGACCATGTAAAGCATTGCGATTTTATGTAATTTTTAGCATTTGGAGCACATGTCACATAAAATAAAATAACAGAACTTGTAGTTAACTCACTGAATTTTAATATCTGACTTGAGGATTAGAACTTGACCATGTAAAGCATTGCGATTTTATGTAATTTTTAGCATTTGGAGCACATGTCACATAAAATAAAATAACAGAACTTGTAGTTAACTCAGGGGAAAAATCAACTTGGGATTTCTAAAAGTGGCATTTAGATGCGCACAGAACAGGGTGGCCTGTTGCTGAGTCTGTGGGCAGCCTGTGCCCGCCAGCCTGCCTTCCTTTGTGGTCTCTGCAGAGAAATTGCCCCAAATCCAAGGAATCAGAAACTCTTCTGCAGGCTGGTGGAGAAGACAAAACACTGGAAGGGAAACAGAAAGTAAACCGGAGCGAGGTGGCAGGTCTGTGCCCAAGAACACTTTGTCCTAGAGAGAAATTAGGCCTGGGCATCAGGCTGTCCTCTCAGGATGCCTCTTGGGTTGCTTTTGGCACCTTGGGAAGGCTACTCTCTCCTCCATCCCCACTTGTTGGTGGGAGGTTGGAGGTGCCAGGGCTCACGTGACTTCACCTGAGGCCAGGTGTTTGGGTGGGCTGTAGGCCAGCCTGGGAGCTCCTGTAGGTGAGGGACAGATGTCTGCTTCTCCAGGACAGCACTGTGGCCTGGGGGCACCTGAGATGTACTTGGCTTTCATAGCTGCGGAAATAGGCCCCAGAGGGAGTCTGCGACGGACAAGGTGGGATAACCAGCAGGTTGTGGCTCCCGTTGCCTCTGAACCGTGCTTACAGCAGACAGTTGTGTTCCTTTTGGGCTGAGGGTGAAGCCAAAAGGGCTGAAGATCTGAGTGATTTCCTGCTAAGCCAGCACTTCTTGATGTGTGCTCTTCCTGCAATGTTCCTTGGAAAGAGAGGTTCTGGGGACTTGGTTAAGAAACCGCCCTCCAGTGCAGGGGACACAGGTTCAATCCCTGGTCTGGGAAGGTCCCACATGCCGTGGAGCAACTAAGCCCGTGTGCCACAACTACTGAGCCTGCGCTCTAGAGCCCGCGAGCCACAACTACTGAGCCCACGTGCCACAACTACTGAAGCCCGTGCGCCTAGAGCCCATGCTCCGCAACAAGAGAAGCCACTGCAATGAGAAGCCCGTGCACTGCAACAAAGAGTAGCTGCCGCTCGCCACAACTAGAGAAAGCATGCGTGTAGCAATGAAGATGCAATGCAGCCATAAATAAATAAATAAACAAACAAATAAACAAACAAACAAATAAATAAAAATAGGTTCTGCAGTCCAGAATGTTTGGGAAACAGGCAGGGTGCAAGCTCTCTTGAGGGTCATGATGGTCCTTAGAAGAGTCAAGGCTCTGACAAGGTCTGCAGTAAGAAACCTGCTTAGTTAGCTTAACTCAGTGTTTCTCAAAGGTCATTTAAGAACTTTCCCCTTGTCTCTTCTCCTCCCCAAACACCTGTTTGTATCGTGGAGCATACTGGGGAAAATGCACCAAGTCAACGAGGAACTCATGGAACACTTACAAACCATGGACAATCACAGGTGGTCAGCAGGTGGCAGGGGCCGTCTTCTCTCTTTTTACAGTGGGTCCCTAATACTGATTGTCTCCCCACCACACAGAACTGCCATAAGCCCATATGAGTGGAGTACTTGATTGTATTTTCTTGGTTCCACTCAAGTCTTTCGGTCCAGACTCTTGGTGTAGCCGTGTTTCCTAATCCTCACCCAGACCTCCAATGGAGGGCGATTTGAAGCAGGGCAATTAAAACTCCCTCCTCGCTTTTGTCACCCCAGAAAGATACGTGCTTGGCGCCTCTGTCATCCCTCTGCTCCTTTAATAACAGACATAGCAATCTCCTAACACATCGTCAGCAAAAACTAGGTCCTTGGGTCTGGTGACAGCTGTGGAATCGTCGATAGCGTTTGCTCTGCTGTCTGGGTCAGTTCCAGCTTATCTGACCTCGGTCTCTTGGACTTTTTCTCCCCTTTTCGACTTTTCCCCACTCCCCCACCCAGGCCCTGGACTTCTACCATAGTTGTTAATCAGATCTTCAAATATATTGGCTTTTCCAGCTTTGATTCTCATTCTTTTATCTCTTCCCTTTGGTCCCTGATCAAAAGTGGCGTTTTCAAACTATTATATATAGAATGGATACACAACAAGGTCCTACTGTAGAGCATAGGGAACTATGTTCAGTATCTTGTGATAAACCATAATGGAAAAGAACATAAAAAGAATGTATATGTGTATATAACTGAATCACTCTGCTATACAGCAGAAATTAGCACAACATTGTAAATCAACTATCCTTCAATAAACTCTTTTAAAAAGTGGCATTTTATTCCTTAGTTGCGCTGTCCAATAAAAATATAATTTGAGCCCCTGTGTCATTTCAAATTCTCTAGTAGCCCTGTTAAAAAAATAAAAACAAAGGTGAAATTAATTTTAGTAATGTATTTCATTTCACCCGATGGATCCAAAATATTATGTTTTCAATGTGTAATGAGATATTTTATTTTATTTTTTTACCAACGAAATCTTGGAAATGCGGTATATATTTTATACTTGTATCACATCTCGATTTGGATGCTAAATTTTCAGTAAAGTGAAGTGGCCTACAAAATAAAGTTGTGTTTAACAGAAAAAGTTTATGCAGCCTCGGTTTTTAAATTTAGTTTAAATTCATTAAAATTCAATGCAATTAAGAATTCAGCTCCTTAGTCGCACCACCCACATTGCCCATGCTTGATGGCCATCTGTGGCTGGTGGCTACTGTCTGAGACAGCATAGTTCTGCAGGATTCATTTATTTAAACAATTTTCAGTTCTCTGTGTTTTCTAAATTGACACAAAATATTTGTGACTATGAGTCTTGTCAGCCACAAGAAGCGTTTATTAGACAACTGAAGAAAATTTTCCTCATGGAAAGATCCAAAAAATACGTTGGGGTCAACTGTACTATATAACCTTTGAGGAATATATTTGAAATAATTACATTTCCTTTTAGAATATTAATTATTAATTTAGTTCTTCATGCATATTTTAAATTATCTAAAAACACATAAATTTGGAAATAGTGCTTTCCCCGCCCCATGTTTACGTTTCGTGAAACAATTTTGTTCCAACCCTTTTCATGCATCTTTGCCCTCAGGATCTGTCATCACCAGAGGGACTTCTGGGAGCTTCTAACACAGGTTTCAAGCTCATCGTGTTTACTTTCATCCAGATTGTGTGGAATTCGGCACTTTTAAAATTCACGGATGATGCTATCACTGGAAACTCTATCCTGTCCTAAGTGCCCATTCATTTAACAGTAGGATAGTTGTTTTTTCTTATCCAGCTCATACGTGAATGAGAAATCACCATAATGCAACCACTTACTCTGCATAGCTCTTTTAAAAGTCTGTTTATTGGGCTTCCCTGGTGGCGCAGTGGTTGAGAATCTGCCTGCCAATGCAGGGGACACGGGTTCGAGCCCTGGTCTGGGAAGATCCCACATGCCACGGAGCAACTGGGCCCGTGAGCCACAATTACTGAGCCTGCGCGTCTGGAGCCTGTGCTCCGCAACAAGGGAGGCCGCAAGAATGAGAGGCCCGCGCACCGCGATGAAGAGTGGCCCCCACTTGCCGCAACTAGAGAAAGCCCTCGCACAGAAACGAAGACCCAACACAGCCATAAAAAAAAAAAAAAAAGTCTCTTTATTAAAAATAACATAAATACAGGAGAGTGCATAAATCGTTAAGTGTACCGCTCAGTGAGTTTGCACAAAATGTACTCACCTGGGTAACCAGCACCCGGGTCAAGAAACAGAACAGCTCAGGGAACCTCCAATGGCCACTGCCATCACCCCCCCCTCCTTCTCCTCCCCAAAGGTAGCCTCCATCTAGCTTCTAACACCAAAGGTTAGCTTAGCCGGGTTTTGAACTTTATATGAGTGTAACCTTTATAAATGGCGTCTTTTGCTGTCTGTGACATTCATCCACGTCCCAGTAGTTCATTTGCATTCGTGTGTAGAATTCCTTGCATTGTTTTGAAAAGCGATCTTTAAGAAGCATGCTTACTACAGCTCCCCCCAAATTTTGTTTCATGCTATAGGAATTATTTTAAGCTTTTGTTGAATGTATTTACCTCCTTTTAAAAAATCTAATCCATCAGATGACTTCAGTAAACGTCCCAAATCAGCTTTGACTAGTGTGCTTTCCCCAGTCAGTATTTGTTGTTCAAAATAAAGTGACAGAGAGTCCTTGTCTTGTGAGAGACTTTACAAAAGTCTGTAAATGTGTGAACTAATTCCCTCTTTACTGAGAAATAACATTTGGGGGGTAAAACCCAGGGGATATCCAGGTTACATCCTGGAGATGCAGCATGTGATTATGTATGGACTGTGTATTTCCCCTTTCACCTCACTGTGAATCGGGTCACCAAGTTGTGGTTATTGAATTCGGTCTAACTCTTGACAGGGGACATCATTTTTATGAACCTTCTTCCCCCCGAGATACCTGCGTGGCCACTCCCTCCCTTCCTTCAAACCTTCGCTTGAGTTCACTTTCTCAGCACCCTGCCCATCATTTTATTTATTTATTATTGAAGTATAGTTGATTTACAGTATTGTGCTCGTTTCAGGTGTACAACAAAGTGATTCAGTTATATATATATATATATATATATATGTATATATATATATATATATATGTAGATATATATATATATATATATATATATATATATGTAGATATATATATATATTGTTTTTCAGATTCTTTTCCCATATAGGGTATTATAAAATATTGAGTGTAGTTCCCTGTGCTATTCAGTAGGTCCTTGTTGGTTATCTATTTTATACATAGCAGTGTGTATCTGTTTAAAGAGCACCTTAGAGAATTCCCTGGTGGTCCAGCGGTTAGGACTCAGTGCTTTCACTGCCGGAGCCCGGGTTCGATCCCTGGTCAGGGAACTAAGATCCCGAAAGCCAGTGGTGCCATCAAAAAAAAAAAAAAAAGAGCACCTTAGCCCCTGCCCCTCCCCATCCTAGTGATTCCCTTCACTCTATCTCTCTTGGATCTGTACCTCTTTTGCCTCTGAAGATACTTTACTATTTTTACTTAATTATTATGTTTATTATTTCCCATCTCTTTTTTACCATGGCAGGAAGAGCGGGGGTCATATAGTACAGGGGTCCCCAACCCCCCGGGGCAGCGGCCGGTTAGGAACCGGGCCGAACAGCAGGAAGTGAGCGCCAGGGCGAGTGAGCGAAGACTCATCTGCCGCTCCCCATCGCCCCCCATCGCTCGCATTACCGCCTGAGCCATCCCTCCCCCCGCCCCCGCCATGAAACCGGCCCCTGGTGCCAGAAAGGTTGGGGACCGCTGATATAGTAGATGCGCAATGAATATTTATGGAATGACAGAGCGAGACCCCGTGGATTCCCGAGGCTTGAAAGGTGTCAGAACTGTACAGGGATAGAGGCTTTTCGAGGTGAGGCAGGGGACACCAAGGTGATGGACACTCACGTGTTTTCTCCTTCCTGTCACTTGTGGTCGCTTTTGTCTGTGCTTGGGGGTGGTTGAAACTTGTTGAGTCAGCCCTCCCTGGAAGTGACTTGGGAGGGTTATAATGTCACCCAGTTCCCCTTCATTCTTCCCACCAGACGTGTTTACAAATATGGAATTTGCTGTTCTCACCAGGGAAGTTTCCAAAGTGGCATGTATGGCATGCAAAAAATATATATCTTTTATGGGAGGGGAACATGTTGTGAGTGCTAATTATGTGCTGTCAGTGAACACACGTGGTAGCTGACGGGTTTACAGCCCGGTTGAACTTTCCCATCTGGGTTGTTTGGAGGTGCTGAGAATCCCTGCTCAGTGAGACCTCCTGTCTGCCCATTTTTCTGGGATCCAGCACGGATAACGAGTGTGGGAATTTGGCCTAACCTCTTGGCATGTGGAGGGTGGAGTGTCTCGTCTGAGAGATGGAGTTTATCCTGGCGGGCGGCTCTTTCCCCCGAACTGGAAGGTTTCAATTTTATTGCTGGAGATTACGTGGAATCTTTTCGGAGGGTTTTGAGAGCCGGTGTGACAGGGTTACAACCCATGTAAGGTTTTCCCCTCTTCTGCTTTTGGGAGAATTCCCATTCAAAGAGCCGGATCCCATTAGGACCAGTCAGCGGTGTTGAGGATGGCTTGGGGAGGGGGTAGGGAGGGGCTGCATACCAAGTACTCAATTCCTGAAACCAACTTGCAGCTTCCAGGAGAAATCTGGAACTTTAAAAGCCCAGTTCCAGAATTGTCTCCTGATTCCACTAAAGGAAACCTACTGCTTAACGAATCATGGGCCGGCATTTAGGAGGGACACATCATTTTCTCAAATTCTTGGTTCTCTTATCTGTCAAATGAGTTTTTGCACATCAGTCATCTTGAATATTCTGTGATTGTGTGGTCAGCCTGACTTTTAAATTATTTCTCCCTCATTATCAAAAAAAATTTATTGATTAATTCTGGTTTTTAATGGTGGCGTGCTGAATTTCAGTGCCACATGCCCTCATTTTGTGAATCTTGCTGGGCACATCTTAGTATTCCCTGTGCCCTTCATCTAGTAAATCAATGTTTGTTGACTGACAATGATTTTTGTCTTCCCCCTTAACTAATAACTGTGATTGGAGTACAGTACAAGAGCCATTATTTTCTTTTTTTAAAGCTAGAAGTAAATATTGCCTTTTAACACTCCAATGGAAAAAAAAATCTGTTGTAAGGAAAAATCTAAATGATTCACTTATGACTTCTTAAGTGTTTAAAAGACTGAAAAATAAGATAAGATGACCATTTTGTGAGTGGTACTGTAATCTGTAGAAGTATGTTTGGACAAATGGCCCACATATTCTAATAACTATTATAAACCTAGCCTAAGCAATAAGAGAAAATAGGCTAAACCAAGGTTTCCCATCTAATTAATTACTTCCCAGTCTATGTCTCCATTCTGTTAGCCTTATAGCAGCAATCCTAGGTACTGAAAAGGTCGCTGTGGAGGACGGCTAGTAGGAATGTTATTGTTTGGGATAGCAGGGATGTTATTGGTGGGGTAGTAGAGAGCTTGCTTTCTTCCAGCTTTATCGAGGTATAATTGACAAATAACATTGCGTAAGTTTAAGGTGTACAACGTGATGATTTGAGATATTGTTAAATGACTACCACGTTAATCCAAAGTTACCATTTCCCATGTGTGCTGAAAATATTAACATCTACTCCCTTAGCAAATTTCAATTATACAACACATACAGTATTGTTAACTACAGTCATCATGGTGTCCATTACGTCCTCAGAATGTGTTCATCTTATAACTGGAAGTTCGTACCCTTTGACCAACATGTCCCCATTTCCCCTACCCCCCTAGCTCCTGGTAACCACCATTCTACTCTACATTTCTCTGAGTTTGACGTTTTTAGATTCTACATATGAGTGATATCATCCAGTATTTGCCTTTCTTTGTCTGACTTATTTCACTTAGCACGATGCCTTCCAGGTCCATCCATGTTGTTGCAAATGGCAGGATCGTCTTCTTTTTCATGGTTGAATAATGTTCCATTTTACACACACACCACCTTTCCTTTAAGTAGGGACGTTATCGTTGGCAGTGATGGATAGTAAGGATGTTATTGGTGGGGTGATAAGGATGTTATTGAGCGCAATATACCTGAAGAGATGGAAAAACTTTAAAAGAAAGTGTTCAAATATATTCTTGGTAGAAATAAATTTAGCTTTTGATGGAACTCTTCATCGTTCAGTTGGGGTGGAAACTTTATTTCAAAGACTTCCCATTTTGAATGAGAGATGCAGTTGCCACTCTGACCTCTGAGACACTCCCCAGAGGGCAAGGGAAGATTCTCTTTATGACACCTTAAGAATACAGATGGATTTTTTCCCGAAGCCTCAAGCACAGGGTTTCTCGGTGACTTTTTCTGAGTCTGATGGTGCCTGGGAATGTGGGCATCGTCCTGTGGCGTTCCTAAATAGTAAGACATCATCACTAATTCATGTGCTGCGCGTTTGTAACACGTGATAAACAAGAACCGAGCCTCCATGTACCTACAGTTTTGCTCAGCCAATTAATAATGTAAGGCACGCTGCAGGGGCTGTGCTTACCTCCAGGGGCCCGCCTGTGCCACCAGTTCAGATACATCATCACAAACTGAGAGGCTAATTACAAATTACTCTTACCTCTTTATTAAAGCAGGTCCCTAGAGGCCCACTC
Organism: Eschrichtius robustus; assembly: GCF_028021215.1. Classification (NCBI taxonomy): domain Eukaryota; kingdom Metazoa; phylum Chordata; class Mammalia; order Artiodactyla; family Eschrichtiidae; genus Eschrichtius; species Eschrichtius robustus. The sequence continues at coordinate 10,786,571 of NC_090829.1, forward strand.
CTTGGAAGGGTTCGTGTTATCCTTGTTTACATTTCCGCATGTTTGAGAGTGCTCCTAACAGCATCCTTTATAAAGACTGTGGATTTTACTTTAAGAAAGTACTGCAGTCTGGTATCTTCCCATAGGTATGAATTAGGGAGGATTACCGTATTTTAAGAGAATGTCTATTGCTGTGTAACAAACCACCCCAAAACATAGTGGTTTACAGTGACACCATTCATTGATTTTGCTCACAAATGTGCAACTTGGGCAGGACTTGGCAAGGCAGCTAATCTTTGCTCCACATGGTATCCTCTGGTCAGTGGCTGGGGAAGCCACTTTCAAGATGGTGCACCCACACCGCTGGCGAGTAGTTGCTGGCTACAGGCCTCTCCACAGACTGCTTGGGCTTCCTCAAAACATATGGCTGGGTTCTTCCCCCAAAACAAGGTGGAAATTCGTGGAAATTTTATGACCAGGCCTCAAAAGTTGCATAGTCTCCTTTTCACTTTACTCATTGGTCAAGGGCCATACTGGTCCAAGGTCCAAGGAGACACATATAGATTCCACCTCTTGTCGGGGGAGTGACAAGGTTCCAGCCTGTCATGTGGGATGAGAGATATCTTTGGAAAATACAACCTGCCACAGACATGAATTCAGACATGCTATGTTCATTTACTAGGGGAGAACTTTGAGACCATTCGGGGCTCATATGGAATACAGAAAAAATAAAAATGAAGGCAAGAAGTGGAAATAAGGAGTTGAGTATTGAATATAAGGGTTATTGGGCATTGGAAATCATCTTTAAGTGTAATTCTCAACAGTTGTAAATGGAAAGTCCTCTCCCCCCAAAAACAACCACCCTATTTGTTACGCAAAGAGATCACATATCTTCATGAGATCTGAAACTCTCAGATCATTTTCATCTTCTAGAAAAACCATCCCAGGGTTCTCCAGGGTATTTACAAAAAGAACAATAAAACATTCATTTCTTCAGCACACTGTAATGGAAACCATCCCCAAGTACTTAGTTTCACTGCTTTGTTTACTGTGAGGGTTTCAAATGCCATTAGGACTGTGTTATATTTTTGCTGGTCTGGAGTCATGGGGACAGAAAAGGGTCTTTTTTTAACTAAGGGTTAAAACTAGGACAGCATTGGTCCAACAGCGCCAGCCCAACATTTTGTTAAAGTGCCTTTCGTTAATGTTCTGGAGGCCTATGTAAATCAGGCAGTGGTGGGGAAAAAAAAAAGTCATGAATTCTGGATGTTAAAGCAGCAATGTGGTGTGAAGGGAAACATCTGCTCTTGGTTAAACTTCTTGAAACTCAGGTTCTTTTGCCTCAGTCACTTAACTGTGGTGCTGAGATTTGAGTTCCATGAAGACTCTCAAACACGTTTTCCAGAACATTCCCAGGAGTCTTAATAAGCCCTTGAGGTTCTTTGCCCCCAAGCTTATAATTCCAGGGTCACTGCTATTACCAAAGGATAAAATTGGGGCTGTCAGCATCTGCAGTTCCCGGATTCTAGATTCTAGCTGGTTCTTTTTCTCTTTTCTTTTCTTTTCTTTTTTCTTTTCTTTTCCTTCCCTTCCCTTCCCTCCCCTCCCCTCCCCTTCCCTCCCTTCCCCTCCCCTCCCTTCCCCTCCCCTCCCTTCTCCTCCCCTTTTCTTTTCTTTCTTTTCTTTTCTTTTTCTTTTCTTTTCTTTTCTTTTCTTTTCTTTTCTTTTCTTTTCTTTTCCTTTTCTTTTCTTTTCTTTTCTTTTCTTTTCTTTTCTTTTCTTTTCTTTTCTTTTCTTTTCTTTTCTTTTCTTTCTTTTCTGGAAATGCACTGTCTTAGGCAGTGCCTTTTGAAAGAAGGCCCAGTGGAATGCCCAGTTATGAGGCATTTTTTTACTGTGATGACAAGTACTGATATTAACGAATTGTTTGTCTCTGCATATTTTCCTTCTCCTGAGGGGAAGATTGACCTGGTTTGTTAGGAGATGAACTGGAAACCCAAGGACTGCCAATAAGTTTAAGTGTTGCTTTCTGGAGATGTAGCCCGGTACCTGCAGCCTCAGTTTTCTTCACTGTTGAAAATGATGCAAGTAGCGAACAATGTGCACATTTTCACAATCTCAGATGAGTGTATTTGTAAAACATTATTGGCCCCAGATGGATATTTCCTGAAATTGTAGACTCATAGAAGTTTCCATTTAGAAGTAACCTCAGATTCTGCAAATTTGATCTCCTGACTGTTCATTCCTTGCATAAACATTTACTGAGTACTTACCAGGGACCAGGAACTGTTTCAGACGCTGGGGACAAAGTGGGGGACAAAACAGACAACACTCCTGCCCTCACGGAGCTCTCATTCAACTGGGAAAGACAGACAATAGTTAAAAAATGTGGAAATAAGTGATACAATGAAAGTTAAACAAAGAGATGCGCTGAAGAGTGACCGGGTGACCATTTTTTAGGCTGGGATGTCAGTGAAGGCCATATGGGAAGAGGGTACCCTGGTGACAAGGAGAAACCAGTCGTGGGGAGGGGAGGGAAACAGCCTCCCAAGCAGAGGAAGCTGCAGATGCTGAGGCCTCGGATGGGAACGGACTTGGAGTGTAAAATAGCGAAGGTGGAGGAAGTGAAGGAGGCGTGGGGTAGGCCCCACGGGGAAAGACAGGACAGGAGAGCTGCCAGAGGGGGCGGAAGGACTGCAGGACAGCAGAGTCCACTGCCGGTCTAGGTGGAAGACCCTGAGCTGTTCTTTTTGTGACCGTGAGTGGACTAGAGAGACTTGACCTTTGTGGGAGGGGCCAGCCAGAGAAAGCCAAGGATGTAAGGGCAGGAGGGATGGATGGCGGAGGAAGCGGGTCCCATGCTGGACAGGGAGGGGTGAGGAGAGCTGTCACCCGTGTGTTTGGTACTTTTTGAAAGCAGCTTTCTGGGTCCTCACTGCTGGTCGCGTGTAACGAAGTGACCCTGTGTCTGGGTAAGCTTGGACAGTTCTAGCTCATGCCTGTCGTCACAGACTAATTGTTAATAGCTTCACCTTTTGCTTTCAAAAGTGTCAAACTGTTTAAAGTTTGCACGATAGTTTACCAATGGTTCAACACACCGGAGGCTCGTGGTGTATCACCTTTTAGTCCTGGACTGCCGTGTCTACTTTGGGTCTCCCGTCTACCTCGCCCATCCTTCCCCATGGCAAGTGTAAGCTCTTCTGGCCTCTCCCACGAGCCCTGCAGTGACTCCCGGGTCCCCAGCCACTCTCTTTGCCTCCCTCCTTTTACCCTCCTCCCCCATCCATACCACATCCTGTGGAAAGATTAATTTTGCTTGGGAAAGGCCTGATTATGTCACTGCTGCCAGAAACCGTGATGGCATCTCTTTGCTTCCAGAAAAGAAGTCCAGACTCTAAAGATTCAGCACTCTCCAAGATCAAGCCCTGGTATTTCACAGTATAGCTTAGAGTGTAGGACATGCTATAGTAAATACACGCTGTGTAACAGGTGGGAATATGGACTCTGAAGCCAGGCTGACTAGGTTTGAATCCCACCTGCCGTTTGCTAGCTGTGTGCCCTTGGACAAGCTGTGCAACCTCTCTGTGTCTCAGTTTTCTGATCTGCAACATGGGGATAAAAAAGAAAATCTACTGTTACTGTTACAAAAGGATGAAATGAGTTAATCCACGTAAAACCCTTAGAACAGCTTTTGGCACGTGGTAAGCTCTCGGTAGATGGAAACTGCTGTCATTATGGATTTTTGGTGCAGGACGTTTGTCCTTCTCTGCATAACTTAGGACACTTTCTTACCTCTTTGCCTTTGCTAGCCTTGTTCCTTCTTGGATTCTTTCCCCCAAACCATTCCGTATGCACATATTCTACCTGTGGGTCAGGTTATTTTACCAACCATGGATTTCAGCAGCCACAAAACTGACAAACCGTGAAGTCTGTTGCACATCCTTCGACTTTCCCATGCGACTCTGATGAAAGTCTCTTTAAATGCTTTGCTGACATAAGCTTTCGAGGTTGATTTCTCCATTTTCTTTGTGGGTGTGCACTGGCCTTAGCAGAAGCCTGGGGGCATCTTGTAGCCTTGGTGGGAGATGCAGATCCTTCTGAGGTCCTGTGACTTGAAGGTCCCTCAGTTTTCCTGCCTGGATGATGCCACGGTCTTTGCTTTTGCTCCAAAATCCTGGTCTGAGCACGTCCACGCAAAGTTCTGCTGATGGGCAGACATTGAGGGAGATTAGGGATTTGCAGGGATCATGCAAATCTGCCAGAGGTGACCCCCGTCTGCCCCAGCACATGACTCTCTGTTATGCCCTCATGATCTGGGTGCCTCTGCTCTGTGAAGGGGAAAGCTTGGGGGTTGAACACTGACTCCAGAAAATATTCCTAAGAAATAGTCTTCAATTCTACCTCAGTAAAGCTGAGAAAAGAAATCTTGAGCAGACCTGATGGAGATAAAGATAGCCCGAGAAAAGGAGAAGAATGCTGCATCTCTGCAGACAAAATAACCTAGAGCACTGACACAGGTTCCACTTTGACCAAAACATATCAACACTGTTGTGATCGGTATGGCCTTACTTGCTCAGTTTTGTTCAGCTTAAGTATCGGTTGCCTTATATTCTCTTCTTCACATTAGTACACGTGGGTACTGAACATATTTCAAATTTTATTTCCCATCAGATGATGTATCTACATGACAGATATTAAATATGTATTTTTTCTGCCCTGAAATTCCTTTTCTTCTGAAAGCTGCTTTGTTCCCACAATCCAGCTATGTGAATTCCATAGGAGCTACCCTAACAATGGCCAGAGCTGATTGGCCCAGAAGTGGACACCTGACCTAAGCTGAGCCAATCAGAGCCCTTCCCTGAGATCTTTTACTTGTGTGTAGCCAGGAAGTTTAGACATTCTATCTCCAGTGGCTAAGCTATGAGCAGAAAAACTCAGAAGTTGGCAATGGCCATAGTTTCTGCCACATGGAGAAAATTGGTCCTGGAAGAGAAAGAAGAATGATGCTAACAAATAAAGAAAAGTAGGGACAAAACCTGGAGCAATTTTCCTGACAGTGCTGGAGATGCTGGTCCCAGGTCTTCCTGAGCTCCTGCTCTGGCCCTACCCTGCTGGCGCTTGCTCTTTGAGACACCATTGGATTTCTCCCCACAGATAGGTCTCTCCTTGTTCACCTCTCTTTTGCATCTCTGATTTAGACTTTTGATGTTAGGTTGGGATCTTCTGGTGGGTTGGTTTTCACGGGGCTTTAAAAACTATTTGAAGATCTTTGAGGGAGCTTAACAGCACACCCCCTCTTAGTTCTACTGATTTCCCATGAACTACATTTTCAGTGAACAGTGAAATTATAGGCACAATCTAAGTGAAAGAACTGAATCAGTTAACACAGGTAAGGAAGGCCAGTAAAACTCCTTTTGTCGGGAATACCTTCCGTGAACCACCAAAGGATGGATTTGTTCTCTGCTCCTACACCAGTGTTGGATCCCATCTCTTCTTTTTGCTTTTAAGGGAGTTTACAGTTTTCCAAGTTCTTCCATCATTTCCCAAGCTTCCCACCAAATCACTCCTAATAGCAGAGGAGAATAAAATAGTACCTCTTCCTTCAACCTCAGCCTTGCCAGGGACTTAAGGGGGCAAGCAGTGGTCCCTGAGCATAGGCAGGTTGAGAAGGAGAGATCACATGGACTCTTCAGAGTCTCTGAGTTGCCCCTTGAGTTAGATCAACACGTATTAAACTCAAGAGGTCAGGGATAGTGCCTATTTGCCTCCCCAGCACCTAGTGCCCAGCACATGGTAAATATTGAGTAAGTAGTTAGTGAATGAATAAATGGGTATTATTATCCCCATTTTATAGATTAGGAAACTGAGGCTCAAATAAATCAACTGGGTTGACCAGTAACATAGCTAGTGAATAGCAGGGTTGAATCCAAAGATTTAGGTCTCAGACTCCTTGTCCAGGGCTCATTCTGAGACCTCTCAGTCACTGAAAGAAAAAACCACAACACCAGAGGTCTACCCGATCTTTCCTTGTGGCCTCATAACGGAGCTAAACACACAGCAGCACTTGGTCAAAGTTTCAATTCCTGAAGCGAAGTGTTAACACGTCAGAACTAAAGGCAGCTTCAGACTTGAGCTAAAACCCGTGTTATTTTTGAACCTCCATTTTCAGAAAGCTGGTACAAGAGTTTAGGCGACAGAAGATGAGAAGGGTTGTGTGTGTGTGATAAAATATTCACCGTAAAGACTCATGTGTAACCGTGCAACCCAGAACAGCATCTTTGCGCCTGTTCTTGACATACGGTACATGCCTCTGTTTGTAGGCTCCCTATGTACGTCATGGATCCCCAAAGACTTTAAAAAGCCAGCTGTCACGAAATGGTGGCCCGTGAGTTATGAGGAGGGTCACAGTGGGCATTGGTCTGGTCTAGGGTCCATTTGGGATGTTTGTGTGTGTGTCTTGGTCTTTACCCTATATTATATGCGTCTGCAGTCATTACTGAAAGCTCTGTTTCTATTGCTCAGTATTTCATATGGTTTATTGTGCCCCACAGCAGCACTGTCTATCCAGTAGAACTTTCTGTGACGATGGAAATGTTTCATATTTGCACCAAATGTTCTATATTTGCATCCAATACTGTAGTCACCAGCCACAGAGGCTATCGAATACTTGAAATGTGGCTGGTGTGACTGAGGAATTTAATTTTTAATTTTATTCGAATTAATTTAAGTTTAAATAGTCACACTTGGCTAGTGGCTACCATGTTGGATAGTACAGCTCCATATTTTTAAGAGGTCAGTAACTTTCTGATTCCTGGCACTAATTAGCTCATTAGTTATAGGGATTCCAGTAAGTTCATCCTAAAGTTAGAAACTGCTTATAACTTATAGAAATTAAATCTAACAGAGATTTAATTCTTTTACCTCAAAATATGGCGGGGTGGGCTTCCCTGGTGATGCAGTGGTTGAGAGTCTGCCTGCAAATGCAGGGGACACGGGTTCAAGCCCTGGTCCGGGAGGATCCCACATGCCGCAGAGCAACTGGGCCCATGGGCCACAACTACTGAGCCTGCACGTCTGGAGCTTGTGCTCCGCAACAGGAGAGGCCGCGACAGTGAGAGGCCCGGGCACCGGGATGAAGGGTGGCCCCCGCTCGCCACAACTAGGGGACGCCCTCGCACAGAGACGAGGACCCAACACAGCCAAAAATAAATAAATTAATTAATTTTTTAAAAAAATGGCAGGGAGATTTCATTCACCTGGGCAATGGTGACTGCTGTCCACCTTCTTGTACACTTCAGCTTCCCCCTGAGACCTTTAATCAACACCAGATTGAGTCCTTCTTTGTTCATGTTTGGAGCACATTTCTCTCCCTGCCTTTTGGGAGCTCTTAGCCATGCCTTCCTGTCACACCCAGTCCGGTTGGAATTTGGAGACCTCTAGCAGCCTGCCCTGTGCGGTCTTCTTCCCCTCACTCCCTTCACCTGCTTTTCTCCTGTATGACATTTCTCCAGAGAAACAACTTATAGGGTTATCTATCTGTCTATCTGTCTGTCTATATCATGAGACTGGAATTGAGATTGATTTATTTTAAGGAATTGGCTCATGTGATTGTGAGAGCTGGCCAGTCCCAAATCTGCAGGGCCACTTGGCAGGCTAGAGGTTCGGGTGAGAGTGATGTTGCAGCCTTGAGTCTGAAGGTTGAAAACTCAGGCAGATCGTCTGGAGGCAGACGATCCACATTATAGAGGGTGATTTGCTTTACTTAGAGTCAATGGACTGTAGATGTTAATCACATCTAAAAATATCTTTACAGCCATTTCTAGGCCAGTGTTGACAACTGGTCACCGTAGTTTATCCAGGTTGACACATAAAATGAACCATGACACCTTCTTCATTAGATTCAGACCAAATTGTCCTGGACTCCCTCTAACCCTTCACCTGTGCCATCTCATATGGCCTGTGGGTACTCCAGTTTCTACTGACCCGTCAGCAGGAGTCTTTTCTGCTCCCTTTCCTGTGTTACCTATGTCTTTCATTTTTCCCAAACTCAACCCATGTCCCATTTCTCCCTAACTGGTTTTACCCTAGTTGATAAATGTACTCTAAACAAATATGTGTATGAGACCAGACAAAGTATATATTTGCACTCAGACGCAGCAGCATGGTATTCATTTTGAAAGTAGAGTAACAGACAGTACGTCCTAGAGTATCAGGGACTATCCCAATGTCATGATGTTATCTTTAATCAAAATGATTCTTGAAATATATAACCAAAGATGACATCATTTGCCAATGCATTGAGCCTTTATAGAAATAAATTTTTAAAAAAGAAAAAATAAATCTTTTTCACATCATGATCTCTGGTTTTAGGTTGGGAAAATATAGTTACCATTGAATTTGTTCTTACTCATCATAGATCAGTTGAATGAAGTCTTGGGTCAGTTGAAAACGTTAATTTTTGATGCCTAAACCAGCAATTGTTACTCCTTTAAGTGTTAGGGGTGGTATGGTTTTTTAAATGCAACAGACATGAGAAAAAGGTGGATGAGGGTGTATTTCAGTTTAAACTCGTATCCGACTGGGCATCTTGGCACAGGTTGGATTGTGTAATGTGAAAGAGTGCTGTCCTGAAGGCGCACCAGTTTGCATTAAGACACTCAGAGTCAGATCTGGGCTTTGCCATGATCTAATCACAGATGTTAGAGAAACTCTTTGGGCATGCGTGTGACAGCCTGTGGGGAATTCCTTACCCAAAGTGGCTTGGATATTCAGGATTTGATCTTCTGTATGGATTTGATTCCACGATCTTAAAGACCTGGTGTAGCTTGAAGTCATGGTGGTGTCCAGCAGCTGATGAGCCCCTGAAAGTAAAGGGATCTGAGATGTCTGGAGAACGGGGTAGGGATTCCAGAAACATCGTGGGATAAATCTGGCAGGATGCGGTGAGCGGTTACTCAGGGTTACAGAAAGGGAGGAACTGAAGAAGATGCCTTTACTCCAGTTTGAGGGACAAGGTCCACAGTAGACCCATCAGCTGTGATCATTGGTCTTGTAGGTCTGAGCCCCAGAGGAAAGTCAGGACTGGAGAGTCCAAATTTGGGAATTATTAACATATGACTAGTGGCTAAGTTCAGGTGAGTAGAGGAGGTTCCCATGGGGAGTTTGGGGTGAGGAGAGCTGGTGGCCAGGGATGAACCCTGATGAACACCATCTAGTGCCCACCTTTCTGATGTGCGTGAGACTTGCTTAATGAAGGTTAGGAATGAACAAATGAATACATGAGTGAATGAGAAACAAACAGGATTCAGTTTGACAAACACAGTCACGGGACATTACGAAAAAGAGAAAAGAAAGTGCCCATTCTAGGATAAGGTAGAAAACCAAAGGCGTCAGGGCCCCTAGGGTCTAGCCAAATATTGATCTTAATAAAACCTAAATGCGGGTCTTCTAGTTAAAAAAGACTACTCACCCTTTCTGGTAAACAATTTGGCAGCCTGTACCAAGCCTTTGAAAAGCTGATATCCCTTGACCCATTAATTCCACTTCCAGGAATCCACCCCAAGGAAGTAAATAGAGCTGCAGACAAAGATTTGTGCATGAAGGTGTTTCATATTCTTGAGACACACTTTCCCTGGAAGGTTTGCAATGGGGAGGGGGGAGCATCTTTACCTTTTAACTTGAGCATCTTTTTAAAAGTTTTGATACTATGTAGTACTAGGTGCAGGATACCACATTTTCATTAATGTTTAAGATAAAAGATGAGCATTCAAAGAAATCTTGTGCTTTGCCCTCAGACCCTCACCCCTCACCTCCTCTGTCTCAAGAGTTACTATGGTGCGAAAGTTAGGGACCTGTTGCTATGGGGTGAAGTCAGAGCCTTTGTTGGCTTGGTATTCTGTGACATCGATGGTGTGGCCCTTGTAATTTCCAGTCCAGCCTCATTTCTGCGCACTCCTGGCTTCTCATGTCATGTTCCAGAAATGTTTCTAGAAATTTCTTCAATACTCAGGCTGTTGCACACCATCAAGCCTTAGCCCATGATGATCCGTCCATCTCTTTACCTGCACTGCCCTGTCCCTTTTTTCACCCATCTGGTGAACTCCTATTCATCCTTCAAAGCCTCCTGCAGATTGGGTCCCCAAATAGGATTTGTTTAGCACGATATTTTGGGGAAAAAATTGAATTTGAATGTTGTCGGTGAGTCATGCACATTCCAGCTCTGCCACACCCCTCACCTCTTCCAGTTGTATCGCAGTCTTACTCCATTTTGTTTATTGCAGCCCTGACCTTCTGTGAGAAACGTCTCAGTGCCCCCTTCAGGCAGAAATAATCTATACCTTTCTATACCTTTATATCCATTATTGCACTTAGCACCCTCTATGAGAAATTTCTGTAATATTTACTTTTTTCAATTATAAAGGTGCTATGCATGCTTATTAGATAAATTTTGAAAAATTACACACAAATATTATACAGCTGTCATAATACTGTGTCTAAGAAGTTTAGAATCTTGACTTTTTTATATAACATTATAATATAAGCATTATTGTGCCATGTTAGTATAATATTTTTAAAGTCTGTTTACAATAATTGGCTGAATCTTTTGAGAGTCAGGACTCCTATTTTGTATCCCCCAGAACCTAAGTGTGATGTTGGTTTGAGCCAGTATAGGGACTTAATAAATGTTTGTTGGAGTCTAGGGCTGAAAAATCAACTGGTCTCCATCCCTACCTTCTAGGAGCTCATTCTGGGAGAGGAGACACATATCCACTCAGTATGTAATGTATTCATTCATTCATTCAAAAGATACTTATTGATCACCTCCTATATGTCATACAAATTACTAGCACGTTGTGCTTCTCTCTTCTTGACCAGGAGTCTTTCCTTATTTCGTTTGGGACTCTGAAATCCATTGCATTTCTCTTTTTGCTTGTGCTGCCAGGAAGCTCAGAGCTATGCTTTGTACACATTACCTTCCCTCAACCTAAGGCTCTTTGGTATAATTATCTTCTCAGTCTTCTTTTAAAACTTTTGTGACCTGTGTGTTGTTTTAGAAGCTTTCCAAAACAATTTCTAAGAGTAGATAGATATCACAGATTAATGGGTAAAAAATGAATTTTCAGGATGGAAAGGATGACTTTAAGATTTTTTTTAAAGTTTTGAAGCATGAATTGAGCATTTGTGGGCATTTGTGTGGGCACATACATATCCAAGAACTTGATGCTTTGACATGTATCCACTTGACCTTGTACTTAAGAGAATGAACTTGGGCCCAAGCCAGACCTGGCTTTGAACCTGGCTACCCACAGCTTGCTTTATGACTTTATTGTCTCTGGGCCTTAGTGTCCTCATCTGAAATGAAGATCATGATACCATGCAGGGTCATTCAAGGGTTAAGCAAAACAATTTACATAAAACGCACAGTGTAGGGCTTGACACACAGTAGGTCTGTGATAGATGGCAATTAATACTGTTGTTATCATTACATCTAGCACAGGCTAGACTTTATAGAAAGACTGGGCTGTACATTCGTGTAGCTGCTCCAGGCCATTCTCTAGAATGGCCAGTGTTGAACTAAAATGACCTCTTGCTTTAAGTTAGGGTGGGTCATCCGGGGAGGGCTGCCAAGGCTTGCTTCTCCTTTAGAGAGTAGCTCCGTGCTGGTATTTCTTACTAATTCTCAAATGACAGGAGATGATCACTGCAGAAGCCTCGAGATTTTCTGAGGTCATCCACTTGTGGGTTGGTGACTAAGACTCACAGAGCTCTGAGGTCTCCACCTCCTGATTTATTTGTAAAGTGACTTGAGCATTCTTGCCCAGAAAGTCCCCTAAAGCCCATCTTCTGGTTTGGCCAGCTCTTGCCTGATTTTATTCAGCTATTACTTTCAGTTTGTTTTTCACTTATGACTATTACATTCAATTGCCTGGGGTATTTTTTAGGGAGGGGAGCCTTCACCGGGCACAGAACTCAGTGTGGCCATCCGTCCCCCATCTTGAGGCTCAGGAGGTGAGAAGGTGCCACCTGTGACCTGGACTGGATGGTGGATGGAGAGTCATGGGTCGGCCCAAAGTGATGCCCGTGGGCCGGGTGTGTGGACTGATGTCCTCAGATGTCCCCTCTTGCGGGGCTGCGTGCTTCAGCTTTGGCGCGGTGCTGATTCTCCCCACCTCTGCCCTTCTCTGCCAAAACAATTGTTTCAGAGAGGAAGCTCTTTGGGTCATAAAATGTCATCTGGTAGTTAGTATATGGTTATATAGACGTATTGAGTTATATAGTAGCCTGATGAGCAGGAAGTAGGTGATTCATCAGAAAAAAAAAATAACAAGAAAATAAACTCTTACCAAAATGAACTTCCTCCTTCAGCCACTCTTTGTTCCAGCTCATTCTTTTAGAACCTTCTTCCAGCTTCTTAGAAAACAATTGCTAATCGGGACTAACACAGTGTTTCAAGGAGAGGCCGTTGCAGCCCTTCATAGCCAAATGCATTATTTTTCCATAGTTTAAAAAAAAAATAAGCCCCACACTCTCTGTCCCCAGCTGGGCCAGGGTTGGGGTGTGGGCGCTGCCTTGAGGACCCGGAGCCTTTGCCAGCTCGAGAGACTTCACGTTCAAACAGAAACACCCTCCAAGGCCTCCCTGAGGTATTTCGTTCCCCCTTTGCTGGAACATCCCATTCACTTGTTCCCCTTCATTCTGTTTGCCTCACAGATCCAGGAGGCTGCGAGTCGGGGCCTGAAATTCGTCGGGGTCATACCTCAGTACCACTGCCCTGAGCACTTGGCAGGTGGCAGCCCCCCAGCGGATGCCCGGGATGCGACAGAGCCTGGCAGGTGTGCGGCTACGGAGAACCTGGGGGCTGCCGACGCTCCGGTGGGAACGGACGGAAGCCCAGAGCCCGGCCAGGGCCCGAGAGGGGAGGCGCCCACCGCCCAGCAGCCCGGCTCGCCCTCGGGAGCCGGGGTTGGCACAGAATCCCCTCCACGCGGGGTGAGCGAGACTCTGGATGGACCGGATGGGGACCCGCTGGAAGGGCATGGAAAGCCACTCTCGGGAAGTAAGTATGTCAGCGCTGGGACTCTGACCCGCTGGGAGAGAGGCTGCTAGCTTGTCAGTAATCCCCTTGGCATTTTAGGAAAACAAATGGAACTAGAGTGTAGAGGGAGCAGTCCATCAAACAGGAGAAACTGTCAAGCAGTTTTCTGGGCCTCCTGACTGTTTCCTGCCTGAAGCTGTGACTTCCAGGGGTGCGGAGGGGAAGGGCGTGCGGGGCAGGGGGGCAGAACCACGTGACGTTGACTCGTAGTTGCTCCAAATTGTCACGTGTGAAGCAGATTCTAGAACGGGAGGTCGTTTCTCCCACACGCTCTTGCACTGCCCCTGAATTACCCCGTGTGAACACAGGAAGTGTGAACTTTGCTGGGCACCAGTGCAGAAAGCAGCCTCCACTTTTGGACCCCTTGTTTTGAATATCTGCCTAAAGAAGGAAATCAAGAAAGCCAGCTGAGGACAAATTGTGCAGGAAGCTGGTGATTCAGCTCACGCAGCTGTAAACAGCCAGATTTCAGGGAGTTGTATAGTTGACAGATCAGCACCGTGGAAAGAACACTGCCAAGGAGAGGCCACCAGTAAGCGACTCCTCTGAATCACATTGTAACGGCCGTCGGAGCACGCCCTTTAGGTTGGGGATTTCAAATAGCAACACAACAAGGATGATAATAGCCAACGTTTATTAATACTTCCTGTGAACCGGGCGCTGGGCCAGCAAGCTTTCCTATGACTATCTCTTCATTTTTCCTATGATGTGGGTGAGCTCTTGCATCATTGCCCATTTTACAGCTGAGTAAACTGAGGTTCAGAGAGTCCATCTGTTGCCCAGGCTGGAAATAGATCTGATGTGTGAGCCCAGGCCGGCTCTCTGCCTGGTCTTTCCTGTGTGACACTCAGACGGACGAACTGAGGCCTCTCAGGGCCTCTCTGAGGCCCTCAGTCTCCAGGGAGCTAAGTTTCTCTTCATTTCCCCGTGATTCCCTTTCGTCTTCCTTCTCCAGGAAATCTAGCCTCGAGCCATTTCCTGAGAGCCGGGCCCTCGTATGAGCTGCGTGGCCTCTTCTAGCCTTTGGGAGGTGACAAGTGACAAGACTGGCAGGAGGCGGCCACAGGTCTTACGAAGCCTTTCTCTTTAGGCCTTCCTGGATCATCTCCCTGGTTAATGTTACTATTTACGTACTAATTCTGGAAGTTAGCCTCTTAGAAATGACGAGGAACCATTTATACTTTGAGAATAGAAAAGAGGGTGAGGGGCTTCCCTGGCGGTCCAGTGGTTAAGACTCGGCGCTTCCGCTCCAGGGGGTGCGGGTTCGATCCCTGGTCGGGGAACTGAGATCCCGCAGGCCGCACGGTGCAGCCAGAGAAGAAAAGAGGGTGAAAGAGTTTTTCTTGTTATGTCAGTAGTTCCTGAAAAGAAAACTGTGAGCTGGTTAATTCTGGGGCTTGTTTGCAAACTTGACCTTGGAGGGGGAGTTGGCAGCAGCCTCAGTTCTGGGAGAGATTAGGACCGTTTCATGAAAGCCTTGATATGTGCTGAAGTGGAGGCTCATTTGTGGGACTTCTGCTCCCACAGAGTAGCTGAGAGCACGTTTGGATCCCGTGGGTGCCTCCCAAGGAACATCCCAGTCTTATTTCAGAATCCCCCATTTCTACATGGCTGTTGGGCTGAATCCCGAGAAGGAGGACCGGCCTCCTCGGAGCCCCTCTGTACCATCTCAGGCCCTGGGAGGGTGAGGGATCAGGGCATCACAGGCCACAGGAGAGAGGGCAGGGGGCACAGGGGTTAAGAACCAGACCTCTTGAGCAAGATACCCTCCTGTGCCTCAGCTCCTTACCCTGTAAAATAGGGAATAAAAAAAAAAGTTTCTTGTAGAAAGGTGAAAAGAGAGATGCATTTAAAGCACTCCTAAGTGGCGGTTCTTATGACTGGGGTACAGGCTCCGTCGTCCTGACCATGGCCCCCACCTCTGCGCAGAACCCTGCCTTGGAGAAAGGGGGCTCTTGATACTGAGGGTCCCGTCAGGAGTTTTCAGATATTCCTTGTTCCAGAATCCACTTTTCTCCAAGATTCCTTCCAGACTTCCTGCCTCCTGGGGTTGAGTTAACTGGGGAGACTTGTCCTGGGACCCTCCGCCCCAGGTCCGTCCTGCTGTCCTGTGACTGTTCCCTCCCTCACTCAGACACTCCCCCCCATCGCTGGGCACACAGAGACCACCCTCCCCCCCACCCCGTGATACCCCAAGTGTCTTGGCCTGCATCTCACTTCCTCAAGTCCCTGTTCTCTATGAGAAAATCGGCTCCTGCTGAGGAATAGCAGGTTAGGGTGTGTCTGGAAGTGGTCAGCCCAACAATGCATGAGAACTCCAGCTGTGAGGGGCTTATGGTACCACCCACCCCCCCCCAGTCTTGCTCGGGAGGCAGCTGTGTGTGTCTGTCGTCTGCTCGTGAGCCTGGCACTGATCTCTCTGCGCAGGAGGCCACAGGTCTCACTGTTACCCTTTATTTCTCTTTTGGTGGAATAAATGAATCTTTGGATCTTTTTCATCAGTCAGTGAACACACAGGGGTTACGCGTGCACAGACGTGGCCTTGCAGGGGACGGACAGACAAGTCATCATGGTGACAGCCCTCTGAGTGAACTGTTCTGAGCTCTTCCTATGTGTCTTGACTGTGCTTCACAACAGCTTTGTGACAGAAGATGCTTTTATTACACCTGTATCACAGATAAGGACAGTCGCCTGCGTGCCCTCATAGAGTTAAATGTTATCTCCTAGTCTGAGCATTAGTTGAGCATAGTTTCAGCCTCCCAGAAGGCCGGCCGGCTGTCCAGGGACCCTGTCCCCATTCACAGCCCTCACCTGACCCCAGCTTCTCTCCTAATCGTTTTCCGGGGAAGTCTTTCCTTTCCTTCCCTGGGAAGTCCTTGCACCATCACCCACCCCGTCCCCAACGCCCCCTCCCCGCTGCTCACTCAGCTTTCACCTCCCTTTCTCTCAGGGCCCCCTAAGGAGGGTGAAGTGTTTTTACTCCTCTTTCTGCCAGGTGGGCTTAAATAGGCAATCACAGCAAGACAATTAAAAAAAATCCAGAGGGAGCCTCCCTCCTTCCCCCTCCCTTTCCTCCTTTAATTTGTTTCCTTTATAGGAGCCTGGGGGAGTCGGTCAGGCAGAGGCTGCTCAGGGCTGCCAGGGAGCTCTCATCTGGAAACAGGGCAGGCCGCCCCTCCCCCTCCCCGCGGGCTGCAGGGACCACTCTGGTCCAGGGGTTCTGCTCCCCATGCCCACCTGGGTTTCTTCCTGCTCGTCCTGGGGAATTTCCTGTAGGTTTGATGTCAGGCCGTGCAGACATCACCTGAGCCTTGCTGCAGGCTGCTTCCCTTCTCACATCTAGCTTGCCCCGGCCTCCTGGTGAAACACAGAGCATCTGGGAAGAACGGGACCGCGTTCCCATGCCACGTTCTCCATGCATTTCTGTGCTGGGGGGCAGCTTCCTTCATTCACCGCAAACAGGCCAGTGAGGAAGGCCAGTGCACGGCAAGGTTAGGGAGGTGTCGCAGGACGGACCCCTTGCACTTCTCTCCCGGCCTCCAGCATTCCCATCTTGTCTCTGTCGCTGAAACTTGAGCAGGAGAAACAAGGAGGCCACACAGGTTCACGCAAAGTCAACTTGTTCTCACTGGCACCGAAATAATAATGCAAAATCTTCCAAGAGTTACCCTTCCTCCCTGCACCTACTCACTTAAAATGCCTACAGATGCAGCCAGGAACCTGAGCCAGGAATTGCAGTGTCCTTTTCTGGAGGGGGATTCTATTCAGCAGGCCTCCTTGGCAGGCAGCTTCTTCTGGGGGGATACTCCCTGGGCCTTGTCCTCCCCTCCTGGAGCCCCCAGAATAGTTCTACCCTGTGGTTCTGTCCCCCACCCCCAATCCGCCACCATCTTCCCGGCCTTTCACTCAGTCCATTAATAAATAGCTATTGAACACCTCCCTGGCCCACAAACACACACACACACACACACACACGTACACACACACATTACACACACAAGCGCGCGCACACACACACACGCGCACACACACACATCGTCATTGTCAGCTCCCGCTCTCCATGTGCCGATGAAATTAGCCTCTTGTTAGATTTGGGAAACAGCCCAGCATTGAGGGTTTGGAAGAGTCTTGGCTTTGCCACTTACCAGCTTGTGATTCTGGGGGATCCACTTGAGGCTTCTGGGCATAGAAGGGACACCGTTCCCCTGTGGAGGTTGGAGTTATGTGGGATGATGGCGGTGGTGATGGCCCTCATTAATACATTCCCGTCCTGTGGGCCGCTGACATCCTTACAAGTGGGCCCCGTGGATTGCTGTGCAGGCAGCGGGGCCCACACTTTGCCTGGCAAGCAGGCCTCCTCCCAGATGCAGGGATCTGGCCAGGCCTGAGGCCCTTCTGCCCTCTCTTCCTCCAGAGACAGCCACAGCCTCGCCTTCGCAATGACACCTTTCACCTTAGCTCCCCTGCCGTGACCTCAGCAGACCCGAGGTCCCACCCAGCCCGGCTCCCAGGCCAAGTCTGACGCCCACTTGTCCCATCCAACCCAGCCAACTTGCCAGCCTCCTTCTCCCAGTCTGGCCCTGGGAGCCCCATGCTTTCAGCCAGACTCTGAACCCTTTCTTTCCTGCAGCCTGGAGGTCCCCTGGGATGCCAGGACCCACCTGCTACCTGCAAGTTACCACCTCTCTGGGGCCGCAGCTGCAGACAGACTGCAGGCTTCCGTCCCGTGCCTAAGTCCCTACTGCCTGGCACCTGCCTCAGAACCGGGCATCTGCCTTCTTCCTCCTTGTTCCCGAGGAGCTTGGCAAGGCCTGAGTGGACCTGGCTGGCAGGCCGGCAGCGCCCAGCTGGCCCTGGCTCCAGGCCCACGTCCCCTCCTCCCCCTCCCCACCTAGCTCCTTGCCCTTGTCTGGCTCAGGTCAATCCAGCAGACACAGGTGTGGCACCTGCCGTGTTTTCTGGACTACCACATTTTCTGGATACAAAGGATCTAAATAACACAAGACAGCACCACCCCCACCCCCCACCCCACGTCAGGGGAACACAGCAAGACGAGACAGAAATAGAAGTGCAAGACAGAACAGCCTCGAAGCTCCTTGGGTGCCCTGCCAGGCCAGTCCTCCGGCCATTCTCAGAACATTCTCAGAAACAATGCCTTCCTCCTCCTTTGGGACTTTCTGTCCCATGTCTGGAAAAATCTTCCAGCTGGGGTCATGGCAGAGTCACAGAGCAGCTGAGAAAATGTAAGCAAACTTGGTCTTCTTTTTGGAATCCCTGGTGACTGCTCCTGTGAGGATATGTATTGGAGAGTCAGAATATTAAAACATCAAAGGGCATCGTTTGGGGACAGTTTTTCTTGGCTGGTTTCCATGTGAGTAGAAGGAGGATTGTGGCCAAGGAGGCAGCGGGACAGAGGAGTTTACTGAAGGCTTGGGCATCTGGAAGCAGGTTTCTTCCAGTACTTCATCGCAGGTGCTCGATTCCAACAGCCTTTCCTTTTCCTTCCTGAAAAATTTATTTCTGGCCCTGGCTTTGGTCCTCCTCCCTGGGGAGGATCCAGACGGAAAGCAGGGGGCGCTGTCAGCACCCCACCATCCACCTTCGTCTCCCCGCTCTGTCTCCCCCTGCCCTGCCCCCAAGGCTGCTCCTTCTCCTTCTGCCTTCCCTTTTTCTGTTTCATCACGCATGTGGGAAAGTTGTGGTTTTGTCTTGCCATGTGACTGGAGATCCTCCTGTGTGATCAAGTGTTGTCATGTATTTTTGGACTTGGGCCACGTCTGAGTTCCCCACTCATCCTCCCGTGCAGAGGCTGTGATTTCTTTTTCTTTCTGTCGATAATTCGTATGCATTTGTGCTTGACCGTAGCAGACCATGGGGAGTGGTGCTCTGGCCCACCTTGGGGTCACCTGAGGACAGCTTTCCTAGCCTCTGCCTGCAGCTGTTCTCTGGAATGGGCAGATGTCCCAGGGAATTAATGCCTCAGGAGTGGCCTCCATCCCTGAGGACAAATGCCCGGCTTCCTGGCCCCTCATAGAGCAATGTGGGGTGTGCGTATATGGTGTCTCAGGTCCCCAGGTGCCGTGACAGTCCCGCTCATCAATGCAGCCTTCCTTGGCTTTCAGCTCTTCTCTGTTTCTCGTCCCTGCTCTCTCGCTCTGTTTCCTGGGATTACTCCCCAAATGAACGACTTGCACCCAAAAGCTTACAGGGTCTGCTTTTGAAGAAATTGAAATGAAGTCAAGGACTCGCTAAAGCATGACTTACCCTCTTGCCTTTAGTAGCTGCAGGTCTTATTTGAAACACTGGCACCTTGGACTGGAAAACGCCCAATCACTTCCTGTCCCACCCCCCAGCTCTAATCCGTTGCTTGATTTCCCTCCTTTACAAACCTTCTGTGCTGTCTGCATGACTCCATTCCTAAAGTGTGTATCTGAAAGTCACGAAATAGTCTAGGGATTGCTAGCTCCATATACCAAGACCTAATTTCTCCTGCGAAAGCACTTACTGGCTGGATTGTAGATGGCTTCCTGAGTCAGGTAAGCGGACCCAGAAAGGTAATTTGGGCTGGGGACGATGAACAGGCCAGCGATGGTTGTTGAAGACCCAGGTGGCCGTTTGTGAAGATGGGGACCCCTCCTTCCTAATTGGCTCTACCCCATGGATAGCTTGAAATGGCCTCCCTGTCGGCTTCACCGTTGCTGACGACAAAGTCTGTGGCCCAGCATTGCTCCCGGGAGGTCTCTGCTGGTGCTTGCTCAGATGGGGCTGTGGAAAGCCTTCCTTTGTCCCAGAATACAGTCGCCCTGTGAGATAATTTGAGGTGCTACGTGGATGGACATTTTTGGTGCGAACGTGCCTCATCATTCGCTCCTGTTTACGGCAAATGGTAGCGGTTTCCCTTATGGTCGTGAAGCAGAGTTTCCTGTTTAAGTGCACTTATTTAGATAAAGCAGAGTGAGTCCATTTTAAAAAGTAATGTATTCGGATACGGGAAGAATTGTGAAATACTGAAATATGGGATGCAGTGTCCCAGAATGTGAGTCTAGGCGAGGTATCTCCTGCAGGGAGCGTGGATGTCCTTTGTCCTTTTTGCTAATGTCAACCATTGTTTACGACCTTTAAAATATTTCTGTGGAAGAAGGGTGGGGATTTTCTTATTATCCAATTAGATATTTTTGGAAACCAAAGCATATTCCTGACTAGCCCGTGTAAGCAAAGCTTTTTAAGCTGGGTGAACTCTGATTGCTTGACTAAATGAGTAACACCAAAATAGACCTCCAGACTTCGATTGAAATTCCAGGTATTTGCTTCCGGAAGCTGACACTGCTCACTCACGGCCAGTAGCGTGTGTGGCAGGAGGGCGAGGGTCAGCTGCCGGGTGTAGTGAGTATTGATTTTTAAAGAACTGAGCTATAAATGAAGGCACGGGAAGCAGCGCCTCACTCTCAGGGCCCGCTTGGCTATTTGAGCGACCTACCACTCCAGGCAGGAACCTGCACTTACTGGAACATATTTATTTTTACATATCAATGATGTATTTTTGATGTACTTGATTAAGTGTTATGAGTCTGGCCCCAGGAAACACCACTGCAGTTTATAAATAGTCAGTTCAGGGATGAACAAGGTTCCAGGAATTACAGCAGTATTTTTGTCTTGATGTGCCTCTGTGCATTTACTTTTTTTTTTAAGACCAGCTCTCGCCCCAAAATATGTCTGCTTTTTCTTCTAAAACACACCTTTGTATGAATTTCTAGAAATGTCTACTATGTCCTTCTCTCAAACACCTAACCGTACAAATGAATCCCAGCTATTCATCATATGCCAGATTCAAAACCTAAGTCCTGTCGACTAAAAAATGCACAACACGAGAGTTGCTAGTTAGTTTTATTTGGGGCAAAATGAGGACTCTAGCCTGGGAGACAGCGTCTCAGATAGCTCTGGAAACTGCTCCAGAGAGGTGGGGAGAAGGGCAGTGTTACACATGATGTTAGTGAACGGGGGACGTGCACTGGAGCACACATGTTGGCAGAGGCTGGCTGCCAGTCACGAGGAACAGGTGTCACTGTTAATTATTTCAGTGCTTTTCTAGATACGAGGAGATGCAAGAATTGGGCTCATAATGTCTTCTCCTGAAACATCTGACCATCTAAGGGCTTGATCTGCCAGTTTTTCTCAGAGCACAGAGGGCCTCCTTCCTGATCTCCACCCTGAACGCCTTCCAGGGTGCGTTGAGGTCGGTGGCTGCAGTGGCTAGTGACCTCATTCTTGTAGAGGCAGATGGCAAGTGCCAGTTTTTGTTGGCAGTCACCTCAGGGCTCAACCTTTGAGGTCCATGTCACTTTTAAGGCACCCTAACTTACTGCTTAGAATTGGGTTTTTTTTTTTTTAAATTAAAAGAAATTTTTTTTGGCCGCACCACATGGCACGTGGGATCTTAGTTCCCCGGCCAGGGGTCAAACCCGCGCCCCCTGCAGTGGAAGCACGGAGTCTTAACCACTGGACCACCAGGGAAGTCCCTGGAATCAGGTTTTATTGTTAGGTAACAGTGCCACCTAACAGAACTTTGGCCTTTGATATCGTTTCTTCAGGCTCCTGAGAGATCCCGTCAGGCCCAGTGAGGCAGTATGTCACCGTTTGACCTCTCCTCTCCCTACTCTCTTTACAAATCCCAACAGAAATGGAGATTTTCGCCCTTTTCAACAAACCGAAGAGCCATCAGAAGTGCCGGCAATACTATCCTGTCACCATTCCCCTCCGGGTCTCCAGGAACGGCCAGACGGTGAGCAGTTTGGATGCCAACTGGCTGGAGCACATGAGCGACCACTTCCGGAAGGGCGGCGTCCTGGTCAACTCGGTCTTCTCCCTCGGCTTGGTCAACGGTAGGGAAGGCACAGCCCACCCCTCGGGGGGCCCTTCTGAACCCTGCTGCCTACTCTCGTCCTCTCAGCCCGTCTTCAGAGCCTGCCCTGTTCAGAAAGCTCTGCAGCGGATCAACATGCTGCGTGTGATTTCTGAGTAACACATCTGGAAGAATCTTCCATAAAGCTCACCACCCATGTTCTCCCAACCCCTGCAGGAGTCAGCCAGGTCTATTCTAACATGACAGAGAAGGGGGAGCAATTCTGTTTCATTGATGGTGGCCTCGATCTAGGTTGCTTTTCAAAACTTTTGAGAAGATTTTTCCCAGGGTTTGTTAATTACCCCCTAGGATCATGCCACTCCAAAAGTGCAAATTGTTTGTAGACACCATTACAGTTTGAAGTAACAATAGCAGCACCTTGGAATTAACTGCAGAGAAGTGAATTGGTTTCTGTAAGCTCCATGGGGATACATGCTGCTCCTGGGTCTCTCGGCACCCAGTGGCCCTGCCAGTAATGGGTTCTCTCTGGGGGGTTGCTGCATGGGTAGCACTATTAGTGTCAGCTTTTCTAAGGCAGAGAGGAAGTTTGCCCGAAGTGGGGAGACGTGTCACAGGCAAAGAAAGGGTTTTCAAGTTAACATGAAGGCAAGTTGGGTTGCTAGGGGCGTCGAAACCGGGAGACAATGTGGGGAGTAGGGCCAACCTGCCAGCATGTGTGGACGCTGAGGGCTGCCAGTCAGCAGGACCCGGAAGTCAGTGAAACGTAAAGTAACACCAAATCCGATGATCCCAGCAAAACGTGGCAGGGGGCACTGACAGCCCTGCGTCTTGGTTGTTGAGCAGTTTTCTCTCTAAAAATTAGCAGCGTCAGGAACAGGGTTTGGATGCTATATTACTTGCGACCCTTGACATGCTAGCAAACATCCTTGGAAGAGACATCAGTCTTCATTCTGAATGTACATACATGAAATCATCCAAAACCTTAGAACATTGTACAGTACAAGTCCCTTGTCCCTATCTTAGTAGCGATACCTAATGTTAATATGTTCATATAGTAGCAGCAGGCATTGTACGGTATCGTGGGCCATGACTGTTTGTGGATGGGTGAAGGACATAAGAAAGATGACGGGCGGTCTGGTAGAACTCACTGTGTCGACGGGGCTGTTCTGTATGTGTGCCGTCCAGTATGGTAGCCACCAGCCATCGGTGGCCACTGACCACTGGAGATGTGGTAAGTACGACTGAGGAGCTTAATTTTTGTTTTATTTAATTTTCATTAATTTAAATATCAATAGCCACGTGCAGCTCATAGCTAGTGTGTTGGACAGTGCAGTTCTAGAGTATATTTTCATTAATACAACTAAGGAAGAGTCAGTTCCATTCCCTGACGGCAAGGTCAGTAAACTCCCCCTGCTCCAGGAGGCCTTCCCTGGGTGCCTGCAGAGTTCCTGGAAGCCAGGGGTCGTCCTGGCCTATTGAAGATGCACCACCCAGCACCAGGGTGTGTTCTAGGGGCAGATGTTTACAGCCCTCGTCATTAGCATTAGGGGGGGGGCAGGGAGGAACCCTCCGCCCCCTGCTTCCTGCAGGGACACCCTGTCGCCCATCTTCGGGTGTGGCAACAGCAGCTCCTTTTACCTCCTCTTGGGCCCAGAGGGGCTCTCTGTGACTGTGCATATCTCCCTGGGAAACTGATGTTAGTTGCACTAACATCTTAAAGATAGGTAGGGAGGCGCTGGACATGGCAGCCGCCGAGGCAGCCACGGGTCATGTCCCCACCTTGGGAGAACTGGGGTTTCAAAGGGGAAGCTTTCTCTCTTGCCTGCGCGTGTCAGAGGCGAGCTGAGCCCCAAGGGAGGACACCTTGAACTTGAAAGTTCACGCTGCCGTTCGTTGTCTGTCTAGCCATTCTGCCTTTGGCCACCAAGGCTCCGTTACCACCTCCACTCCTCCCCCCACCCTGTTCTCCGACCTTGAGTCCAAAAACACAGATAATGTATACAGTCTTGCTTCAGATTTGACTAGAGTGTTGGAAATGCTGTTATAGCCTCCCTTGGCTTTAAGCTGCATGAAATCCAGCCTTCCTGCCTTGAAGACAGCACATGAAATTTTCCCTGGCAAGTGCAGCCGAGCAGCCTGCGCTGAGCCTGTGACGTCTCCGCAGCAGGGCTGCCCACACGTCGGGCTCTACCGTAGCTGCACATCCCTCCTGGTGACGGCTGCAAAATTCTCAGAACAAAATGCATCTGAACCCACTCAAAATGCAAACACGATTTCACCCTGACGTTTCTGATAAGAGGGAGCGTGTGACCTGGGAGAAGGGCTTACTGGGTTAGCGCGTTTCTGCTCTAGGAAAGCCCAGGCTTTCCGCTGGCCAGGGAGGAAACATGCATATGTTCTTTTCCCAGAATTTAAAAAAAGAAAAAAAAAAGCAAGCTAATCATCAGTATAAAAAGAACCTATTTCTAGTAGGATAATTAGTGTCCTTCCAAATAAACCTGGCAGAGCTAGGAGCACATCTTTAAGCTGTTTGACATCTGGAAAAGCATCAGTCTTCTTAACTAGACATTTGTGCTTCTGAATATTTTCCACAGGGTCATAAAATGCATGAGAACTTTGTCGCATAAACAAGGTGATGTTTAGCCCGAAGAATCCAGTTAAGACTCCATCTTCTGTTTCCGAGTCTTTACCTCCCAGGACATGGAAAGGCTTGTACCATCCTCGAGTTGGGCTTCTGCTTGTGGCCTCCTGGGCTTCTTTCCTGAGAATGCCCAGGTGTCCTGGGCTGGGCAGGCTGTGGCCTTGGGGTCTGGTAAACTTCAGGCATAGGTGAAAGGGCAGCAGAGTGATGGTAGCACGCCCCTAGCGGCTCCTGTGTGCTGGTCCTCGGCCAAGCAGCTCACACAGCAACTCATCTGATCCCCAAGGCTGAGTGAGGTGGGTTCTGTCGTTACGTCTGTGGAGACCGAGACACAGAGCACTGAAGTCATTGCCACGGTGCCCAGCTGCTAAGTAGCAAGAAAGCGGGTGGAAGAAAGAAGGGTGTGCGTGGGGAAAAGGGACTCGAGGAGAGGAAAGAGGTGGCCTCCTGGCAAGAGGTTGAGGCCCCCGGCTGGGCCCCTGGGGAGGGGAGAGCTGAAAGTCACCCTTAGGGAAGTAGCAGGACCTGGTGGCAGCCAGCAGCGTGGACGAGCCCAGGGGATGCTCAGACAGCAGGGCGGATGGACGCACGGAAACACTGCAGCCAGTGAGACAAAGGCCAGAATCTACGCTTCCCAAGGGTGGGAAAGGCCGGGCAGGGAGACCCTCTGCTGAGCTGGCTGCTGCTGAGCACTCGGGTGGGTGCCAGGAGTCTGGGGTAAGGGCGAGGCGGAGCTGGCTGCCCACCTTCTGAAGCTTGTTTTCCCACCAAGGGCTTCCAGGCCTGCAGGGTCCCTGCTGCCATCACTGGCCACCACCAGCTGTCCTTGCCCTGCTCTCACCCCACTTGTCCCCCTGGCCCCGTCCTTGCTCTGCATCCCTCTTGGTCTACCCTTTGCCCTCCCCTCCTTTCCCCACCTTGCTCTGCCCTTGGCCTTGCCCTTGGCCCTGTCCTTGGCCCTGTCCTAGCCCTCCCCCTCCCTCTCCCTGCCCCCTGGCCCTCCCCCTCCCTCTCCCTGCCCCCTGGCCCTCCCCCTCCCTCTCCCTGCCCCCTGGCCCTCCCCCTCCCTCTCCCTGCCCCCTGGCCCTCCCCCCCATCCCCTGGCCCTCCCCCTCCCTCTCCCTGCCCCCTGGCCCTCACCCTCCCCTTGCCCCACCCTCACCCTCTCCTAGCCGGGCAGTCCTTCCGCCTCTGGCAGCATCATCTCTATTCAGCCCATGTTCACAGGTCTTCCATTGTTTCCGAAATGTCCTTTGCAGCAAGTAGTGCAAACCAGAATCCAGTCCAGCAACAGGCACTGCATACGGTGACCACGCCCTTACTGCTCCTTTACCTGGAAGAGTCGTTCTTCATGACCCTGACTGCTTGAAATAAACCTAGCCTCTTAGAATGCCCTGCATTCTGGATTTGTCCGGCCAGGGCCTCCTAATGTTATCTTATTTCTCCAGCCTCTGTTTCCTATAAACTGGAATTTAGTTCTAAGACCTCAATAAATTAAGCCCTTCGGTCTAGGATACATTCCAGATGCTATTGTGTTTGACGAGCTGTGTCACATCAGGAGACACATTGTACCTAGAAGTCCCTCCTTTCCTACCTCTTTAAAGATTAGGTTTTCCTTAAGACTCTCTCTGATGCCCCAGCTTCACGTCAATCCAAATAACATTTGGTATTTAGACCGCATTTTTGATGCCTGGCATAAACCAGATTACCTTGTATTTGCAAAATACATAGGTAAAAAACATGTACGTATTTTAAATAGAATACACGTAGGGACACATATTTTAGGCAGACGTGTTTGCAGGCCCTCGGGCAGGGCCTGCTTCCTATGCTTCTTAGTGTCCCAGTGTGGACGTCCACCATGCACTGTATACAGGAGGCGACCAATAAAGGTTTCCGGACGCTGCTCAGTAATGCGTAGTGCTGGGGGGAGCTGCTGTTGGGGTGTGCGTCACCAGGCCCCTGCAGACTGGGGGAGCTAGGGAGGATGAGATTGCAGGAAGTTCACGGCCACTCCCTTGTCTGACCGCAGGCTCCAGGCATGTTGGCCTAGTGGTTGCAGGCGTAGCTTCTATTTCAGAGGAGCCGCTGAATAGCATAAGGGGTAAATTTCACTTACACCATGAAATGCATTTTCTCTTCTCTCCATGGCACATCTTTTAAGTAAATTTTTTCCTGCAGTACAGCACACGTACAGAAACCAAGACAGAGCCTAAGGGTCCAGCTCAGTGGGTTTTCACAAGGCGAGCACACCCGTGTAACCAGCACCAGATCAAGAAACAGAGCATCCCGGCTCCATCAGAGTCCCACTCACGGCCTCACAATGCCTCTCCCCCGGGGCCGCCACAGTCCTGACTGGAAGCGTCACAGGTGGGGCGTGAGCTTTATGTGGGTGGAGTCTGCCCTTGTGTTTGGCTTCTCTTTGTGAGATTCATCCACATTTTTACACGTCACTGCAGGTCATTTTTTCTCACTGCTGTATGCTGTCCCTTGTGTTGATAGATACAGCTTATCCATTTGCACACATATTTTTGTTCTTTCTTTGCCCCATGCAGGAAGGCATGGCCTCTGCACGGATTTGGCCCCAAACAGAAGCCGTAAGGCCATCTCACTGCAACCCCACTGAGATGCACCCAAAACACGAGGGCAGGGAGAGCAGCCTAGTGGTCAGAGCACGCCTGCTCCGTGAGGCTGGGCGCCTAGGCTGCCCATCCCCCGGCTGGAGCACGGCCCCTGGCACATCCTCGTGGTAGCAAAATAAAATATCTGTCACCTGTTGAAAGAGCATAGGCTTTGGAGTCACACAAACTACATTTCAGATCGAGATAGGCCCTTGTATGCGCTTGAATGTAGACAAATGGTTTCACGCCTACAGCTTCCTTCCATCTTCTCACCACTTAGAGGGAATGATAACCTTGCAGAGCTGGCAGCGGGGGGAGGGGTTCAATGAGAAGCCATGAATGTGCCTGGCAGAGGGCCTCATAGCCGGCAAGCACCGAATCAGGGCGTTTCCTCCCCATCTGGTCATCTGGTCAGATAAATGACACTGAAGTTGCAGGCTGCCCCTAACTGTAACTTATTCACCGCTTCAGACAGGGACTGCAGGAAGGCAGGCAGGCTGAGAGCAGAAGTGAGGGCTGCAGAAGCAAGAGAAGCAGCAGGCCTGCTCCACTCTTGATAATGTCAGCAGATTAGCTGTGGGGTGATGGGGGAGCTGCACACACCATTGTCCGATTGATTGAGTGCGGCTGTGCGTCCCTGTAACACGGGCGATTATGGCTATGCAGTTGGTACAGGCCACTCCTGGAACCAAGGTGGTGCCGTGAGTGCCATGCTGGTGGGGAAAAGGGGTTTCAGGGGGCCAAGGACATCTGTTATGCCAGTGACCCCAGTGTGGGCATTTAAACCATCCTAGCTTGTTAAAAGGAGAACAGTAACATTTTCTAGTAGACCACATGCATCGACCCCTTGCTATGGCGTGTGCATTTCACGCTGGACTTGGGAGAGGACCAGCACCTAGGGTGAGCCTGAAGGGTAGCTTGCTAGGTGGAGTCTTCGTGTCCCGGAGGCTGCAAGGGAAGAGCAGTTTTCTCATAGAATTTACCTCTTGGGATAATAGGGCAAATCTTCTTTTCTCACATCCTTCTTGTAAAGCATAAGCTTGGAAAGTTAAGGTGGCCTTTTGCCAAAAGACCGGCGTCAAATATTTATACAATGCCAGGGCAAATAGCTTTCTGTGCACAGTAGGGAAGCATCTTTACTTTAATAAAAAAAATGCAGTGATAATGGAATGTCTTCCATAGATGGAGGACGATTTAACCTTTTTGCATGGAGAGCTGCACTCTGAGAGAGACCTATGTATACCAGCTCGGAGCACACTACAGCGAGGTTGAGCCAGGAAGGTGATGAAGAGACGGGTGGTGGATGAGGCCGTCAAAACAAGGGGCTCTTTAAAAGCCCAGCTGTCTGCTGTCTGTGGTTCATCGACTTTTTTTGCTGTTACAGATGACCAAATTTTGACAGCCATTCTGAACTTGCTGTGTAGTTAAGTGGGTGAATCAGCACTCTGGATTCAGAAGAGCAGAGCAGCGGGCCGAGACGCTGCAGGCAGGACTGAATGAGGAAGGTGGTAAATAAGGACCTGGTTTGTTCCTGCTTCACGCCCCCAAGCCTGGACCACACAGCCCTCCTCCCAGGCTTGTGACTTGGAGCGAAGGAGGGGATGCTAGGCAGGGGGTCGGAAGGAAATTCTGGATGGGCTGCGCCGTCTCCTTCCCCAGGTGGACCTCAACTCTGTCTATATCGTGCTGAGTACTCTAATACTTAGAGCATGCGGTAGGCGCATTTAAAGGGCTTGGAGGCTTTCCAGTAAGGAGATGTGCAGGTAGAGACTTTGGAAATTGGGTATAACATATTTTTGTAGAAGCCTTGAAGAAATGTGTGCTGGGATCATATGCTACTGAAGGATCAGTGAGTATCTTCTGTGTCCCAAGCATCACCAGGTCAGGACTTGGGAAAGCTTTATTCAAAGGGTTTCCGTAGGGCATCCCTACTGGGGCAGGGGCTCCAGCTGGACCTGTGTTACCCAGAACTTGCTAAGTGAGCTGGACTGTGGTCCGTGCTTGTCCTGGAGCCCAAAATATTTAAATGTGGTTCAGCCAAAGAGCAGTTCTGTCCTTCCTTGGTCACCTTAGTAAAATGTCTTTTAGGAGGACATTGAACAAACACTCGGGGGGAACTTTTTAGCAGAGCGGATGAGAGAGGCAAGCTTAGCGCTTTTGCTAAGGCTGATTGGTGACAGACTCTCGGTATAGGAAACAAATACAAAAATGGAGCATAGTATTGATTAACCCACAGGGATCTTGTTTGAAATGGAGTATTGTCTTGTCCGGTAGGAAGAATATCAGGATGAGGCTGCTGTGCTCCAGGCATTCCCCTCAGAGCTGTGGTTTGTTGAGTTGGTCAGGCCCCTCTATCATTCTGGAACAATCAGGAATATTCCCCAGGCTAAGTGAAGTACACTGGTCTCAGATTTCTTAAGTTTCAATTGGGCATTGTAACAGTCAGATATTGCCAGGATGATGCTGTGTAACAAACCACTCCAGAGCTCACTGGCTTAAAACAGTAATAATTTATTCTCTCATATTCGTAGGTTGCCTGGAGCCGCTTCTTTGAGGCAGCTGGGCCCACTCTCAGGTCTGTGGATCAGCTGATCTAGGCTAAGCTCCACTGGGGCAGCTCTGTTCCAACAGGCTAGCTGGGGCATGTGCTCTCGAAGTGGTGGCACAGATGTGAGATCAAGTTCAACCACGCCAGTGCTTCGCAAGCCCCTGCTTGTGTCACCCCCCGCTAAGATCCCACTGGCCAAGCGAGTCACGTGGATAAGCCCCTGGTTGGCTTATCTCCCCACCATTGTCTTAGTCTTGAATTTCTTCTCATGATTCTGCTGCTTGTCTGGTCCTTGGTGGCCCCTCATTCACTCTGCATTTCTATTCAAGCTGTGTCCTCTACCTTGAACTCTCAAACCCCGCAGATCCATATGCC
This sequence comes from Eschrichtius robustus, assembly GCF_028021215.1. Lineage (NCBI taxonomy): Eukaryota > Metazoa > Chordata > Mammalia > Artiodactyla > Eschrichtiidae > Eschrichtius > Eschrichtius robustus. The sequence continues at coordinate 10,816,688 of NC_090829.1, forward strand.
TGGCTTGCAGTTAGTTCATATCTCTACTCAAAGTGGGGGGGACCTACCCTGAGCACTTCTTTCAGAAACAGCCGTGCCATTGCCTCTACCTCCATGCAACACCCCGCCCACCCCCACCCCAGCCCACTTTATATTCTCATAGCATTTATCTCCTGGGACATTATGTTTTCTCCCCCTGCAGGGCAGGGGAAGCTCCATGGGGGCGGGGTCTTCATTTGTCACCAGTGATCACGAGAGTACCTGGCACATAATGGGTGCTCAGAATGGACTGAAAACAGTAGGGTTTCTGAGTCAAAGAGGATGGACTTTTGTGTTTCAGTCTTTTGAGATGTTGTTAAGTTGTTCTCTGGAAAGGTTGTGCAGCTAAAATTCCCTTCAGCCCTGGAAGCTTTTTTTTTTTAATCAATTAATTAATTAATTAATTAATTAATTAATTTATGGCTATGTTGGGTCTTCGTTGCTGTGCATGGGCTTTCTCTAGTTGCGGTGAGCGGGGGCTACTCTTCATTGTGGTGCGCGGGCTTCTCATTGCGGTGGCTTCTCTTGCTGTGGAGCACGGGCTCTAGGCACGCGGGCTTCAGTAGTTGTGGCACGTGGGCTCAGTAGTTGTGGCTCTTGGGCTCTAGAGCACAGGCTCAGCAGTTGTGGCGCACAGGCTTAGTTGCTCCGCGGCATGTGGGATCTTCCCAGACCAGGGCTCAAACCCGTGTCCCCTGCATTGGCAGGCGGATTCTTAACCACTGCGCCACCAGGGAAGTCCTGGAAACTTTTTACATACAATAAAGTGTGTTAAGCGTAGCCATTTATTTATTACTTATTTTTGTTGTTGCAAATAATTTTCTCATTCTGATGGCTTTTTGACTGTGCTTGTGAGGTCTGTTGGAAGACAGAAGCTGAAGGTTGCTATATGTTTCCATCTGTCTGTCTTTTTGTGACTTCTGGAAAGTGCTGGCAGTTCCTGAACTCCAGTGTGACTCAGGGGGCTTTCTGTGTTTGTCTCCCTTCCCTTACTGATGAAGAAAAGGTCACATTATTGTGTGAATTGTCCTTTATATCACTAAACATATTTTTATGTCTGTTGCCATAACAAAACACCACAGACTGGTTGGCTTGAACAATAGACATTTATTTTCTCATAGATCAGGAGGCTGGACGTCCATGATCAGGGAGTTGGCAAATTCGGTTTCTGGTGAGGCCTCCTTTCCTGACTTGCAGATGGCCACCTTCTCTGTGTCCTCCTACGGGCTTTCCTCTGTGCAAGGTTAGGGGGTTGGGGTGGGTGGTGCTCTGGTGTCTCTTCCTCTTCTTGTAAGGACATCAGTCCTGTTGGACTAGGGCCCACCTTTATGACCTCACTGAACCTTAATTACCCCCGGAAAGGATGTGTTTCCAAATGTACTCACTTTGGAGGTTAGAGCTTCAACATATGAATCGGGGGTGGTGGGTGGGGACAGAGTTCAGTCCAGAACAGTGCGACTGAGCAGTGATTCGTAGGATACTGACCAGGAGGAATTCTCTGTCTACAACCCCCTTTCACAGGCAAGAAACCAAACCCCTCAAAGGGTCAGATCCCTTTTCCGATAGAGCATGGGCCCAAACCACCTGCTTCTGAGTCCATTCCTCTGTTCCACAGTCCCTCATCTAAGTGAATCTAGGGTATTTAGGACCCATTAACTTAGAAAGTGCCTCATTGAAAGTCTTCTTCAGGGGCAAGGAGCCTGTTGTGTTTTTCTTGACATCCTCACGGCCTGAGACAGTTCTGAATCATGCTATGTTTGATGTAGGTTTGTTGAATTATACGGAACTCGGAACTTTACCATTAACTATAGCAGTGCTCAGGGAAACATTTTCAATGGTAAATCATTTTGAAAAATTCCCCCTTCCCCCAAATTTCACCTCCTGACAAGAGCTGCGTGAAGTGTCCCATGTACTGCACCCACGTCACACAAATGTCGAGGAATCAGCGCATCTGGACTGCGTCTGCAAGCCCAGAGCTGCTGCGTTGCATCTATCCCCACTTCAAAATAATTTCTCTCACCTCAATATAGTTTGCTTCTAAAAACTGTCTCTAAATGATTGCATTTCCCCCGAATAAGTTCTCCCCAGCGCATCCTGACGTTGGAGCGTGAAAAGGAAGGTAAACGCGTGAAATCAAATGGTGATTGCTAACAATGAAATTTGGGCTCATAAAATCAAGGATATTATTCAAAACTGAGGTAAATTAGTCTCATTCATTCTGATGGGGCTAGACTCTATGGTTGTGTATGCCTTCTTTAATTAACATGCTGAAAAGATGTTCTGATTGGGATTATTAATGAATGCAGTGAAAATTTTTGCTGCTTGTAAGGCTTCTGCCACAGACGGTTTACAGCAACCTCCCTCCACCCCGCCCCGCCTTTTCTTTTTCCACAGATTCCTTACGCGGCCTGACAGATGGAGTATTCATCTTTGAAGCTGTTTCCACAGAAGATAGCAAAACCATGCAGGGCTACGATGCTATTGTAGTGGAACAATGGACGGTTCTGGACGTAAGTGTTGGGATTGGCAGTGGTGCTTTTCTTGTTTGGACAGTGATTGTTTTACCCGCTCGCTCCTCTGAGCGTGGCTGCTGCTGGACGTCGCTTTCCTCTGAGCGGCAGTTGGACCTCCATACACCCTGTGAGGACCCCTTTCGTCCTTTGGTGCCCCTCCTATGCCACCCCCAGTTGGGGGATGGGCCCCACTTTTCCCTTTCTGTAGAAAAAACACATGGTGTGAGCCGGGTAGAAAAGATTCTTCTTTCATTAATTTGAAAGCGCTAAGTGACATAAGTGAGGCAAACGCATAGTTTGCGGCCCCCATAATAATTAGAGCATCATCGTTACTGGAGCTAGACTCTATGGCCCCCTCTGACGGGGCCATGGAAATTTATATGCACCTGCGCTCTTAACCTTTACAATAAGTCTGAGTACTGTGATTGCTCCCATTTTACAGATGAGGAAACTGAGGCACAGGGAGGTTAGAACCTTGGCCCATTAAGTGTAGAATGCGGTCTTTGAGAAACGTTGACCCGCAAGGCCACCAGATTGCTGTGGGCAGAGGAATTCTTCAAGCTGTGTTCCGCTGGGATTTGGGAAGGGGAGAGCTGATTTCTTTCTGAGGTTTGCTGGTGTGTGTTTTAAAGGCATTTCTGCGACTGTTGAAACATGGACTTTATAGACCAGTCTCTTGTCCACCCAACATCTGGGATGTTTGAAGATAGGGGACTGATTTCTGAATGCTCTCAAGTTGGCCCTAGAAGGACACAGGGTAGGCGTCGCTCCGAGGGGCCCTGCCAGACAGGGGGGTCTCTGTGCCAGAGGAGGACAGATGAGGAAGCAGCTCTTGGTGCAGAGTGCAGGGCACTGGGACCCGCCACACCCTTGTGCCCTTTGACACTGCAGCCTGTGGCCAGTCCCCCGCCTGGAGCTGGGGTGGAGCGCCCCACGGGCACCGTTGCTTAGCCTTTGAGCCTGCAGCCGTTCCGAGGAGGCCTGATGTGGGGAGCAGGGGTGCGGGGGGCAGCCTGCATCTGAGTAGGGATGGGAAACAGCTGCTTGCAAATGTGACAGAATAGAGGCCACAGAAAAACTGTAATAATCAGAAACAGGAATTCCAAAATCACAGCATCCAGGGCCAGTTAGGTTGGAGGCCAGGGGTCCTGCAGGCATAAGTAGTGAGGAAGGTAAGGAGGTAGGTGATGACCTGCTTTGCCGTCAGGCTCCGCCAGTGACTTCCGCCCACCGTTGGTCCCAGTGAGCCTCCGTGCCCCTAACTGGAAACGGGGTGCAGAGGAAGTGAGGCTCTGTCGAAAATGCAGAGTCCAATGTGGGCAGGTCATGTCCCCCCTGGGGACCTTAAACTTCCACAACTGTAAGATGGGGCGGTCCGTTCACCCAGCCTGCCACGTGTGGTAGATGCAGGATCTCAAGGACCCCGTCCGGACAAGCCCATGCTGGCTGCCCTGCACCCACGAGCTGCAGCACTCGGCTTGCTCTGTGACACAGGGCTGTATCAGCAAGCGATGCGTGGCTGCACCAGAAACACGTTGCGTGATTTTGCACATGCGATCGGCCACAGGGCCATGGGGACGCGTATAAAATCCCTTGCTGTCTGCACATTAAAGTGGCTGTGAAAGGCAGGCTTTGTGGTTTCCTCAATAAAGATGGTTTGATGGCAGTGATCCAAAATTGCCTAGGAAAGTGGTTCTCAAAGTGTGGTCCCAGGACCAGTATCAGCAGCACCTGGAAGTTGTTAGACATGCAGATGCTTGGGCCCCACCCTGGACCTACTGAATGGGAAGCCCTGCGGGTGGGCCCAGCCATCTGGGTTTTAACAGGCTCTCTAGGTGGTTCTGAAGCTTCCTCAGTTTTAAGAACTAGTGTCTGAAAGAACGGTACAGATGCCACTTTGCCCAGATGTCTATGGTCGTGTGATATTTGATGAAAAGGGTGATAGGAAAAGCACCCCAATGATTCGTCTTTCTTCAGCCTTTGAAATATTGAAATTTTAACATGTGACCTTGATGTGTAACTGGAGGGAACGCCTACTACCTAAAAAGTCTGTGGGAGGGAATTCCTGGGTGGTCCAGTGGCTAAGACTCTGCACTCCCGGTGCAGGGGGCCCGGGTTCCATCCCTGGTTGGGGAACTAGATCCCACATGCATGCCGCAACTAGAAAGATCCCGCGTGCTGCAACTAAGACCCGGCACAGCCAAACAAATAAATATTTTAAAAAATAAAATGTCTGCAGGAGGGAGATAATGGTTACAAACTCAAGTAAGGACACGGTTGTCATTTTTTGCCCCTGTCAATTCTTTGTTATTTTTTTTTAATTGAAGTATAGTTGATTTACAGTGTTGTGTTAGTTTCAGGTGTACATCAAAGTGATTCAGTTTTATATGTATATATAAAGTATGTAGAATATATAATGTATATATATATATATATATATATATATATATATATATATACACATATATATATATATTCTACATACTTTATATATTCTTTTTCATATTCTTCTCCCTTATAGGCTACTACAGAATACTGCGTATAGTTCCCTGTGCTACACATAGGTCCTTGTTGGTTACTTATTTTATATATAGTAGTGTGTATATGTTAATCCCAAACGACTAATTTATCCCTCCCCACCTTTCCCCTTTGATAACCATAAATTTGTTGTCTATGTCTGTGGGTCTATTTCTGTTTTGTATTTAAAGTTATTTATATCTTTTTTAAAGATTCTACATGTAAGTGATATCATATGATATTTGTCTTTCTCTGTCTGTCTCACTTACTATGATCATCTCTCGGTCCATCCATGTTGCTGCAGATGGCATTACTTCATTCTTTTTTATGGCTGAGTAATAGTCCATTGTATATATACACCACGTCTTCTTTATCCATTCATCTGTCGATGGGTGTTCATCTTTGTTTCCCAAGGCATCCAGTAAATGCTTCCTGAATCGGGTTGAAAGCCTTTTGGTTCAGCCCAAGGGTAGACCAGTGTTTCTCAAAATTGAGCTTGTGTCTATCTGGAAAGCTTTTTAAAAAACACACGTCCAGGCTCTGCCCCCGAGTTTCCTATTCAGCCCACTGTGAGAATCAATCCCTGCCTTAGAGGAGCCACGTGTATGCAGCTGTTACCAGCACAGCCCAGCAGGGTCCAGTCTGGGGTGGGCTTGCCCCTGGCCCAGCAATTGGAAGAGCTCTGTCCGACCCACAGACAGCTGCTCCTCTGCACGTGCCTCTGGCTGTACGGGGGTGGGGGAGTCCAGCTCCCTCACCTCTATCCTCGAGACCATCCCCTTCCTCTCCTCCCCACCCTTATGGCCTCTGGGGAAGGCCTTTCCTGTTCAAGCCCTGGGCAGGTCCCTCTTGGCTTGTGGTTAATCCTGCTTTTCTGGCAGCCACTCTCCTCCCGGAGCCTCCCAGGGCTCTGACCACAAAGTATCTCTAACCAGCTTTTTCTCTTTTCTCACAGTAGGGACTGACTTGTCCCTTTCCTGCCCCTTTACTCCTCTGCCCGTTAATATCCTCAAGCTCCGTGTGCAGATGTGCCAGTCTAATTCAGCCACATCTTCCTGGCTTTCCTCTCCCCTGCACCCCAGACCACACACACACACAGACACACACACTTTCACAAGACAACCCACCTGGCTCTTTGCAGCTCTGCAGACAGTGCGGTATGTTGGAAAGAGAATGTGGATTCTCGAGTCTGGCCCAGGTAGGCATCCTGCTCTCTTATTTCTTCCTGAGTGTATGAAAAGGAAACCACCCCCTCTTTGCTTTTCCATTTTTCAATTGTATAAATGGAGACACGGGTAACAACCTCTCGAAGTCGATGAGAATGAAAAGAGATAACGTATTTAAAAGTTGTGAATGTCGTACTTGGCATAGAGTAAGTAAATACTGTTTTCTTGTATCGGTCACCCGGGATCGTCAATTAGAAAGATCCTCTGCCTATTGCATTGATCTTGTTGTAAAAGCACAGAGGAGGCTGGGCTAGGGAACATGTGGAGTCAAATGCAAATAATTGCATTTTTCTCAGTTGGAAACCTATGGTCTAAAATTAAAGGCAGTTGTGAATGGGATGAAAGTCCATCCGTAGGGCATTTATAACATGTATTTGGCTTATGCTCTATGAGTTTACAGTCTAGAGTGTGAGCAGAAAGGGTGATTCTTTGAAAGGAAAGGGGGAAGCTAAATAGACGAATAGGTGAAGAGGAAGAGAGAGGCAGAGAAAGGGACCGTCGTCTTCTCTTTGTCTGCACATCCTTCAGCCTGACCGCCCAATGGACGTGGAGGACCACCAGGAGCTTGTGAGCCGTAGAGCCTCTCCGTTCTCATCCCGCTCCCTGGGGTGTCTTCTAGCTCACAGTGCTTCTTGTGAAATTTGCCAACAGAACTGAACATAAGACAGTAGGGAAAGTGCTTTGAGTTGATGCGGTTGTCTTGGGAGCTGGTGGGTTAACTGAAAAAGTCAATGAAAAAGAACCAAAGAAAATCATATTCAGAGGGAAGGATTGGGAGTTTGGGATTAGCAGATGCAAACTTTTTTTTTTTTTAATTTCAAATACATATATAATTTTTCCAAGTCTCCAAAGATTTTTTTTTGTTAGTTTCTGCTCTATAACAAAGTGAATCAGCTATACATATACATATATCCCCATATCTCCTCCCTCTTGCGTCTCCCTCCACCCTCCCTATCCCACCCCTCTAGGTGGTCACAAAGCACTGAGCTGATCTCCCTGTGCTATGTGGCTACTTCCCACTAGCTATCTATTTTACGTTTGGTAGTGTATATATGTCCATGCCACTCTCTCACTTTGTCACAGCTTACCCTTCCCCCTCCCCGTGTCCTCAAGACCATTCTGTACGTCTGCGTCTTTATTCCTGTCTTGCCCCTAGGATCTTCAGAACCTTTTTTTTTTTTTTTTTTTTTTTTAGATTCCATACATACGTGTTAGCATACGGTATTTGTTTTTCTCTTTCTGACTTACTTCACTCTGTATGACAGACTCTAGGTCCATCCACCTCACTACAAATAACTCAATTTCATTTCTTTTTATGACTGCGTAATATTCCATTGTATATATGTGCCACATCTTCTTTATCCATTCATCTGTCAATGGACACTTAGGTTGCTTCCATGTCCTGGCTATTGTAAATAGAGCTGCAATGAACATTGTGGTACATGACACTTTTTGAATTACGGTTTTCTCAGGGTATATGCCCAGTAGTGGGATTGCTGGGTCATATGGTAGTTCTATTTTTAGTTTTTTAAGGAACCTCCATACTGTTCTCCATAGTGGCTGTATCAATTTACCTTCCCACCAACAGTGCAAGAGGCTTCGCTTTTCTCCACACCCTCTCTGGCATTTATTGTTTGTAGATTTTTTGATGATGGCCATTCTGACTGGTGTGAGGTGATACCTCATTGTGGTTTTCATTTTCATTTCCCTAATGATTAGTGATGTTGAGCATCCTTTCATGTGTTTGTTGGCAATCTGTGTATCTTCTTTGGAGAAATGTCTATTTAGGTCTTCTGCCCATTTTTGGATTGGGTTGTTTGTTTTTTTGATATTGAACTGCATGAGCTGCTTGTAAATTTTGGAGATTAATCCTCTGTCAGTTGCTTCATTTGCAAATATTTTCTCCCATTTCAAGGGCTGTCTTTTCGTCTTGTTTCTGCTTTCCTTTGCTGTGCAAAAGCTTTTAATTTTCATTGGGTCCCATTTGTTTATTTTTGTTTTTATTTCCATTACTCTAGGAGGTGGATCAAAAAAGATCTTGCTGTGATTTATGTCATAGAGTGTTCTGCCTATGTTTTCCTCTAAGAGTTTTATAGCGTCTGGCCTTACATTTAGGTCTTTAATCCATTTTGAGTTTATTTTTGTGTATGGTGTTAGGGAATGTTCTAATTTCATTCTTTTACATGTAGCTGTCCAGTTTTCCCAGCACCACTTATTGAAGAGACTGTCTTTTCTCCAGTGTATATTTTTGCCTCCTTTATCAAAAATAAGGTGACCATATGTGCATGGGTTTATCTCTGGGCTTTCTATCCTGTTCCATTGATCTATACTTCAGTTTTTGTGCCAGTACCATACTGTCTTGATAACTGTAGCTTTGTAGTATAGTCTGAAGTCCAGGAGCCTGATTCCTCCAGCTCCGTTTTTCTTTCTCAAGATTGCTTTGCTATTCGGGGTCTTTTGTGTTTCCATACAAATTGTGAAATTTTTGGGGGTATATGCCCAGTAGTGGGATTGCTGGGTAATATGTTTTTTTTTTTTCTAGTTCTGTGAAAAATGCCAGTGGTAGTTTGATAGGGATTGCATTGAATCTGTAGATTGCTTTGGGTAGTATAGTCATTTTCACGATGTTGATTCTTCCAATCCAAGAACACGGTACATCTCTCCATCTGTTTGTGTCATCTTTAATTTCTTTCATCAGTGTCTTACAGTTTTCTGCATACAGGTCTTTTGTCTCCTTTGGTAGCTTTATTCCTAGGTATCTTATTCTTTTTGTTTCAGTGGTAAATGGGAGTGTTTCCTTAATTTCTCTTTCAGATTTTTCATCATTAATGTATAGGAATGCAAGAGATTTCTGTGCATTCATTTTGTATCCTGCTACTTTACCAAATTCATTGATTAGCTCTAGTAGTTTTCTGGTAGCATCTTCAGGATTCTCTATGTATAATATCATGTCATCTGCAAACAGTGACAGTTTTACTTCTTCTTTTCTGATTTGGATTCCTTTTATTTCTTTTTCTTCTCTGATTGCTGTGGCTAAAACTTCCAAAACTATGTTGAATAATAGTGGTGAGAGTGCACAACCTTGTCTTGTTCCTGATCTTAGAGGAAATGCTTTCAGTTTTTCACCATTGAGAACGATGTTGGCTGTGGGTTTGTCATATATGGCCTTTATTATGTCGAGCTAAGTTCCCTCTATGCCTACTTTCTGCAGAGTTTTTATCATAAATGGGTGTTGAATTTTGTCAAAAGCTTTTTCTGCATCTATTGAGATGATCATATGGTTTTTCTCCTTCAGTTTGTTAATATGGTGTATCACATTGATTGATTTGCGTATATTGAAGAATCCTTGCATTCCTGGGATAAACCCCACTTGATCATGATGCATGATCCTTTTAATGTGCTGTTGGATTCTGTTTGCTAGTATTTTTGCATCTATGTTCATCAGTGATATTGGCCTGTAGTTTTCTTTTTTTATGACATCTTTGTCTGGTTTTGGTGGCCTCCTAGAATGATTTTGGGAGTGTTCCTCCCTCTGCTATATTTTGGAAGAGTTTGAGAAGGAAAGGTGTTAGCTCTTCTCTAAATGTCTTATAGAATTCGCCTTTGAAGCCATCTGGTCCTGGGCTTTTGTTTGTTGGAAGAATCACAGTTTCAATTTTAGTGCTTGTGATTGGTCTGTTTATATTTTCTATTTCTTCAGGGTTCAGTCTTGGAAGGTTGTGCTTTTCTAAGAATTTGTCCATTTCTTCCAGGTTGTCTATTTTATTGGCATATAATTGTTTGTAGTAATCTCTCATGATACTTTGTATTTCTGCAGTGTCAGTTGTTACTTCTCCTTTTTCATTTCTAATTCTATTGATTTGAGTCTCCTCTTTCTTTTTCTTGATGTGTCTGGCTAATGGATTATCAATTTTGTTTATCTTCTCAAAAAACCAGGTTTTAGTTTTATTAATCTTGGCTTTTTTCCTTCATTTCTTTTTCATTGATTTCCGATCTAAACTTTATGATTTCTTTCCTTCTGCTAACTTTGGGGGTATTTTTGTTCTCCTCTCTCTAATTGCTTTAGGTGTAAGGTTAGGTTGTTTATTTGAGATAGTTCTTGTTTCTTGAGGTAGGATTGTATTGCTATAAACTCCCCTCTTAGAACTGCTTTTGCTGCATCCCATAAGTTTTGGGTCATCATGTTTTCATTGTCATTTGTTTCTAGGCATTTTTTGATTTCTTCAGTGATCTCTTGGTTATTAAGTAGTGTATTGTTTAGCCTCCATGTTTTTGTATTTTTTACAGATCTTTTCCTGTAATTGATATCTAGTCTCATAGCGTTGTGGTCAGAAAAGATACTTGATACGATTTCAGTTTTCTTAAATTTACCACGGCTTGATTTGTGACCCAAGATATGATCTATCCTGGAGAATGTTCCATGAGCACTGGAGAAGAAAGTGTATTCTGTTGTTTTTGGATGGAATGTCCTATAAATATCAATTAAGTCCATCTTGTTTAAAGTATCATTTAAAGCTTGTGTTTCCTTATTTATTTTCATTTTGGATGATCTGTTCTTTGGTGAAAGTGGGATGTTAAAGTCCCCTACTATGATTGTGTTACTGTCGATTTCCCCTGTTATGGCTGTTAGCATTTGCCTTATGTATTGAGGTGCTCCTATGTTGCGTGCATAAATATTTACAATTGTTATATCTTCTTCTTGGATTGATCCCTTGATCATTATGTAGTGTCCTTCTTTGTCTCTTGTAATAGTCTTTATTTTAAAGTCTATTTTGTCTAATATGAGAATTGCTCCTCCAGCTTTCTTTTGATTTCCATTTGCATGGAATATCCTTTTCCATCTCCTCGCTTTCAGTCTGTATGTGTCCCTAGGTCTGAAGTGGGTCTCTTGTAGACAGCAAATATACGGGTCTTGTTTTTGTATCCATTCAGCCAGTCTATGTCTTTTGATTGGAGCATTTAATCCATTTACATTTAAGGTAGTTATTGATATGTATGTTCCTATTCCCATTTTCTTAAATGTTTTGGGTTTGTTATTGTAGGTCTTTTCCTTCTCTTGTGTTTCCTGCCTAGAGAAGTTCCTGTAACATTTGTTGTAAAGCTGGTTTGGTGGTGCTGAATTCTCTTAACTTTTGCTTGTCTGTAAAGGTTTTAATTTGTCCGTAGAATCTGAATGAGATCTTTGCTGAGTAGAGTAATCTTGGTTGTAGGTTTTTCCGTTTCATCACTTTAAATATGTCCTGCCACTCCCTTCTGGCTTGCAGAGTTTCTGCTGAAAGATCAGCTGTTAACCTTATGGGGATTCCCTTGTATGTTATTTGTTGTTTTTCCCTTGCTGCTTTTAATATTTTTTCTTTGTATTTAATTTCTGATAGTTTGATCAATATGTGTCTTGGCGTGTTTCTCACTGTATTTACGCTGTATGGGATTCTCTGCGCTTCCTGGACTTGACTGACTATTTCCTTTCCCATATTAGGGAAGTTTTCAACTATAATCTCTTCAAATATTTTCTCAGTCCCTTTCTTTTTCTCTTCCTCTTCTGGGACCCCTGTATTTCGAATGTTGGTGTGTTTAATGCTGTCCCAGAGGTCTCTGAGACTGTCCTCCATTCTTTTCATTCTTTTTTCTTTATTCTGCTCTGTGGTAGTTATTTCCACTATTTTATCTTCCAGGTCACTTATCTGTTCTTCTGCCTCAGTTATTCTGCTATTGATTCCTTCTAGAGAATTTTTAATTTCCTTTATGGTGTTGTTCATCATTGTTTGTTTGCTCTTTAGTTCTTCTCTGTCCTTGTTACACGTTTCTTGTATTTTCTCCATTCTGTTTCCAAGATTTTGGATCATGTTTACTATCATTATTCTGAATTCTTTTTCAGGTAGACTGCCTATTTCCTCTTCATTTGTTTGGCCTGGTGGGTTTTTACCCTGTTCCTTCGTTTGCTGTGTGTTTCTCTGTCTTCTCATTTTGCTTAACTTACTGTGTTTGGCGTCTCCTTTTCGCAGGCTGCAGGTTCGTAGTTTCCATTGTTTTTGGTGCCTGCCCAGTGGCTAAGGTTGGTTCAGTGGGTTTTGTAGGCTTCCTGGTGGAGGGAACTGGTGCCTGTGTTCTGGTGGATGAGGCTGGGTCTTGTTTTTCTGGTGGGAAGGACTGCATCCAGTGGTGTGTTTTGGGGTGTCTGTGACCTTATTATGATTTTAGGCAGCCTCTCTGCTAATGGGTGGGGTTGTGTTCCTGTCTTGCTGGTTGTTTGGCATAGGGTGTCCAGCACTGTAGCTTGCTGGTCGTTGAGTGGAGCTGGGTCATAGCATTGAGATGGAGGTCTCTGGGAGAGCTTTCACCGCTTTGATATTACGTGGAGCTGGGAGGTCTCTGGTGGACCAATGTCCTGAACTCAGCTCTCCCACCTCAGAGGCACAGGCCTGACACCCGGCCAGAGCACCAAGACCCTGTCAGCCACATGGCTCAGAAGAAAAGGGAGAAAAAAAGAAAGAAGGAAAGAAAGAAATAAAATAAATAAAATAAAAATAATGTTATTAAAATAAAAAATAAAAAGAAATTATTAAAAATTAAAAAGTAATTTAAAAAAGAAAGAAGAGAGCAACCAAACCAAAAAACAAATCCACCAATGATAACAAGCACTAAAAACTATACTAAAAAAAAAAAAAACAAAGGATAGACAGAACCTTAAGACAAATGGTAAAAGCAAAGCTATACAGACAAGATCGCACAAAGAAGCATACACATACACACTCAGAAAAAGAGAAAAAGGAAAAAATATATATATATCTTTTGGGAAGTCTGAGGTCTTCTGCCAGCGTTCAGTAGGTGTTCTGCAGGAGTTGTTCCACATGTAGATGTATTTCTGATGTATTTGTGGGGAGGAAGGTGATCTCCACGTCTCACTCCTCCACCACCTTGAAAGTCTCCCTCACCACAAGTTCAGATGCAAACTATTATATATAGGATGGATAAACAACAAGGTCCTACTGTATAGCACAGGGAACTATATTCAGTAACCTGTGATAAACCATAATGGAAAACAATATACATATGTATAACTCAGTCACTTTGCTATACAGCAGAAATTAATACAACATTGTACATCAACTATACTTCAATTAAATTTTTTTAAAAGAGAAAAAAGCATATTCACATCTTACACATTTTAATATATAATATGTAAGTACATATCCATGTGCCAATCTTTTTGAGTTTGGAGTCTGCTGATTAGAATCCCACTTCATTCTTCTTTTATAAACCAAAGTGTGCAGTCGCTGATGGCCAGCGTTAGTGTCTTTAAAGTGTAGCAAAGGGATTTGACTGCAGAATCCTTCTGTTTTCATGATTTTTTTTCCTGGTCTTTTCCAGCCCACTCCGCCCCGCCAGACAGTGGCCACAGTTGTTATTTTTAAGCAACTGTCCTTTGTCAGGTCTCTTCAAAGCATTCTATCTAGTTTTCCTAGAAACAACTTCTTTGCACTTCCTATCCGTTGTAAATAATTTAAATTAAGACACGTAGCTGTGATCATGGGTCTAACTGACCTGAACAGGTGTGGGAGCATGGAAGACTTACCCTGGAAGTGCTCACCTGCACAGCATCCTGGGATCCAAAGGGCATCGTGAAGGGCAGCCCACTACCTGCAAGGACCTGGTCTCGCTACAGCTGGACCTGGGCTTCTGCTAGTGCAGCTGGAGATTGAATGGACTTTGGGGGCACCTGTTACAGCCTGTGAACACCCACAGTTCTCATCCCGTGAGGCGCTGTTGTCAGGTGTTGTCTCCATCCTCCATCTGTGTGTTCAGTCTGCTGTTGAATTGCCTCCCATTGATTTCTGCCCATTTTTCCAGCCTGCTGAGACATTTGTGATCATGACAGTATCATCTTGCGTCTGGGGGATCGTCCCAGCCCTGGCTTCTCTGAGCATTTCCTACGTAGGGTTACTCCTGTCTGATCCAGTGTCCAACGGGTGGATGGAGGACACGGTCCTTTGGCATGCTGTGGGAATCTCTCCCCCAGGCCCTAATGTGGCCCCAGCCCCATCTGCAGAGGTTTCAGATGACCCTGTCATTCCACCCAGCGGTCACCATCTTGTCCCTGAAGGACTCATGAGAGGCTTGATAAGACACATCTCTGTAATTGGAACCCACTCTGGGGTACACTCCACCCCACCTGTCCCACAACCCTATCCAACAACTCGTACGTCCCCCTTTTTCTGCATGGGCTTCCGCAGCCTTCTGGGCATCAATCTTCTGTTTCCAAGGGCTCCCGACCATCCACGTAACGGTCCACACTGTGATTTGCCAGGGAGTAACGTCAGTGTCTGCGGTGTCTAGAATTCACCACCTTCTGCTGCTACAAGGGAGTCAATATTTGTTCCTTTTAAACCATCTGGCATTTTTTTTCATTGCCACAATTTCTCCAAGATAATTATTTTGGTTCTGAGATCATAGCCTTTAGTGCCAAAGATAGCAGGTCTCTGCCTTGTTCCTGTGGTACAGAAGATATTCCCGTGGATGGTCACTGCCGTGAAAGGACCAGGCCCGCCCTCCCAGGTGGTAACCCCACTCCTTCCGACCCAGAGCAAACCGCAGCTCAGATGAGTCTGCCAGTGGCTGGGACAACAGAACGTCTATTCTCCCAGCTTTCACTTTGATCAAGTTCCTTGCATCTACCTTTGATAGTGACATGCCAGTGTGCTGAGCACCTTTTCCTTAAAATGGAATTCTTCTCGGCTTGATGAATTTTAAATTCGTCATTTAAAAAATTGAGGTTTGCTTGGGAGGGCAGGTTGCCAACCTCTATGAAAAATTTTCAGTGCCCACCCCTACCCACCCCTACGCAAGTCCACACCTCACGTCCATCTCTTTTGGAGAAACAGAGGCATTTGTTCACAAGAATGCTGATACCAGGACATGGTTTCAGCATTATTAGTAACAGGAAAAAGGAAACAAGGTGCACGTCCATCCGTAGGGGAAGGGTTAAATAGTGGATGGTGCACCCTTACTATGCATGCAGTCATTCTGTACAGACTGACACGGAAGGAAGTCCAGGAAATGTTGTCCAGTGGGGAAACAAGTTGCAGAAGAACCGTGATGGTTAATTTTATGGGACAACCTGGCCAGGCTGTGGTACCCAGTTGTTTGGTCAAACACCAGTCTAGATGTTGCAGTGAAGGTGTTTTTTAGATGCGATTAACATTCAAATCAGTAGACTTTGAGCAAAGCAGATGACTAACCCTCCATAATGCGAGTGGGCCTCATCCAGTCAGCTGAGACATCAAGAGAGGGCCAGTCCTGCAGGCTTTGAACTTGTCAGCACCCCAATCACATGAGCCAATTCCTCCAAATCAATCTATCAATCTCTCTCTGTCTCTGTCTCTTTGTCGCTATCTATCTATCTGTCTAAAAGTCTGTCTCTCTGTTCTCTATCCATTCTGTTGGTTCTGTCTCTCAGGAGAACCCTGACCAGTACAGAGATACCCTCACCAGTGTGATGCCATTAATGGGGAAAAACACTTCACAGAATAATATGATGTATATTGTGTGGGAATATGTAAATGCAGAAAAAGGCCAGGACGAGCGGCCACCAAGCTGATGATGGTGGCTACATGTGACTTGGCATGGAAGGGTGGAAGGCAGCTTTATCTGGAATATTTTCATTTTTATGTAGAGAAATATTCCTTTTACTTGGGTAAGTAAAAGTTAGTTTTTAGATGATAGCTAGTTCTGTCTCTCCATAGCCTTTCTTCTCTTAGGTTTTAGGTGTGCTTATTTTCTCCTTGTGGAAAAGAAAGTAAAATAGGAGGTGAGTAATTCCACTTTCTGTTGTCTTCCACATATTTTTTTTTCTTGTACAACTTCTTGTTTTGAACATAATTTGTTATTGAAGTACAGTTAATTTACAATGTTTCAGGTGTACAGCAAAGTGATTCAGTTATATATATTTTCTTTTTCAGAGTCTTTTCCATTATAGGTCATTACAAGATATTGAATGTAGTTCCCTGTGCTGTACGGTAGGCCCTTGATGTTTATCCATTTTATATATAGTAGTGTGTATCTGCTAATCCCAAACTCCTAATTTATCCCTTCCCCACTTTCCCCTTTGGTAACCATAAGTTTGTTTTCTACGTCCGTGGGTCTATTTCTGTTTTGTAAATAAGTTCATTTGAATCGTTTTTTTAGATTCCACATATAAGTGATGTCATATGTGGTGGTCATGGGTATCAATCAGGATGCTTTCCACTGTCAAGGCAGAGTATCCACCTGGCAGTGGCTTGAACAGTAGGGATTTTCATCGCATCTCACCAGGCAGCAAGTCTGGAGGAAGGTGGGGGGTTGCAGCGTCATCTTTTTCAGCAGCTTGAGGACATCATCAGGGACCCGGGGACTGTCACCTTCTGCATCCCGGTCCTCAGCTTGTCTGCTAGGTCTCCCCTTAGGACCCTAATCCCAAGGTGGCTGCAGCAGTTCCCAAGCATCTCATGGGAACATGATGACAGTTGGAAAGAAGAGGGCATTTCCTGCCATGTGCCCTTTTTTATTAGCAAGTAAGACCTTTCCCAGGAACTCCCAAGCAGAGTTTCCCTTCTGTCCCATTGGCTGGGTCACAGACACACGTCACTGTCAAGATCATGGTGAGCTGGGCTGGAGAGGGTGTCAGCCAGGATGGCGGACCTGGGCTATTGGCCTTGGCAACCAACAGTTTGCCACTGAGTGGGACAGAAGGCAGGGATGCTCCTAGAAGTATTTTAAAGAAGACTAAACTTGGACTTGGTGACAGCTTGGAGAGTGGGATGACAAAGGAAGAATTCGAGTTTTACTCTCTATCTGCACTCTTTTTCTTCCATAAACTCAATGGTCCTGTTTTCTCAGATTCCCATGTTTCACTTCCTATGCAAAATTTAGTCATATAAGTAAGTTAGGCCTTTTAAAAATTGATTCAACAAATAAATATTGAGTTCCTACTGTGTGTCAGCCACTGTGAAAATGTGATGAATGGATTCAATCCAGGCAGGAAGGATTGTTTCCTTTAACTGGGGGGAAGAAGTGCAGTCATTAAAAATGAATGCTCACCCCCTGGTCTTTCCACACCCGTAAATAACTTCTCTTCCTTGTCAGGCTTCCTGAGGGGTGGTGAGAGGCCCTAAATCACCAGGAACCTTTTAAGGCTGATGAGAGGGGAGAGGCAAGTGTGTGGTCTGGTGAAGACCATGGGGCAAAGCGAATTTAGAACCTGGCTGCAGAGGAAGAGAGAGTGAAGGAAATCATCACGTTTTCAGAATCATGGGACAAATGCATTTTTTAAACAGTAGTATGCTTTAAAACATCCAGTGCATGACAAAAAAGAGGCAACCCTCAATGTGATAAGAAGGGCTTTATCTTTAGGTTTTCCCAATGTGTTTGGGATTAGAAGGGTGGCAGATGATTCTATAAGAGTTTTAAACACACACACACAATTTATTGTCTTACAGTTTCTGAAGGTCAGAAGTCAGGGTGAGTTCAACTGGGTCCTCTCCTTTGGGTCTCATAAGGCTGAAATCAGGGCTTGGCAGGGCTGTGTTCCTTATTGGAGGCTCTGGGGGAAGAATCTGCTCCCAAGCTCATCCAGGTTGTTGACCAAATCCAGCTCCTTGTGGTTGTAGGACTGAGGTCCTTGCTTCCTTGCTGGCTGCCAGCCAAGGGCTGGTCTTTGCTCCTGAGAACTGCCTGCATTCCTTCTCATGACCCCTATAATAATTTTTTAAATGCATAGACAGCCTCGGAGCCACAGGTGAGGACAGGGCAAATGGTTCTGCAAGAACTTAGTATATTAAATTAATGAGTATAGAGGGTTGGAGGGTGTTCTTGTAGTTAAGTGATCATTCATCACCCTTCCTTGGAATTTGTCCTTTTTAAATTCACTTGGCAAGAATTTTAGTAAAATGAAATACAAAGGAAGGTCCTGCTTCCTTTGGAACTGCTTAAGGGGCTACACTCAGTATGAACATCTTTAATTGGATGGGGGTCTTTCTTCGTGGGCCCTATGATGCCATCCTGTGCCTTGTCCTGTTTCACGTCATTTTCAGTGCCTCGTGTAGAGACCGAGGTGATGGGGGAACCTGTGGGAGGCTGTGGAGTATACTGGATGGCTGTCAAGAGCCAAAGAACAGGAATGCCCTTGGTCTCCACAAGAACATTTCAGTTGGGCACGGAGTGGGTGGGGGAGGGAAGAATTGAGGGAATCGTTGAGAGCGGGGAGTGGGGAAGATTCTGGACAACCCACCCATGTCAGTGGGAACCAGAGCTGCTTTTTCTGAATCTATCTGCTTTTACATATGGGGCTTCTAAATTAGATTACCTTGATGTTTGTGGAAAGCCTCCCACTACTTTTTAAAAAACGGAAAAGAAACAAAACAAGAAACCTTGAAAATTACTTATCTAATCCAGCTTCTTTTTTGAGTAGGTTTCCCTGATTTCTTAAACTCCTTCCAATCTCATTATCTACTAGTTTATCAATGTTAGGTCAAAACCAGCCCAATAAAATGTAATGGGATACATTTAAGTATAAAAATATCAATTGTATTTAAGTGCAAAAAAATCAATAACACAGCATGGAGAATACCTGATTTGAAAGCAATTGTAATGAATAAGTTTAATTCAGGTGAACAGTGTACCCACTACTCCTCTCCAAATACTCCAGACGCTCTGAGCTGTGACCGAGTGGGGTTTTCCAGATCACACCCTGGTTACTTGTCCCTCCAATTGTGTTCTCTCCTGCCCTCTGCTGAGTCCCCCCTCGACGTCTGAGGTCCTTGCCCTTCCTGGCCCAACTCTTTGTGACATCATCTTTGATGCTGTCAGCTGGATTTGCGCTCCCTTCCTTTCAGCACTTTTGGCACCATGTTCCACCTTCCTTAGAGCTATTTAATTTTTTGTTTTAATTTTTTTTATTGAAGTATAGTTGATTTACAATGTTGTGTGGTTTTATACTGTACAGCAAAGTGATTCAGTTATGCATATATATGTCTACTCTTTTTCATATTCTTTTCCATTATGGTTTATCACAGGATACTGAATATAGTTCCCTGTGCTATACAGTAGGACCTTGTTGTCTATCCATTCTATATATAATTGTTTGCATCTGCTAACCCCAAACTCCCAATCCATCCCTCCTTTCCCACCCCCTCCCGCTTGGCAACCACAAGTCTGTTGTTCTCTATGTCTGTGAGTCTATTTCTGTATCATAGATAAGTTCATTTGTTTCATAATTTAGATTCTTGTCTTTCTATGTCTGGCCCACTGCACTTAGTATGATAATCTCTAGGTCCATCCATGGTGCTGCAAATGACATTATTTCATTCTTTTTTATGGCTGAGTAATATTCCATTGTGTGTGTGTGTGTGTGTGTGTGTGTGTGTGTGTGTGTGTGTATATATATATATCTCACTTCTTCTTTATCCATTAATCTGTCAGTGGACATTTAGGTTGCTTCCATGTCTTGGCAATTATTGTAAATAGTGCTGCTATGAACAGTGGGGTGCCTATATCTTTTCAAACTATAGTTTTGTCTGGATGTATGCCCAGCAGTGGCATTGCTGGATCATATGGCATAGAGTTATTTAATTTTTTAATTGCTCTGTGAACTCCTCAAGTCAGGGACTAGCTGTTTCTAATGTTCATGTTCCCTGGATCCAAATTAATTCCTTTCGTGTTACAAGTTTCATCAAACACTGGTTGGGTGGATATGAAACAACATGAGATTATTGCTATGGGTAAAAGATAACTGGCCATATTATGAAATGCACACAGGAGGTGCTTATCTTCTGTTTTCCAGTGTGATACCAGTTGACTGGGAGTCTTATGCCTACCACACTGCTGTATTTGACGAGAAACACAGACGGATTGGGGGGTGGTCAGTGATGGAGGACATGCCTGGAAATGGTTGAAAACAAGTGGGTGTGTTTATTTTGGAGGAGGAACAAACAAGGGCAATCAGGAAGCTGGTTCCACATCTTCGAAGGGCAAACCTCTGATAAAGGGGATAGACTCTGTTTTCCTTAGTTGCAAGGGGAAAACCAGGATCCTTTGGAGAGTTTTGTGGAACCATCTGTCAGTGGAAGTAGGTGGCACATGAGGCTGTCAACCCCCAGGTATCAGGGTGATTCACATGTTCAGTTTACCATCTCTCAGGGGTGATGGAGGTGGCCTTCCTGTTCTGGGCAGGAAGCACTAGAAAAGTGCTTCCCAAACCTTGTTGATCCTCAGAATCACCTGGGGATTTGATACGAATACACATTCCCCAGCACCAGCCCTGGCAGTCAGTAGGTCTGTGGGTGGAGATTAGAGATCCGCATGTTAAAAATCCAACCAGGAGCCACTGAACGGAGAAACACCCTGATTGCTTCCAGCTTTAATAAGCTGGGATGCATGGGTCAACTATTGCTTTTAAGTCAGTGGCCTCTTTGAGGCAAAATTATTAAACATCCTCTTCAACTATGGTGGAAGGGGGAATTCACCTGGCAAATTAGACAAGAAGGCTCAGAAGCTAGTCTAATGAGGCCAAGACATCTGTTCTTAAATTTTTATAACTTTTTTTTCTTATTGCAAAAGTGATGCATGGACAGTTCCTCAAAATGTTAAGCATAGTTACCATATGACCAACCCAGTAATTCTACTCTAAGGCACATATCCAAGGGAAATAATAGCAGCATTATTCATAATATCCAAAAAGTAGAGACAATCCGAATGCCCATCAAGTGATGAATAAATAAAATATGTACAATGGAATATTATTCAGCAATAAAAGGAATGGAGTACTAATACATGCTACAACACAGATGAACCTTGAAAACATTATGTTAAAATGAAAGAAGCCAGGTACAAAAGGCAACATATTGTATGATTCCATTTATATGAAATATCCAGATTAGGCACATCTATAGAAAGTAGATTGGTGGTTGCCTAGGGGTGAGGGTGGGGGGAGAAAGAGTGACTGCTAATGGGGACAAGAATTTGGGGGGAGGTGATGAAAACGTTCTAAATTTGTACTGTGGTGATGGTTGCATAACTCTGTGAGTATATTAAAAACCATTGAATTGTGTACTATAAACAGGTGAATTTTTAGATATGTCAATTATATCTTAAGGTGTTTTTAAAAATTGATACATGTAATTGAAGACAGTTTAGAAAATACAAATAAGGAAAAGAAAGCAAAAATCATCCCACTTTCATCATAACTGAGAAGATAGTCACATATTGGTGTATATTCTAGTATATATTCTGTCTACATTTGCATATATTTTTTAAAAATGGGATTATTTTGTTCACACTCTTTCTATCTCATCATGTTAAATGGCTGTAGAATATTGGTATATGAGCCATCGTATTTTAATTTATTTAATTAGTTTTCTATTGGTAGATTTTAGATGGTTTCCATTTTTTGCTCTTGTACATCATGAATATTCTCTAGCTTTATCATTGTGCTTCATATCACATTTTGGCTTAAAGGTGCATACTTTTTAAAGCTAGCTATTTTGTATCCCATGGAGACAAGTTTTACTTTTGATTTCCCCTTAAAAATGCTTGATGCTGTCCAGAAAGGGACATGGGTCAAGAATGTAAGGGGCGGGATCATCACAAAGATATCACCCTATTTAAAACCGATTTAGGCTCCAAAATTGTGCAGTCACCCTCCCATAGGAAGACAAAGTCACACTGAAAGAAGCAGGTAGACTTGTCTCTATTAAATGATAGATGTTTTGTTTTCCAGTCTGTATTAGTTAGTTTTTGCTGTATAACAAACCATTCCAAACTTCACAGCTTCAAATGACTGTTTATTGAGTTCATGATTCTTTGGGTCAGCTGAGCAGTTCTTCTGCTCTGAAGCAGTTTAGCTGACCTCTCCTGGGCTCTCTCATACATCAGGTGATGGCCAGAGGATCCAGGGTGGCCTCACTCACGTGTCTGACAGTTGGCTGGCTGTTGACTGGGGCCAGATGGCCCTGTGTATCTTAACATCTAGTAGGCTCACCCAGACTTCTTCACAGGAGGGAAATCACAGGGTCCCTGAGAGCCCCAGTGTGCTAGCTTACTTATTTCATGCTTCGGTTTGCATCATATTTGTTAATATCCTATTGATTTGTGAATATCCTGTTGATAGCCAAAGAAAGTCACAAAACCAAGCTCAGATTCAAGAGGTGGTGAGATAGATATTATCTCCTGGTAGAACCATCTGCATTACAGTGCAGGGGCACAGATGCAGAAAGGGGATGGATTTGTGTGTGGCCAGTTTAGTAATTTTACCAATCTTTGCTAAAGCATCCAGTGGCCTTAGTGGTTGGTGACCAATGTGGTTCTGCATTTAATTTTCATACATGAATATACTTCCACCTTCCACATACAGAAAGGTCAGAAGGATGGTACCACAACATCCTGGCAGATTCACTCCCATTTTTAATGGTAAACTCACGTCTCATTAGTGTTGGATGTGATTTACAGCAATTTTGATAAGATTTTGAGCATATAAGACAGCGGGGGCAGAACCTACCCCAGAAATGCTAGGGAAGGTGCATTCATTCATTCACTCACTCATTTTGTGCCAGACACTTCCCTAGTTGCTTGGGATTCATTGAGAATAAGACAAACCCCTTGCTTTGTGGAGAATGCATTCCAGTGAAGGAGATAGTAGTAAATAGATAAGCTAATCAGTGTTAAGAAGTGATCAATATGATGAAGTGGTAGTACAGGGGACAGAGGGTAATGGGGGAGTTTTCTTCAGGACCCCACGTAGAGTTGGCTGATCTCTCTGAGGCCATTTTCCTTTTCTTGACCTTGGTTTTGTGTTCATCAGCTCCTCCTTTGGTGGGTCACAACCCAGATGCTGATGGAAACCCAACAGTGCGTCTCTGACAGGCTCTGGTGCGTGTATCTCCAGGCTGTAGTGGAGCAGGAAACCAGAGAGAATGGAAGAACTCTGGTGACAGGGGAGCTGACAGTCAGGGGTCTGACGTGTCCTGAAGGCTGGATATTCCCGCTAGTGGTTCCCAGCACCTCGGAAGCCCTAGTAGAAGTCCCCTTACCAGGATCAGGGTCCCCAGAGGACACGCTGGGGACTCGTGCAACATAATTTGGCTTGAGGGAGAGGGGACTACGAGGAGACAGGGTCGAGTTAGCACCCTGGTAACCATGGCAACAAGGGGCTAACAATTGGGTCACCATCGAGAGAATACTGACCAGAGAGAATACTGACCGAATGCTGAAGTGGGAACGTGGCCCCTTGAATTTACCAGATGGAGAAAGTCAGGGAGGGAAAATGTGCTGTGTTGAATGTTCTACAACGTTACTGTCTTTTCAGAGTGACCGTGCTTTGTGGCTCCGACTGCTGCTGGCCTGCCCAGCGACAGTGGAATAACCCTTAACTTCCATTGCCACCTCTGCTAGGATTTTGAAGCAGCCTTTGTTCAGGGACATCATCTGGGCTAACGCTTTATGATTATTGGTAAGCAGTCAGGAATCCACTGTAGTTGAAGGTGATAACTTTGATGTAGTTTTAAGTTCAAGAGTTTTTGCTGACACACGTCCCCACCCCCTCCCCACTCCAGAATAAATCCCTTTTAATTATATACTGTGGGAAAGCTCTTTTTAAATCCTCTTTTTTCTAGGTTGTAGATATGGTGAAAAAATAAGAAAGAAAGGCTAAAACTATGATCCCTCATTCACCTCATGTTGTCTAAAGATAAAGTGACAGATCCCATTTATTCCCTAATTTCCTCTCGCTCCTCAAAGCAAGTGGAAGGGACTTGGCAAGTCCCTGGATGGAGAAAGTGTTTCTTGTTTAATTGTTATCAGACTAAGCTGTTTCCAAGTCTGCCTGCCGGAGAGGATGCACGCACCCCGATGCATTCAGTGTGTGTGCGAAATGTCAGCTTCTGGAGGATGCAAGGCTCGCGCTGTCCCAGTATGAGGTTCCGCAGAGCAGCCCACAGGATGTAACGGCTTTGAGTCACTTAACTGTTTGCGCTCAGAACGGCAGCAGCATCTTCTCCTACTAATGGTCAGAGTCTGCCCCAGCCGTGCCCCCTTAACCTTGACACGTCCAGCATCTTTGCCTGCAGCGTAATCTGGGAGCCCTTTGCTGTCACGCACCTGGCGTGGTTCTCCCTGTGTCAAGCAGGCGCGTGTCAGCAGGCAGCTCTGATGCGTGCGTGCATCTCCTGTCCCTCCGCCCCATAACCCCTAACACCTCTCCCGAAGCTGCACATCCCAGGACCACATCACCTGCCCGGCCTAGAATCTAGAAGAGTGTTATCTTGCACTGCAGGTTTGGTTTTCCTGCCAGTTGGGCATGCGTGGTACTCTGGGAGAAGCCCAGACAGCATCTCGAGCTAGCACGCTCTCCCCCTGCGTGGGTTTTTATCTCTCCCTCCTAGGGTACGCTGGTGGCAGTGCTGGGCCTCACGGTAGCTTGTCATAAATGAGACTTCATGGCTGTGATGTCATGCCAGGTCACAATGTGTCTGGCATGTAGGAGATGAGGGCGTGGTGTGCCAGCTCTGAGAGTGGTGAGAAATGAGCAACCCCGAGCTCCATTCAGTAGTAGCTATTACATTCTATTTCTCTCTAATCAGATAAGGTGACTTTCACTCCGATTTTCCTCCTAGAGATTTGCTGGGTTATTTGTCTCTCCCTAGAATAATCATAATCTATCAGCTTCTGCTGTGGAATAAGGTACCCCGAAGCTTAGCGAATTGAAATAACCAGCCTTTATGGTTGTAGTGAGTGCACAGGTCAGCTGGGTGATTCTGCTGATCTGGGCTAAGCTCTTCTAACCTCACTCTGCTTCTGTGTCACTGGCTGGTCGACTGGCGTCTCGCTGGTCCAAGATGGCGTCTCTCACGTCTGCTAGTTGCTTGGGCCACATGACTCTCATCATCCAACAGGCCAGCCTGGGCTTGTCCTTGGTTCCCTGAGAGCAGGTAGAAGCAGCAAGGTCACTCGCGGCCTAGGCTTAGAACAACTATGATGTCACATCTAGCATATCTGTTGGTCAGAGCAAGTCACAAGCCCAGCCCGAACTCAAGGGGTGGAGAAGGGGACTCTGCCTCTTTATGGGAGGAGCTGCAGAATGCCGTAAAGAGGCCTAGAGGCAAGGAAGTAATCATTGAGGCCATTTTTTGCAAACAGTGTATCTCAAATAATAATAACAGTCATTATTATTATTTTGTTGGGCTCTCAAAGGGCTGCAGAGTTTGTTGCTTTTCTTGCATGGGAGAGAAAATCAGGCAAAGATGTGAATTAACCAGCAGGGGTGGGTAAAGAGTCCTGGAAAGGAAGCTTTCCACGCACTGCATGTATTTTCCTCTGCCCCCTTTTCTACATCTGAGAGCTAAGCTTTTTTTTTTTTTAACGTATTCTCTTTGAACGTTATGAAAGCCGAAGTTGTCTAAAATGAGACGGACGGCTTTCTTAGGCTCTATTATGTTGGCCTAATTACATATCAGCAAAATGTTTTTCTGGGGCATTGTGTGTAAAACAAAGAGGAAAACAACATCTCCAGCCGGCCCCAGCATCCTTGCCCCTCCCTCGGCTGGCAGAGGCAGTGGTCCTGCAGGAGGCCTTGGGGGGATGGGGGCCAGGAAGGCAGGGCCGCTGCAGCTGCCACTGGCCTCAGATGGATTTGCCCTTTCCCCAGAGAGAACGAGTGGCACAGCCTTCCTTCCTCTCTCCTTCCCTCCAGCACACCTCATGGTGGCTTGCATCTGGGGTGGGACTGTACGTTTGCTCTCCCCACCCCCTGGACCGGGATCTCCTACAGCAGGAGAAGAGGCTCACACATCTTCGCTTCCCAGATGCGTGGCACAGAACCAGGTTGACTGGATGTGGAGATTCATAAGTGAATAGTGGCACCTGGTATAGCCGTGCCCTTGGCGATACTGAAGGACTCACAGAGTTTTCTGCAAGACCGCCGCAGTGTTACAGCCCCTACTTTCCAGTTGATAAATGAAGATGAAATGTTCCTTCTTTCCAGCTTGGCATTCCCCTCTCCTGCCCTGCCCTTGCATCTCTACTTTCTATCACCTGAGGGCATGACTCTTATCTTCCCTGTGTGCCGTCATGGCCAGGGTCTCTGCTGGCCGTGGCAAAGTCAAGGCAGACCCCAGATTTCCTGAGAACATGTTTACATGCCAGCCACTTCCCTCCTGAAGCATCCTGGCTGTGGTCTCCTGAGACCTCAAGGTCTATCCAGAGATGGTTTTTGAGGCTCCATGTTGTTTGCCCTCTCAAGACATTAGATGGTGTGGATCTTTCTTCTTAAACGTGTTTCCTACCCTGGGCTGCCCTCCGGCCAGTTCCTCCCAGTTCAGGGCTTTTTATCATCTTCTGCTCTGCCCTCTCCAGGAGACCCAGGCCTCAGCCAGCCTCACCCCTCCTTGAGTTGGTCTCCGCCCATATTGGCCAACGCCTCCAAGTCTTCGTTTTCATCTAACCTTTCCCTGGCTTTAGACTGTGTATGAGTGCCCTATTGCTGCTGTAACAAATTACCACAAACTTAGTGACTGAAAACAGCACAAATTTATTCTCTTAACAGTTCTGGAGGCCAAAAATCCAAAATGGGTTGTAAGGGATTATAATCAAGGGGTTGGCAGAGTTGCATTCTTTCTGGGAGAATCTGTTCCTTGCTTTCAACTTCTAGAGGCCAACCTGCTGGTGGCCAAGCACCCTGCCCTCTGCTCCCATCCTCACATCTCCTTACCTGACTCTGACCCACCTCCTGCCTCCCATCTAAGGACCCTTTTGATCACATTGAACCCACCTGGTTAATCTCCCCATCACGTGATCCTGAACTTCATCAATCCGCCAGATCCCTTTTACCATAAAAGGCAAACTCTTCCCAGGCCCCAGGATTTAGGACGTAGACATATTTGGGGGGAGTGAGTGGGCATTATTCTTTCTACCATAGGAATCGTTCCCTCTCATTGTGGTCCTTGACCTATATGCCTTGGTTCAATACATGAGCAGCCATTACTCATTATGTTGTTATACAGCATTATTTATTTAACAAGCCCAACATTGATTGACACAGGTGGTGTCCAGTGTTCTGCTACTGTGAACAGTTCTCCAGTGAATAACTCTGTACATTTGTCATTTTTTAATATACAGGATCCATTCCCAGAAGTGCGGTTTTTGGGTCGGAGGGTAAATGTATTTGTAATTTTGAGAGATACTGTCAAATTGTTCTCCCTGAGGTTGAATCTGTCCTCCTGCCAGCCATGTATGAGAATACTTACCTCCCCACAGCCTTGTCAGCTAAGTAGTTCTCAAACTTTGGGGTTTTTCCAATATGAGAGGTGAAACTATGATATCACAGGGTAGTTTTGATTTGCACTTCTCTTATTGTGAGATTTGGTATATTTTCCTCTGGTTTACGGCCATTAGAATTTCCTTTTCTGTGATTCTCTTCCTAGCCTCATCCCATATTAAAATTTGGATTACTGGATTTCTTTTCTTATCAATTTTTAGGAGCTATTTTTTTGACTGTAATTTGAGCTACAAATAGTTTCCCATCTTGTCATTTGTCTCTTGCCTTTGCATAGCTTGTCATTTGTCACGCAGTAGGGGTTTTATGACACCAAATTTATTATTTTTTCTTTATGTTTTCTGGATTCTAAGATGTTTAGAAATGGCTTCCAGTAGGCCCTTTAAAAATTAATAAAATTGTGTTAAATGTGGGGAGTTGGACATAGGTAGCTATTTCTTCTCTCTTCTGAAAAATCCCAGTGAACTGATACTAAAAGAATGATGGATTTATTTGTAAATTTATTTGTAATCCCCAGATCGGTACTCTTGATGCTTTCACAGTCACTTGCAGATGTATGCCTAGTGGCAAAAAAAAATTATGTTGCTGACATGCATGTTCCCAGCTAAGCTTTCTCATTTCAGCTGTCATGCTGTAAACAAGTGTCCTGTTCGCAGTTCACTTAGTGCCATATTTTTCACATGCTTGTGCTTTTTGTTGGTGACTTCACTGTATAAAGTTGCCCCCAAGCATAGTGGTGCAGTGCTGTCCTGTGTTCCTGAGAACAGGAGGGCTGAGATGTGCCTTATGGGGCAAATACGTGTGTTAGGTAAGCTTTGTTCAGGCGTGAGTTACAAATCTGACCAGAGGCTAACAGGAAGCTAACCCTGTATTTCCCCAGGAACAGTGGTTCAGTATCTGCTAATTCAGTGTTTGTGGCGACATTATAGAACAGAACTCCCACAAATAATGAAAAATGACTTTAGATGATAGATAGATAGATGGATAGAGACATAGGTAGGTGGGTAAGTAGGTAGGTGGATGGATGGATGGATGGATGGATGGATAGGAAGATAGTTGATAGATAGATAGAGACATAGATAGAGACATAGGTAGGTAGATGGATGGATAGATAAATAGATATGAAGATAGATGGATAGATAGAGACAGATAGGTATGTAGGTAGGTGGATGGATGGATAGATAGGAAGATAATAGATGATAGATAGATAGATAGATAGAGACATATACAGGTAGGTAGATGGATGGATGGATAGATACCCACAAGAACAAAAAGATTGGAAGAAGAGAAAGTGGAAGATGTGTGATTTCAACAGATTTTTAGAAGATGGAAGGTGCATGGAGGAAGGCGGATTAATTCAGCAAAGTAGAGGAAGCCGCACCTGGATGTAGAAGGGATCCTGAGGAAAGCTCTGGTCTTCAAAGCCTAAATCACTGCAGGATGGTGGGATGTGAACTGCAGAGCTGAAACTGGGGCATTGGGGTGAAGTCCTTACACAGTGTGGTAAGATCCCTGGCTCCCACCTCTGTCTTGTGCAACCTGGTGACTGCAGAGATAATTCAAGGATCAGACGAAACGACTTATAGAGATAGAATATATGTATCTGTGAAACAAAACCAAGATGCTATAAAAAAGAAATGATCAAAAGAGAAGAAAGAGCTTTGGGGTCTGAAAATAGGGCAGCAGAACATTTTAAAACATACAAAAAGACTGGAAAACAAAATAAAGGACATCTTTCAGAAGGTAAAATTTTTAAAAAGTAAGAAAACAGGGGGAAAGAAAGGTAATAAAATTAAAATATCAGTCCTACGTTTTGACTAATAGGAAGTCCAGAAAGAAAGAAGACAGAAATGGAAGAGAGAAAAATGATCAAAAAAAAAAAAAAAAAAAAACCAAAACACTTTTCAGAGCCAAAGGCCAAGAATCCTTTGAGGGCAAAGCCACTGAGTGTACAGCCCTTTAACACACACACACACACACACACACACACACACACACACACACACGAAGGCATGTTGTGAAATTCTGGAACTTCATGGGGAAAAATATCCTGAAATCTTCCAAAGCAGCACAACAGGTTACACTCAAAGTATTAGTAATCCAAATAGATATCACAATAGCAATACTGACATCTAGAAGCTAGTGGAGCAATACTTCTAAAGTGTTAAAGGAAAAACAGATTTCAGCCTAGACTTCTGTACCTAAACTGTTAGTTAAAAGTGAAGACAAAGACATTTTTAGGAGTGCAGGGATGCAAATAACTTCCAGGGCATTGTTTCCTAGGGAGCCACTAGAGGATGTGCTCCAGCAAAATGGGGAGGAAATCAAAAAAGAGAAGACACCAGCCATAGACAGTAGTGGAGGGAGAACACAGTCCTGGGAAGCATCCACACCAGATTGAAGCAAGGGTACAGAAAGTTCCAGAAATTATGTCTCCAAGTGGAAAAAAATTAGAACTAGTATATTTAGGTACCTGGGATAGTTATTGATGGGCAGGAAGAAGAAGTGTTGGAACATGTGGAATGAATTAGTGATGGGTTCATGTACAACCACACAGATGAAAGAAATTGAGGCCACAGTTAACTCCAGGAAAAATAAAGGACTATATTAAAAAAAAAAAAAAGAAGAAGGTGTGGTCACAGTACATTACTTGACCCAGCAATATTTGCAATAACACAAACACAGACTTTTGATTTAATTAAAATGATAACCATTTGGGGCATCAGGAAAGAGAAAGTAAGAAATGGGAATGGGAGCTCTAAGCCTTCATTTCCCATGGTAGGAAATCAAAAGATACCTAAAACTGATAAGTAAGGAAACAGTATATAAACATGCCCTGCCAATTTGTGTTAGGCATTAGTGCTTCGGTAGCAATTTTACAAAAGACTCTTGCATGCCTCTTGCTTCACATGCCCTCTCGGGGAAGGGAAGGGAAGGGAAGGGAAGAGAAAGACCCAGCTGGTGGCTTTCTCCAATCATTGTTTCAGTTGTGGAGACCAGCCCAGAAGTCCTGCATACTTTTCAGACATGGAAATTGAATTCCTCTCTTCATTCACAGTCATGAATAAGGAACAAAATATCACCTTTTAAGCTGCTTTTCTCCCAGATTCTTCCAGAATGGAAACAAGGAGAAGAAAAGAAGAGCACACTGACATCAGGATACAAACTTTCTCACTGGACCGATGTGTTACCTCCTACTATTCCCCTGCACAAAGGATCTTTGAAAGGATCAAAAGACACATGCATTTCTTAGTAAACTCTACATCATGTTGTTCTGTTTTTGGAGGGTAAGGGAAAGTTGTGTCGGATGCCTGTTTCTTTAGTGGATTTGCAACCACGGAGAAATTACAGGGAACAAAGGAAAAAGAGCCATAAATACAAATGAATCCCTTTTATACAAGTCAAAGAACCACAGGACATGCTTCATTTTTTTTTAACACTCCAGGTGTGATCGGAGATTATGTATCCACACAGGAGAGTGGAGAGTTAATTAAAATTTTTGCACCTGTTCCCAGAAAGAAATGTCTTTTCGTTCGATAAGCGGGCTGGCTTTGGAGTGCTGTTTGTGCTTTTCTCTCCTCACTGGAGTGTCACAGAAAAGGAGATCAAAGAGAGCCTTCCATCCGATGCGTTTCCGACCACCTTTCCTAGCTAATGGACTTGAAAGCCTCTTCCACTGACTGCACGGAGCTCATGTCATATTTTAGAAATGTCGTCTTCTGACTCTGTTGATAATACGCAAACCGGCTTTGATAGGTGCTTGTGGAAAACCACATTAACCGTTAATTAAATCAAGACCGGCCCAGAGAGTTGGAGTGGGAGAGTCTGGCAGAATGAAATACCTCACCCCCTACCATTTGTATTTTACTTTTCAACCCGTCCTGTGACAGCCGGCTGGGAACACTTGTGATTGAACTCTCAGCTCTCTCAAGCAGGGTCATGTTTTGCTGTGGTTTCGCTTTTTCCTTTTAGTCTTTATGATTCTGTACCCTCTGGCTGACATCCCCTACCTTGAGGGAAAAAGCTGTTGGGGAGAAATCCTGCCATCTTTCTCTTTAAGATGGTGAATGAGGGAAATAAAATAGAGCAAAGCAGAAGCAGCCCCGCGAGGCCTGTCTGGGCAGGCGGGTCAGGCTGCCTCGGGGGTGCCCATTGTCCTGCTGCGCTGGGTGCCCGAGGAGAAAACCCGGCCGGGGCACAGGCACAAATAAAAGGACTCCATCCTGCCACTCAAGGCTTTGTGAGCACCACGCTTGTCCTGGTTGCCATGGCGATTGCCTGATTGTGGCTGGTTTGTCAGAGTGCTTGATAAAATGGGAAGGTTATTTTTGATAGACCCAAGTATCTTAACCTTGCAGAGCTTGAGTGTGGATGTACCATTTTCTCTCTCTTCTCTTTAAATCAGGAATGCAGGGATGGGGGCACGGGCTCTCAGGATAAAGCTGCCACAGCAGGTGGTGAGGGCCCTGCCCAGCACGAGGGACACTGGCCGTAACTGGTCTGGAAGGGAGGTCCCGTGTGTCCAGGGGGCCAGCAGAGACAGGGGTGGCTGGGTCATCCGCTGCCGCCTCTGGCCTGAATGGGGGCTTCAGGGACGAGGCCAGAGTGGGGTTGCCTCCTAACCCTCTCCCGTCAGTTGGTTGTATTTGTACCTGTCTCTCCTCTCTTCTTTCCTTCTCTTCCTGCTCCCCCTTCTTCATTAACTCCCCTTCCTTTCCTCCTTCTCTTGCCCCTTCCCCACCCCCCTTCTTTTGTCCCCCACCTTCTCCCCTTCCCCCCTCCATTGCTTTCTGCTGCACCAGTATTAGTAACAGAGCTGAGCCTTTCAAAGTCCCCCGACTTCTCCTTTCGTGGAGGATGAAAGGAAAGGTAACAGCTTTCCTTTCGAGGAAATTCAAAAGTAACAGCTGATCGTTTCTGGCCACAAAATTGTAGACTCTTTTCTGTCATCTGAAGAAAGCTAATTGATTATCTAGGCAGTACTTTTCAGACTTAGCTGCATCTCAACTACTGGAAGCACTCTTTAAAAAAATAGAGCTACCATATTATCTGGCAGTTCCACTCCTGGGTATGTATCCGAAGAAAAGAAAACACTAATTAGAAAAGATACATGCACCCCAGTGTTCATAGCAGCATTATTTATAATTGCTAAGATACAGAAGAAACCCAAGTGTCCATCAATAGATGAATGGATAAAGAAGATGTGGTACCTATATACAATGGAATACTATGCAGCCATGAAAAAGAACGAAATAATGCCATTTGCAGCAACATGGATGGACCTGGGGGGTATTATGCTTATTAGTGAAATAAGTCAGACAGAGAAAGACAGATACTTTATGTTTCCACTTACATGTGAAATCTAAAAAATAAAATGAATGAATATAACAAATTAGAAACAGACTCACAGATACAGAGAACAAACTAGTGGTTACCAGTGGGGAGAAGGAAGGGGGGAGGAGCAAGACAGGTAAAGGGGATTAAGAGGTACAAACTACTATGTATAAAATAGATAAGATACAAGGATGTAATGTACAGCACAGGGAATATATATTTTATAATAACTTTATATGGAGTATAATCTATAAAAATATTGAATCACTATGGGGTACACCTGAAACTAATATAATATTGTAACTCAACAGCACTTCAATTAAGAAAAGAAAAAAAACAGAGCCCTGGGCCCCACCCCCAGAGTTTCTGATTGTGCAGGTCTGGGGGTGGGTCCCAAGACCCTAACAAGTTCCCAGGTGATGCTGCCGGCTCGGGGACCACACTTTGAGAACCACTGACACAGGCCAACACTTACTTTATATAGTTGAGGCTCCCCGAGGGTACGTTGGTTGCCCGGTAGCCACGCTGGGATGGATGCCCAGTGACAGGAGTTTTAAAAGCCGTTGGGAGAGGCAGGGCTGGTTTTTCCCTCATCTCTCTTCTGGCCCCGGGTTCTGTCCCCAAAAGGCCTCCAGCAGGACAGCCCCTCGCCGTGGGTGGTCCCCTCTGAGCAGCGCCGCTCCCCGGGTGAGCCTCTTCTCAGCGCTCCAGGCCCCTCGCGGTCTGGCATTTGTCTGTGCTGGGGTCCCCCCCTGGAAGGCCTCTTCCCCAGCTCCGCCTGCCCATCTCCACCCAGCCCCTGAGCCCCAGGAAGCCCGCCTTGAGCACGATCGCTAACAGTCCTGCCTCGTGGCCCTGCCAGCGGGCTGTTTTGGATTTCGGTCACCTGCGTGTTTGTGCCGTGGCCTCTGCTGGACTGAACTCCAGCAGCAGGACTGTGCCTTCGTTCACCTCCGACCCACCTTGGCTCCGAGGTACTTGCTGAATGAGTCCTGCGGCGGCCTCCGCTGGAAGGACTCTACACACATGTCAGCAGTGTTTGAAGCCACGACCAGGAGCTGACCGAGCAGAGAGTGGGCGCAGAGTCTACGCAGGGAGGGGTGGGGCTGGAGTCGGAAGTTAGCCTGCCTCTCGAGAAAGCAGGGTGTGAGGCCCGGGCTGGCGGCCTCACAGTGGGATTGTCTCCCTGTGGGAGCAGGACTGGGGTTTTAAATGGAAAGGCAAGCGTCAGTCCCCTCCCGCCGCTCCTCCCTGATTTCAAATGAAACAGCTTTTATCGACTCCTTGACGGCAGGATGTGTAACACAGGTGGAGCTCCCTGTTTGTGTGCACGTGCAGGGTGTGTGTGTGTGTGTGTGTGTGTGTGTGTGTGTTGCCGCTGTGGCTGGATGCAGATGACTCGATCGTTTGTCAAGTGTAATTTAACTCCCCACAAGACGCTCTGAAACCATCCGAGCAGCGGGTGTTGTCATGGGCTTAGGTACGTCTTGGAGAAGAAGTGATGGTGTTTCTTCAGTGAAACTCACAGGAGGCTATTTGTCCAGACAAGAATAAAACAAAATGAATGGATCAACCCTTTAGCTCTATCTCTTTGCCGACTGCACAGACTGAGTCGGGGCTGGAACGAAATCCCATGTTGGCAGTTGGGCTCCAAGCTCTCGAAGCATCTTCGGAGCTGGAGTAGGGCCTCAGGCTATAGGGCATTCCGCCCCTTTCTGCTTTGTTGGGTTGGCGGATTGGACGGTCCCCTCTCCGTCCCTCAGACGTCATTGGCTTGAGGCAGCTGCAGCCCTGACTGTGGCCTTTCTCCCCAGGGTGTAGAGGTGCAGACAGACTACGTGCCCCTGCTGAACTCGCTGGCCGCCTACGGCTGGCAACTCACCTGTGTGCTGCCAACTCCTGTCGTCAAGACAACGAGGTAACAATAACCATCATTACTGTTACTGAACACTTGCACTGTTCCCCATAAGCTCTTCCGTGCGTAACTTATTGAATCCCTGTGAGTCTGGTGCTGTTACATCAGTTCTCCACCTGGGAAACGGCAGGGCCAGGATTTCAGAGTCTTAACTACCCCCCCACCCGGAGCACCCCTCTTCCCACGTGGGGAGCCTCGGCCAGTGAGACATTGCTGCCTAGTCTGTCACCTGGGCTGAGGGGACCCAGGGCTCTCAGATGCAAAAGAAACTCAGCATCTGCTGTGTGCCCCGTGCTGGGCTAGGCAGGCACGTTGCATGCAAAGTCTCATCTAGTCCTCAAAAAATCCTGTGAGGTGAGGTGGGATTTTTTTGGTTGTATGTAATCGATTTTATAGCTGAGGAAAGTGTGGCCGGGGAGGTTGAAGCGCTAGCCCAAGGTCATGGCGCTGGTCAGTAGCCCCACCAAGGGGACGTGAGGCCCTGGAGTCTCAGCCCTGGCTGTGGCCCTCCCTACGATTTCAAGTTCATGGTCGTTTGTCCACCCTCAGCTCTGCCTGCCATCCCTTGAGCCCGTGGGCTTATCCTAGTCTTACCAACCCTAAAAGCCCTTCCATCTGTCATTTGGGTTTGCTATCAAGCTGGTCCTTCTAACTACCTGTGGGGTGGTAAGCATAGATATGGTTCCCATTTTACAGATGAAGAAACTGAGGCTCAGAGAGGCTCCATCACATACCCAAGGCCACACAGCCAGGAAGTGGCAGAACCCGCGATTAGACCCTCAGTCTACAACGGGCCACCTCTTTGCTGACCTCTGGGGGTGCCCCCTCCTGTGGCCCTCAGCCCCGCGCTCCCTGAGTCCTGCTGCGTGCTCATGCCCGCAGGTGACGGATGGCCTGAGGCAAGGCTAGTGCCCTGGGGGACGGCAGGTGGTGCAGCCCCAGAGCACAGACGGAGGCGGGAGCGTGGGCGCCCATCACTGCCTCTCCTGGGCCCTCACCGCATCCCCCACCCCCGGGGTCTGTGCAGCTGCAGGAGCCAGTCTGCAGCCGCCCTTGGGCCCTGGGCCACCGGGAGATTTCCGTATTGCTTCTTGGCCAAGATTTCTGTGGGCACAGGGTGGTGCCGTGGAGGGGAAGGAACCCCGGATTTGTGACCCAGAGCTTGAACCCAAGTCCCGAGTCGGCCAATTGCTGTCTACCTTGGTCAAGTCCACGTAGCTGCTTTGAGCCAGTTTCCTAGTCCGTGCAACTAAGAATGCTGCCTGCCTTCCGTTCCAGAGGACGAGAGCCGCCCTGAGAATGTATCTGAACGTGAAGCCCCCGCTGGCTCTGCGCTCGCAGCCCGGAGGGTGGGGACGGTCTCTCTGTCTCAAGCAGGCCCACCTTCTAAATCAGCCTCTGTGATCCTCCACCTTCCTGGCCTTAAATGACCCTTGCGGTGCAGTGGAGAGTGCGTGGGACCGGGCACAGTCCCCGCCGTGTGACCCCCGGCCTGCTCCTTGACCAAGCTGAGCTGTCCTGTCCTGTCCTGTTGGTGAAAGTAGGGGTCCCATTGTTGGGAGCGCCGGGTGCAATCGCCCAGCCCGGCCCGGGCACAAAATAGAAAATGCTAGTCCCCTCCCTCCTTTTCCTCCAACACCCCATGTAGTGACACATCACCTCAGCAGAGAAGACATTTGCCAAATGGAGGTTTAAGAAAGTGATCCGAAGGCGCGGGGTTCGGGATGGCCAGAAAACAATGATCTCCGTCACAATATTTCTAGCATCTTTTTAAAGGCAACTCCTTGAGGTCCTGCCTTCCTGGGAGGAAGGCGCACCCCCTGTGCCATAAAAATGAATAGTGCCCCCAGCCCGTCCGTTAATGCCAGTTCCGGCTGCTCACAAGGGTGACTCGGGTGACTCGGGTGGTGGCCGGGACCCGTGTGTAGCCAGGCCCTCTGCCCACACTCCTGTGACCGCTCAGGTCCTCGCTGGCCGCCCATCCCAGGCCAACCAGGTCCCTCCTCGGCCTCATCCCCAAAGACAGACTTGGAAGAGGCCTCCACCCTCTGATATTCACTGAGGCCACTTTGTCATCATTTGGCCAAGATGGCAGCTGTCATTTCACATCACGGGAAAAGGGGTTTTCAGCCAGGAAGCTGCCTTTCAAGGGTGCACACAAAGCTTTAGTTGGGCCCCCGAGATAGCAAGCAAGGGTGGGTGGCCTGGGGGTGGAAAGGTGGGGGGCTTCTTGACCTCCGACCTCTCACTCTCGGGCGGCCACCTTCCTTCCCACGGGCAGCCGGCCTGGATGAAGTTCAGGACGGCGGCCTCCGTGTGAGGTGTGGGGCTCCTCCAGGTATAAAGGACTCATTCTCAGCTCTGCCTGTGTTACAGGGAGGGGAACGTATCCACCAAGCAGGTTGTCTTTCTTCAGAGACCGTGTCTACCTCAGAAAATCAAGAAGAAGGAATCAAAGGTGAGTGACCTTGGCTGCCCTCCTGGGCTTTGCTCACCAGAGCCCGGGGACACCTGAGCCGCTCGGCAACGTGAGTCACATCCGGGCAGGTGAGGGCACCAGAGGGCCTTGTCACCGGTCTCCTTCCGCGAGGACGCTCTGGCCGCCGGCACTCACGAGGCTGAAGGGGGAGTGGGAAGGCAGCTGCAGTCTGACTCCAGCTGGGACGGCTGAGCTCACGCCCAGCTTCTCTGTATCACTTAATCTCCTTACGAGCTGGTTGACGCCCTGCCCTGCCCGTGGGTCCCTTGGGACATCAGAAGTTTGGGGATCTTGGCAGAGAGAACCTGCCAGACCACCTTCCCCACAGGCCCCGCCCTGCAGGTCTGAGTGGCAGCGGCTGGTACAGACAGAGGGCATCTCCCCTGTGGAGTGGGTCCTCAGGCCAGCTGTCCTGGGATGGCCAGGGGCCTTTCCCCTCTCCTTGGACGTCACGTGAACTGTCCCAGAATACAGTGGCACTGAGAGACGTGGCCGTTCCCAGAGTTTTTCCCGTGTTTCCTGAGATTGAGGCCAAGTCCTGCCCTTGTGTGACATGATTCCGAGGCTTCACACCCCCATGCTTTGCCCCCTTGGGTGCTCCTCCCGTGGGTGTTCACGGTCACTCGGAAAGAGAGTCGAGGGAACCTGCCAAGTCCCTGGAGCCAGCTGGCTCCCCCTGTGACGGACAAGGCCACACTGTGGGGCAGAGCCCACCGGACCCTCCCATCCCCTCACCTGGCACCATCCCCGAGCTCCCCACCCGCGGTTCCTCGTGTTCTTGGGACACGGAGCCCGGACAGGAGCACCAAGCAAGTGAACAGATTGGAGCAGCCCCTCTGCAGCCAACAAATCCAAGGGGGGACCGCTGGTGGGAGGAACTCCAAGGAAGTAGCTCCAGAGCCAGCTGGGGTGGAGTGCAGAGGAAGGGCTCTCCAAGCTCGGAGATGCCAGTGTGACAGGTGACAGCAGCAGAGGACCAGAAGGCAGCCACCGAAGCCACCATCACCCACCAGGAGCAGTCAGCCACCAGCTGGAAGACGGATGGCCCCGGGCTGCCACCAGCCACAGCTTGGCCTGGGCTGCGGAGCCGCGTGCATTCACGCGGTGACATTCTAGCAGCACCGCCGAGGTCTCCCACCAGACGCCAGGCAAAGCCCAGCGTTTGCCCTGACGAGGGGGACGTGGTGCTGCCTTTTCCTGCCAGCGCGTCCTGGTTGTGATGCCAGCAGATCCCAAAGGACAGACAGGTGGCTTGATTCTGCGCATCTCACCGAGGGGACAAGCCAGTGGAAACCCGAGGGCAGGGAGATGTTAGGGGTAGAGCTTTAAGGCTGCTGTAAGAAAGTAGAACAGCGTACCTCAGGGAAGATCCAGGGAGGTGGGAGTCAGCCTTTTCTGGTCAGTAGAGACGTCCACCCCCAGTGAGCTGCACGAACCCGGGCAGACTTTCTCATGAAAGGGCTTATTATTCATCCCTGCTCATTCCTGGGCTTGGGGTGACAAGCACTGTTCTCTGTGTGACCTGGGGAGGCCACCTCACTGTCAGAGCCCCAGATGGGGGGACTGTACCATCCCATCACCCCCGTCATCCACTCCTCACTCAGCTGACGGGTCATCGTCCTGCTCCCAGGAGACCGTGCCCCCCGCCCCGTGGCCATGGCTCCATCCTCACCGTGCCCTAGCCCCCCGCGTCACTGACACTGTTCGTGCCCTCCATCCCTCAAAGCACTGTTTTCTCTCGGCTGTCCCACCACTCTCGCCTGGTTTCCCACCTAGTTCCTCATTTCTAGCCCCATTTCTCCCCATTTTCTCTCACCTCTTCCTTAGAAAATCTCATCCACCCCCAGAGTGAGAAAATCTCACTCACCACCTCTGTGTCACCGAGTCTTACCTCTGCATGTTCAGCCCTGGCTTCTCCCCTGGGAGCCCAGCTCCACCTGCCCTGTGGCTACTCGTGACCTTGCCCTTTCCCGCACCGGCCGTCACCCCACCCCCCGACCTTAGAGGAACAGCGCTTCCATGGCCCAGAGGCTCCCGCCCACCTAGAGGTTGCCCTTGGTGCTTCCATCTCCTTCCCACCATATTCAGTCTGTCCTTAAGGCACATCTGTTTTAGGTCCTAGACACTCTGAAACCCCCTCTTCTCTCCATCACCACCTGCCTGGACTACTCCAATCTCCTGATGACAGGTCTCCCCTGCAGATATGTTCTCCACTCAGAGCCAAAGTGAAGTTTCAAAAAAAGTAAATTGAATCGTGTCACCCCACTGCTTAAAATGGTTCTAAAGCTTTGGGTTTTTCTTAAGATAAAGATGGAAGCCTGTACGGTGGTCCACACGGCCCTGTGGGATCTGGCCCCCATCTTCTGCATTCCAGCCACTCTGGCCTTCATGCGCGTCCATGCCCCTCGCTGCCACAGGGCCTTTGCTTGGGCAGTTCCTCTGCCCCAGATGTTCTCTTCCTTTGTATTTTTTGGGGATGGTGTTCTCTCCTTTTAGACCAAACCAGGCTCCTCTGTGATTCACTGGGAAGAACCACGTTCCTCTCCTCTCCGTTTCTAATTATTTGTGATCACTCCTCCGCCAGTAGAATCAGACGTTCATTCCGTGAGAGCAGACCCTTTTTGTCCACACTGTTTTATGCCCAGCGCCTGGCTTTTAGTTAGTACTCAACAAATACTTGCTGGATCAATGAGTGAATAATCAAACTTCTGAGCCTGGGACATGCACAGTATGTCTAGCACTGAAATTTCAGACAAGAGATTGCAAGATTCAAACATCAAGGATGCAGCATATGTAGTCCTCTTTAATCAGCCAAGTGGACAAAATCCTCCAGTCAAGACTTTTCAGCGTTTGAAAGAAACCTCTCTGTGTACCTCTGAGTGTGGCTTTCAAAGCAAATATTAACCTCCTTGGAAGGTAACAGGTGATTTCTACGACACGGGAGAAGTCTGCCTTCCCACTAAATTACTTGAAGTAGAGGCAGATACGGACAGTTTCTTAATGTGTGAATTAAATCACCAGCCCTGCTGACGTGGAGCTCTGGACACACACGCTGCTGTAAAACGGAGGATGTTTCCTCTTCTGCGCTTACTTCTGGCATGGACAGCTAGTTGGGGTTTTTCTCAGTTTAGGCACCGGCAGTACACTCACGTGCCACACACACCCGGCTCAGGAAGGCCCATCCACCATGTTCAACTTGCAGCTGCTGGTTGGGTTCAGAGACTCGCCCTGGAACTGCTCAGGATGTGATGCACCCTTCAGGCTGTGGATGCTACAGTTCTCCCCTCAGAGCCTGCGCACAGAAAGCTCTACCGCCTCGGATCTGAAATACAGTCGACCCCTGAACAACGTGGAGGTTAATCCGAGTGTAATTTGTAGTGGGCCCTCCGTATCCAAGGTTCCCCGAACCGAGGATGCCACCAACCACTGACCGAGCAGCACTGTAGTTTTTACTCTTGCCAACCATCCGCGTGTAAGTGGACCTGCATCGTCCAAGGGCCACCTGTAGTTTCGGTTGTTCCGTGAAGACTGTGACTGTCCGCAGCAAAGGAGGAAGGGACGCCTGCTGGTGAAGGGAAGCGGGCGCGATGGTGGAGGAGGCCCTCCCAGGGACGCAGGGCTGGGGCTGTGCGAGGACCGGGGACCCTGTTCCACACGGTGAAACCCTGCCCAGGTGTTGTTCTTACCTGATTGGTTCTCACACTGTGGCCCGTGAACCAGCAGTACCAGCATCGCCCAGGAGCTGGTTAAAAATGCCAGTCTCCCTCTCCTCCCCAGGCCCCCTGAGTCAGAAACTCCGGGACAGGGTGGGGGACCCGTGTCTGAAGGAGCTCTCCAGGTGATTCTGATGCCCGCTCGAGTCTGAGAGCCAGTGTCTGAGTTGAATCGTTTAGGGCCCCTTCCAGGCTCACTCTGTGGATCTCCATTCAAATTTTATTATTATTGATCTTTGAAAAATGGGCCTGTCAGGGAGCCTTCAGTGTAGATATTTGTTTTTAGTAAGACAGACCAAAGCGTCTTTCATGGCAGTTATAGCTGGACTTCCATTAGCTGACCACTTGGCTTCATGAGTCAAGCACCTGACCTAGCAGATGAATCCTAACACCATGAAGTCTGAAAGCTGAGGCACTTAGGGGACGGGCTGAGCTATTCCGAAGGTGTGTGCCCTCTCCCCCTGGCTCCCTCTCTTCCCTTCCTTCCAGAACATGAGCCTAAAGCCTTTTCACCCACCAAGAATAAGCAGATGGAAGATTAGTGTGGGCCAGAAAACCTGTGTTTGAATTTCAGCTCTGCTGTTTTCTAGCTGTGTGACCTTGGGCAAGTTACTTAACCCCTCTGACCCTCTACATGCTCATCATAATAATGGTGCTAACAATGCCTAATGAGAGTACTGCTTTGGGGATTCAGGGAAATGGGAAAGCTTGTCACAGTGTGAGACACTCAGAACATTTAGCTTTTAGATTATATAGACCCTGAGTTTTGGCCACTGCTACTTCCCTGCTTCATGAGAATGCCCCCTTCAAAAGGAGAGAAGGAAAGGAGAAGAGTCCAGCCAGAGCCTCCGGGTGACCTGGCTGCAGCACGGGGACAGCTGTGGTGGCTTGGGGACCCCGGGCAGCTTGGGGAGTCAGTGACATCACCACTCCCCATCTGAGGACACAGAAAACGGTGCAGTCCTCGAAGACATTTGGCTTGGCAGATTTTTCTGGGATGACTCCGAAGGACAGAAAAACATTGGCTGGAGTAGTTCCCATCCAGCTCGGCATGGACAGTCCCAAATCTTTTCTCTGCCCAGCAGCCCAGGCAGGGTCCTGGAGAAAGTGGCTGGTGTGCCCGCCACAGGCCCTTTCCAGTCTGTGTCCTTCTGTCGTATTATATCAGGAGATCAATGCAGTGTGATCCTCTACAGGAAACTGGATATGGCCAGGCACCCGAGGAACCATGAGTCTGTTGTTTATTTATAGCAAGAGCAGCCTCTGAGAGGACATCGGGTTTGCATGAGAAAATAGCCAGGGTCCAGGATGGAGTCTGGCACGGGTAGATGGACACAGCTATACATCGCCCACCCGCAGAGGGTGCCGTGCCCATCCACTACGGTGTGAGTTGGCCCCCGGGGTGTGCACCCAGACCTGGGGGCAGGGGCAGCTCTTTTGGAGATTGATAACTTGCCCAAAGACAGACAGCTAACGAATGCCAGAACTGGGGTTTGAACTGGGGTTTTAGCCACCACACTACATGTAATGCTTTGGTGTCTTAGCATTTAGGGTCTTTCAGCCGGAGCAATCGCCCCAGTTTTTTTGGCAAAAGTAAAACTTCCTCCAGCTTCTCTGAGAGTTGACTGCCTCTCAGATCGCTGTATATAGGCCAGTTTGACTGGCCTTTTTCTAAGAACATGCAAAATGCAGAGGGTCTGTTTGGAGACATCCATTAAAAAAAAAAAAAAAAGGCTCTTCCATTTGGGCTGGAATTAAAATGCAGCAGCTTCTGCACACGACAAGGCAGCAGTTATGAACCATGATTGTGTGGTACCCAAGAGCCATGCAGGGCTGGCGCTGCAGTCTGCAGCATCTGTGCTGAGGTCAGAGGTCCTGGTCCTGCACTGGTGGTTAGGGGGCCCCAAGATGCCTGCTTGGCAGTGTCTACTGAAGTGGGTGCCTTTGGGGGGTGTCTGAGGCACCACTTCACCTGCAGAGGGGGTCCATTGTTGGAAACTCATGGCTTGGGTGGAAGAAGCTCAAACTACCCCCAGAGGGAAGTCCATCAGCCTTCGTACAAGAGAACCCCCAAAAAGGAGTGCCCTGGGGAAACCCAGCCAACGTTGTAGGTGAACTCATCTGGGATTTGCGGGGAGGGCGGGTGGAGGAAGACAGGATAAATGTTAAATCCTAACCTCAGCACGCACTTCACTCCTTTTCCTCTTCTTTGATGGAATATTCAAATTTACCAGTCGTGTCCAAAAGGGGCTCAACATACGAACCCCAGGATGCGTTCAGTCTCGGAGCCCTGAGTGTGTTTCGGCAGATGTCTTATTTGAGGAAGTAGACTTCTACCACTGAAAACGCCACAAAGTTGGCAGATTTTTAAGAATTTACATAGCACATTTTTGCTTCTTCCTAGCAAAGTACTCAGATTTATCTATGCATGGTAAAGCCTTAGGAAATGGTTTTCCACTGATGGTGCAACTGCCCTCCTGGGCTCTCCTGTCTAGCCTCGCCAGAAGTCACTTGAGCAGATGGCTCCCTTTATTTTTCTTTCAGTCACAGAATGGCTTAGATTTAAGTCCATATTTGGTGAAACCAGTGTGCTGTGACTCAAGTGGAAAGAAATGAAACGAAAGAAAGAAGTGGAACTTCAAGCACAACCGCGTGACCCTGGGGCCTGGAGCTGCACCTGCGGGGTGGCCGAGGCCCTTGCCCGGTGACCAGGCCCCCGATTCTCTTCCCAGCCAGACCCGTCTCTCCCCGGGGCCTCCTGACTCCAGTCCTCCCGCACCCAGCACTCTCCTCTCGGGGCTTCGCTCTTGTTCTCCGTGCCTCTCACAGCTGGGCCTGGCACGTCCCCAGGACCCTGTGGCTGGCATCACCCCAGGTGTGCAGCACGCAGCTCCCGGCCTCTGACTCTGAGCACCGGGGACCTGGGCCCCAGGATGGCAGGGCTCAGAGGGGCCTTTGCTCAGGAAGACTGGGGGACCCCTTATGTTTGGAGAGTGGAAGAAGGCCACAGTCCTCGCTGCGTTGTTACCCAGGAGCATATCCCTCTTTTGTAAACACAGGGACTCATTTCTCCGAGTCTTCCTTTACCACCCTTCACGTTTCTGTGTCTGCTCCAGCTCATTCGCCCGGATTTATTCCAAGCACACAGGCTCCCAAACTGTCTTCCTCCAGAGCAGCTCCTGCTGTCAGCAGACTCAGCAGGACTTTGAATTTTTCCTCCTCTTTTCTTCCTCAAATTAATTTCTCTTTCTGGAGATCAGCCAGACCTGATGTGTGGATGCACCAGTAACTCCTCACTAAGCCCCAAGCTGTGTTTTGACTCTTAAAATTTCAGGACCGGCTCCCCTGAAACAGGGAGCTTGGCTAGCTTGGCCGGGCTCCGCCGTCCTTCCATTCATCCA
Source organism: Eschrichtius robustus (assembly GCF_028021215.1). Taxonomy (NCBI): domain Eukaryota; kingdom Metazoa; phylum Chordata; class Mammalia; order Artiodactyla; family Eschrichtiidae; genus Eschrichtius; species Eschrichtius robustus. Next base: position 10,861,099 of record NC_090829.1, read on the forward strand.
TCTCACAAAAGGTTTTGAGCACCTTCTCTGTGCCAGGCTCTGTGCTGTATCCCAGGGATGCAGGAGCGCAGAGGACAGATGGCATCCCTGACCTTCTGAACTCACATCTTTTGTCAGTAATGGTAACAGCAGACACACCTGGTATATTGTGTGCTGGGCACAGTGCTAAGCCTGCTATGTGGATTATGGCATCATTGAATCGAAATAAATACCCTCTAAGGCAGAGTTTGGCAAACTATGGCTCTCAGGCCAAATCCGGCCCACTGCCTGTTTTTGTAGATAAAGCTTTATTGGAACACAGTCATGCCCGTTTGCTCACGCGTTGTTACCCATGACTGCTTTTGTGCTATGGCAGAGTTGAATGGCTGCAACAGAGAACATAAGGCCTGCAAAGCCTAAAATAGTTATTACCTGCCTCTGTACAGAAAAAGTTATTGACCCTGATTTAAGTTAGAGTTACTCCCCCCATTGTATAGATGAGAACACAGGCCAGTGCGGGGGGGTGGGTGGAATCTTCACGTGCGAGGTCTCCCTCCACGGCTTCGATGTGACCCCGTCCTTGCCCAGCTCTGTTACTGACCGTGCGCTTGGTCCTCTCTGAGCTCCGTAGACTTCCCTGTCCCACAGGGAAATGCAGGTGGGGCTCCCTGGGAAGCGGCATCTGAGATGGATTTGGATGCGGTTTTAGGGGGAGTGCCCTTGGGAATAACGCCTGTTGGGGAAGGAGGGTGCAGGAGTGGGCAGAGGGAGATGTTGGGCTGTGATGGTAGCTCTGGAGCAGGGATGGCCTTTTAGAGTTGCCCAGAGTTGGAAACAGGAGGATGGGCCGTTGTCCGTGCCTGGACCAGTCATTGGTCATAGCTTGCCCCCGGAAGGCAGTGAGACCTTTGGAGAGGTGGCCAGACTCAGAGAGGGGCTCGGCTGGGGGCTGTCAGCCTGCCCGTCCTGCAGGGGGACCTGAGCACCCGGGTTCTGTGCCCTTCTGACTGGGGTGATCTGATGAGGGGGTGGCCAGTGCGGGGTACCTACAGCTGCTCAGAGCGGAAGGGAGTGGCCGGAGCCCTGGCACTTAGGAGGAACAGGCCCGTGCCCCCTCACCCATCCTGGTCCTCCAAACGATAGTATTTCAGCATCTTCTTTCCCAGGCCTTTGGTATGGGGCCAGTTGAAAGAAATGCCCCTCGCCCCCCACAAAACCCTGAAATCTGCATCTAAAATACACGCCATGGCAGGATCGACAGGCTCTGGGTGGGTGTGACGTTTGGGCTGTGATTTGGTTTGGTGCCAGGAATGCCCTGCTCCGGGAATACCGGGCATTGCATCTTGCTGCCAGAAGTGACGTGGGCGTGAATGCAAACAAACGTCCAGGGGAAGCTCTAGATTCACAGAGGCTGCATGTATTTATCCCCATCTTCTCTGATTTCTAGTTTCAGTGGCGATTCTCCCGGGACGAAATACACAACAAGCAGATGAGGAAATCCAGAGGTAAACTCGGTGCCAGAGGAAAGCAGGAAGCAGAGGAAAATGAGAGGAATCTAGAAGACCAGTTTCCCAAAGCCGGAGACGTGGAAAACCGTGTGCCGGGGCTGCAGCAGGAGGACTGGGCCTCCGCGGAGGTGAAGGTCCCCGTGCAGGCGGAGGTCCCGGGAGAAAAGCTGCATCCTGACGGCCGGCCCTGGGTGGAGGCTGGGGCCGTGCAGAATGGTCCCTTCAACCACAGCCCCGCCCCGGCGGGGGGCTGCGTTGGGCACCCCGGTCCTGATCCTAGAGGGGATGCCGAGGAGGCGGCTGTACAGCCCGCAGCAGCAGAGGACAACTGAGGCTCAGCAGGTGGCGCTGAGGCGTGAAGAGCTGGCAGACCTGGGGCACAGTGCCGGCTGGGCTGGGGGCTGATGTGCCCTGGTGTCACGTGTTACCCTTCGGCTTGGCTTGACCTCTCCTTGTGAGCTTACCTGAGCCCTCCTCGGAGGGCTGGGTCCCTGACAGTGTTGGTTTCTGCACATCCATTTGAAATGTGCCGTAAGGCCCTGGTGTTAGAACACAAGAGGGCAGGTTGCTTCCAGACGTGGGGGCTGGAGGCCCAGCCCCGGCTCCACACCACTCCTCCAGGGAGGGGCTCGCCCATCCAGTGCCTGTGCCCACCCCCACCCAGAGCCTCCAGGGGGCCTTCGGGCCCAATCCCCGGGCCTCCCTGCCTACAAGTCAAGGCTGAGTTGTTCATCCCCACACCCCGAGATGGCTGTGTCCAGCCCGTGCTGTCTGCTGCAGCTACTTGGTGATTGTAACAACCCCTGGTGCCCAGTCGGCTGCCTTTCTCCATCTAACCCCCCCGGACCCCGCTGCTTTGGCAAAGAAAATAACATTGGGAGGGGAGGTGCCCCACCTCCTGGCTTTTCTCCAAGTGTTCTCATAGATACTGGTAATCTGAAAATGAAGAGGTAATTCTGTGTGTGTACCCACTCCTGCAGAATGTCCAAGAAAGTATTCTGTGTTAGTATTAATGCCAAAAATTTTTTTAAAGATTTTGTATTCAGCACATCATATGAACACACGTTCTTTCTGTCATTTCAAGGCAAACCGACTGGCGGCGAGCCCTTGTTACGTGCTATTTTAATCATGTCATTAGCCAAGTCACTTCCCATGTATGCTATGATGTGTTTATATCGTCCAGAATGTGGCTTTAAGTAGATGCAGCTGGCAAACCTTGGAGAGAGTGTCAACCGTTTTGACCAACATCCTGTCTCTTCTCTTTCTTGTTTAGTTACTTAAAGCAATAAATCATCTATGAGTTTAGTGCACTGTGAGTATTGAGTATTTATCATGTTGCAGCGACAAGTCCTATAGCCTCGTGTCCCCCATGCACGCTTCCTAAGTTTCTAACTCCTGGCAGCAGCTGGATGACTTTGGAGGAGAGATCGAAGCTTCTGTGGAAGCAGCGGAGCCAGCTGAGCATGCTCTGCTTTCTCGTCATTTGTAGAAAGAAGACAGCGGGATTCAGGTGCCACCAGATAAGTCAGGGCACGGCCACCTCCCATCACCCCGGGGCGGTGGAGACAAGTACCTTTTTAAAACAAACAAGAAGCCCCACGTCAATTTCTAAGCATGTCTCCAAGCTTTTAAGGAAATTATTTAATGAGGTAAGTCTTTTCCCTGCTTGCAAATTTGCTAAAATAAAACACATTTTAATATATTTTTATAGGGCAGAATTGAAAACCCTTACACAGCCACATTGTACAGTCGTTTTCCTTTGGATTTTTGAGCAAACGTCACACCCAAGCCCCCGAGCTTACAGAAAGGCTGAAGGCTCTGTTTGAAGAGAAGATAGGTTTTTTTTTCCAGCTATACATGTATATGTATTTTTCAGATTCTTTTTCCTTATATATTATTACAAAATATTGAGTAGTTCCCTGTACTATACAGTAGGACCTCGTTGGTTATCTGTTTTATACATAGTAGTGTGTATATGTTAATCCCAAACTCCTAATTGATCCCTCCCTTCCTCCTTCCCCTTCAGTAGCCCTAAGTTTGTTTTCTACGTGGGTCTACTTCTGCTTTGTATGTAAGTTTATTTGTATCATTTTTAAAAAGATTCCACTTATAAGCGGTATCATATGATATTTGTATTTCTCTATCTGACCTACCTCATTTAGTATGATAATCTCTAGGTCCATCCATGTTGCTGCAAATGGCATTATTTTATTCTTTTTTATGGTTGAGTAGTATTCCATTGTATATATGTATATATATCTTCTTGATCCATTCATCTGTCAGTGGACATTTAGGTTGCTTCCATGTCCTGGCTATTGTAAATAGTGCTGCAATGAACATTGGGGTGCATGTATCCTTTCGTATTATGGTTTTCTCCAGATATATGCCAGGAGTGGGATTGCAGGATCATATGGTAGCCTTATTTTTAGTTTTTTAAGGGACCTCCATACTGTTCCTCATAGTGGCTGTACCAATTTACTTTCCCATGAACAGTGTAGGAGGGTTCCTTTTTCTCCACACCCGCTCCAGAATTTATTTGTAGACTTTTTGATGATGGCCATTCTGACCGATGTGAGGTGACACCTCATTGTAGTTTGGGTTTGGATTTCTCTAATAATTAGCGACATTGAGCATCTTTTCATGTGCATTTGGCCATCTGTATGTCTTCTTTGGAGAACTGTCTATTTAGGTCTGCTCATTTTTTTAGTTGGGTTGTTTGGTTTTTGTTTTTTCTTTTTTGATATTGAGCTGTATGAGCTGTTTATTTTGGAAATGAATCCCTTGTCAGTAGCATAGTCTGCAAATATTTTCTCCCATTCTGTAGGTTGTCTTTTCGTTTTGTTTATGGTTTCCTTTGCTGTGTAAAAGCTTTTAAGTTTAATTAGGTCCCATTTGTTTATTTTTGTTTTTAATTTCCATTACTCTAGGAGACGGATCCAAAAAGATATTCCTGCGATTTATGTCAAAGGGGGTCTTGCCTATGTTTTCCGCTAGGAGTTTTATAGTATCTGGTCTTATTTAGGTCTTTAATCCATTTTGAGTTTATTTTTGTGCATGGTGTTAGAGAATGTTCTAATTTCATTCTTTTACATGTAGCTGTCCAGTTTTCCCAGCACCACTTATCGAAGAGACTGTCTTTTCTCCATTGTATATTCTTGCCTCCTTTGTGGTAGATTAATTGACCATAGGTGAATGGGTTTATTTTAGTCCTGTTCCATTGATCTATATTTGTTTTTGTGCCAGTACCACACTGTTTTGATGACTGTAGCTTTGTAGTATAGTCTGAAGTCAGAAAGCCTGGTTCCTCCAGCTCTGCTTTTCTTTCTCAAGATTGCTTTGAGAAGGTAAAAGAATATGTATATATGTTTTCATACAAATTAAAAAAATTTTTTGTTCCAGTTCTGTAATTTGATAGGGATTGCATTGAATCTGTAGATTGGCTTGGGTAGTATGGTTATTTTGACAATATTGATTCTTCCAATCCAAGAACACGGTATATCTTTCCATCTGTTTGTGTCATTTTTAGTTTCTTTCATTAGCATCTTATAGTTTTCCAAGTACAGGTCTTTTGCCTCCTTAGGCAGGTTTATTTCTAGGTATTTTAAGACAGTTTTTTAAAAATAAAGATAGTTTTAAAGAAGATGGCTTTTTTAAAGTTATTTTAAAATGACATTTTCCACAATTATACTCAGAAACATCTATATAGCGTTTTGATTTAATACAAATATTACCTCTTAGCCCATATCTTAAAGGATCACGACTCTTGAAAAATAGGCTCCATAGCAGCAGGCTGGGACAAAAACCACGCCCATCTCTCAACTCTGAAAAGCATAGAATCCCAGCTGCACCCTTCAGGTGGATGCCTTGCATCACCCAGAGTTGGATATATTTTTCAATAAGCAGAGACTGTGGGTGGTTGCCCTAGGGAGTGGCCTAGGCCTCGGGATTTGTAAAACACCCCAGAATTCTACGGTGCAGCCAAGGGTGAGACCCACGGCCGCACGACAGCCATGAGTCGAATCACAGCTTGTTCCGTGTGAAATGAAATGCTTGTTAACAAAAAATAAATAAGCCCCTAAATCCCAGTTCCTACATCCTGCATGTCCCTCTTAAGTGTGGGGATTCCTGAAGGAAATTTTACTTTGCCGTGGTTGCCGACAGGGAAAAAGGCTATCGTTGGCACTGACAAGGCCCCAGTGACCAAAGTTGCGAAGACTTGCAGGGTTTGGCGTGAGGCTTGTGCGTGTGGTCATTAGTCTCTGGGGCTGCAGCTGTCACAGTGGGTCTGGAAGGAATGGGGCGTTTTCAGGGGTGATCAGGTTACGGAGGTGGGGATCCAAGCAGCTGCCACAGGCACTGTGGCCACCACTGTGCAGCCCGATGGGCTGTTACAAAGTATAGCGGACCCCATCCTAACAGAAACATTGTAATAACATTTAGAGTCTTAAAGTTAGTGGCCTATAAGTAACAAAACACTGACCATCAGTCCAATCCTTGTCTGAATTTTTTCAGACTTCTAACTGGATCATACTTTAGAGTTATGCTTGATGGGACCAGCTTCAAGAAAACATTAGAAGGAGACATTCTAATTCATTTCTTATGAAGCATGTTTTATCTGTAATCTAAACATATTAATCACGGCCCATTCTAAACCACAAATCATCCTAGTTCAGGACGAGCTCGCAAAGCAATCAGTGGGCTATTATTAGTAGTAGGAATACGCTGACGCAAAGCTCACCACCCACACCCAGTGCAGGGCCGTGCTGGCCCTGGGAACTGTCCTGCTGGGCTCCCCTGAGCAGGTCTAGAGCAGCAGATGGGATTAAAGATGACATGAGAGGGCTGGTGAGGGGACTGGCTGGAGGCAGCTGGGCATGACCCCTGCTTCCCGCAGCCCTGCTGGAGGTGCTGGCACCACGTGGGCAGCACGGGACGGCCTCCCAGGGGAGTCTGGGTTTCCCGTACCTGCCCCAGAGTGACGGCATCCCGTCAGATCCAAGGTCAGGACCCAACGAACCTTCGACTGGGTTTCTGAGGTGGCTGTCCCCAGAAGAGGAAGTAAGGCAGTGTTCCCCACAGGTTCCTGTTGCCAGGCATCGCTTCTGCGGCCAGACCAAAGCTAACGGGCCATAGGCCGCTGGCCCCTGCACCCGGCAGGTGCTGGCTTCCCCAGCCCCTGTGCGTTCACGTGGGCACGAGGGGTCAGATCTCTCACTCCCCAGACCTGCGGCTTTAACTCCTATCCACTGTGCCAGGTGCTGGGGAGACGGAGCCAATCCCGGCTCCCTTGGAGCTCACAGCAGACACCCAGCAGTTGCACAGGAGTGGTAACTGCACTAACATGGGCCGTGGAGAAGCTCAGGGGGCCGTGAAGGCGGGCGTGGGACGGGGGGGTGCAGCCGGCTGGGAAGGCTTTGCGGAGGAGGTCAGCGTTGAGGCTGAGACCTGAAGGCCAAGGTCGGGGGAGCTGTCCCCGGGGAGGCAGCGTGACTGGTGGCTAAGGGCATGGATGCTGGGGCCACGCTGCTGGCTAGAAGCCTGACCCCAGTCCCGGGCATGAGGCCTCGGGCAAGTTACTTACCCCTGTGTAATATGCGGATGATAGCTGTGAGAATCAAATGAATGCATGCCAAGCGCTTAGAGACTGGCTGGCACACAGTAGGTGCTACATAAATGTTAGTGAGAAGGAGGAGCAAGAATTGAGGAGGAGGAAGCTGAGGGCGGGCTCTGAAGATTTTGCAGTTGACTGGGGAATGAAGAGGTGCTGAAACTACCAGTCACGCCGGAAACAAGCAAGTATTGTCCTTGTCAAAGGCATTTCCTCAGAATAATGAACACTCCGGTGATCCTGCCCTGTCCTGTTTAGGACCTTCCTAGAACCTCTCTCATGGATTCATTTTCAGGATTTGAACCACTAATTTCAACATTATTCTACAAAGTCATTGAAATGTAAATCTTGATCCTTTCCTTAAGACCCAGAGAACACATCTTTAATTTGGGGAGAGAGGAGTTGCTGGGAACCAGAAGCAGCTGGCTGGGGAGACATCACAGGTGAGGGGTGTGTAACGGGAACTATTTATCCTGGGTCTGGGGGCAGAGCCTAAGTTCTGCCCGGAAACGATTCTAATGGTGATGCTGGCAATTACAGCCATGGCTGGCAACTGTGTCTTAGAAATGGGGTAAAGGGATTCATTCAATCCAAAGATGGTTTAAAAACGCAGACCCCACGTTGGCTGACTGGTGAAAGAAGAAAAGTATTCCACCCTCTAACTAATGCAGTAAAATCTACACTTCCACAGTTAAATGTGTTGCTCGCTAGTCATCAAACCCAATATGGCTTTGGATTTTTCTGCTGCCTTTAAATAACATAAAGGCTCAATGACGGTAAGAAATAGACTTCACTTTTCAGAGTGAGTATTAAAATGCTTCTTGTAATGGACCTCTGTGTCTGTGAACCTTCAGTGCTAGGTACCATCTATCTTGTTGATTTTTCAATGAAAATAACAAGAAACTCATCTTGGAAGGAAGGACAACCAGCAAGCTTGCCAGTTTCTGGATCCACAAAATGCCTAAGTTGCTAACTGTCTAAAACTTCCCTTTCTTGAAGCTAGGGAACTATCAATTCACCCCCTGTCTCAGTCCAGCCCACTGGAGCCCCAATAGGCCAATGTTGTCAGTTTTCTTTCTTATTAATGGTGATTCCACCATTTCTCTTGAGCCCCAACTCCAGAATTTAATCACCAGTAGAGTGCAAAAGTCCTCTGCATCAAACCAAACTTTTCCCTTGCTTCAGTCCAAGGCAATTTCTTCTTCTTCGGTCAACACTGGAGATGCAAACAATAGTCATTGCAACAATTAATCAAATATCTGAAGACAGTTAAGACACTCCTTGCTCATTGCTCATCAGAACGGCCAACCTCAACCGCCCCTTGATCCCTAAGGCCCATTTTTCCATCATGAAATTGTAGATGGTAAAGCTGAAAGGGACTTAAGCTGCACATTCCTACCTATTTGACAGACGAGAGCAGGTTACGGAGAAAGGTGGGGTGAGTCATGCAGGAAGCAGGGTCTCTGGATGCCGGGCACCATGTTCTTTCCATCAGACCACACAGCCAATCACACTCTCGTTCTGTGTTTCTTCTCTCTAGGCTCCTTACAACAGAGAGGCGTAGTGGGATTTAAAAATCTCACCAATTGGAATGCTCTGGTGATGGGGTATTCTGGTTAATTGAGTCTCTCTCAAAAGATGGAGGAGAGCCCACCCTTTAGCGGCAGGGAGGATTTGGGAACAAACCTAAGGCAGAGTCTGTGGAGAGGAAAGTCCTCCAAGAGTAGAGGAAGGAGGCTGAGTCCCACACGTCTGGCTTTGTCACTCCCAGTGTACACGGGCAAGCCATCTAACCACTCTCCCTCACTTCCCCTGTAGGTAAATGGGGCAGCATTGTTCACACTGCCTACTTCACAGAAATGTTGTAAGTTACTAAGACAAAACAAACTACTTGTCAAATGCCAAGTACTTCTGTAGTGTTCAGTTGATACTGGAGCGCCCACCAAAATCCAGACCACCATAGAATTCAGGTTAACCCCAGAGTTTCTATTCCCCGTCACTTCCCCTTTATAACTTTACCTGTGAAACTGAAGTTATATTGCTATGGACAAGACCTATTTGTGTTTAAATAACCTGAAGATGAAAAAGATGTGGTAAAGAAATGACAGAATATACTAAAAACTTGAGTAACGAAAACAGTGCGATTTCAGAGCAGGAACAAATAAGTAGACTTAGGAAACAGTAGTAAGGGGACTCAGTATGTGATAAAGGAGGCATTTCAAATCATGGGGAAAAGTGTGATAAATGGTGCTGAGCAACTGGAGAGCCATATGGAAAAAGTCAGACCCCTATCCCTCATCCAGCACAAAATTAATTCCCAGTGGATTAAAGACCTGCAAAAGTATCAGAAGAAAGTATATCCATAAAAACCAAGGGAAAAGACTGACTGAAAATATATTTGATTATATATAAATTTAAAATTCTGGTATACATTATAAAAAACAGAATTCAGGGACAATTAATAGACTGGGAAAAATATCTGCAATACATGTAACAAAGGATTAACATTCATTCTATAAGGAGTTACAAATCAGATATCAAGATGGACAGAAAATGTGAACACACCATTCTCCAAAGAAGAAAGAGAAGTAGCTAAAACACTCAAGGAAAAAAAAAAAAATGCTAGAGAGCAATCAGGAAATAAGTTTAAAAAAAAAAAAAAAAGCAACTTTCACCCAACTGACTAGGAAAAACAGTTGAAAGACTTAGAATATCTAGTATTAGCCAGAAGGTAGGGGAATGGGTACTTTCATACTCCATTAGACTATAAATCGATCAGGCATTTTATAAAGCAGTTTGACAATACCAGTCAATTTTTGATCCAGAAATGACAATTCTAGCAATTGTACAGGATTATGTGCACAAAAACCAAATGAACAAGTTTGTTCACTGCAAATTGTAACAGCCCCAAACTGGGAACAATCTAGATGTCATTCATAGAGATACGGTAAAGTACATTCTGATATATATCCATAATTTGGAGTGTGTTAAAAGAATGAAATCCACAAGCACACATATTTCATATGTATGCCATGTTAATGCACTGTAAACTGTCTAAAAGAATACCCAGCGAGATTTTTACACAGAAGTTCGTTCTAGGTGAGGGAGTGGCATGGGGCGGTGGTGGTGGGGACTTCAGCTTTTTATTTTACATGCTTTTGTATTATTTGATTTTTCACAATCATATTGATTAAAAAGAAATGGACAGAATCGTGGTACACGCGAGCACAGCAAAATGGGACACGGGGATGAGACGGAAGAGACCAGCTTAGGCTAACGGGCCCCTGCAGGGTTCGTAAGAGTTCAGATTGGATCAAGATAGCTGCTCAACATCCGGGACAGTCTGGGTTCCTAAGCACAAGGCATTTTAAAATGCACGCCTTGATCTGATGGTGGGTTAGGAGGTATCTTTAAATGTCATCTCCATGCTTGCTGAATATGTGCATATTAGGAATGAGTAATATTAAAGACAAGACATCTCACTACTTCTCTAAGATGAGAGCAGTATACTTGAGTTTCATTTAAAATAAAATGAAATAACAGCTCTCAGGTTGAATTATCAGGACATGATCGTCTACAATACCCAGGAATGAAGGAAATTGCTGTTTTCCATTCAGAAAGTTAAAAAAAAAATCTCAGGCGGAGGCACATGACACTGGATGCTGTTTGACAAATCAGTGCATGTGCCCACACACTGGTACCTGCACACGTGCACGTGCCCACTTGCAGCTCTGCATCCCGTAGTAAAAATTCTCCGGAGCACTGTCGCCAGAATGGGTACAACCTTCCCCACTGCCCCCTCCCACCTCCTCATCACTTCAATGATTCATCCAGTCAGCCACATTCTACACCTCTCTTTCAAGCAGAGTTGCAAAAAAACACATTTTTCCCCAAAGTGTTTCCACTTTCAATCACAAAAAAAGTTTCCCAAAGTATTGAACTTGCTCCTCAAGATAAACTTTGTCTTATACTTTCTTATCTTGAATTTCTAGACAGTGACTGCACATAGTAGGTGCTCAGAAAATAACAGTTAACTAATTTAGCATCCTCTAGAAAAAGCCACCTGGACTCCCACTAAATGATTCTTTCAGAGTTTGGTTTAGTTAATAGTACTGTACCAACTTAACTGTGCTGTTGATTCCTTAGTTTTGATAAACATACCATGTATATGTAAGATGCAGCCACTCGGGGAAGCTGGGTAAAGGTTGTATGGGAACCCTGTACTATCTTTGTAACTCTTCTATAAATCTAAACTTATTTCAAAATAAAGTTTAAAAAACAAACATTAAAAAATGAGTAAATGTTCTTGGATTAGAAGAATTAATATTGTTAAAATGGCCATACTACCCAAAGCAATCTACAGATTTAATGCGATCCCTATCAAATTACCCATGACATTTTTCACAAAACTAGGACAAATAATCCTAAAATTTATATGGAACCATTAAAGACCAGAACTGACAAAGCAATCCTGAAGAAAAAGAACAAATCAGGAGGCACAACCTGATTTCAGACAACACTATAAAGCTACAGTAATCAAAACGGCATGTTACTGGCACAAAAACAGACATATGGATCAATGGAACAGAACAGAGAGCCCAGAAATAAACTAACACACCTACGGTTAATTAATCTTCGACAAAGGAGGCAAGAATATACAATGGGAAAAAGTCCCTTTAGCAAGTGGTGTCGGGAAAGTAGAACAGCCGCATGTAAATCAATGAAGTTAGAACACACCTTCACACCATACACAAAAACTCAAAATGGCTTAGACTTAAATATAAGACATGACACCATAAAACTCCTAGAAGAGAACATAAGCAAAACATTCTCTGACATAAATCGTACCAATGTTTTCTTAGGTCAGTCTCCCAAGGCAATAGAAATAAAAGCAAAAATAAACAAATGGGACCTAATTAAAATTAAAAGCTTTTGCACAGCAAAGGAAACCATAAACAGAACGAAAAGACAACCTACAGACTGGGAGAAAAGATTTGCAAACGATGCTACCAACAAGGGATTAATTTCCAAAATATACAAACAGCTCATACAATTCAATAACAAAAAAACAAACAATCCAATTGAAAAATGGGCAGAAGACATAGACATTTCTCCAAAGAAGACATACAGATGGCAAATAGACACATGAAAAGGCACTTGTCATTGCTAATCAAAACTACAATGAGGTACCATGTCACATTGGTCAGAATGGCCATCATTAAAAAGTCTACAAATAAAAAATGTTGGAGAGGGTGTGGAGAAAAGGGAACCCTCTTATACTGTTGGTGGGAATGTAAATTGGTGCAGCGACTATGAAGAACAGTATGGAGGTTCTTCAAAAAACTAAAATTAGAACTACCATATGACCCAGCAATCCCACTCCTGGGAATATATCTGGAGAAAACCATAATTCAAAAAGATACATGCACCCCTATATTCATAGCAGCACTATTCACAATAGCCAAGACATGGAAACAACCTAAGTGTCCATCGACAGAGGAATGGATAAAGAAGATGTGGTACATATATACAATGGAATACTACTCAGCCATAAAAAAGAATGTTGTTTGCAGCAACACGGATGGACCTAGAGATTATTATACTAAGTGAAGTTGACAGGAAAAGACAAATACCATATGATATCACTTATATGTGGAATCTAAAATACTACACAAACGAACATGTCTACGAAACAGAAACACTCACAGACATAGAGAACAGACCTGTGGTTGCCAAGGGGGGGTGTGGGGGAGGGATGGATTGGGAGTTTGGGGTTAGCAGGTGCAAACTATTATATATAGGATGGATCCACAATGAGGTCCTACTGTACAGCACGGGGAACTATATTCAATATCCAATGATAAGTCATAATGGAAAAGAATGTGAAAAAGAATACATATATGTATAACTGAATCACTTTGCTGTACAGCAGAAATTAATACAACATTGTAAATCAACTATACTTCAATAAAAATTTTTTTTAAATGAGTTTAAAAAAATGGAGTTCTCTTGACCCCATTTCCCTTTCCAGTTACCATCCCATCTTTTCCCTTCCCTTTACAGCAACATTCTTTGAAACAACGATTTATACTCATTACAATTTCTTTCCTCCCAGTTGTGCCCACACCCACTCCAATGTTTCACTCTTAACATCCCTCTTATCAAGATCACCGGTGACCTTCCAGTTGCTACATCAATGGCTGCTCATGAGAACGTCTCTCCTATTGCATCAAGAATGACCCAGCTGACCAGTCTATCCTGCTTGAAACATTTTTTTTTTAAATTTATTTATTTATTTATGGCTGTGTTGGGTCTTCGTTTCTGTGCGAGGGCTTTCTCTAGTTGTGGCAAGCGGGGGCCACTCTTCATCGCGGTGCACGGGCCTCTCACTATCGCGGCCTCTCTTGTTGCGGAGCACAGGCTCCAGACGCGCAGGCTCAGTAGTTGTGGCTCACGGGCCCAGCCGCTCCGCGGCATGTGGGCTCTTCCCAGACCAGGGCTCGAACCCGTGTCCCCTGCATTAGCAGGCAGACTCTCAACCACTGCGCCACCAGGGAAGCCCGAAACACTTTCTTCATGTGGGTTTCTGACAGCACACTCACCTCCTTTTCCTCTCTTCTGTTTATTCAAGCACTTTTTGCAACTCTAATAGCCCCAAACCTCATCAACACCCCACGACTTAGTGGGGGCCCCTAACACAGCCGGGGCATCCCCAAACAAGCCAAGCATCGAAACTTTGAACACAATGGATGCCAACAATCAAATGTACAAAAAGCCAAAGAGTTCATAATGATACTTAAAAAAAATAATCTCACTGGTCATCTTCGATCTTCTTCGGAGGTTGCTCAGACACAAACTCTTAATAGGCTAACTGATGAATAAAGGGAATCAAGCACTGATCCTGCCTTTCCAATTCAGACTCATTTTAGGGCAAAGTCAATGAGGGAAAGTTCTTTTTAGAGAGTCACGGGTAATAAATGCAGGAAAAATGATAGAGATGGGCAATTAATCCTTAATGAAATAGTAGGTATAGACAATGATCAACAGCTACTAAGATAATTAGGTGAAAGGCTGATAGAGAACTTTTTATTGGGGGGATCAGGCTGACAAAAGCTGAACCCACTGATCAATCTTAAAAACACTATTAGTGGGACAGACATTAGGTGCCTCCTTGGGATGCAACAGAAATACATAACACCACTTATGATGTAGTCCTGCAAAAGAAAAAAAAAAAAAAATCTTGAATCTGAATCTAAATGAGCTCTAGATCTATTTACCAGTTTATGTGACATACAGAGGATACAGGGTGATGTTCAATGACACCTTGAGGATACGGTAGGCTGGGTTTACAATGTGGGAAAGTCTATAGGACCAATGCCCCAGTTTCTTCAATGAAGTGTCTATGGATATGTGTGTGGGGTGGGGAGAGGGGACCATGGATTGAAAGAAGCTCAAAGGACCTATCAACTGAATTGCAACAGGCAGACTTTGAGGCAGTGGGGAGAAAACAACGCAGGAAGGTTGCTTTGATGATGATATTAAGGAATCATTGTTACTTGTGCTGAGTATGATGATGGCATGGTGGTCACATTGAGGTGATATGGCTGTTATACGCTGAAGAATTTACAGGTGACATGATATGATTTCTAGGATTTACTTCAGAATACTCCGGAAACATCAAAACACAATGGAAGTTGAGGGCAGACAAGAATAAACGGCAGAATGTTGGTAATCAGTGAAGCTGGGTGATGGATGTATAAGAGTTAATTCTACTGTCTTCTCTACTTTGGTGTATCTTTGAACATTTTCATAATAAGACCTTTTTTTTTTTTCTTTCAGAGTAGGGGCTACTGACCAGAAACAGGGTCCCAGGGAACATCCTTATCTCAGAGCTCCACGTCCACCTACAGACACCCTGTGGATGAGGAAGTGCCCCGTGCCTCAGAGAAAGCCCCTTCGATGGCAGACTATTTCGGAAAGGCCAGGTATTTGATCCATTTTCTGGTGAGCATTAGCGTTCATTCTCACACAAAATTTGAGGAAGACTCACACATCAGCTTAACCTATCTTCTGAGTAGGCTCTGAAAGGGTCTCATGTCCCAAGAAGAAACATCCTTTCACAAACTCATAATAATGCCAGAAGGATCCTTAATAATGCCTTTAAAACAGCCCATCAGCTCTGGGCAGGTCCCCTCACCCATGTAAGAAGTATCTACTCAGTACTTACCATGTGCCAAAGTGAGCGCTGAACAAGACAGAGCCCTACCCGTGTGCAGGTTACAGGCAGGTGAACTAAACCTGTGCCCTCCAGCCTCTTACATCCTTCCTGAATAGGATGAGGAAACGCAAAGTAATAACACGTCCACACTCACGCACTGCTCTACCGAGCACTTCGTATGTTTCATCACCTTTAATCCCCGTAACAGCCCTACAAGGGAGGGGGTACTATTACCTCTGTTTCACACGCAGGGGCACGTATGTGCCCACGTGTAATTACAAACTGAGGCACCACGCAGGTCAGTGACGTGCTCCAGGTCACCTACCCAGTACGTGGCAGAGCCGAGATCTGAACCCAAGCGGCCTGGCTCACAGGCTCTCTCCAGTGGACATTCTCAGCCACCACGCTATAAATTCCAAGTCACCCTGGCTGGACTTAATTGGAGGACCAAAGAGATTCTCACTGGCCCAGCAAGCAAGGGCAAAAGGACATCCTTGGCCAGTGGACCAGAAATACCGTTCAGCGCTCAGCACCAGAAAACACAGAGCTGGAAGGAGCTACAGTCTAGGCAAAGGTCTGACCTGGCCCCTCAGCGATCTACAGATGGCGACAGTGTCCGGCAGGGTGGCGGGCAGAGCTGGGATCTCCAGGACGGGTGGCCCTTGCTCTATGACACAACAGCGGGCACACAGGCCCCTGTCCCATGCTGCACTGAAGCTACTCCCCCTGCACCTCCACTCCCAACACAGAAAGGCCTGGGGCGGACTCCCTCTTGGTACCGGGGCGTCTCCTCCCTACCAGCTGCCCTGGCCAGCGGGCAGAAGAGCCCTTGGGGGCTCCCGCACCCTTGAATCTCATCACGCTCTGCTCCTCTGAGCACTCTGCCCTCAAGGCCAGCCCTTGGCCCGGACACCTTGGGGCCAACGGGTGACTCAGGGCTCCTTAGGGAGGCCAGAGCTCACGTTCCCCTCACCTCTGAAATGGTGACGATCATTGCCCTGAACGGACTCTGATATTCCTGTCGGGTCAAGGGTCCCCCTCTCCTCTTACGGAATTCAAATCTGGGATTGAAATAGTTGACAAATGATCCCTGCTTAAAACTTAACAAAATTCAAAACAGGGCAGAGGCTAGAATGATGATGCTAGCTGTCGCCAGACCCCATAAATCAGTGATGTGTTTAAGCCTTGAAGTCCCCGTGAGACCTGCAACCCCAGAGAGGAGAAAGGGTCTCCTGCCCTCTCATCAGCTGGAGAACAGAATCCTCTCCACGGACCCCTGCACCTCCAGCTCTGGTCTGCCCTTCTTCCCGGACCCCCCTTATCTCATGGCGTTCTCCAGGAAAGTGGCCATGGTCCGAGACTGCCTGTCACAGAAAGGAGGGCCTGGCCTGAGCCTGGGGACTGCTTTCAGATTTTTAAAACTCTAAACAAAGATGAGAAGTCAAGTCTGCTATCTAGCAGTTCCACCAGAGCAGCCTTGGGACGACGCTCTCCACTCTCTCCATGCATCCTGAGGACCACCTCCCAACCCCAGGCTTAGCAAGGGGTTAAATGGTAGTTGCTTTCTTTCAGTCACTCAACAGGTATGTGAGAAGCTGCTGTGCCAGGAACAACCCTGGCAAAAGAATGAGATAAAAGGCAGAGGAACAGGGTTTGGAATTGGCTCTGTATCCCCTAATCAATCCTAAGCACATTTCTACAGCCAGCCAGCCGAGCCACTAAAAGCAGATTCAACAGGGAACACGGCAGTCATCCTTGCCTTTGTCCCAAACATGAAGCCGCCTCCCACATGTAGCACTGAGGCAGGTGGCCAAGACACAGACCCCAGGAAAGGTTTCATCTGAGAAGAAACTAACAATTAGGATACATACTGAGGATGTTTATTAACATGAAGCAAATATGCTGGATGTTCAATTCCCTAAAGCAGTTTTCCTGATAATTTTCTATTTCCAAACCCAACTTGTGAAGAAGCAAGGCTGAAAGCCACAATAAGGTAAACTAAAACATTAAATTTTTATTTATTTATTTATTTTTGGCTGCGTTGGGTCTTCGTTGCTGCGCGTGAGCTTTCTCTAGTTGAAGCAAGCAGGGGCTACTCTTCCTTGTGGTGTGCAGGTTTCTCACTGTGGTGGCTTCCCTTGTTGCAGAGCATAGGTTCTAGGCGCACACGCTTCAGCAGCTGTGGCACGCTGGCTCAGGAGTTGTGGCTCATGGGCTTAGTTGCTCCATGGCATGTGGGATCTTCCCGGACCAGGGCTTGAACCCATGTCCCCTGCATTGACAGGCGGATTCTTAACCACTGTGCCACCAGGGAAGTCCCTAAGACATTGAATATAATAAAGCATTTCAAATGAAATTACGTTTAAATTTATTCAACATAAGATATATAGTTTGTTATCAAATAATTTAAAGATAGCTTACATTTCACACACAAAACCATATTTTCATATGACTGAATAAAAGTCTATGTCTTTTTTTCCCTTAAGGGGAAAGAAAATCCCTATTGACCAATTCGAGGTACATCATGAGATAATCAAGCAGTTATTCATAAAAGAAAGTCAACGTTGTGAAAATCAGTTTAATCAATGAAGTTTTTGCAAAAAGTTTATCATTTAAGTCTGTCAGCTGGTTTTTCTTGTTTCTCCAACTGGTCACTGAGTTCACAGCCTTAAAAACTAAGACTGGGTAGAGGTAAATTCATCCACCACGAATCACAGAGTATACTGTCTGTCCCTGTCCTTGTGGACCTCCATCCCACCCTTTTGCACCTCCGCCTGCCCCCTACCACCACTTCTCAAAGTAGATGTGCTCTTTGGGAACGTGGCTGCTCTCCAGTTCCTTGGAGAAGAAGTCTGTCATGGGAGGTGGGCCACAAATGTAGAACAAGGTCTCTTTCGAAATATGATATCTTATCTCCTTCTCCGTTATTCTTCCTTCTACCAAAAAACAGAATAAACACCAATTTAAGCCAGACGTGTCTGTACTGAAAAGAGGAAGGACTAACCACAACTCGGCAACAGTGTTTATTTTCAGTAACTAAGCTCAGTGGGTCGCGTCCTGAGTCATCAGTATGCCGGCTCCTGCTGGTGTCCAGGCCGGACCCAAGCAGAGAGCGCGTCTCCAGGTTTCCTGAATCCACGGCAAGCAATGAGGGCAGCTGATCATAATGCACTCTCCAGACGGGGCCAGGGAGCATACTGATCTTTGGGAGAGATTCAAAACTGCCTTCAGCAAAGTAAATAAACTGCTTTGTGAGAACTCCTTCCAGGGAGGGGAAACCACGAGAAATTTAAATTACTATTAATGGCAAATGGAATTGATTCAGTCAAAGCCGGAGTATAATTCTTTGTATGCATACTACGGCGATGACGCAAAGGTCCCCTAAAAAATGCAGAAAATAAATTTTTAATATGGGCAGCAGGAGATCTGTATATAATAAGTAAATCCAACTAACCTCTCCGTATTTTTCCATGATGAATTGTCTTTCAATTCCCCAAGTAGTGACATTCCCAGACAGCAACTCCCAGCAATAAAGCATCTACACTCAACCAACTGGCACATCCACAAAATAACGGTGTGGATACAGTCAAAACATCTTAGGGGACTCACCCGTGATGTATGGCTTGAGGTCTGCACTGATTTGTGTAGTCTGTTTTGTAACATGCAAACTGCATGCAATCTTCTCAGGAAATTCATTTACTAAATCAAGGATATTTTTCTGGAATGTCAAACATATTTGGTCACACTACAATTTAAAAAAATCAAAACAGATGTGCACCCCCAGGGACGCTGAACCACCACTGCCATTCTGCACACGTCTGCCGCTCCGCTCTCTACTTAGAGAGATATTGTTTGCAGCCGAGCAGGCCAGAGCATTCAGAGTACAGAGGGCTATTTGGCTTTAATTGAAATCTGAATATGCTAACAAGCATATTACTAACTCTCCGGGAGTTTTTTCTTTTTCCTTTTTCTCAGGCGTGGGCAATTAAGCAGCAGTTTCACTGACCACAGTTGTGTCTTTTAACTGTTTCTGTTCTTTTGTTCCTCCTTGCAGCTGCAAAGCAACCCAGAGTGAAACCCTTCTCCCGTCAAATGGACTTAGTTTCCACAGATGCAACCGATGGGGGTTTCATATACCCAGCTGGGTCTCACCTACTCCTGTGCCATCTGAGCCCACCCGTAGTCCTCGTGACTCTCTGGGGAACCCCAGGGCCACGCTGACTTTTCTGCTCATCCACCTCCTGGTTCAAGCCGCCAGCCCTGCCCTCTCCCTGTCACCGCACTGGGAACCTCCTCAGCACTAGCTTTTTAAATTGTCCTGGGCCTCATCTGAACATGATTCAGCCTTTCAAGCCTCTGAACTGCTGCTAAGAAGACGGAATGGAGACAAGAGAGGTCCGTGGACACTAACACCACGATGCGAGTCTGCTCACAGCAAGCTATGGGACACACACTCCCCCCTTACCTTGAACAGGAGCTCGCTGGTGTTTTTTGCACTGTAGAACAGTCTGATTGTTCCAATCTCATACCCACGTCCCTTGTTCGCCCGTTCTCTGTGGAGGTCTGCTGCATGCCGCAGGATGGAAAGCAGAGGGTTAATTCCAACTCCTCCGGCAATCAACACAAGGTTTCTAGAGGTGTCTGCAGGCTGAGGGTCAAAGAAGAACTCTCCACCCACTCTCACGGCCACTTCCGAGTCCAGTGTACACTGAGGGGGGAGAGAAATGAGCCTTTAATGGTTTGTAGCAAAGGTCTTAAACCACGTTCTTCCTTCGGAAAGCAGAGTGCATCCACCTCCTATATTTTGGTCAGTTTTTAGGGCCATTTTTACAGCTTGCTCTCAGTTCTCGCAGGGCCCGTGAATTGATCCCACCTGTGCCTTATACAGGCCATATGCCCCTCCACCTTCATGATGCAGGCTGCACAGCCACTCTGGTATTGAGAAACGGAGGCTCGCTTCAGGAATCCTGCCATTTGTTAACTTCTCAGGTGCTGAACTAACTGGGCTGTGCAAAGAGGCACTGGGCCCAGGGGACAGCCCTGAAGTATGAGTGTCCTTTTCTGAGCTGTGCTCCTGTGTTCCGATTCAAGCCTTGGAGCTGAGAGGTGGGATGGGGCTACCCTGGGCTCATCAGGGCTGGGGAGTGCGGGTCCCCGGGCTTCCTCCTGGCCGCCAGCAGGGAACGGCCAGGCTGCTCCACAGGCTGAGGCCAGCACTGTGCTCCTGCTCAGGGCTGCCAGCTTCTCCCTGGAGCAGAACAGGCAGCCAGAGGTTCCGGCCTAGGGGGCGAGTACCACTTACACCCACCCAGGTAAAGCAGCTACAACTGGATGAGGTCACTTACACCAGAGATACCATCAGAGCTGAAGGCACTGGTTCTCCATGGGGGCGATACTGCCCCTGAGGGAGCTGTTTTGGAAATCTGTGGTGACACTTTTTTCAGGTCACGACGATTTGGGGAATCCAACTGGCACTTAGAGGGCAGGGCCAGAGACGCCAGATGTCCTGTGAAGTCAGTGGTGCCCCGAAGCTGGCTCCTACTAAGCGGATGGTTACATCTGCAGGAATTTTGTGGGCCAGTTTCTACTGGTAGTTTGATGCCAGCCACGGTGGGAGTATTTACAGCACAGCAATCAGCAAATGAGGCAAACGAGGGCTTTCAGGTCAGAGAGCTGGTCTGGCGGCGCACCAGTCTCTGTGATGCACAGGGCTGCCCTGCACAGACTTCTCAGTGACCCATGGGACGTACATGCAGGTGAAAACTGGTTTGCAACGATCTGAGACTAGACCCTAAATCATTTTACAGAAAAACTCGACCAGATGGCAGACAGCAGAAGCAAGAAGAACGACAATCCTGCAGCCTGTGGAACAAAAACCACATTGACAGAAAGATAGACAAGATGAAAAGGCAGAGGGCTATGTACCAGATGAAGGAACAAGATAAAACCCCAGAAAAACAACTAAATGAAGTGGAGATAGGCAACCTTCCAGAAAAAGAATTCAGAATAATGATAGTGAAGGTGATCCAGGACCTCGGAATAAGAATGGAGGCAAAGATCGAGAAGATGCAAGAAATGTTTAACAAAGACCTAGAAGAATTAAAGAACAAACAAACAGATATGAACAATACAATAACTGAAATGAAAACTACACTAGAAGGAATCAACAGCAGAATAACTGAGGCAGAAGAATGGATAAGTGACCTGGAAGACACAATGGTGGAAGTCATTGCTGTGGAACAGAATATGGAAAAAAGAAAGAAAAGAAATGAAGACAGCCTAAGAGACCTCTGGGGCAACATTAAACGCACCAACATTGGATTATGGGGGTCCCAGAAGGAAAAGAGAGAGAGAAAGGACCCGAGAAAATATTTGAAGAGATTATAGTCGAAAACTTCCCTAACATGGGAAAGGAAATAGCCACCCACATCCAGGAAGTGCAGAGAGTCCCATACAGGATAAACTGAAGGAGAAACCCACCAAGACACACAGTAATCAAATGGGCAAAAATTAAAGACAAAGAAAAATTAGTGAAAGCAGCAAGGGAAAAATGACAAATAACATACAAGGGAACTCCCATAAGGTTACATACAGCTGATTTCTCAGCAGAAAGTCTACAAGCCAGAAGGTAGTGGCATGACATATATAAAGTAATGAAAGGGAAGAACCTACAACCAAGATTACTCTACCCGGCAAGGATCTCATTCAGATTTGATGGAGAAATCAAAAAGCTTTACAGACAAGCAAAAGCTAAGAGAATTCAGCATCACCAAACCAGCTCTACAACAAATGCTAAAGGAACTTCCCTAAGTGGGAAACACAAGAGAAGAAAAGGACCTACAAAAACAAACCCAAAACAATTAAGAAAATGGTCATAGGAACATATGTATCGATAATTACCTTAAACGTGAATGGATTAAATGCTCCAACCAAAAGACACAAGCTTGCTGAATGGATACAAAAACAAGACCCTATATAAATGCTGTCTACAAGAGACCCACTTCAGACCTAGGGACACATAGAGACTGAAAGAGAGGGGATGGAAAAAGATATTCCACGCAAATGGAAATCAAAAGAAAACTGGAGTAGCAATACTCATACCAGGTACAATCGACTTTAAAATAAAGAATGTTACAAGAGACAAGGAAGGACACTACATAATGATCAAGGGGTCAATCCAATAGGAAGATATAACAATTAAAAATATATATGCACCCAACATAGGAGCACCTCAATACATAAGGCAACTGTTAACAGCTATAAAAAAGGAAATCGACAGTAACACAATAATAGTGGGGGACTTTAACACCTCACTTACACCAATGGACAGATCATCCAAACAGAAAATTAATAAGGAAACACAGGATTTAAATGACACAATAGGCCAGACAGATTTGATATTTACAGGACATTCCATGCAAAAACAGCAGATTACACTTTCTTTTCAAGTGCACACGGAACATTCTCCAGGATAGATCACATCTTGGGTCACAAATCAAGCCTTAATAAATTTAAGAGTATTGAAATCATATCAAGCATCTTTTCTGACCACAATGCTATGCGATTAGAAATCAATTACAGGGAAAAACCCATAAAAACCACAAACATATGGAGGCTACACAATACGTTACTAAGTAACCAAGAGATCACTGAAGAAATCAAAGAGGAAATAAAAAAATACCTATAGACAAATGACAATGAAAACAGAATGATCCAAAACCTATGGGATGCAGCAAAAGCAGTTCTAAGAGGTAAGTTTATAGCTATACAAGCCTACCTCAAGAAACAAGAAAAATCTCAAATAAACAATCTAACCTTACACCTAAAGGAACTAGAGAAAGAAGAACAAACAAAACCCAAAGTTAGTAGAAGGAAAGAAATCATAAAGATCAGAGCAGAAATAAATGAAATAGAAACAAAGAAAACCACAGCAAAGATCAATAAAACTAAAAGCTGGTTCTTTGAGAAGATAAACAAAATTGATAAACCATTAGCCAGACCCATCAAGAAAAAGAGCGAGAGGACTCAAATCAATAAAATTAGAAATGAAAAAGGAGAAGTTACAACAGACAGTGCAGAAATACACAGCATCCTAAGAGACTACTACAAGCAACTCTATGCCAATAAAATGGACAACCTGGAAGAAATGGACAAATTCTTAGAAAGGTATAACCTTCCAAGACTGAACCAGGAAGAAATAGAAAATATGAACAGACCAATCACAAGCAATAAATTGAAACTGTGATTAAAAATCTTCTAACAAACGAAAGTCCAGGACCAGATGGCTTCACAGGTGAATTCTATCAAACATTTAGAGAAGAGCTAACACCCATCCTTCTCAAACTCTTAAAAAAATTCCAGAGGAAGGAACAGTCCCAAACTCATTCTATGAGGTCACCATCACCCTGATACCAAAACCAAAGATACTACAAAAATATAAAATTACAGACCAATATCACTGATGAATATAGATGCAAAAATCCTCAACAAAATACTAGCAAACAGAATCCAACAACACATTAAAAGGATCATACACCACGATCAAGTGGGATTTATCCCAGGGATGCAAGGATTCTTCAATATACGCAAATCAATCAATGTGATACACCATATTAACAAATTGAAGAATAAAAACCATACGATCATCTCAATAGATGCAGAAAAAGCTTTTGACAAAATTCAACACCCATTTATGATAAACACTCTCCAGAAAGTAGGCACAGAGGGAACATTCCTCAACATAATAAAGACCATATATGACAAGTCCACAGCAAACATCATTCTCAATGGTGAAAAACTGAAGAAAAATCAAAAGAAAACTGGAGTAGCAATACTCATACCAGGTAAAATAGACTTTAAAATAAAGAATGTTACAAGAGACAAGGAAGGACACTACATAATGATCAAGGGATCAATCCAAGAAGATATAACAATTAAAAATATATATGCACCCAACACAGGAGCACCTCAATACGTAAGGCAACTGTTAACAGCTATAAAAGAGGAAACATAGTTTCCTCTACATCTGTGTCTCAATTTCTGCCCTGCAAACCAGTTCATCTGTACCATTTTTCTAGGTTCCACATATATGTGTTAATATAGGATATTTGTTTTTCTATTTCTGACTTACTTCACTCTGTATGACAGTCTCTAGATCTTATCATGTCTCTACAAATGACCCAATTTTGTTCCTTTTTATGGCTGAGTAATATTCCATCAATAGTAATATTCCATCATAGTTTTGGAAGTCCTAGCCATGGCAATCAGGGAAGAAAAAGAAATAAAAGGAATACAAATTGGAAAAGAAGAAGTAAAACTGTCACTGTTTGCAGATGACATGATACTATACATAGAGAATCCTAAAGATGCCCCCAGAAAACTACTAGAGCTAATCAATGAATCTGGTAAAGTAGCAGGATATAAAATTAATGCACAGAAATCTCTGGCATTCCTATACACTAATGATGAAACACCTGAAAGAGAAATTAAGGAAACACTCCCATTTCCCACTGCAACAAAAAGAATAAAATACCTAGGAATAAACCTACCTAGGGAGAAAAAAGACCTGTATGCAGAAAACTATAAGACACTGATGAAAGAAATTAAAGATGACACCAATAGATGGAGAGATATACCATGTTCTTGGATTG
This sequence comes from Eschrichtius robustus, assembly GCF_028021215.1. Classification (NCBI taxonomy): domain Eukaryota; kingdom Metazoa; phylum Chordata; class Mammalia; order Artiodactyla; family Eschrichtiidae; genus Eschrichtius; species Eschrichtius robustus. The sequence continues at coordinate 10,886,062 of NC_090829.1, forward strand.
GAAGAATCAACATTATGAAAATGACTATACTTCCCAAAGCAATCTACAGATTCGATGCAATCCCTATCAAATTACCAATGGCATTTTTTACAGAACTAGAAAACATCTTAACATTTGTATGGAGACACAAAAGACCCCGAATAGCCAAAGCAGTCTTGAGGGAAAAAAATGGAGCTGGAAGAATCAGACTCCCTGACTTCAGACTATACTACAAAGCTACAGTAATCAAGACAATATGGTACTGGCACAAAAACAGACACATAGATCTATGGAACAGGATAGAAAGCCTAGAGATATAACCACGCACCTATGGTCAACTAATCTATGACAAAGGAGACAAGGATATACAAGAGAAAAAACAGTCTCTTCAGTAAGTGGTGCCGGGAAAACTGGACAGCTACATGTAAAAGAATGAAATTAGAACACTCCCTAACACCATACACAAAAATAAACTCAAAATGGATTAGAGACCTAAATGTAAGACCGGACACTATAAAACTCTTAGAGGAAAACATAGGAAGAACACTCTTTGACATAAATCACAGCAAGATCTTTTTTGATCCACCTCCTAGAGTAATGGAAATAAAAACAAAAATAAACAAATGGGACCAAATGAAATTAAAAGCTTTTGCACAGCAAAGGAAACTACAAACAAGACAAAAAGACAACCCTCAGAAATACGTGCAAACGAATCAACGGACAAAGGATTAATCTCCAAAATATATAAACAGCTCATGCAGCTCAATATTAAAGAAACAAACACCCCGATCCAAAAATGGGCAGAAGACCTAAATAGACAATTCTCCAAAGAAGACATACAGATGGCAAAGAAGCACATGAAAAGCTGCTCAACATCACTAATTATTAGAGAAATGCAAGTCAAAACTACAACGAGGTATCACCTCACACCAGTTAGAATGGGCATCATGAGAAAATCGACAAAAAACAAATGCTGGAGAGGGTGTGTAGAAAAGGGAACTCTCTTGCACTGTTGGTGGGAATGTAAATTGATACAGCCACTATGGAGAACAGTATGGAGGTTCCTTAAGAAACTAAAAATAGAATTACCATATGACACAGCAATCCCACTACTGGGCATATACCTAGAGAAAACCATAATTCAAAAAGACACATGCACCCCAATGTTCACTGCAGCACTATTTACAATAGCCAGGACATGGAAGCAACCTAAATGTCCATCGACAGACGAACGGATAAAGAAGATGTGGTACATATATACGATGGAATATTACTCAGCCATAAGAGGGAACAAAATTGGGTCATTTGTAGAGACATGGTAAGATCTAGAGACTGTCATACAAAGTGAAGTCAGTCAGAAATAGAAAAACAAATATCATATATTAACACATAAATGTGGGACCTAGAAAAATGGTACAGATGAACTGGTTTGCAGGGCAGAAATTGAGACACAGATGTAGAGAACAAACATATGGACACCAAGGGGGAAAAGTGGCGGGGAGGGTGGCGGTGGGATGAGTTGGGATTGACATGTATACACTGATGTGTACAAAATGGATAACTAATAAGAACCTGCTGTATAAAAAACAAAAACAGAAACAAAAACAACTCAAAGTATTGTTTGCATGGATCTAACGTAGTCTGAATTTTCCAGAATGTCACTGCCATGTAGATTGTATGTTGTTGTGCCCAGAAATTTATCAAACATGTTCATTATTCTGGAGAACCACATCCCAGTGTACAGCACGCATGTGTGGTCCTTCTGTCACCACGAAACACCTGCACCATCTGCATCTGTAGACGTGTATTCACAGTGATCCTACGCTGAGGAACAGCAAGCTGCCTACCTCATTCTACCTTCTAGTTTAGACATGTCCCACCATTTATACACTGAAATACAGTCTGTGATTATGGATCACTTTCCTTTATTTCTCCTTTGTATTGTATTTAGAGAATTATGTTATATTTTAAATGTATTTGTTTAATGTATCTACTTGTGTATATACTAACTTTGAATTTCATTTCAGAAATGAAAGGGGCATTGGATCTGGCAGTGTTGAGAACCCTTAGTTTGGAGAAAAACACATTGATCTAGGAGTCAGAAAGCTAACTTTTAATCACAGCCCCTATGAAATCCAGGAAGTCCCTTCACTCCTCTGAGCCTCTGCTGCCACACCTGGAAAATGGGTTCCAGCCCCTGTCCTGCTCACCCCCCAGGGCCACGGTGGGCATTGCATGACACTGTGGGGGAACCTCTGCTGGCATCAAGCACTACGTGGAGGGTATTTTGGTCATGTGGCTGTCACAGAAGAAAAAACGTAGGGGGTGCCTGCTTCCTTCTTCCCTGTCACCAAAAAACAGAACTTAGGAATAAAGAAATCATTTATATTAGGAGCATTCTTGACACAAATCTACTGAGTAGACTCCCTCAGTTCAGGCGCTTTCTGAAGACCAACCCTGAGCGCTCACCTGGTGCCTTGCCTGACAGGTACACAGTAAGTACTTTTGATATGAATTTAATTTGGGGCTCTACAACTTAAAGAGCTAAACTTAGAGAAAATCTAAGAAAAAATGAAAATTATGTGAATTCACAGAACAGGTCCTTTTTGGTCAAGAACTGTTAAATGAATGGAAATCCTTTCTCTGAGGGGGAAAAAAAACCCATCTGAACTCAACTATTTTAAAGATGCAGGAGATTTTTACATGAAGGACGGTACGTGGGTTTTCATTTTTGACAGAAGAAATTAGCAGCAAGGGTGCATTCTTTTAGGAATAACTAAAATCTAGGAATTGCTACACTGGCTACCAAAGTGCTTTAAAATGCTCTTTCCTTTCAAGTCTTGAAAATAGAAATCTGTGGAGGCTCTGTCCAATGATGACAGCAGAGCTAATCTCTCTCCCCTCCTCTCCTTCTTGCCTGTACATTTCTCTTTATCTCTAAGATTCTAAGAGTAAAAGAGACTAAGAAACAAGACAGAAATAATTGCCTCCATTGGTCACCTTCAGAGTGCTTAGTAATGACAACAAACAAAACCTTTAGGTTATTGTTTTTAGAAACCAGAGCATTTTCAACCCTTAAGTTGTCAAGAAGATATGCTCCAGAGAAAGATAATAATCAAGAAGCCTGTCGTCTCCTTAGTGACAAAATAATCTTCAGTAGATCTATCTCCTAATTTGCTAGCATCTGGAAAGAATCAAAAGCCATCTTTGTCTTTTGTTGATCAATAAAAACTGCCAGGGTAGCATGAACAGGAGACTCAAAGTGCTGTAGAGTATAAAATGGAAGGGAGTAAAGGGACATTACCTTCAATTACATGGCAATGTATCTGATTTGGATATAGATTTTCTACTTTTGAAATAAACAACTTTTCCACAGCAACTGGAGCCCAGCACACAATAGCTGTCTACAACCCTTTACCCTACCAGGAGCTTGAGCCAAAGCAGAGAAAATAAAGGAAGACGTTTATGGCACTTTATTCCATGTCCCAACACAGCAGCCTGCTGCCACCGAGACACTCACGTGCCTCTATTGTCCACTCTAATAGCTTAATAAGACGAATCCTCAGGAGGAAAACAGACACCTGAGAATGGTTCCAAGAAAAATCTGACTTCATAAAGGCTGTTTGCAACTCCCACTGGGCAGAGTGGAGCAGGCACTACAATTAGGATATGCACTCAAGCAATGCCACTTGGAGATTTTCTACAGCCTCTTGGAATAAGTTCCTTTACTGAAATGCCAATGAGCCATGAAACCAAGCAGGGAGCTATGGACCAGGAACAGGTCCAGGTCATGTAGGCGGCCAACAACTGGAGGGGGCACGTGGCACTAGGAGCCCGGATGGCTAAGCTCCTTTTAGCACTGAGCTCGGGGCACATGGACCCCTTGCTGGTCCCACCCTCAGGGCATACTTTAACAACTCAGGATGCAACCTGGAGATAGTGATGGAGGAAAATCCAAAGAGAATATAAAAAGGAATGAAGTAGCCGAGGCCACACCAAAGGACTCAGAAGGTCGCAGGGTAGAAATGTGACAGGATACATTTACAATGGAAATGCTAAGGCGAGCAGCTGGAAATGTGTCTAAACAGATACAACGTGACATGTAAACCATAGGAAGAATATTTTTTTATGCTGCTGTAGATTTAGAAATCTTTTATTTTTTAAATTACCTTACAGTAACAGTTTTTGTTGTTGTACAGTTCTATGAATTTTAACACAAACATAGAGAAGTGTAGCACCAAAATCGATACTGAACAGTTCCATCACCCCCCAAAACTCCCCTATGCTACCCCTTTCTGCTCACACCCTTCCCCACCCTATCCCTTGTCAACCACATTTCCATCACTGTATTTCTGCCTTCCAGATTGTGGCATAAATGAGATTATAGAGTATGGGACCTTTGAGACTGGCTTCTTTCACTCAACATAACACCCCTGAGATTCACCTGAGTTGTGGTGTGCATCAACAGTTGATCTGTTTCTACTGCTTAATTAACAAATACAGGCGGACCTGGGAGATACTGCAGGTTCAGTTCCAGAACACTGAAATAAAGCAAGTACTGCAATCAAGCGAGTCACAGCCATTGTTTGGTTGCTGTGCATATAATAGTTATGTTTATAATGCATATAAAAGTTATGTTTACATTATACTTTAGTCTATTAAGTGTGCAGTAGCATTATGTCTAAAAAAAACATGTACATACCTTAATTAAAAAATACTTTATACTACAAAGCTACAGTAATCAAAACAGTATGGTACTGGCACAAAAACAGACATATAGATCAATAGAACAGGATAGAAAGCCCAGAAATAAACCCACACACTTATGGTCAATTAATCTATGACAAAGGAGGCAAGAATAGACAATGGAGAAAAGACAGTCTCTTCACTAAGTGGTACTGGGAAAACTGGACAGCTACATGTAAAAGAATAAAATTAGAACATTCTCTAACACCATATAGAAAAACAAATTCAAAATGGATTAAAGACCTAAATGTAAGACCAGATACTATTGAACTGCTAGAGAAAAACATAGGCAGGACACTCTTTGACATAAATTTCAGCAATATTTTTTTTGGATCCATCTCCTAGAGTAATGGAAATAAAAACAAAAATAAACAAATGGGACCTAATTAAACTTAAAAGCTTCACAACAAAGGAAAGCATAAACAAAAAGAAAAGACAACCTATGGACTGGGAGAAAATATTTGCAAACGATGCTACCAACAAGGGATTAATGTCCAAAATATACAAACAGCTCATACAGCTTAATATCAAAAAAAAAAAACCAATTAAAAAATGGGTAGAAGACCTAAACAGACATTTCTCCGAAGAAGACATACAGATGGCCAACAGGCATATGAAATGATGCTCAATGTCGTTAATTATTAGAGAAATGCAAATCAAAACTACTATGAGGTACCACCTCACTCCAGTCAGAATGGCCATCATCAAAAAATCTACAAATAATAAATGGTGGACAGGGTGTGGGGAAAGGCAACCTTCCAAACTGTTGGTAGAAAGGTAAATTGGTGCAGCCACTATGAAGAACAGTATGGAGGTTCCTTAAAAAACTAAAAATAGAGTTAGCATATGATCCATCAATCCCACTCCTGGGCATATATCTAGAGAAAACTCTAATTTGAAAAGATACATGCACCACAAAGTTCATAGCAGAACTATTCACAATAGCCAAGACATGGAAACAACCTAAATGTCCATCAACAGATGAATGGATAAAGAAGATGTGGTACATATATATGATGGAATACTACTCAGACATAAAAAAGAATGAAATAATGCCATTTGAAGCTACATGGATAGACCTAGAGATTATCATAGTAAGTGAAGTAAACCAGACAAAGACAAATATCGTATGATATCACTTGTATGTGGAATCTAAAAAAATAATACAAAAAGAACTATTTACAAAATAGAAATAGACTCACAGACATAGAAAACAAACTTACGGCCACCAAAGGGGAAAGCTAGGGAAGGGATAAATTAAGAGTTTGGGATTAACATACATATACTACTACTACATATAAGACAGATAAACAACAAGGACCTACTATATAGTACAGGGAACTATATTCAGTATCTTGTAATAACCTATAACGGGAAAGAATCTGAAAAAGAATATATATATATATGTGTGTGTGTGTGTGTATATATATATATATATACATACACATATATATGTATAGCTGAGTCACTTTGCTGTACATCTGAAACTAACATAACATTGTAAATTAACTATAATTTAAAAAATTTCTTCATATAAGGAAAACCTTTATTGTTAAAAAAATGCTAACAATCATCTGACAATGCAGGGTTGCCACAAACATTCAATTTGTAAAAGAACACAATTATCTGCAAAGTGCAGTAACGTAAGGCGCAGTAAAACAAGGTCTGCCTGTATACTGTATGAATGTATTGATATCACAGTTTATTTATCCATTCACCTGCTGAGGGATGTTTTGGTTGTTTCTAGTTTTTGACAATTATGAATAGAACCACTATAAACATTCATGTACAGGTTTTTATATGGACAATTCTTTTGTTTCTCTAGGATGAATACCCAGGAGTGGTACTGCTGGGTATTATGGTAAGTGTATATTTAGTTTCATATGGAACTGCCAAAATATTTCCAGGATGGCTGTAGTATCTTGCTTTCCGTCTAACAATATAAGCAATATAAAAGTTCCAGTTGCTCCACATCATTGGCAGCACTTGGTATTGTCGGTATTTTAAATTTTAGTCATTCTAATAGGTCTGTAGAGGTATCCCACTATATATGGTTTTAATCTGCATTTCCCTAATGGTTAATGATGCTGACCATTGTTTCATTGCTTATTTGCCATCCTTATGTCCTTTTTAGGGAAGTGTCTGTTCAATCCTTTGCCCATTTAAAAATTATGTTTGTTTTACTTTTGCTGCCTTTTGCAAGTTCTTTATATATTCTGGATATGAGTCCTTTGTTGGATATCTAATTTGCAAATACTTTCTCCTAGGCTGTGGCTTCTTTTTGAAAATTCTGTTATAGTGTATTTTGCAGAAAAAAATTTTTAATTTTGATTAAGTCCGATATATAAATCTTTCCTCTTAGGGATCTTGCTTTTGGTGTCATGTCTAAGAACTATCTGCCTACCCTGATGTTCAGAATATATCCTGTGTTTTCTTCTAAAACCTTTACTTAGACCTACAATATATTTTGAGTTAATTTTGAATATAAAGTATGAGATTTAGGTTAATGTTCCTTTTTTTTTGCATATGGATAGACAACTATTCCAGCACTATTTGTTGAAAAGGTTATCCTTTCTCCATTGAATTTCTTTAGCACCTCTGTCAAAAATCAAAAGGCCATATGTGTGTCGGTCTATTGAACACTTTAATCTGTTCCATTGATCTATATGTCTATCCCTTCAACAATACCACACTGTTTTTATTACTGTAGCTTTATTTTAATCTTAAATTTGAGTAATGTGATTCCTCCCCTGTTAGTCTTCTTTTTCAAAACTGTTTTTGCTACCCTAGTTCCTTTGCCCTTCCATATAAATTTTAAAATCAGTTTATTTGTATCTACAATATTTGCAATATAGCACATTCCTTTTTGGTAAAGGGGATAAGCAAGTGCCTGAGATGGGATGGAGGTTGTTGGTAAATATAGAAGGCACACTCTAGAAGTGACGGGGATGGCAGTTAAAAAAAAGACAAAGGTCAAAAACTAAGAAGACAAATAACTGATCTGTTCTGAGCTCACTCTTTGTTATCAGAGTTCTACTAGGTAATGAACAGCAGCATAGGGTTGTGTTGAGGTCCATGGTGAACCATGAATTATTAGCAGCAAATGTGGACTCCTTCTCAAAATCACATGTGAAGAGCTCTCCAGAGACTGAAATGGAGAGGCAGTGGCACCACAGGTTTAGCAGTGCTCAACTGGGCACGAGAAGTATGTAATCAGAGATTGTTTCCTCTCCAAATAATGAGAGAATGATTAGCTTAATTCCCTTCATTTAAGATGGTTAGGACAAAATAATCTGATTTATAGATTTACCAACTACAAGACACACACAGAGCCAATTTTCAAAAACGTACATATGAAGTAAAATGTTTTAATCCTAAAGCAGCATTCAACTGAATACTGTTTGGTGACCCAGAAGGTATTTCAAGACCCCAAAGTATCTTTGCATCATCCTTAGTGCATCAAAAAGGTTCTGCTTCTTTAACCTTGCTACAGTCTGAATTCTGGATGGAGGGGAGCTCTTTTTGAGCTTCTACCCTTTTCACGCAAGCCTAGGTTTCTTAGGTGGATTAAGTGAGCTGAACACAAATTCCGTGGGAGACAGAGATCGCAGATCTCCAAGTTTAAACAGAGGTTTGCTCACCTGATTGTGAATCCAGAGAGCAGGAGGGTGGTTTGTGTATTTCACTGCCAATTCTATCATTCTCTCTTGTTCTAGCAGTCTGGGGCTGGAGCATATTGAGAACCCACCAACCACAGAGACTCCTGGGATAAAGAAGTCAACCCTAAAAGGAAAGGCAAGTAAATGACTATTGTTGAAGCAATTTTAAAAGTGGGTAGTAAGGTAAACAAAACTGACAAACTTTTAGCTAGACTAAGAAAAAAGGAGAAAAAAATAAAATTGCTAAAATCAAGAATGAATGATGGGACATAATCACCAACCTCACCAAAAAAAAAAGATTATAAAGGAATTCTATGAATAAGATAAAAAATTAGTTAACTCAGATGAAATGGACGCATTCCTTGAAAGGCACAAATTACCTAACTGGACTCAAGAACAAACTGAAAATCTGAACAGACCCATAATAAGTAAATGGATTGAATTAGTAATTTTAAAACTTCCCACAAGAAAAGAATAGGTCCAGATGGCAGCACTGGTGAACTCTACCAAACATCTAAAGAAGAATTAATGCTAATCTTTCACAAATACTTCCAAAAAAACCAGAAAAGAACATTTCCCAACTTATTCTATGAGGTCAGTTACCCTGATACCAAAACCAGACAAAGCTATCACAAGAAAAGAAACTATAGATCAACATCCCTTGTGAATATAGATGCAAAAACCCCAGGAATACAAGATTGGTTTAACATACAGAAATCAATCCAATGAAATAAACCCACTTAACAGAATAAAGGACAAAACCCATGTGATCATCTCAACAGATGCAAAAAGGGCATCTGACAAAATTCAATACCCTTACATAATAAAAATACTCAACAAACCAGGAATAAATGTGAACTTCCTCAACATGATAAAGGCAACTATAAAATATCTATAGCCAACGTCATATTTAACCTTGAAAGGCCAAAAACTCCCCCACTAAGAACAGAAACAAGACAAAGATGTCTGCTCTGACCACTTCTACTCAACCTTGTACTAAAGGTTCTAGCCAAGGCAATTAAACAAGAAAATGAAATAAAAGGCATCCAGATTGGAGGGAAAGAAGTTGCAGAGGACTTAATATTGTATATAGAAAATTCCAAGGAATTTACTATAAATATATTAGACTAATAAATAAGTTCAAATAAGGCTGCAGGATTTAAAATCAGTAATAAAAACCAATTTTACTTCTACACACTAGCAATGAACAATCTAAATGTGAAATTAAGAAAAATAATTATATTTATAATAGAATAAAATAATAAAATAACTGGGAATAATCTTAAAAGAAGTTTAAGATTTGTACACTGAAAACTACAAAACATTGTTGAAAAAAATCAAAGAAGATCTAAATAAACAGAAAGGCTTCTCATGCTCATGGACTAGAAGACCTAACACTGTTAAGATGGCATTAGTGCCCAAAGTGATCAACAGATTCAATACAATACCTATCAAACCCTAGCTGGTTTCTTTGCAGAAACTGACAAGTTGATCATAAAACTGATATGAAATTCAAGGAACCCAGAATCATAGAAGAATAAATTTGGAGGATTCATACCTTCTGATTTCAAAACTTATTATAAATCTACAGTAATGAGGACACTGTGTACTAGTGTAAGGACAGGCGTATATATCAATGGCAAAGAACCGAGAATCCAGAAATAAACTCTTAGATTTATGGTTGATTTTCAACAACAATACCAACACAATTCAATGGCAAAGGAATAGTCTTTTCAACAAGTCGTGCTGGTTTTGTAGTAATCTATAAGGGAAAAGAACCTGAAAAAGAATATATATATATGTGTGTGTGTGTATATATACATATATATATATACACACACATATATATATATAAATAACTGAATCACTTTGCTGTACACCTGAAACTAACACAACATCGTAAATCAACTATACTTCAATTAAAACAAACTAACAAGTGGTGCTGTGACAACTGAATAGCCACACAAAAAGAATAAAGTTGGACCCCTACCTCACACCATATACAAACATTAACTCAGATCACAGACTTAAATATAAAAGCTAAAATGATAAACTCTTAGAAGACTTACACAGGAGTAACTCTTCATAGCAACAGACACTTAGAAATGACACTAAAACACAAAGGTCAAAGAAAAAATGGAGAAACTAGACTGCATAAAATGAAAAACTTTGTGCCACAAATGATACCATCAAGAAAAGATGACCCTCAGAATGGGAGAAAATATTTTCAAATCATGTACCTAATAAGGGACTTGGATACACATTATATAAAGAACTCTTAACAAGTCAGTAATAAAATGACAACTCAAGTAAAAAATGGGCAAAGGATTTGTACAAACGTTTCTCCAAAGAAGATATACAAATGGTTAATAAGTACATGAAAAATGAAGATATACAAATGGTTAATAAGTACATGAAAAATCCTCAACATCATTAGTTATTAGGGAAAGGCAAATCAAAATCACAATGGGCTATCACTTCACACTCACTAGGATGGATGGCTAATCAAAAAGACAATACCAAGTGTGAGTGAGGATCAGAGAAATCAGAACCCTTACACATCGCTGATGGGAATGTAAAATGGTCTTGCCACTTTAGAAAACAATTTGGCAGTGCCTGAAAATGTTAAACATATGTGACCAGCAATTCCACTCCTAGGTATATACCGAAGAGAAAAAAATATATATGTCCACTCAAAAACATGTACAGTGAATGTTCATAGCAGCATTACTGATAATAGTCTAAAAGTTTCAAAATAATCTAAACATCTGTCAACTGATGAATGCATAAAGAAAATGTGGTACATCGACATGACGGAATTAAATACTGATCACATGCCACCACATCGATGGACAACGAAATTATGTTAAGTTAAAGAAACCAGTCACAAAAAAAGATCACATATTGTATATTTCTATTGATATTAAATGTCCAGAATAGGCAAATCTGCAAAGACAGAAAGTAGAACAGTGGTTGTCTAAGAGGGTGAGGATGGGGACTGAATGATAATCAGTACAGAGTTTCTGGGATGATGAGAACGTTGTAAAATTTGTCTGGGCTGATTGATCACTGTACAGTTCTGTGAATATACGAGAAATCACTGAACTGTACACTTTAAATGCGTGAATTTTATGATATGTAAAGTATATCTCAATAAAAGTTTTTAAAAAGTGTGGGGAAAAAAATGGCAACAAACACTCTCTCACTGGCATTTGAAAAACTAAACAGGCTGATGCGGGCTCCTAAGTTCCAAGAGTCTCATTTTCCTTCTCTTCTAACCATTCTCCTGTAGTCGAGAACTCTTGTGAGTCTCAAACCTTCTACTGAATTGAATTCTACGCCACAGAAACTTTTGGGGGGGGGGGGATTCTAGGAAATGCAACAAATCTAGTCACATACCAAGGAAAGAGAAACGTATTAGAAACTGGGACCACAGGAAATTCTCATCTCCATGTCCAGGAAACTCAAATATCCAATATAGCTGTTTCTCAGCCATCAAAGAGCGATAGTATTAAAAAAAAGCAATAGTATCATTTCCCTCCAGTTGCTTCCCTACCAGCAGGCTTACACGAAAAGCACTTGATGTTCTCTCCTGATTTGATCTATGTATGGCCTTAAAAGATGTTCTCTTCTCATCTCTGGCCTTAGATATCTGGTCATTTTTTTATAGTCTTAGAAAACCAGTTCTGGACTGGAAGTGCTCCAGAAAAGGCCCCCAGGCTGTTTTCGCATTTATTCACTTCCTTCTTTCCCATGAATACTCTAATTTCCCTTCCATTTCAGACAAGATACAAATTTTAAAAGACTATAGCTAACATTTATTAACACAGTTGCTATGTGCTTTCAGAGAAGAGGTAAATGGCATCTCCATAGCTTCTGTGTTTAAAAAAATTAATCTCTGAGCTACTTTTGCTGCTTTATCTCCTGAACTATAGCACCCTCTACTGCTTGATGGTGATAAAGACCTTTCTCTCAGGTGAGTGAAAGGGAATCCCTCTTCTCTAGTAACTCTGGAAACCCTTTGCCTTTAAAAGGACTCCTTCAGGAAATGCTACAGAAGAACCTCATCTGAATGGACTTAAGAAAATATGTACAATACGTATTTAATAAAACATCTTTCCAAGAAAGAATTAAGTTTTAAACACACAAGTGTGCGCGCGCACATGCACCCGTTTAAAAATGCCCTCTGCAGGATTAGCACCCAGATGAGTGAGTACATGAAGAGCAGAGAGAAAGGACCTAGTTCTGTAGTGAAGCGCACATATCCACATCCAATGTGACACACCAGGCAGCCCCATCCTGCCCCAGGGCCCAGCACAGAGCAGGCACACAAACCACAGCCGAATGAGAATGCTTTACCCCGAGATCCCAAAACTCTTTAGCCGTCAGCTACCGTACTCGGCAAACGTGACAGACGGCATCTGCCCACCATGAATAGGCACTGGGGTTGGTGTTGCAGGTAAAGATGCAACTATGTCTTAGTTCCTGCCCTCAAAAAACTCCCAAATGGGAGGAAAATTAACAAATAAACACGATTAATGGGGCTATGAAAAAATCTGCTTGGCAGAGAGAAAACGCTCATCATTTGAGATCTGTCTGGAAGTACCTGTACTTAGTACAGGTTTCTTCTTAGCTCCAACATATGTGATCCTGATTTTCTCAGGAAAATACTAATAAAGCTGCTGCTTTATTTAAAAAAAAAAAACTTGCTTGGGGGGTGGGGCGTGGGGAGGGGAGGCGAGGAAGAAATAGTCAGTTCCACTAGGGGTGGAGGAATTAGGAAGGACTTCACAGAGGAGTCCTGAAGGACAGTGCTCATCAGACAAGCAGTGGAGGAGGACACCATGTGAACAAAGACGCCGAGGAACGCAGCACTTCCTCAGCGTGGCCCTGTGAGTCAGCGCTGCGAGGCCGTCTATAACCATCTACAGCGCAGCTGCCCTGCCAGCGGGTGGCGGGGGGAAGAGTCCTATTTCTCTAATCTTGCTCCTCTAATCACTTTCTTCTCAGTGTCCTCCTCCTCTTAGTACAGCCCAGTCACTTGCAAGCATAAGACTTTGTGTTATCTTGTACGAAGTCAGAGACACACCTTTCTCCCTCCAAAAACGCTTGGGCCTTGCTCCCCGGGGTGTGTTCTGTGCACAGCCCAGGTGTGGAGCTCGCACTGACTGTACACGAGGGGCGGCATCACAGGGAGTGGAGCTGTGCACTCGCCCACTCCTCGCACGTCTGCTGCTCTTCCAACAACAGCCTCACTGCAGGGGAACTGGCAGAGCAGCTAAGAGTTACAATCTGTCCCTTGGGCCTCACCAACACAGATGATCTAACTGACTGTGAAGCACTGGCTACAACAAAAAACAAAACAAACTCTGCCTGACATACCCCAAGACACAAAAATATTACTATTCCCTGTTTAAAGACATGGAAACGGAAGCCCAGAGAAAGAAGGAAGCCGCCCACATCACAGAGCCAGCAGGTAGAAAAGCGAGCCTTTGGACCAGGCAGTCTGCGGAACACAAGGCGTGTGACGCCATGATACAGCCTCCCAGGGGGACAGACCCAACACTGGTGATATTACCAAATCCATTCACTGATACAGCGTATGTGACACCCACCCTGAGTGATTTTATCTTGAGGCTCACAGGGAGACCCTATTTCTATGTATATCACCAGAGAACGATGACATTTTTCTTATCAGATAACAGTTTGCAAACTTACAGTTTGCAAGTGCTAACACACTCGCACGCACACCATGGGAGCAGCAGTGTAACAAAGGCATAGGCTTTTTCTAATCAGGACGCTGGGGTCAGAGTCTTGGCACAATTCTGAGTTGGAGGCAGGGAGATAATGGTGTGCACAGGACACAAACACTTCCCCAGAAGGGAAATGTGGAAAGATAGATCATTACAATTAAAGTTTGCACTTTTCAATGTAATAACTGCTCAACTAGTTTGGAAGGGTAAAAACGCTGCCCTCCCCCCTAAAACAGCCCAAATTCACTTAATATGTATCACTGAACATGTGCAAAGATTGCAGTAAATTGCTTCACAAACGCAAATTATTGCAATCAGCATCTTGTTTTCTAGTTCTAAATTCAAAGGCAAACTATTAACACAAGACTGCTAACTCTTGCTATTATCACACTTGCTATTATCACACATCCTCCTTCTAACAAAACCACATTTCCAGATGGACTGCCAAAATTAGTCAAGTGACTCCTAAGAAAGACGACCAAGATTGACATGCCAGAAATTCATTTAGAAATGAATGCTTTATTTAAATAAAGGAAACAGACACCCAAACACACCTTTCCTAAGGAAATACAAGTTTTTATTTACAATTCAACTTGAATCCCAGCTCAGTGAGGCCATTTGTGGCAACAGTGGGACAGCTGGGCTGTTACCCTGTCAGCACACTGACCAGCTCTCGGAGTCCTGAATGTGATGTGGGCTGGGTCCCATGGGGGATCCTGATAATAAATTCAGCAAAATATTTCAACTCAACTCAGACAAGTTATGAGGGACACAGGAATTCAGACGAGAGGATGGGAAGCTCTGTGACATACCTGGTTAGAATAACCAGTTTCAGACTGCTCTGTTTACTCTGCATTTGACATAAAGAAGACCGACTTTTAAAAATGGATCAACCCCCAGCAACACATAACTGAAGCACATTAGATTATTGCAGTGCAATCTATTAGCAGCCATTCCTGCAGAATGTAATCAGAGTTGTCAAGTCCTCAGACCACAACTAGCTGCTCTATTTCAATCTGGAAAACTCAGGAAGTTCTGGAAGGTACTCCTTGGCATGAGCCCTCCCAGAGTCTACCATTAGCCCCACCAAAAAGCCAGGTAGGCTCCAGTGCTGGGTCGCCTCAGGCCAAACAACCAACAGGGACGGCACTCACCCCACCCATCAGCAGACAAGCAGATTAAAGTTTTACTGAGCTCTGCCCACCAGAGCAACACCCAGCTATACCCACCAACAGTCCCTCCCATCAGGAAGCTTGCACAAGCCTCTTAGATAGCCTCATCCACCAGAAGGCAGAGAGCAGAAGCAAGGCAAGAAGAACTACAATTCTGCAGCCTGTGGAATGAAAACCACATTCACAGAAAGATAGACAACATGAAAAGGCAGAGGGCTATGTACCAGATGAAGGAACAAGATAAAACCCCAGAAAAACAATGAAGTGGAGACAGGCAACATTCCAGAACAAGAATTCAGAATAAAGATAGTGAAGATGACCCAGGATCTCGGAAAAAGAATGGAGGCAAAGATCAAGAAGACGCAAGAAACGTTTAACAAAGACCTAGAAGAATTAAAGAACAAACAAACAGAGATGAACAATACAATAACTGAAATTAAAAATACACTAGAAGGAATCAATAGCAGAATAACTGAGGCAGAAAAAAGGATAAGTGATCCGGAAGACATAATGGTGGAATTCACTGCCACAGAACAGAATAAAGAAAAGAGAATGAAAAGAAATGAAGACAGCCTAAGAGACCTCTGGGACAACATTAAACGTACCAACATTCGCATTATAGGGGTCCCAGAAGAAGAAGAGAGAGAGAAAGGACCAGAGAAAATATTTGAAGAGATTATACACAAAAACTTGCCTAACATGGGAAAGGAAACAGCCACCCAAGTCCAGGAAGCACAGAGAGTCACAGGCAGGATAAACCAAGGACAAACATGCCAAGACACATAGTAATCAAACTGACAAAAATTAAAGGCAAAGAAAAATTATTAAAAGCAACAAGGGAGGGGCTTGCCTGCTGGCGCAGTGGTTGAGGATCCACCTGCCAATGCAGGGGACGTGGGTTCAAGCCCTGGTCTGGAAAGATCCCACATGCTGCGGAGCAACTAAGCCCATGCGCCACAGCTACTGAGCCTGCACTCTAGAGTCCGCAAGCCACAACTACTGAAGCCCAAGTGCCTAGAGCCCGTGCTCTGCAACAAGAGAAGCCACCGCAATGAGAAGCCTGTGCACTGCAACGAAGAGGAGCCCCAGCTCACCGCAACTAGAGAAAGTCCACGTGCAGCAATGAAGACGCAGCGCAACCCAAAATAAATAAATAAATAAATAAATAAATTTATTTTAAAAAAAAGCAACAAGGGAAAAACGTCAAATAACATACAAGGGAACTCCCATGAAGTTAACAGCTGATCTCTCAGCAGAAACTCTACAAGCCAGAAGACAGTGGCACGATATATTTAAAGTGATGAAAGGGAAGAACCTACAACCAAGATTACTCTACCTGGCAAGGATCTCATTCAGATTCAATGGAGAAGTCAAAAGCTTTACAGACAAGCAAAAGCTAAGAGAATTCAGCACCACCAAACCAGCTCTACAACAAATGCTAAAGGAACTTCTCTAAGTGGGAAACACAAGAGAAGAAAAGGATCTACAAAAACAAACCCAAAACATTAAGAAAATAGTAATAGGAACATACATATCGATAATTACCTCAAAACGTGAATGGATTAAATGCTCCAACCAAAAGACACAGGCTCGCTGAATGGATACAAAAAAAAACCCCCTTTTGTATGCTGCCTACAAGAGAGCCACTTCAGAGCTAGGGACACATACAGATTGAAAGCGAGGGGATGGAAAAAGATATTCCATGCAAATGGAAATCAAAAGAAAACTGAAGTAGCAATACTCATATCAGATAAAACAGACTTTAAAATAAAGAATGTTACAAGAGACAAGGAAGGACACTACATAATGATCAAAGGATCAATCCAAGAAGAAGCTGTAATGATTATAAATATATATGCACCCCACATGGGAGCACCGCAATACATAAGGCAAATGCTAACAGCTGTAAAAGAGGAAATCAACAGTTAACACAATAATAGTGGGGAACTTTAACACCTCACTTACACCAATGGACAGATCATCCAAACAGAAAATTAATAAGGAAACACAAGCTTTAAGTGACACAACAGACCAGATAGATTTGATATTGATAGGACATTCCATCCGAAAACAGCAGATTACACTTTCTTCTCAAGTGAACACAGAACATTCTCCAGGATAGATCACATCTTGGGTCACAAACCAAGCCTCAGTAAATTTAAGAAAACTGAAATCATATCAAGCATCTTTTCCGACCACAAGGCTATGAGATTAGAAATCAATTACAGGGGGAAAAAACATAAAAAACACAAACACGTGGAGGCTAAACAATATGTTACTAAATAACCAAGAGATCACTGAATATGATCATCTCAATAGATGCAGAAAAAGCTTTTGACAAAATCCAACACCCATTTATGATAAAAACTCTCCAGAAAGTGGACATAGAGGGAACCTTCCTCAACATAATAAAGGCCATATACGACAAACCCACAGCAAACATCACTCTCAATGGTGAAAAACTGAAAGCATTTCTTCTAAGATCAGGAACAAGACAAGGATGTCTGCTCTCACCACTATTATTCAACACAATTTTGGAAGTCCTAGCCATGGCAATCAGAGAAGAAAAAGAAATAAAAGGAATACAAACTGGAAAAGAAGAAGTAAAACTGTCACTGCTTGCAGATGACATGATACTATACATAATTAATCCTAAAGATGCCACCAGAAAACTACTAGAGCTAATCAATGAATTTGGTAAAGTTGCAGGATATAAAATTAATGCACAGAAGTTTCTGGCATTCCTATACACTAACAATGAAAGATCAGAAAGAGAAATCAAGGAAACAATCCCATTCACCACTGCAATAAAAAGAATAAAATATCTAGGAATAAACCTACCTAAGGAGGTAAAAGACCTGTACTCAGAAAACTATAAAACACTGATGAAAGAAATCAAAGATGACACAAACAGATGGAGAGATATACCATGTTCTTGGATTGGAAGAATCAATATTGTGAAAATGACTCCACTACCCAAAGCAATCTACAGATTCGATGCAATCCTTATCAAATTACCAATGGCATTTTGCACAGAACTAGAACAAAAAAATCTTAAAATTTGTATGGAGACACAAAAGACCCCAAATAGCCAAAGGAATCTTGAGGGAAAAAAACGGAGCTGGAGGAATCAGGCTCCCTGACTTCAGACTATACTACAAAGCTACAGTAATCAAGACAACATGGTACTGGCACAAAAACAGAAATATAGACCAATGGAACAGGATAGAAAGACCAGAGATAAACCCACACACCTATGGTCAACTAATCTGTGACAAAGGAGGCAAGGATATACAATGGAGAAAAGACACTCTCTTCAATAAGTGGTGCTGGGAAAACTGGACAGCTCCATGGAAAAGAATGAAATTAGAACACTCCCTAACACCATACACAAAAACAAGCTCAAAACAGATTAAAGACCGAAATGTAAGACGAGACACTATAAAACTCTTAGAGAAAAATATAGGGAGAACACTCTTTGACATAAATCACAGCAAGATCTTTTTTGACCCACATCCTAGAGTAATGGAAATAAAAACGAAAATAAACAAATGGGACCTAATTAAACTTAAAAGCTTTTGCACAGCAAAGGAACCTATAAACAAGACAAAATGCAACCCTCAGAATGGGAGAAAATATTTGCAAACGAATCAACGGACAAAGAATTAATCTCCAAAACACATAAACAGCTCATGCAGCTCAATATTAAAAAAACAAACAACCCAATCCAAAAATGGGCAGAAGACCTAAATAGACATCTCTCCAATGAAGACATACAGATGGCCAAGAGGCAAATGAAAAGCTGCTCAACAGCACTAATTATTAGAGAAATATAAATCAAAACCACAGCGAGGTATCACCTCACACCGGTTAGAATAGGCATCATCAGAAAATCTACAAACGAAAAATGCTGGAGAGGGTGTGGAGAAAAGGGAACCCTCTTGCTCTGTTGGTGGGAATGTAAATTGATACAGGCACTATGGAGAACAGTATGGAGGTTCCTTAAAAAACTAAAAATAGAATTACCATATGACCCAGCAATCCCACTACTGGGCATATTACCAGAGAAAACCATAATTCAAAAGGACACATGCACCCCAATGTTCCTTGCAGCACTATTTACAATAGCCAAGTCATGGAAGCAACCTAAATGCCTATCAACAGACAAATGGATAAAGAAGATCTGGTACAGATATACAATGGAATATTACTCAGTCATAAAAAAGGAAGAAAACTGGATCATTTGTAGAGATGTTGATGGACGTAGAGACTGTCATACAGAGTGAAGTAAGTCAGAAGGAGAAAAACAAATATTGTATATTAACGCATACATGTGGAATCTAGAAAAATGGTACAGATGAACTGGTTTGCAAGGCAGAAATAGAGACACAGATGTAGAGAACAAACGATGTAGACAACAAGGGGGGGAGGGGGGATGAACTGGCAGATTGGGATTGACATATATACACCAATATGTATAAAATAAATAATAAAAACCTGCTGTATAAAAAATAAATAAATAAAATAAAATTTTTTTAAAAAGTGTATCAACCCCCAGCAACACATAACTGAAGCAGATTAGATTACTGCAGTGCATTCTATTAGCAGCCATTCCTGCAGAATGTAATTATCAGAGCCATCGGGTCCTCGGACCACAACTAGCTGCTTTGTTTCAATCTGGAAAACTCAAGGCAGCAATTTTCATGTATGACTGAGAGGGTCATGGGCTCAAAACCAAGGTGAGCTGAGGATAGGAAATGAATCAGATTCTCCATGCCAAAAAGAGGCTCAGGCCGAATGGAGACGCTCTAGAATTCCTACTCCCTGGGAGAAACAGTAGCCATAGAAGTCCTTTCCAGAAGGAAAAACAAGCTCTTGTATCTGATGGCACCTTGAACACACACACACTTAGGAAACAGAAGAGCCACTTACCACTGGCCGGCTTTAAAAGAAAAGTCTTTATCAGCAACAAGCAGGCGGAGCCTCTTCACAGACGGGGACTCATCAGCTGCTCCACACACCTTAGCTGCTGACACGACCTGGAGCCAAAAGACCACAGTGGCTGAGGTTAGGTGCACACAGCTCAGGGACAAACTGTGGCTTTCTGGTAGGTAGGTTTTTGGTTTTTTTTAAATCTACAAAGATGTGGGTTTTGAAAATTGCACAACAAGGTAAAGCACACTTTGCTTTAGAATTCTGCCTACCACCAGGTGAACAAATTTTAATTATTTTGGGAGAATTTTATTCTGCATACAAAACTCACCTCTGAAAGGGACCGTTTAACAAGCGTGTATTTGTGGAGCGTGCGGTGTGTGCCACGCACGAGGCTGGGTGCTCTGGGGAAGAGCCGGGGCACCGGAGCCCAGTGCAGCCCTGCCTGGAGCCTGACTGCTCTGTCGGCGCTATGCACGCAAATGAGACCGTCAGCCACAAGCCTGTGTTTGTTCTGAGCCCACCAGAAGCCCACGCCAAGCTGACTTCAGAAATTAAAAGCAAGCACTTAGAAAACTTTTTTTTTTTAAGCAATTTTCACAGAGTAAATTGTGTGCCTGTTTAATAACAGACAACAAATTGGGTTTGTACTCCTTGTGCTTTTGTTTTCTTCATTTATTTTTTCTAATTCATCTTTTATTATATTTTACAAGATGTAAACAGTTCACAACCTTCAAACAACAAAAACGGCCCTTTGCTACAGATCGTTGGAGAAACACTATTTTAAACGATGTATCTGATTTCTAGGAAATCCTAAAAAGGTCTGAGTCAGGTACTCTTCAGTTCAGTGACATCCATGCCTCCAACACCCCTCAAATTCCAAAGGCCTCTACTTCCTACATTCCTTGTTTCTTCCGCCTGTGGGTTTCTCTTCCTCCCAAACCTGGGATTTCTTCACAACAGGAGAGAAAAGACAATATGACTCTTTCCTCCACCTACTGCCCTTCAGCTCCACTTCTGGCAGCAAACCAAATCAGTAGCAGGTGACCAACCACAGTCCTTCTCCTTGACTGTGTTACCTTCACAGCTCCATTAGGGGGCGCCTTGGGAATCTGTCGAGGTCAGTGAGCCTCCCACCCTAATGCTAGCTCCCCTAGCCCCTTTTTTCCAATAGGACCAAGTCCAGTCAAACTATCAGTGGGAGACAATTCTTAAAAATCCACAGGAAAATTCTCCAGATGATGATGGTCTCCCTCGCTACCTCAACAAACCTCTTAAAATGTTCTCCCTCTCTCTTGCTCCTGTAAAATCCCCTGCCTCTCTTTCTCTGTATTTTTGCCAGTCCTCTCTCTCCTCCTCTCCCTGAGAGCAAGTCGGGTGAATATCCACTCTGGAGCCTCTGAGCCTGGCCCCACCCCCGCCCTGCATGAAACACTGCTTCACCAGCTCCCACCAGCCACCAGCCTTTCCTCCACGTTCAACCTGCCCCTCTAGACCCCCTGACTCATCAGACATGATGTCTAATGCTAACTGCTCATCCTCAACAATTCAGCAGCAAAAAGGAAGCAGCAGAGTACGGCTTTTAACAGCACAGGCTCTACAGCTAGACTGCTCGGTATTGAAGCCTGGTGCCACCACTTACCAGCCGTGTGACCCTGGGCACACGTGTGACCCTAGGCCGCCTCAGCTGGGAGATGAGAAAAACAGCACCTGTACCTCACAGAGTTGGTGGGAGGATTAAAGGAGACAACATATGCAAAGCGCACATAACGCTGCTGGCCCATAGTAAGTGCTCATTAAGTGTCTGTTTTAATGTATCTTATTGCATTAATTATAATGAATTTATCAGTATTTATTTGTTATTACAAGAAATCTCACACTTTATCCATTTACGATCGCACATGCCACCTCACCAGTGCCGCCATGCAGGGCCTCGCAGGCCAAGCACCGCACACCCCAGGGAGAACATCTCATGGACGACAATACAGACTATAAAGTATGGTGGTCTTGGTACCACAGCCTATACATTGTTTTGCTAGAACAAACTTAAAAGCCATACTGTCTTTAAAAGCTATTCTGGAAATCTTGCCTTTAACACTGGCCTCTACTTATACTTCTTTATCCGACAGAACCTTCCCTGTTCCCTTGATGCTCTCTGCACCCATGGGAAACCTGGCTTCCGCTCTCCTTGACTTCTCCCAAGCTTGGTGGATGTCTTGCCGAACAACCAAACTCAACATCCAGCCTCAGTTCTCAGCCTCCCTTCTGAGCCTCCCTGGTCTCTCTGAATTTGATGCTTCCTACTTCCTTTCCATCCTGAAGCACCCTCCTTGCCTGGGACAGCTGACACTGAACTCTCCCGGTGCCCTCCTGCCTCTCTGACCTGGTCCTCCTGCCCCTTCTCCGCTCCTCCTCCCACTTCCTTACCAGGTGCTTCCTCTGAACTGCCTCACTCCTGCTCCCTCTTCACCTCCGGGCTGAGGCCCTCAAGCACTGCCAAAGCTACGAACCCTCCACCCCAATTCACCATTACTTTCCTGCCAATCACAGGCTCACATCTACACGCCCCTGTAAAAACAGCCAACGTCTGAGGAGCGTTTATCCCAGGTGTATGCCAGGTGCTGAGCTAAATGTTTTATGTGCATTAATTCATTCAGCTAATATGAATAACCATGTTCTATCCCGAGAGACAGTATTGTTACCCTCCATTCTGCAGATGAGGAAATGGAAAGGTTCAGTAACTTGCTCAAGATCACTCAGGAATGGCCATGCCAGGATTCACACCCAGGTCTGCTTGGCCCTTGACCACCTGAAAGTCCTGATCCAATGGCAAACTCACTGATGTGCACAACTAAACCCAGCATATTCATTCCTTCCACAAACCTTTCTTGAGCTTGGTGCCTGGCGCTGGAGGTGCAGAGGTGGAGAAGGCTGCTCCTGCCCTCAGAGGGCCCCGCAAAAGCAGCCGCCTTTCACGACCAGGGTTTCAATTCTGGATCAACCTTGGAGTCAGCAAGTCAAATCCATGATCGACTGGTACCTGCACACACAGTCTTTGGTTCATTGCTAACACAGGCCAGTTCCACGAATTCAGCTCACGCCTCTTCCTCCCCTTGCTCACCCACCACCATCCTAAGCCAAGAACTCTGTTCTTCTCACTTGAATTTCTGCCTCAGCCTCCTTATCTCTCTCAAAACAGCCAACAGGCGAATATTCCTAATGTTCTGACCTCACCGAGTTACTCACCAGCCCAAAACCCTCCAAGGGCTCCCTAACTCTCAACTACAAACAAAATGCTCAGAGGCCTTGGTAACTCATACCAGCCTGAGCTCCTCCTGGTTTACCAGCCAAACTGGACGACTTGCCAGTCCTTAAAGGCACCTGACACCTGCCTACCTCTCAAAGCCCCGCTGAGGTCTTTGGGCAGGCACCCGCCCTCAGTCCTGTCACCCTCCCACCCAGGCCTCCGGGCCCTGCTCAAACACCACCCCCCCGCCCAGGTCCTCCCTCTCCTCTCCATCCTCTCAACTCTGCCAATAAAATTTTTCCGCCTGTCTTATCATACTTAGCACATGTAATGTAAATATAAATACTCATGAACAGATCTTTTCCACACACAGACCACAAGCCTCCTGAGGTCAGGTACTGGATAGAATTTACATCTAGATCACTTCTCTGCCTCAAGCATGGGGCCAAACACATAGTTAAGATTCAGTAAATATCTGCAGAATGAATGAAAACTCTAACTTAAAGTGACTTAAAATTGGTTTCCAAAACAAAGGTTAGTAGAAATTCAGGAGCTATTTGTTGTTCAAAAAAAACAAAAAACAAAAAAAAAAAAAAGAAAAGAAAAGAAAAAAAAAGCAAGTGGGGGACCACTAAAGAAAATCTAAATTCATGTTCAAAACTGTGGAAAAGTCAGGGAAGGCAGGGATTTCTTCAGTAGAATAGGAATCTTCCTTTGTTTGCCACACACTCTATTTTAAATATCTTATTACAAAGACAAAGTAATAACGATCAGCAGAGGACTCTCCATGACATTATTACTCTCATTTTTTTTTAGGCTTACAAAAAAGAAACATTTGTTTTTGTAAACAGTCATTATTTTCTTTCAATACAATAATCTGCAAAGACACAGCCAAGAGCTAGATTATTTCATTTGTAACAGTTTAATGGGCATCTGTCAGATTCATTAAAAACTAGATATGTATAAGCTTTAAACACATCCCAAAGAGTCACCTGGTCACAGGGAAATGACATTCATAATCACAGGGGAGGTGGGGAAAGGCACAGAGAATTTCAGCTGAAACATGAGCATGCTTGACCAGCAAATGCTAGACTACATAAAATGAATTCAACAATCATCTGCCAATGTCCAAATAAAAAATTCAATGAAGAAGGGAAAGAAGTTATACTTTCCATTGAAAAAGTCCTATTTTCATCTGGATAGCCCCCCATGACCAAAAATGATCCCAGATGCTTTACGCCTACTGGTATTAATACAAAAGGCACCATACCTGTTGCTATTAGTCCAAATAATCTGGGCAAAATGCTATAACTGGTCACACAAAATACCTTGCAGAATTCATGATTTTTAAAGACATGCCTCCCTCTTAACACTTTATTTTCTTAATATAAACACTGTTCACTATACAAAGATTTCTAGCAATGGGGATTAAAAACATCAGCAAAATCTTTTTGAAGGCCCTGTCTTTTATTTTATTCTGAAGCTATTTCATACAATTAAGCCATGATTATGGCTCTGGTTATATGCCATTCTTTCTCTACTTTTAGTGAATAAGCAAAACATGATGGAGAAACTGTATGTTTTAACATTTGTACTTGTTCTCATATTTAATGGATCAAAAGATTTCGCAATTGAAACCTCAACTAGCCACGTCCTAAGTTAAAACACATGGCAGGAAATGAAGTTTTCCATAAAATAACATCTAGACTCTTCTACTGTTCAGTAAAATAACAATACATTTGCCAAGTTTTACTAGCACACTTTTTTAATGCTTTGTCAGAGTCAGCATCTAAAAGGAAATGCCATCATACTGACTGAAAGGGTTTTATGGACAATATTTTGATGTTACTGCTGCTACAAAAGTCTCTGTTCAGGAAATGGGCCTTTCTCTGGGAAACCTGGCCGCCTTCCCCTGTTCACTCCCATTCATTCATTTGCTGGCTTAAAAATTTAGACAAAGTCAGGAGCAGAGACGACCTGAAACAAAAACACAGGTGGGGCACAGAGCATTTCAGAGGTGAAGGAAAATTTAGTCATCATCCAGAATAGTGCGTCATCTTACACATAGACACCAAGGCCCAGAGACATGATTTCAACTGTGGCTGAACACCAATCTGATGAGTAGGAATCTGATTAAAAGAAAATGGTTTTACTGAAGTAACTTACTGACAAGGAAAGACCACACAACTCTGTCAACTGTATAACCTCTTCAGTGGTGTGTGCCGTCAACACCACGGCCTGCTGTGACAATGCGCTCTCCCTGCTCCTCCCAAAGACCCACCCGTCCACCTGGGCTGAGTCTGCTCTCTGCCCCCTCAAGCCTTCACTCTCTCATGCATCACGCCTCGCTCCCCTGTCTCCATGACAACACACGCAAGCGTTCGGGTCTGCCGCCTCACATAAGGACACCGGCAGCAAACGCCTACACACGGCGCTCACCACGGGCTAGCCACTCCACATACAGCATTCATTCCACCATCACAACAACCCGAACAGGTGGGTGTTGCTATCATCCCCATTTTATATGTGAGAAAACTGAGGTCCCAGAGCGGGTAAGTGGCAAAGCCGAGGTCTGAATCCAGGCACTTGACCACTGTGCTTTGCTGCTTCTCAAAATACAATAATTAAAACAAGCCTCTCCCTTAATCCGGCTGTTACCCCATTTCTCTGTTACCATCCACATAAAAAATTTCAGAGGGATATATGGTCCTGGCTCCACTTCCTTATTTCCCACCCTCTCCCCAACACATCCATCAGGCGTTCACGCTCAGCGATGCACTGCACTGAAGCCAGCCACTCCAGTGGCCCGCTATCCACTCTGCTATATCCAGTGACGGCCTCTCAGCAGACTTCCACGTGGTTGGCTGCTCCCTCCCAGAAACGCTTTTCCTCCTGGCTTCACCAACACCTGCTGATCGCCTGCCTGCCTCGTCGGCCCCTGCTTCCCCATCTCCTCCGCTGGCCCTTCCTCCCCTCCTTGACCTCTAGATGTTGACACGCCCCAGGCTGAGTGCCCGGCCCTCTCCCTCTCCTCTCTATGTGGCTTAAACTTTTCATCTCCAGCAGTGAACTCCAATCTCGTATACCCAACTGCTGACTTCAATTTCCACTTCAAACAAAACATCCAACATAGAACTCTTTTATCTCTCGAAGCTTCTTCCTTTTTATTATGGAAAACGTCAAACATACACAAAACTAGTAAAAATAGTATAATGAATCTCCATGCAGCCATGACCCACATTCAACAGTTGATGTGAGTTGACAAAGCTCATGGCTGATCTTGTCTCATCTGTAACTCCATCTACCTCCCACCCCAGATTATCCCCAAACTGAGCTCTTTATCCCCCCCTCCAAACTTGTTCTTCTCTATTTTAGTAAATATGTGCCACCACCATCATCTACCCCAATGATTCAAATCCCAAACTAGAAGTCTCTTGGTCTCCTGTCCTCTCACTAGCTGTACGCCCCCCGCCCCACCTGTGAATCCCATCAGCCCCACCCACAACCCCACCATGCTACCCTAAGCCACCGTCATCTCTCCCCGGACTATGTCAGTAGCCTCCAACTCGGTGTCAAAGCACCGCAGAAGCCCGGAGCTCTACCGAGCCACTAGATGACCCACTTACAATGTAAACCACACGTCATTTCCCTGCTTTAAACCTTCTATTGTCCTGAGAATAAAACCCCAACTCCTTGTCCAAGGCCACAGCAGGTTCTGTGACCTGGGCCCTGCCTACCTCTCATCTATCACCTTCTCTGAACACGCGGAGCTCGTTCCTGCCTCAAAGTCTCCGCACTCTCCAGTCCCTCTGCCAGGAATGCTGTGCACTAGGCTGGCTGGCTTTTCTCCTTATTCGAGTCTCAGCCCAAACGTTACAAACCAATAGGAAATCACCCTCCCACCCCCCCATGACCCCATTACCCTGTTTTATTTCCTTCATAGTGTTTATCACATGTGACATTCTCTGGTTTACCTGCTCCATATACCTCAGGGGCTTTACCTGCCTCATGCACTGCTGTACGGGGCTAGGTTACAGCAGGCACTCAATGCATGTCTGCTGGATTTAAAATGAAATCCATTTCATTTGATTGGATCCCCTAAGGGAAAAATGGAAAAGAGCCACCTCTTACTTAATTTGTTGAAAAAAAGTGTGTCGGTGAAAAGCAATGACACTAGACATTTTAGACACTAACAAGTTAAGTTCTGGGTCTAGTTAAGAAGTAGCAGGTGAGGCAAGTTCTCATTTTCACAGGCCTTATCTGCATATCATCACTGTCCCTACTTTACAAAGGGACTCATCCAAGGCAGTACAGGTAACCAGCCACAGAAGAGGTGTCGAGTGAAAAAAAATACACAACCTAAAAGTTGAGAATTATGCTTTATTCCATGGACTAACTGAGGACCTAAGTCTAGGATACAGCCTCTCAGATAGCTATGAGATACTGTTCCAAAGAGGTAAGGGAGGAGCCTGGACATATAGGAGTTTCTGCAAAAAAGAAAAAAACCCAGGTAATCGACCATCAAAAGATTACTGCTAATTAAAGAAAAACCAGACACCTCAAGTTAATGAATTTAGTGCTTCTCTATGTATGGGAAGATGCAAGAGTCTGAGCTTATTGAAATCATTCCTTTGATATGCACCTTGGCTATCTAGGGCCAGTATCCTGCTTTTCTCCATCCTGAATCCCCTCAGGGTGCACCATGGCGGGTGGTGGCTACAGTGGCTGATGGCTTGATGGCCCCAATATCCTTTGTTTACTGAAATGGGCAGGCGACATTCTTTGTCCACAGTGGGAGTAACACTTATTTATTCTACTCAATGAAACAGGTACTGAGTGCCTATGTCATGTCAGCACTATGCCAGGTACTGTGGCTACAGTGGCTTCCCTCTTCGTAGGCCTCCACTCACAGCAGGGTGCTGGGTACCTGAGGAGCTGGAGGCCAGCTGCCAGGGCCATCAGACTGCACCCCCCTGGGAGATTCTCCAAGAGACTTGGGCCCAGACCCCCCACAAGCCCCCAGCCGCCTCTAGGTGGCAGGTGCCTGAGGTCTCCCCACCACTCTCTGCTCTGTCAGAGCTGACAGTGCCGTGAATGCCAAGTACTGTTCATCTCAATCTGGATAATCTCTAAAAGGTTCTCTGACCATCAGTCGAAGCAAATTAGCTGTCCAACTGCTGGGAAACATTCCATATTAAAAAGATGCCCCCCCCCCACCTCCCAACTTGAAGAAGGCCGCTCCAGCACACAATCTTCCCCAAATGTACAGGTGATGACTAGCAGAGAAGTGTAAGAGTTAAACTCAGAACACGATCCAGCTCTCCAACTCAGCAGCCTATTCCACTCAAATCCAAGCCTCAGCAAAACCCAAAGTCAAGCAGATTCTCAGCACTCAATAACCAGCAATGGGACTCATAGGATCCCCAAACGTCTCTGACCCAGGAGCCCAGTCATTTGGTTTTATTGTGACAGCAGTAACTCCCCCGTTTGTTATGCCCAGTAACACTACGTGAAGTTTTGATCTGGAACAGAGATAAGGCTGTGTGACATTTACCTCCCATTTTGTTGCTCAATTGAACTTTGTCTAAATCAAGTGTCACAATCCTCTGCTATATTAGAAAGAAAGACCAATTTGATAACAAAGATCTGAGTTCAAGGGCTGAGTTCTCCATTTACTTGAACAAGTCCCTTAAACTTAGGCCAACAATGTAATTTATCACCCAAAACAGGGCCCTTGTGAGAGTGAAAGGGGGTGCTACTGACAATTGTACCAGAGGAAGAGTCATAAGCCAGGACTACCCCAGGCAAACAGAAAGCAGGGTCATCCTATCTAAATCTTTGAAACCTTAATTTCCTCATCTGTGAAATGGGGATAAGCACCAGGGTGGCTGTGAGAATCAAGTAACAACTTATTGTCTAATCGAGGGCTTTGTAAACAACAGGCAACAATACACATAAGGCATTTGTAGGATAAGGCATAGGCTTCTAAAAGAAGTACACTAGTACAATTAAAAAAGTATTAATCCCAAGGAGGAACATACCTAGACACACAGTAACCAAATTGACAAAAATTAAAGACAAAGAGAAAATATTAAAAGCAATAAGGGAAAAGCAACAAATAACATACAAGGGAATCCCCATAAGACTATCAGCTGATCTTTCAGCAGAAACTCCGCAGGCCAGAAGGCAGTGATGTAATATATTTAAAGTGATGAAAGGGAAAAACCTACAACCAAGAATACACTACCCAGCAAGGCTCTCATCAGATCTGATGGAGAAATCAAAAGTTTACAAACAAGTAAAAGCTAAAAGAATTCAGCACCACCAAACCAGCTTTATAACAAATACTGCAGGAATTTCTCCAAGTGGAAAAGAAAAGGCCACAACTAGAAACAAGAAAATTACGAAAGGGGAAAGCTCACGAGTAAAGGCAAACATATAGTAAAAGGAGAAAATCATCCACACAACAAATATGGTATTAAAACCAGTAATCATGAGAGGAGGAGAGTACAAGGGCAGGATATTTGAAATGCACTTGAAATTAAGAGATCAGCAATTGAAAACAATCATGTATATATATAGACTGCTATATCAAAACCTCATGGTAACCACAAATGAAAAATCTGTAATAGATATACACACGAAAAAGAAAAAGGAATCCAAAAACAACACAAAAGATAATCAATCACACGAGAAGAGAACAAAAGAGGAAAGGAAGAAAAAAGACCTAAAAAAACAAATCCAAAATTAATAAAATGGCAATAAGAACATACATATGGATAATTACCTTAAATGTAAACACATTAAATGCTCCAACCAAAAGACACAGACTGGCTGAATGGATACAGAAACAAGGCCCATATATATATGCTGTCTACAAGAGACCCACTTCAGATCTAGAGACACATACAGACTGAAAGTGAGGGGATGGAGAAAGGTATTCCAAGCGAATGGAAATCAAAAGACAGCTGGAGTAGCAATACTCATATCAGACAAAATAGACTTTTAAATAAAGACTGTTACAAGAGACAAAGAAATACACTACATAATGATCAAGGGATCAATCCAAGAAGAAGATATAACAACTGTAAATATATATGCACCCAACACACAAGCACCTCAATATATAAGGCAAATGTTAACAGACATAAAAGAAATTGACAGTCACATAATAATCGTGGGGGACTTTAACACCCCACTTACATCAATGGACAGATCAACCACACAGAAAATCAATAAGGGAACACAGGCCTTAAATGACACATTAGCCCAGACGGACTTAATTGATATTTACAGAGCATTCCATCTGAAAGCAGCAGAATACACATTCTTTTCAAGTGCACATGGAACATTCTCCAGGACAGATCACATGCTGGGCCACAAGGCAAGCCTCAGTAAATTTAAGAAAACTGAAATCATATCAAGTATCTTTTCCAACCACAATGCTATGAGATTAGAAATCAACAAGAAAAAACTGCAAAAAACACAAACGTGTGGAGGCTAAACAATATGCTACTAAACAACCAATAGATCACCGAAGAAATCAAAGAGGAAATCAAAAAATACCTAAACACGAATGAAAACAAAAACACGATGATCCAAAACCTGTGGGACGCAGCAAAAGCCATTCTAAAAGGGAAGTTTATAGCAATACAAGCTTCCGTCAGGAAACAAGAAAAGTCTCAAACAACCTAACCTTACACCTAAAGCAACTAGAGAAAGAAGAACAAAACCCCAAGAAGGAAAGAAATCATAAAGAGCAGAGCAGAAATAAATGAAATAGAGATGAAGAAAACAGAAAAGATCAATGAAATTAAAAGCTGCTTCTTTGAAAAGATAAACAAAATTGATAAACGTTTAGCAAGACACATCAAGAAAAAAAGGGAGAGGGCCCAAATCAATAAAATTTGAAACGAAAAAAAGGAGAATTTACAACAGACACCACAGAAATACAAAGGATCACAAGAGACTACTACAAGCAACTACATGCCAATAAAACGGACAACCTAGAAGAAATGGACAAATTCTTAAAAAGGTACAATCTCCCAAGACTGAACCAGAAAGAAATAGAAAATACGAACAGATCAATTACAAGTACTGAAATTGAATCTATGATTTAAAAACTCCAGAACACAAAAGTCCAGGACCAGATGGCTTCACAGGCGAATTCTATCAAACATTTAGAGAAGAGGTCCAAGAGGAAGGGGATATATGTATACATATATCTGATTCACTTCACTGTACAGCAGAAACTAACACGACACTGTAAAGCAATTATATGCCAATAAAAAAATTAAATTAAATTAAATTAAGATAGGGAAGCATTAACACCTATCCTTCTGAAACTATTCCAAAAAACTGCAGAGGAAGAAACACTTCCAAACTCATTCTATGAAGCCACCGTCACTCTGCTACCAAAACCAGACAAAGATACCACAAAAAAAGAAAATTACAGGTCAATATCACTGATGAACAGAGATGCAGAAATCCTCAACAAAATACTAGCAAACCCAATCCAACAATATATTAAAAGGATCATACACCATGACCAAGTGGGATTTATCCCAGGGATGCAAGGATCTTTCAATATCGGCACAGCAAACAGTGTGATACACCACATTAACAAACTGAAGAATAAAAACCATATGATCATCTCATTAGATGCAGAAAAAGCTTTTGATAAAATTCAACATCCATTTATGATAAAATACTCTCCAGAAAGTGGGCATAGAGGGAATCTACCTCAACATAATAAAGGCCATATACGACAAACCCACAGCAAACATAGTCAACGGTGAAAAACTAAAAGCATTTCCTCTAAGATCAGCAACAAGACAAGGATGTCCACTCTTGCCACTTTTATTCAACATAGTTTTGTAAGTCCTAGCCACAGCATCACAGTCAAATGTCATTCAGTTCAGAGCTCAGTTTCCCTCATCAGCAGGACTCCAGACAGCTTACAGTTACAGCCCCAAGTAAGAGGTATTAATATCATAATATGGTCATTCAGTAAATTCTCCAGAGGGAACCCCAGGCCTAGTAAGGAAAGGACACTTCCGGGCGGGTGAGTGCTCCATTCTGGACCCAGTCCAGGAAGCAGCAGGGTCCTCTGGCCTAGGAATCAGAGACCTGGAGCTTCCCTCTGGCCCCAGGCTCTGCTGCCTCTGCTGTAACATGGAGATGCCAAGCTATCCTTAGGCTGCCTCACAGGCTGGAACTGAAGGGCAAATGACGTGTGGGGAGTTCTGTGCAGTATGCTAGCCGTACAAAGGGAAGGCAGGGTCTGCAGACAAGAGAGGAGAAGGTGGTCCGGCCTGACCACAGGTGCTGGTCGTTTCCACAAGTCCAAGCTGAGCGCCTGTTCCATGGCTAGGAGCTGCACTCTGGAGGGATGCAGGTAAGCCCCTGATGACCTTACACCACTAA
This sequence comes from Eschrichtius robustus, assembly GCF_028021215.1. Lineage (NCBI taxonomy): Eukaryota > Metazoa > Chordata > Mammalia > Artiodactyla > Eschrichtiidae > Eschrichtius > Eschrichtius robustus. The sequence continues at coordinate 10,918,976 of NC_090829.1, forward strand.
GGTCGTGGTTCCAGACACCACCTGGCTTATCCAGCTCCCCCGCAGCACCCCACTCTCATTCTGTGTGGTGGAGGAGCAGAAATGAGAAACAGAGAAGGAGGGGAGCTGCAACTGGAAAATCTCCCGCCTAGCTGATACCACGGCTGGAATTACCCTGTAATCTCTGACTTCCAGGCATTACAACTCTCAACTGTTCAATCACACTACTGGAGTTTACATTAACTTTCTGTGCAGTTTTCTTAAACTTGGCTCAAAATAACCTCTCAGAAGTCTCAGAAATTCTGTCCTGTAAAATTTGAATTCAGGAATTGGCAAATTACAATCGACCCACAGGCCAAATCTGAGTGTTCTGGTGAATGCCGTCTTATTGGAACGCAGCCACAACAATCTGTTTACATGTTGTCTAGGGCTATCTTCACACTACAAAGGCAGAGTTTTGTAGTTGTAACTGAGACAGGGTGGCCCTGGAAGCCTAAAATACTCACTATCTGGCTCCTTATGAAAAGTTTGCCAAACTCGACTCGTAATTCTACCTGCCTCAAAATACAACAGAAGAGAGTATAGTCCAAACCTGTTAAATAAACTGCTTTTTCTTCAAAGCTGGCAAGGTTTCACTTTAAAAAAAAAAATTCTAACAAATCTCACTTTTACAGAGTCAGCACTTTTGCGTGTTGAAAAAACCAAAAAAAAGCGTTTTCAGATTTATCATCAGCGGGAAAAGCATATTTTCTCACACAGTCATAAATCTATTATGCTGAACTACTTTACATAAACTCCTCAAAAACACACTGGCTTAAAGCTGAATCCACAAACACACCACTCTTGGTCCCAAAGCAATTTTCTGAAAGTAGAATAAGCTTGAGGGTGGGGCCTAAATAATACTCTTTTACATTAAAGTATATTCTATTATTAACACTAAAAATTAAACTACTGCGACAATGCAATTTCTGACCATGTTTGTAGAAGTGTATAATCCTTCCTTATATGAAATAGTTTTTTAACTGTTAGTTTAAATACACTTACAAAACTAAGCTAAGTATTTCCAAATACGTGAAGAATCATTCAGAAGCAAAATCAAATATCCAACTGATGGTTTTAAAAGAAAATGGGGTTACTCACGGAGCTCAAGGGTGAGGATCCTTTATTTCCCAGCCCTCGACACCCCTTCGGGTTGGTGGATTAGCCCTTCTATGGTCTGAATATGGAGGAAAATATCTGCACGTGGGAAGGGTAACAAGAGCTCGTCCACCTTCCTTTCTCAGATGTTAGTGCTTTCTCCCTTTTGATGAAATAGGAAGTTGTTCTAAAGTAGGGATAAGAACAAGGACTTTGAGACATGGTGCCAAAAAGAAAAAAGAAAGAAAAAGCAAGCTGCTCATAAAATGTAGGCTCTAAAAGAAGTTCTATCGCTAAAATAGAACCTTAAACCTTATGTCTGTGAGGATAGTTCCCTCCATTGCTGCTACACTCCCCTCATCAAAAACAAATCCATCAGGACTTCCCTGGTGGTGCAGTGGTTAAGAATCTGCCTGCCAATTCAGGGACACGGGTTCAATCCCTGGTCCGGGAAGATCCCACATGCCACAGAGCAACTAAGCCTGTGCGCCACAACTACTGAGCCCACACTCTAAAGCCCACGAGCCACAACCACTGAGCCTACGTGCCACAACTACTGAAGCCCACGTGCCTAGAGCCTGTGCTCCGCAACAAGAGAAGCCACCACAATGAGAAGCCCGCGCACCGCAACGAAGTGTAGCCCCCGCTCACCACAACTAGAGAAAGCCCACGTGCTGCAACAAAGACCCAACACAGCCAAAAATAAATAAATAAATAAATAAATTTATTTTTTAAAAAAAACCCATCCATTCCAAGTTTAAAGGGAACAATTTGAGTATTTTGCTATTATCTTTTCAAATCAGTTGTCATATGCTCTGTTCAGAAAAGTTCTGAAGAGAAAAATAACAAACTTGCCCTGACTGTCTTCACAGGGATCAAGCTCATGTAATGCCCTCTCAGTAAGCCAGTCCTAACTGCGTGCAAACTGCCAGCGAGGAGAACCTGCCCTGGCCCAAGATACAAACCTCCCGGCGAACGACATCTGCAGTTCTCTCCAAGTGATCAGTTTTCCTTTTGGATTTCATTACGCTTAAATAGAAAGTAAAATTAGGTTATTAAGTATTATCCTCCTGAAAATTAATTACACTAGTAATTATCGTGACTATCCAATACCTGTCATACCTGTAGCTGGAAAGCAACAGCATGACTAGCCACAATACAATATAACATCATGGATCCCAGAAAGTGGCCCATGAAAATCTGCACATCTAACTAAAGCTTAACGATCCACTGATAGCATGCACATGTAAGCAAGATGTTACGATATGCCTCCCATGATCATCAGCAGGTCAGGTCTTTTTGAAAATCAACCTCAAATGACACTGAAGGTGACAACTCACCTGCTTAGAGTAAGGTGGCGCAAAGCGCTGGGTGTCAGTCTCCTCGAAGCAGCCTGAGCGCAGATGGCCCCCACAAAGCCTCGCAGCAACGCAGGAATCATGACAGCCATGGTGCTTCCTGGGAAACAACAAACTGAAAGTTAAAATATCTTAAGGAAAAGTAGGGAAATATCAGACTATCTTAGGGGCCAGTGAAGAAGAGTTTGGATTTTTGTTGCTGATATTATGAGCTGATATAACAGCAAAGCAATTAACTTCACCCTGACAAAATTTCTGCTACTACATACAACTGATTCAACTGATCTCCACAGTACATATGTATGTAATTATTGGTGTTGTCAAATATTCGTGTTCTCTATTAGTTTCCAAAATCTCTGACCAAACTCATGGGACTAATCTTCTGCTATTACAGAAGAGGACAGTAGATTTTATAACTGCCTAATAATTATATTCTGCCCAGAGCACCACATAAGTCTTTAATATATCTTGTTAGATAAAGTGAAAGGGGCAGACAAATTTTCTGAGGTTCACGGCAATGAGAATAAACAAACTCCAACTACATGCAGTAACATAGGTGAGTATCACAAATATCACAGTAAATGAAAAGAATGAAAGAAGCCAAACTCAAAGAAGTCAGTCATACAGAGTACAAAAACAGAAAAAAAAGAATCTACGCAGTTAGAAATCAAGTTAGTAATTACTCCTGGTGAGGTGCCAATGTCGTTTCTTAATATGAATGCTGATTGCATGGGTATTTTCATTTTGAAAAAAATTCATCAAATCACAGAGGAATTTTGGGGCAGTAAAAATACTCTGCATGGTACCATAATGACAAATGTCATTTGTATGTCCAAATCCACAGAACATACAACCAAGGGTGAGCCGTGGTGTTAGACTTGGGGTGATTATGATGTATCAGTGCAGGTTCATCACTTATAACAACTGTCCCACTCTGGTAGGGGATGTGGATGATGGGGGAGGCTGTGCACGTATGAGGGGCAGGGAGTGTATGGGGAATCCCTCTACTAGCCCTCAGTTTTGCTGTGAACCCAAAACTGCTCTAAAAAAAAAATCAAGTCTTAAAAATTCAATGAAGCAGTTCTCTTAGGATTTATGTACTTCTGTTTATATGTTACACTTCAATAACAAGTTAAAAAAAAAAGCCAGAAAGATTCTCCAACATTTCAAATTCTAAAAACTACTGGCCTATCAGGGAAAGCACTGATTGGAAGTCAAATGATACCTTTTTTTTGCTTCCTATCACTCTGTTTTCCTCTGCCAATTTTTAAATATTTCTTTGCCTAAGATGGCCACTTTTAACACGTTATATTGCCATATATATCTGTCCTTTACTATCTTAGTTGGCTTGAAAATAAATTAAAATGTATGTGAACACTCTATTTCCTGAGCTCTTTGGAAGGTACTACATAAATTAATTGTAACAAATACAGTGTTAGAAAAATATTCAAGTGAGGTGTGCTGCATTCCTACTCCACATTCATTGATTTAGTCCTTCATTTGACAAATATTTATTAAAGCCCATCACATGGCAGGTCCTGGGGATACAAACATGAACAAAACAAAGACCTTAGGGAGCCTACGTTTAAAAGACAGAGACAAGAAATAAATAAAAGTAAATAAATTGAAAAGTGATGTCAGTTACATGTAATTTATTCAGTTATAACCAAATCATATCAAAAAGCCACTGTTTCATAACTAGTCTTTAGACAAGTAAAAGATCTACTTCTTGCCATGCAGCATCACTGTGGATAAACATGCTACTCGCTATTTTTCTCTCTAGTAAATGAAATAAGTATAAGGCCTCTTTCACCTCATGTAAGACTACTACACATAGTTTTTCTCCTTTGAATGTACTAAACCAAAAATGGCACATAAATCATTGAAAGAAAGAAGGCAAAACTTACTTTAGAAGTCCATGAGAGTTCAGGAGTCATTAAGAGTATGGCTGGCTGACTGACTGACATGCAATATTCTGGTCCTGCATTTACACTGAGACCTTTGGAATATACACCGGTTGGAACACAGACAGTGTTTCCATATACTGAAATTCTCACAAAGTTCCTGCAATGGCAGAGACAACATATAAGAACGATGTTTGGGAAAATTAAAAAGCACTGTCTCTTAGTGGCAAAAGGAAAGGCTCATTGCAATCGGCAAGCATCACCGCAGAGCAAGCTGACTCTCAAAGACCCCCTTTCCATTCATTCCTCCTCCTGTTTCCACTTTTCTTGTCTGATTGTCTTGCTGCTTCTCTCTTTCATCTTCCTTGGCCTGTCTCTAACTCCTGCTGCTTAGGGTATCCACCCCATGAACAACCAGCTCAATGGCTGGAATGATATAGTTACATGTCACTTGGGGTCAACTTCCCTGATAAAATTTAACTGATATGTAGGTACGTACAGACACCCTGTTCTGCTCAATGTTTTGGACAACTACAAGTGTGTTTGGACAACTACAATAAGTTGTCCTCATCTAAGACACATATTTTAGTGATTATGCTGTTTGAACGGTCTACTGCTCAACTGAACTGGAAAACAAAGCAATGTTAATTTTTAAAAGCTGTTCTCTTTAAAATTCTAAAATCTTGTTTTGTAACAATAGTAACCATGACCAAGAGCACCACCTACTGGTAAATAAAGGGTATTTCATCAAATTGTGTTCAATGTGCCTTCCAAAGCAATAGGTATTTAAAGAAAAAAAACCTACCCATATTTTGAAATATGTCCAATGGTTTTACATATTCATTGTAAGTATTAATTAACTATGGAAAATTAACATATATTAAGTAATTTTCAAAACCATACAAAAAAGAATATTCCATCAATGTTTGTATCCTCATGGGCCTTACCTCACCAAAGTTATTTTATTTCTAAAACAGAGAAAAGTATCATAAATGCTAAATAAAACATATATCCATTTAAACAGTGAACTGCAAGCAACAGATAATTATGACACTATATATATAAAGTCCTGAAGATGCTACCAAAAAACTACTAGAGCTCATCAATGAATTTGGTAAAGTCGCAGGATACAAAATTATACACAGAAATTCGTTGCATTTCTATATACTAGCAACAAAAGATCAGAAAGAGAAATTAAGGAAACAATCCCATTTAACATCACATCAAAAAAAAAAAAAAAACACCTAGCAATAAAACTACCTAAGGAGATAAAAGACCTGTACTCCAAAAACTATAAGATGCTGATGAAAGAAATCAAAGATGACACAAACAGATGGAAAGATACATCATGTTCTTGGATTGGAAAAATCAATATTGTCAAAATGACTATATTACCCAAGGCTATCTACAGATTCAATGCAATCCTTATCAAATTACCAATGGCATTTTGCACAGAACTAGAACAAAAAATTTTTAAATCTGTATGGAAATACAAAAGCCAAAGCAATCTTGAGAAAGAAAAACGGAGCTGGAGGAATCAGGCTCCCTGACTTCAGACTATACTACAAAGCTATGGTCATCAAAACAGTATGGTACTGGCACAAAAACAGACATGTAGATCAATGGAACAGGATAGAAAGCCCAGAAATAAACCCATGCACCTATGCTCAATTAACCTATGACAAAGGAGGCAGGAATATACAATGGAGAAAAGACAGTCTCTTCAATAAGTAGTGCTGGGAAAACTGGACAGCTACATGTAAAAGAATGAAATTAGAACGTTCTCTAACACCATGCACAAAAATAAATTCAAAATGGATTAAAGACCTAAATGTAAGACCAGGTACCATAAAACTCCTAAAGAAAAACATAAGCAGGACACTCTTTGACATAAATTGCAGCTATATCTTTTTGGATCTGTCTCCTAGAGCACGGGTCCCCAACCCCGGGTCACACAGCAAGGGGGAACCGGGTCGCACAGCAGGAGGTGAGCAGCGGGCAAGTGAGCAAAGCTTCATCCGTATTTACAGCCGCTCCCCATCGCTCACATTACCACCTGAGCTCCGCCTCCTGTCAGATCAGCAGCAGCATTAGATTCTCATAGGAGCACAAACCCTACTGTGAACTATGCACGCAAGGGATCTAAGCTGCACGCTCCTTATGAGAATCTAATGTCTGATGCTCTGAGGTGGAGCTGAGGCGGTGATGCTAGTGCTGGGGAGCGGCTGCAAATACAGATCATCATTAGCAGAGAGGTTTGACTGTACAGAGACCATAATAAATCAACTGCTTGCAGACTCATATCAAAACCCTATCAGTGAGTGAAGTGACAATTAAGCTGCATCTGGTGGCAGGCTTTATAGTGGCAAGTGAGTTGCTGTACTTCAATTGTACAGCTGCATCTAGTGGCAGGCTTTGAGTCAGAATCCGACACTTATTTAGTCCATGCGTGGCCCACCTATTATTTTATTTACCACTTCCATTGTGCCTCTTTCCCGCACTGCGCACTTGTCTCAGTCAGAGTTTTGGTAAGCCCACAAGCTAACCCTAGCCAAAATGCATAAAAAACAAACATCACTGGAGAGCTTCTTTGAAAATGGGGAAAGACCCAATGATGAGACAGCAGAAGACTCTAAGACTGCCAACAGAAAGAAAGCTGGATTTAAAAGAAAATACCAAGAGTCTTACATAATTACGGGTTCATTGCAACAGGTTATTCACATTCTCCAAGCCTGCTTTGTATAATATGTGGCAACCGGCTATCCAACAAAGCCATGAAACCTTCAACTGCTTCGCCACATGGAGACCAAGCACCCTGCATTAAAAGACAAACCTTTGGAGTTTTTCAAAAGAAAAAAACATGAACACGAAGAACAGAAGCAATTATTGAAGGCCACCACTTCATCAAATGTGTCTGCACTGAGAGCATCATTCTTAGTGCCCAACCACACTGCTAAAGCTAAGAAGCCCTTTACTATTGGTGAAGAGCTGATCCTGCCTGCTGCTAAGGACATCTGTCGTGAACTTTTAGGAGAGGCTGCAGTTCAAAAGGTGGCATGTGTTCCTCTTGCAGCTAGCACCGTAACTAGACGAACTGATGAAATAGCAGCAGAGGATACTGAGAGACAATTGTTCGAGAGGATTAATGAGTCACCGTGGTATGCAATCCACGTTGACGAGTCTACTGATGTCGACAATAAGGCAACAACGCTTGTTTTTTGTGCAATATATTTTTCAGAAGGATGTGCATGAGGATAAGTTATGCACACTTTTGTTGCCAACCAACACCACAGCTGCAGAACGATTCAACTCTTTGGACTTATCAGGACATATCAGGAAAACTGAATTGGTCATTTTTTAAAAATTAATTAATTTATTTACTTTTGGCTGCATTGGGTCTTCATTGCTGTGCGCGGGCTTTCTCTAGTTGTGGCGAGTGGGGGCTACTCTTCGTTGCAGTGCGTGGGCTTCTCATTGTGGTGGCTTCTCTTGCTGTGGAGAATGGGCTCTAGGCACACAGGCTTCAGTAGTCGTGGCACACGGGCTCAGCAGTTGTGGCTCGCAGGCTCTAGATCACAGGCTCAGTAGTTGTGGTACATGGGCATGTGGGATCTTCCCGGACTAGGGCTTGAACCCGTGTCCCCTGCATTGGCAGGCGGATTCTTAACCACTGCGCCACCAGGGAAGCCCTGAACTGGTCATTTTGTATCAGTATATGCGCAGACGGAGCACCTGCCACAACTGGACAGCTTTCTGGTTTCACTACTTGGGTCAAAGAGGTCGCTTATGAATGTGAGTCTACGCACTGTGTCATCCGTAGAGAAAGGCTGGTTAGCCGAAAAATGTCAGCTGAACTTAACGTTTTGCAGGATGTGATTAAAATTATCAACCACATTAAAGTACATGCCCTTAACGCACATCTGTTTGTGCAGCTCTGTGAGGAGATGGACACAGAGCATACACGTCTTCTCTTATACACAGAAGTGAGATGGCTTTCTAAAGGTAGATCACTGGCCACAGTTTTTGAGTTACAAGAGCCGCTCCAGAGATTTCTTTTAGAAAAACAGTCACCACTGGCACTACATTTCAGTGACACAGAATGGGTCACAAAAATTGCTTACTTGTGTGACATATTCAACCTGCTCGGCGAACTCAATCTGTCACTTCACAGGAGAACGACAACTGTGTTCAAGTTGGCAGATAAAGTGGCTGCATTCAAAGCCAAACTGGAATTATGGGGATGACAAGTGAACATTGGGAATTTTGACATGTTTCAAACATTAGCAGAGATTTTGAAAGAGACTAAGCCAGGGCCTTCTTTCTCCCAGCTAGTGCATGATCACCTATCTCAGCTTTCAAAAGAGTCTGAGCATTACTTCCCAACCGCAAAAGACCCCTGAACTGGGAAGGTATGGATCCGTGACCCATTTGTGAATAAGCCAGGTGAATCGACTTCGTCCGTGCTAGAAGAGAATCAACTGCTTGAGATCGCAAATGATGGTGGCCTTAAAAGTACGTTTGAGTCAACTTCAAATCTCCATACATTCTGGATTAAAGTCAAGGCGGGATCTTCTGAGATCGCCACAAAAGCACTGAAAAGCCTGCTTCCCTTTCCAACATCCTATCCTCGTGAAGCAGGGTTTTCTGCAGGGACAGCAACCAAAACGAGATCACAGAGTAGAGTGGACATAAGCCACACACTTCAGGTGTCCCCTGCCTCCCATCACCCCCAGATGGGACCATCTAGTTGCAGGAAAACAAGCTCAGGGCTCCCACTGATTCTGCATTACCCTGAGTTGTATAATTATTTCATTATATATTACGATGTAATAAATAATAGAAATAAAGTGCACAATAAATGTAATGCGCTTGAATCATCCTGAAACCATCCCCCCCACCCCACCCCGGTCTGTGGAAAAATTGTCGTCCACGAAACCGGTCCCTGGTGCCAAAAAGGTTGGGGCCGCTGTCCTAGAGTAACGGAAATAAAAACAAACAAATGGGACCTAATTAAACTTAAAAGCTTTTGCACAGCAGAGGAAACCATGAACAAAACGAAAAGACAACCTACCGAATGGAATAAAAAATTTGCAAACGATGCAACCAACAAGGGGTTCATCTCCAAAATATACAAACGGCTCATACAGCGCAATATCAAAAAATCAAACAACCCAATCAAAGAATGGACAGAAGATCTAAATAGACATTTCTCCAAAGACATAGAGATGGCCAAAGACACATGAAAAGATGCTCAGCATTGCTAATTATTCGAGAAATGCAAATCAAAACTAAAATGATGTATCACCTTACACTAGTCAGAATGGCCATTATCAAAAAGTCTACAAATAATAAATGCTGGAAAGGGTGTGGAGAAAAAGGAACCCTCCTACCCTGTTGGTGGGAATGTAAACTGGTGCAGCCTCTATGTAGAACAGTATGGACGTTCCTTAAAAAACTAAAAATAAAGCTACCATATGATCCTACGATCCAACTCCTGGACATATATCCAGAGAAAACCATAATTCGAAAAGATACATGCACCCCAATGTTCACTGCAGCACCATTTACAATAGCCAAGACATGGAAGCAACTTAAATGGCCATTGACAGATGAATGGATAAAGATGTAGTATATATATACAATGGAATATTACTCAGCCATAAAAAAGAATGAAATAATGCCATTTGCAGCAACATGGATGGACCTAGAGATTTTCACACTAAGTGAAGTCAGACAAAGAAAGACAAATAACCACATGATATCACTTATATGTGGAATCCAAAATATGATACAAATGAACTTATCTATGAAACAGAAACAGACACACAGACATAGAAAATGAACTTATGGTTACCAAAGGGGAAAGAAGGGGAGGAATACATGTTTGGGATTAACATATACACACTACTATATATAAAATAGATAACCAACAATGACCTACTGTATAGCACAGGGAACTATACTCAATATTTTGTAATAACCTATAAGGGAGGAAAATCTGAAGAACATATATACTTATGTATGTATAACTGAATCGCTGTGCTATACACCTGAAACTAACCTACATTGCAAATCAACTATACTTCAATAAAAATTTTTTTAAAAAACAAAGTCACATTCAAAAAATTCAAAGAAATACAAAAAAAAGAAAAAAAACTACTCATATTTTGAAATTTATGTCCAATGGTTTTATATATTCAATGTATTAATTAACTATATAAAATTAACATATTAAGTAATTTTCAAAACCATACAAGAAAGAATATTCCATCAATATTTGTATCCTCATGGGCCGTATCTCACCAAAAAGTTATTTTATTTTTAAAACAGAGGAAAGTATCATAAATGCTAAATAAAACAGATATCCATTTAAGCAATGAACTGCAAGCAACAGATTAAGATTTAAAATGAATGATACTAGTTTCTGTTCAATAACTACATTCAAATTCTTTAACAATTACTGAGGCACCAGGCACTATTTTAGGTTGTGGAGACACAATAAACAACCAGACACAAGGCCTTTGCCATCATGAGGCTTTTATCACAATGTCTACAACAGATAATAATAAACAGATAATTAACAAGACACAGATTACAATGAGTGTGATAAAGGAAATAAGAGTGACGGGGTAGGTGGGGGAATATCAGGAAAGGTCTCTCTCAAGAGGCATCAGAGCTGAGACCCGAAGGAGGGGGAAGAGGCAGCCAAGCAGGCGTTAAGTGCAGAGCACTGGAGCGAGGCCCCATCACAGAAACAAGCCTGGTGCGGTAGAGGAAGCACAGCCAGTGTGACTGGAGAGCAGTGAGCCAAGGACAGTGACAGGAGATGAGGTCAAGCAGGGAGACACGTGCCAGGTCACAGCAGGCCACAGGAAGGGTGTGGACTTTCTTCTAAAGGCGATGGGCAACAACTGAAGGGTTTAAATAAACCAGGGGAGGGAGGTGATCTAATTTACATTAGAGGATCACTCAGGCTGCCCTGTAAAGAACAGATCGCAGAGGGGCAAGAGGTGAAGCAGGAAGTTCAGTTAGAAGGCACCAGGCTAAGCGTAGATCGGATAAAACTCAGACAGAAGCAGATGAACATGGAATAGATTTTGGAATTAGAGCCCTATCACTTGCTGATAGACTGGATGAGGTGTGAGCAAGCAGAGAGAGAAAGAAAAACCAAGAATGCCTCAAAGAGCATGAATGCATTGAGATAAACGCACAGAGCTAGCATGGCACCTGCTGATTTATAATCCTAGGAGCCAGCGAGCAAGCACAGGGGACCCCGGCATTGGTGAGGGCACCCAAGTGGAATACAAGTTATAACAGAGTGCTCGACTCACAATCAGCGGAACTGGGCTCAGATCTGACTCCTTTCTGCTTTCTGACCTTAGGCCAGTCACCTCTTCCCATTTATAAATGGGAATGACAACACTACCTCACTAGATTGCTGAAAGGAATAAACGTCCGGGGAAATACCTGGCAAGCAGGAGTGTCACTAAAAATCAACCCAAATACGTTATCCCTGCCAAACAATCTAGAGAGGCAGTGGGTTGATATTGCCAATAAACAACTCCTTAGCCTGATCTACAACAGCACTCATAAAAAACAGCTGCTATGACATAAGTATGATCTAGTTCTAAATTCAATCTCACGCTAAGAACTTTGGTCACTGTTATTTTCCAAATCAGCAGTGTTACAATTAAAAAAAAAATTATTTTTAAACCATAAATTTGTGATCTCAAATGACTGTATAGCAACTAGTAAACTTGCTTTTGTCACGCTCTCAGAGTCCAAAGATATCTCATTATATTATAAAATGTCTATTCCCTTTTAGGAATAAATCTAAAGTTTAGTAGTCATTGTGATGTTTTATTAAAAAATGCTGGGTGGCGTAAAATAATGCCTCACAGGATGGCCTACAGTTTTACTTTCCTCAGCACAGGATGAACTCAAACTGGCAGAACGATATGGGGAACCACCTCTGGCCAGACAAGGGATATGGCAACAGATGGCAGGCTGAAAGTGGTATGGAAGGCCAAGGAGACCCCCAAATCTAGGCCTCAAGGGAACCAGCACTGCTCTAGCAGAAAATCTCAGCAGTCTACAGAGTGCCAGGGCTGTTTGTTTAATCTAGTTCTGCTTCAAGCACATCATATCACAGATGGCACTGAAGGTAATTAAGAGCCTAGCTTCTGGGGTCAGACAGGTCTGAGTGATCACCATAGCTTAATGTCACTTACCAGCTTTGCCCCTTTTGGTACGTTCCTAAACCTAAGCCCCTAAAGCTCAGGTTTCCCAATGTTGAAGATGGGATTAATGATACCTATACCTCATTGGGCTGTTTCAATGACATGATGCATGTAAACCATTTGGTACAGGGCCTGGCACACAGTATCAATTACTATTAATAAGTGGTTCATTCATTTTTCTTTTTCCATTTGAGGTAATACACGCTCAAAGAAAAGTTGGAAAATTACAAGGAAATTATAAAGAAAAATTACCCAACGACTCCTGAAACTTTTAGGATTATAAACCTCAGATTTTAAGATTCCCCAGCAAATTGTTTTTGATAGATCCAAACTGTTTTCTAAAAGGTCTACCAATTTATAGTTCCATGAACCAAATATGACTGCACCCATTTCTGTACATTCAAAAATGGTTCACCTTTATTTTGTAGGTACTTATGCTCAGAAGCACTGAAGAACTAAAGAAAGTTCCCAACCTCAAAATGATCACTGGGACTACAGAATGAACACTGGAGACTCTCTGTCCTCCTGTCTCCAAGAGGCTACCTGGGAAGTATCCGTGTCTGCAAAGATTCAGGGAGCAGCCTCTGAGCTATGTGGGCTCTGAGCTATGTGGGCTTTCTCCTTTGCTCAGAACAGAACCATCCCAGTTAACCCTCAACAAGTTTAGCAAATGTTTCTTAACTCCTGGGTAGATCTCCAATTAGGCAAAACAGAATGTTGGTGAAGCCTCTGAAATAATCTTCTACAAATCCCTTTAACATAACTTATAAATTTTCTCCCAAAGATTCCTCTGCCTTTAGGTTTTCAAGCTTTAAAAGGGCTAAACCAGGTGGAACTTCAGCATGCACAAAATTGGTAACTTCATGCAAACGTCGGAGAACGTGTACATAAATAAGCATAAGGATGTGTACATGTGTATATTATGCATATGTATTATATAAATATAAACTGAATATCGTATATGTGATTGCTGAACCAAGTAAAACTCATAATTTCCACGCAAAAGTAGAATGTTGGATCTGAAAGGAATCTTGTAAATCATCTCTAATCCAACCCTCTTTTAGTCAGAAGAGGAAATAAGGCCCAAAGAATGTAAATGTCCAGCCCCAGAGTTAGTTCCCAACGGTCATCTTCTGAGCTCAGGATCTGCTTCTAAATAGTGGTTTTCTCACTGCATTCCTTCTCTACCAAGATTTGAATAAATGCCTAGTAATGGAGAAATACTCCCATGAAACCCCGTTTTACCAAGACAGGCACTAGTGCTGCTTTCGAGACAAATCACATTTTATCTGCATTTCCCATTAAGGTATACAAAGGCCTGATGGTAGTAACTCTGCATGCTGATGCCATTTCTTTTACAACGAAGAAACTGTGGTTCACGCAAGTTAAGTAATTTGTTCATAGGCTTGGGGACAGACAGGCTCTTCATTTCCTAGTTGTGTGATTTTGGTCAAGATACCTGACTCTCTGTGTCTCAGATTAAAGATTAATAATATGGAATAACATTTAAAGTCCCAGGGTTGATAGGAGAATTATACTTAGCGAAACACCTGATTGTAGTCATATAATATTATCAATACATGCTTGGTAAACACAGGACTAGAACTCAACCTGCCTAACGGATCTTGCTTGGTCCTTTCGACAACACAATTTAGGGCATTTAAAGACAATCTAGGGTGAGGAAGAGGCGGGGATGTACCTGAATAGCCGAGTGCAGCCAGAACTACAAGCTACGCGTCGCCCAGAGCTCACGGTCACTCGGTGAAATCACTATTCCAAGGAAGCTTTTCGTCAGTCACCGGGGAGGGAGGGAGGGACGTTCCGGAGTCTGAGCAGTTCCCGCCGCCGCCTCAGACTCACAAAGCGCGCCCGCTTTTCCGCAGCGTCGCCGAGGGGCAGGGTCGACGCTACCCTAGGCCGGCCGCCGCCAGCTGCGGGGTCTAGTTAAGGCCTCTCTAATAAGACCCGCGAACGTTGAGGCAGGTAACAACCCCCTCAACAAAGTACCTCCAGGCCGCCGCCGCCTCTAGGACTCAGCTCGCAGAGTAGGGGCAAGCTCCGCCTCCGGCGCCGGAGAGCTTCCGGTGTTCCCCCACGTGACGCAGCAGCCGCGCGAGCGAACCCCACATATTATTGGTCGCTGCCGTCCGATGGGCGGGGCGGGACGCGACCTCACGAAGCAGCCACCGCCGTCCGCCCGTGTCTCCTCCCCCTAGCTCCGCCATCTCCATGGTGACCGCTACCGGGTCACCCATTTGGCCTGAAACCCTGAGTTGCGTCAATGTCTCTGAGCCGGAAGCGGTCATTCCTGCGCCGGTGCACGGCTACGACGCCCGGCTGGGCCGGCGCCCTAGAAGTTGGACCCGCCCCGGCCTGGGTCGGACGGTGGAGGTGACAGGCCTCTGCTGGCCCCAGTAACGATGGCGGTGTTTCACGACGAGGTGGAGATCGAGGACTTCCAATATGACGAGGACTCGGAGACGTACTTCTACCCCTGCCCGTGTGGAGATAACTTCTGTATCACCAAGGTAACTCGGGGTCCCGCCCGGCGACTCCTCGGAGCCCCGCCCGGCGACTCCTCGGAGCAGGCGCGCTTTCGCTCTGCCGAGTTCCTGCCGCCGATCCACACGGCTCACATTTATCCACGCCCTTTTTTATCCGTTTCTGAATCCTGCCAAAGTTGATACTCTGCGCTGTCGGCGGGCACTTAGTTCTGGCCTTTAGTCGGGCCGGAGCGGGGAGGGGAGGGTGTGGATGGCGCCATCCTCCCCAACTTAAGCTTCCACTTCCTGGGATACTCCTTTGGAGGAAGGTATGTGTTTTTGTCTTCCCGGGGGTTTTGAGGCGACTGAACCTTGACTCACCCTCCTGGGTGTTTACCCCAAGTGACGCTTCCAGGGAAGAGTGGGGCTGGCATTTCTCTTGGAAGATGCTTTTGGTCCTCACATGCCTTGTGGGGAGGTCAGCCTCAAAGGAGCTTGCCCACAGAGGTGGGAGGGTTTGGGAGAAGGAGATCGCCAAGAGAAGACTGTGCTGACCATGCGGTGTTCGATCTTGTTATAGGAAGATTTGGAGAATGGGGAAGACGTGGCAACGTGCCCTAGCTGCTCTCTCATTATAAAAGTGATTTATGACAAAGTAAGGAGTCAGATTTTAAAAGGTGGGGGGAGGGTTGCAGGGACCTAGAGTAGTCTGCCTGTGATAGGTAGGTGTAGAATGTTTTCTAATCTTGTGTTAGGTAAATGCTATGTTTTTTAAAACAAATTTTAAAAACCATTAATAAGCAGCTGTGTAGTAAATTAAAATTTTAAAAGCTCAAATTGATTAACTCTTTTAGCTTTGGAGAAGGCAATAAAAACTGTTCTGTATCTAGTGAATATTATGATTACTTATTAAACAGAGGAAAATAATTATAAAGATTATTTAATTAACAGTCTTTACTCCTCCCTTATTTAGTAAGTAATTAAAATTGTTCAGAGCTCTTGGACTTATTTTGAGGGAACATTTGTATAGTATCTCTTACCTGGCTTATACATTGAACTCTGCATTATCTTGTTTGAGACGTAAGTCATAGTTGCAGTTTTACAATTTTCATTTTAGTCTTTAGTTGTCCTGCTGTTTTCACCCAAGGATATTGACAATAGAAAACAAAATAAATGCCCACCTCCACCCCAACTTTTGGTCAGTACTTTGAATGGAACCTTAACATCATAAGTAAGAAGCTTAACATTCTTTTTTCTGGGTTTTGTTTTTTGTTTTTGTTGTTGTTGTTTTTGAGATATAATTGTCATATAACAGAGCTTAACATTCTTAAGGATGAACTCTAAAATGAGTATAGGCAAGGTGGGGGAACAAGGCACTTAGCCTCATGACATAAGCAGGCTATAATTTAGACTACACTTAAGAGGTTTACTGACTTATTCTTGCACTTAAATGTGTTCTGGAACGAAAAGAAAACCGGGTAAGGGTGAGCAGGAGTGCTGGTATGAGAAGAGATGGCAATTTTAAATCGGGTGATCACATACTGTAGGCTGTTTAGTAGCATCCCTGACCTCTACCCATTAGGTGCCAGTAGCACCCTGCAGTATGTCAACCCGGAATGTCTCCACACGTTGCCAAATATCCCCAGAGACAAAAGCAATGCCTCCTCCCCGCTACCCCTTGAGAACCTTGTGTTAGAGCAAGAAGGCACAGGGCCATTTTAAAGAATATGGAGCATTGTGTTGGTGGTGGACCATAAACTCCAAAGAACACAGTGGGAGGGCTCCAGGTGCTGGGCAGGAGTCAGAGATCGATAGGGACGGAATACAGGCTGATCCTTACGGGGATCAGACTGCAGGAGATGAGGGGTAACCTGGGAGACGGAGGTTTCCCGGGCTGGCTGGTGTAAGCCAGGCTAAATCATCAGAGATTGAACTTCATTTACAAAATAGCTAATTTGCAGATTATCTATGTTGGGAAACATAAAGAGCTATCCCTTTAGTTGAAAAAAGTAATTACTTTGAAGAGAGCAGGTATTTGAGTGACCAGATATTGAAGTGGAGAAGTAGTAGTGCAAATGGTAATTAATACAGAAACTTAAAAGGTGCGACCGTCTGTTTTATAAATGTGATTTCTGAGAAATGGGTGCTCTGTAATGACGAGGGACATGTTTGTTTATAAGATAAGGTGCATTAAATATGAATTCAGGACTAAAAACTGATACACTTTTAAGATTATGATTCTGGTGCTGGCGTTGACTCATTGAACAAGAATGAAGTGATAGAGCAAAGGAAAAACTTAGATTAACAGAGCTGGATTGATCCTGTAACAAAATGGGTTTACCATTGATGCATCTGTGACACAGACACTCCGTGATTAATATAATTTCTTGTTCTGTCTTAGGATCAGTTTATGTGTGGAGAGACAGTCTCGGCCCCTTCCACCAACAAAGAGCTAGTTAAATGCTGAAGAAGACTTTAGGATTCCAAAGCCTGAACTTTGGGGAATGAGCCAAATTGGAAAAATGCACAGTCACTGGCTTCTTCATGGGGACAGTCATTTTGTCGTTTGCTGTTCCATAGAGTGTGGATTCTTTCCATCAGCTGCCAAGTTCATCTCCAGTTGAAGAAGCAAGTCCACCACATGACATACCCGGATTTTGTGCCTAGAACTTTGAATTGGATGGGCTCTTAATTTTCCTTCCGAACTTAAAAGAAGATAATTTCAAATCAGTGCTTTCTTTTGCTCAGTTTTGTTATTTTTGTATCTTACACCTAATTACTTCATTATCTGACAACAGCTTCATCTACCTCAAAGTCATTAGGATTCTTTAATTTAAAAAAAGATTTTATTTTTTAGTTGGTTATTAAGATTATTAAAATCAGCCCTTTCTTTGTAGTTTGACATCAGCTCTGCTGTTCTAAACTGAAGGAAATCAGTTGCTTTTAGTCAGTTGGAACTGTACCTTCAGTTGGCCAGGCCAGTTTTCAAGAGCTGGCCATGAGTCAGATGTCTGTGTTCTGTTAAGCATGTCATTTCCATTATACTTCATACACTGGGTTCTGGTCATGGTGTTAGAGAGAAAATATACTGAGCTCACAATTTTTCCAGAGTTAAAAATTAGTGAGTTAAGAAGAAAAGTCAAAAAGTGAAATGGTCAAAGAATATGGAATTTCCTTATCAGTATTCTGCATGTTCCTTGAAAATCAGGACGAGATAAAAAGAAAAACAGCCAAAGAAAGTGAAATTGGTAGCAGAAGGAGAGGAGAAAAATATGCCTACTTTTAGTAAATTAACTGCTCGAGTGGTTTTGTGAGAACAGAGCAAGTAATATTTCTGTATCTGGGTTCTTGTGTGTGTATTTGTTTTTAGATAAGGCTAACGAAATTTCACTCTAGGTAGGGGTTAAGGTCAAGTCTTCATGGCTAGCGGACCTGCTTTCAGCATTACCACCAAATCGAGTTACTAGTCCTAAAAGGTAAAGCTTCGACAGCAACTCTTGTATTTGCTGAGGAGGAACTTAAAAACGAGATGCCTGTTCCAATTAGATATGCCCCTGAGGGCACATCTAATAAGCCTCTATAAGCTGCAGCCACATCAGACACTCACTCTTGCCCTGGAGAAAAAGAAACATACAAAGATAGGCTATCGGTCTTCCTTTGCTACAGCCCTGAGAATAACAAGAAATAGAACCACTTGCACGGAAATTCCAAAATTCCCTTTATATACACACCTCTGCTGTGTGTACATAAAGTTAAACTCACCTATGTCTGGTGGGTTGCTCTGTGAATGGCTTCTGCAATTAGAGAGAAAAATAGTTTGCCGGTGTGTGAGCATTTCATTACTAACTGATAAATGTGCAGCACACTCATTGGGGATTTAAATTAAAACAGGCCAGTGGCCTTTTTTCCCCTGCCAACAGCATGGCTATGTGAAGCCATTAGGCTGAGACATAAATCACCAAAAACTGTATGCCAGAACTGCTTGGTACATTATGTGAAGCATACGGCACATTGATGTGTTGAGAAATCTCATCGCTATTTGGGACACTGACACCCCAGAAGTAATCCACAGTTGCTTTGGAACGAGTGACGGCTCAGGTGAACAGAGCAGGGTGTGTGCTGACCGGCGGGGATGAGCTACAGAGAGAAACGAACTGTCCCTTACTCAGATCTGATGGTTTTGTAGATACCGATAACTGATGATGAATTTCAAACAAGAACAGACATCCCTGATGTCACTTCTACTGTGAGCGTAGAAGAGCAGGAAGAAAAGTTGCCCAAGTCCTAACGTCCCAGGAGAAAAGCCAACGGCACTGGCGATCGGTGATAATCTGATAACGGGAATGATTTCATTTCCAAAGCACCTGAGTTGCTAAATCTGTTAACCGCAAAAGAACACATCAGGATTTAATCCTGTGTTAAGCGGAAAGTAAAACCAGGGTCTTGCAAATATGACTCGAGTTCAGTGTGGTGTATATGCCTTGTTTAGCTTCACAGACATTTCAGAGCCCCTCTGAGGACTGAGTTGTAATCCAGGCTCTGTCTCTTGCTAGCTTTGTAATCTTTGGCAAGGCCAGTGGATTCCTCATCCGTACAATTAGGAGACTGGATCAGGGTATTTCTAAACTCAGTACTATAATTTCAGCCTTCATAGTTTGCAGGAGCTGGAATGGTAATTGAAACCTTTTTAAACTAAACACGGTCTGAAGATGAATTACAGAGAAAGACACTCCATTCTTCAGTAACTCAATGTCAAAGGATTCTGCATATACTTTAGTGTACACAGTCAGAAACCTTTTTATTGGAAAGCACCCAACATTCTTGATAACTACGTATTAATTTATTACCAGAATAAATTGTATTGGCATGCTAAATAAAGCCAGATTATTTACATCCATTTGTTTTCATGTAGTTTTTCTTCCCCTAAATACCAACATTATGTATTAAAAGGTTATAATGTGGGCTTCCCTGGTGGCGCAGTGGTTGAGAATCTGCCTGCCAATGCAGGGGACATGGGTTCGAGCCCTGGTCTGGGAAGATCCCACATGCCGCGGAGCGACTGGGCCCGTGAGCCACAATTACTGAGCCTGTGCGTCTGGAGCCTGTGCTCCGCAACAAGAGAGGCCGCGATAGTGAGAGGCCCGCGCACCGCGATGAAGAGTGGCCCCCACTTGCCGCAACTGGAGAAAGCCCTCACACGGAAATGAAGACCCAACACAGCCATAAATAAATAAATAAATAAAATATTTTTTTTAAAAAAATTCTTGATCTTTAAAAAAAAATTCTTGATCCATAAATAAATAAATAAATAAAATATTTTTTTTTAAAAATTCTTGATCTTTAAAAAAAAAAGTTACAATGTGATTTTTATATGAGGTAGAAATCTTTAACCCGCCTTAGAACTTTGTAAGGTTTCTGTTACGGACAGTACATTTTTTAAGTAGGAAAGAAATTGCCACTGTTTCTACAGTTTGACCACATGGGTTTCAGTTCTGGATTTTTATTGTTATTTGGAAAAAAATAGCTTTGAATTAAGCGGCAGAAAGGCAGATATAGTTGACTCTTAAGTAATTCAGTTTATTGCTGGGAAGGAAGGCTGATATTTAAGACTGATGATCAGTTCTTACAGTGGTTTGAGAGCCCAGCTCTAGTTAGGGCACAGTTTGAATCTCAGTTCCTCCACTGTGATCTTGGACAGGTTTCTTTTAGTATCTCTATGTCCTGGTCTGTGAAATGTGGACCATAATAGTACCTTTTCCCCAGGGTTGCTCTGTGGATTCATTCATTCAGCAAGGGTCTGTGGAGTGCTTGCCGCACGGTGGGCACTAAGTGAGGAAGACAGGTAGGTTTCTGCCATCTCGGAGCTTCCTTGCAACTAGAAGAGAGGAAATAAGAGAACAGGCTGTGTTTAGGACCCAGGAGGAAACAAACCACGTGATGTGATAACAGGTGCCTTTCTAAAGTAGAGATGAAAGGCTTCTCAGGTCTGGCACCTTTTTTGTTGTTGTTAAATTTATTTATTTATTATTTTTAGCTGTGTTGGGTCTTTCTGTGCGAGGGCTTTCTCTAGTTGCGGCAAGCGGGGGCCACTCACCATCGTGGCCTCTCTTGTTGCGGAGCACAGGCTCCAGACGCGCAGGCTCAGTAGTTGTGGCTCATGGGCCCAGTTGCTCTGCGGCATGTGGGATCTTCCCAGACCAGGGTTCGAACCCGTGTCCCCTGCATTGGCAGGCAGATTCTCAACCACTCTACCACCAGGGAAGCCCCTGGCACCTTTTCTGAGACCTGAAGGATGAGAATGAAGCAGCCTTGTGAAAATGATTACATTAGCTAATGACTAAAACATTTAGCACAATGCCTGTCATATGTGCAAAAACAAAAAGTTACCTACTCTAATACCGAAAGGAATTCATTGTTTTGAGCATTGACAGTATTATTAGAATAAACACGAAAAGTGCGAAGTATTGGACACCCTTTCTCCACACTTACTGAATCTCTCTGGGCTTGGGTTTTGACAAGCCCTCCAGGTGGTTCTGATGCAGCTAACGTTTGAGAAGCACTCGTTGAGCACCGGTGTTCAAACTCGGCAATGCACTAGAACCACCTGAGGAGCTTTTAAAAACCGTGCTGCCTGAGAGAGGCTGATTTATTTGGTCTAGGTGCAGCTTGAACGTCAGGATTAGTACAGTCTCCCTTGTGATTCTAACGTGCAGCCCAAGCTGAGAACCACTAGACTCAGCTGGAAAAGAAAATTCATAATCACAAAGTAAGAAGGATCCAGTTTTTTCAGTGGTCACACCTTGTTTGCACAAGATGGGCTTGTGGGCTCAGTCGGCCACTTGCTTTGTGTCCAGACATACAATCAGCCTTAACAAGTGACTGCAGAGCCCAAGCTGGGCTAATGACCTCAGTGGGAGAGCCCCAATCTGGGTAGCCCCCTAGCTGCGCCCCCTGCTTAAACAATCACATTTTCCCAGAACACACTCTGGCTGCTAATTACACACCTTACAGAAGTGACAGCTTCTGCATGTGTAAGTGATTAGGATTGCTTTAACTCCATTCCCTACTTCCTACAAAGCAAATTGCTCATGATTACATACTACATTGGGAAACCATTTTACAAATTATTCCTTCTTAAGAGTTTAAAACAAAGGAAACATGAAAGGGACTTCCCTGGTGGCGTGGTGGTTAGGAGCCCGCCTGCCAATGCAGGGGACACAGGTTCGAGCCCTGGTCCAGGAAGATACCACGTGCCGCGGATCAACTAAGCCCGTGCACCACAACTACTGAGCCTGCACTCTAGAGCCCGGGAGCCACAACTAATGAGCCCACATGCCGCAACTACTGAAACCCGTGTGCCTAGAGCCTGTGCTCAGCAACAAGAGAAGCCACTGCAATGAGAAGCCCGCACACCACAACCAAGAGTAGCCCCCGCTCACCACAACTAGAGAAAGCCCACACGCAGCAACGAAGACCCAACGCAGCCAAAAATAAATAAACAAATAAATAAATAAGAAAATAATTTATATATTTTAAAAAAGGACACATAAAAAAGAAATCACAGTTAAAACTACTATCCCCTAGCTCACAAAATGCTTAAAATGGGGGAGGGATATCCAAGGAAGGCAGCCACCTTGGTCCTGGCAAACGAGGGGTATTTGATGGGGCAAGGGCTCCCATATGAAGTGACTCCCAAATAGAGGTGAATATCTAGTAAGGGGTGGGGCATCTCAGTATGTGGCACAGAGCCCAGGCACTGCTTCAGGGGGTCAACACTTGGGACTGAGACAGGCAAGCAGGATCCAGTCACTAGGCAAAGATTTGGGGCCAGACTTCATTCTTAGAGGGGAATTGAGCTCTTTCCTGTACGTTTGGGCAAAGATTAACGCCAACACCGAGGGTGCAGAAGAGGGGAAACAAACTCTTAACGGGCACCACCTGTGTTCTAGGCTCTTCCATGAGGGCAGGACAGGGCACCCAGGGTCACCCCAGAGGGCATTGGGTCCCAGTCTACAATCCCAAACGGCAGAACCTGGACTGTTACCGGAGCCAGCAGGTATCTGTGAACTACCAACTGGTGATGATGAGAGAGCGAACTGGCGAGGATGGGGGCTTTGGACCCTTTAATGAGATTAAGTGAAATAATACATGTAAAGCAGTGAGCACAGTGTTTGCACATAGTAAGGGCTCAATAAAATATAGTTTAATCGTACTTATTTTTTGCTCTATCAGAAATGACCCAAGACTTATGGTCTGAGGAACTTGCCTGAATTTAAAGGTTAAGACAGCATGGAACTCAGCCATGATGTATCAGGGGTCAACCCAGAGAAGCAGAAGAGCCATGAGCAGTAGAGAACGAGGGATTTGTTTGAGGGTTAGGCTTTATGTGGTTGTGCGAGCAAGAAGGAGGCATCAAGGCTGTTATCTCTGCGTCTGGTGTTGAGACTAAAGTAGCTACGGGTCAGCCAAACTTGGTGTGAACAAAAGAAAATACAAACTGGAGCTACATCTGTCTCTCCCCACCGCCAACCTTGACTCAGTGGGTGATGTCTGCAGGAGGCTGGCACCCTTCCCCAGGGAGCTGCGTAACTAGTTGGCGCAGAACAAGGCAAAGATGGCAACGGTGCGTGTGAGCACCCACTGCCCTGCTGCCCTGCTCCAACCTTCCGAGCATAAAAATATGTCTGCTGCTTTCCTTCTCCCTTCCAATTTTTTTTTTTTTTTTTTTTTGGCCGTGCAGCTTGCGGGATCTTAGTTCCCCGACCAGGGATCGAACCTGAGCCCTGGCAGTGAAAGCGCCAAGTCCTAACCACTGGACCGCCAGGGAATTCCCTCATTTCCACATCTTGCACAAAATTTCTGTGGTGGTCGATGCTCACCCAGGACCGTACAGAGAAGGGAATTCTGCGAAACGTACTCCTATCATCCCAGTTTAGCCGATTGCCACCATACACAATGTTGGGGAAGCCGAGGCAGGGGTGGGACACCCTTTTTGTTTTTAAACAGGTAAAGTGATAATAGCATGACGTCATTTAGATCACACTGTGGCGTTGATTTCATTATCCCCATGTTAACTGAAACATTAGATCAAGTCAGCCTCTCTTGCTGGCCAGACATCAGACAACAGTCCCATGAGATTAATTTTTGCTACACTTGCGTTGTGAGATGAGCAAGGTTTTGGCCGTGTTTTCTGTATTCAAATTTAGAGCAACGTCATTCTAGTAATAATAGGTTAATATTTCCAAAGTCTGCTCTGTATATCCACATGAAGGGATGCATTAGCTCTAATTCTAGAGAGAAATGGGACATATGTTCATACAATGTCATTCAAAGTGAGATGTAATACCCCTGGGAACCTAGACTACACCCCCTCCTTACTGATGGATCTGTTTCCTGGTTGCCGGAATTGGGGGATGATTCGTTCTGAGTGTTTTTAATTGCAACAAATTCCCTGATACATTTCAGTGGTGCCCAACAGTTTGTTATCCAGACCGTTTCACATCGGGTTAGAAGCTCACACTTCAAGTCTGACATGATCTGCATGGCCAGGCCTGAAAACTTGAACTTTGGACCTTGAACAGAATCTGCCAGATACAGTTTTTATATTCCTGGCAAAACACGGCCCACTCAGGACTTGTCCATCTGGCTTGGCTAAGCACTCGTCACATGATGCTGAGGTCAAGGGGAAAAAAATCCATGAAGTTAGACATAAAAAATGACTCTCTGCTTGTAGAAGTGTTAAGGTTATTAGTAGTTACCCACCAAAATGGATAAGCAGTGTCATTCAACCAATAAAGATGCTGCAAGCATTTTCTGTTTATGAGTTGGGCCTAATCTCTGTGCCAAGGGGAGATTTTAAAAAAACAGAATTATATTACAGAGAAACTTTAAGAACAGGATGGAAATGCTTTTCACCAATAAGTGACACAGATGTACGTGTTGGTAGTTAAATGATTGGAAACTTTGTTCTCTTTGCCGAACACACCCCTTACTCATCAGGAATTTTAAGCAGTTAAGTACCATCTGGATATAATGAGGCAGAAGGGGGCCTGACCTCGGCCAGATGGCTCCTGTTTTCCTCGCTTGCACACGTGTTCCTCCCCATCTGTGGGCTCAGTGGGGCAGGGCCCTGGGCAAAGTGGCCAAGGACAGTACTGGTCACCTGGGCAGGCCTTGGTCTCTCCACTGTAATACAGGGAGGGGGGGCGTTGAAGGAATGATTTCAGAGATCTCAGCTCTGTTCTGACGTGACATTGGGTGGGTGAATGACTATTTCCAGTCTCTGATGAAGTTGTCCTCTCGAGCCTGAAGGGGCCACCTTGAGGTGACAGCCGTGCTTTGGGCTGGGGAGCGGGGGCAGGAAGAGAAGAGTGGAGGAGAGCAGCCCTCGCAGGAATGACTGTGAATGACAGCGGCCAGGGCCTCTCGGGGGAGCCAGAGCCCCACTGGACACGAGTGTGGGTAGCCCAAGCCCCGCCAGCTTGCAGAAGGACATGTGCGGCCAAAACCTCCCTGTCCCACGTGTCCTCTTTCCCAGGGGGCAGCCTACTTAATGCAAATGCCACCTGTGGGACCTTCAGCCCAGGTCTGGGGCAAACTCGCCCGCTGGCTACTGGCCTCAGCATCTCAAGACACACTTAGCTAGGCCGTTGAGTTCCAGGGCTGCCCTGTCCAACATGGTAGCTAAAATTCACATTTCAATTAAGAGGAAATAAAATTAAGAAGTCAATTCCTCAGCCATACTACCATATTTCAAGTACTCGTGTACACATGCTGCTGTGGCCTGTGGCTACCATATTGGACAGTCCAAGTAAAGAACATTTCCATCATCACAGGAGGTTCTACTGGAGAGCTCTGTTCCAGAATTCTCCAGAGTGCTCGTATACTGAAGAAACATAAAACACCTCTCTGGACTTCCTCTTCTTCTATTATGTTTCTTTCTTTGCTTGCATTGGAGTATCTTGGCCATAGATTCTTTTTTTATTTTAATAAATTTATTTATTTATTTATTGGCTGTATTGGGTCTTTGTTGCTGCGCGCAGGCTTTCTCTAGTTGCGGCGAGCGGGGGCTACTCTTTGTTGCGGTGTGCCGGCTCCTCATTGCAGTGGCTTCTCTTGTTGTGGAGCACAGGCTCTAGGCATGCGGGCTTCAGTAGTTGTGGCTCGCGGGCTCTAGAGTGCAGGCTCAGTAGTTGTGGCACACGGGCTTAGTTGCTCCACGGCATGTGGGATCTTCCCGGACCAGGGCTTGAACCCGTGTCCCCTGCATTAGCAGGCAGATTCTTAATCACTGCGCCACCAGGGAAGTCCCCATAGATTCTTAGAGACATTTGATATCGAGGACCTGGGTTCAGGCCTCAGCTTCCCCACATCAAGTTTACGAGAGTTAATTAGTCTGTTTCTGTGTCAATAAAACAAGGATAATTAACCACCTCCCTGGGTTGGGAAAATCAGATGGGATAATAAACAGGAAGTTGCTGATAAGCCCTATGCACTGTACATATTCTCACCAAGCGATGCACAAAGAGAAAAGGGAGGGGTGATAGCCATTAAAGTTCTGTCAAAAAAAGAGGTGGATTTTGGAATAATATTGGTGGTTTTTCAGAAGGGAACTGTAAAGGTAAAATAATGATACTTCCTGTGAGAAGAGAGGCAACTCCTTCCCACTCCCCTCTCCTTAGTGGATCTTTTTGAAAACATTAATAGGCCTGATAAGAAGCCCAACCTTTTGATTTTATAATGCAAGGTCAAGGGCCTTCTGACCCTTACAACCATAGACACACATTGTGCAAATGAACTCAGAGCCTCTGGAGGTGGACAGGAGACAATCACATGGTCCACCCATCTGTCTCTCAAAGGGATGAGAGACGTTTTCATCGTTCCTTCTTCTACTTCACTGCATAAATTCACGGGAAATTCTGTCCAGACTCTGAAGTCACTTTTGTGTTACCTTAATGCACGTGAGTCTGTTAGTGCTTACCAGTAATGAGTCATGTTCGCTCTCTTCTGCATTAGTACGAAGGGGACTTTGTGTTGGCAGGATTGTTTTATTTCTCCAACAGGACCAAAGGAGACTTGAGTTTCCCATGTGGAGTGGAGGTGGTGAGGGGAAAGCCCCCCTCTGGAGGTGATGGGCTCAGATTGGAGGGAAAGGCTGGGTTTCTGGCTGATTTCCCCTCCTGGGACGCCAGCATTTGAGACCCACCCAGAAGAGAGAAGGTGCTCTGGTTTCCAGGGGCCCAGTAGGAACGTAGCCCAGGAAGGGAGAGGATTAGCTTGGTAAGTGTGTGGCAGACTCACTGATAACCCTAATCCTGTGATTTCTCCTATAAAAGTCCATGAAGTGAAATTTCTATTTTAAGTGCTATGGAGCTTTGTCTTGCATGAGATTTCAAATCACTCTAACTTCAATGGCAACTAAAAAAAAGTCCTTTCAGTTTCCTAGAAGCTGGGAAGGAGCCCCAAGTCCTACTGTGAATTAGTTGGGGAAGCATGTGGCAGATTCTGGGAGCCTGTGTGCCTTTTGCAAAAGGGTAGTTGGCGATCAAGTGGGCTGCAAAGGACAGAGCATGGGGGCGAGGGGCCCGGGGGCTGTAAGAACGAAGGAGCCCAGGGGCAGACAAGGGAGGGACCAGCCCTGCCCACAAACCTGGGGTTCACATTTGGGGCCAAAAAGTAAGTCAGCTGACAATTTCAAGGAAGAATTTGGTCAAAACAAATATCTACAATACATATATTCCAGTCACTATTCCTTCAAGGATTAGTAATTTTGCTACATCACGGGACATTCGACAACTGCTTTGCACATGTATACACTTTTGGACAACTTTCAGAATTTTCCATTATTTTCTGTTTATTTCTTATTCATATTCTGCCAATATGCTTGGTTCCGCATTGTTTATAATTACAGGGGAGAGGCTCCAGGGCCGGGTACTGAGGGCAGGAAGGACAGAAATGTTGAAAAATAGGGGCTCCACTGGTACAAATTAAATGTTCAACAATAGTTTTATTGTTTATTTTATTGTTTTGTCTCATTCTATAAGTAATGCAGCCACATTATAGGAAAATCACAAAACACAAACAAAAGAAAATAAAGAACAAGAGCTCCTATAATTCCAACTTCCCTTGCCTCATTCCATTTCTGTTCCTCCCAGGGGGATTCTTTTTTTTCTCCTAGGAGTTGAAGGCACAACGGCCCTCAGACTGGCAGCTCCTCATTCCCCCCACCCCAGACCAAGTTCAGGAGGCCTCCTGCCCTCAGTACTGGGCCCCGGAGCCTCTCCCCAGACACCTGCAGCTTGTCTGCACTTTGCTACACTCACTTTGTATTATACTTCAAAATCCTTAAATGTAATTTTTTTTTTAGTTTATTTATTTTATTTATTTATTTTTGGCTGCGTTGGGTCTTCATTGCTGCACGCAGGCTTTCTCTAGTTGCGGCGAGCAGGGACTACTATTTGTTGCGGTGCGGTGGCTTCTCTTGTTGCGGAGCATGGGCTCTAGGTGCGCAGGCTTCAGTAGTTGTGGCACATGGGCTCAGTAGTTGTGGCGCACGGGCTTAGTTGCTCCACGGCATGTGGGATCTTCCCGGACCAGGGCTCAAACCCGTGTCCCCTGCATTGGCAGGCGAATTCTTAACCACTGTGCCACTAGGGAAGTCCCCTTAAATGTAATTTTATATATGATCTTCTATCAGGTGTGTGTGTGTGTGTGTGTGTGTGTATGAAAGAAAGATACAGATACAGCAACTGAGGGAGGGAAGGAAAGAGAGAGAGAGAAAGAGACAGAGACAGAGAGACAGGGACAGAGACAGAGACAGAGAGAGATACAAGGTAGATCTTTGGTGCTAAAAGATCTACAGATTGGGGTCAAGGGAAGCCCTGGAAATTTGGAAGGGGCAAGGGGATGGTGAGGGCCTTCTATGTTCCCAGGGTGGAGAAAAAAGTGTATTTCAATGGGAAACTATGTTTCATCTAGAGGTTAGATCACCACCAATTTATCTGCTTCTAGACTCTGACTGTCTCTGAGCTGTTTTAACTCTGTAGTTGAGGGCAGCTGACAGCAACACGAGGTCGCTCTTGTCTCTAAGCATGCATGTCCTCTACTGCCCAGGAAAGGCTCAGTTGTTCGCCCTCCCACCGTGTGACAAGGCCCGTTTTGCCTCCATTTATGTACATATTCATGTCAATATTCCTCCTGTATAAGGTGTCTCTTTGGAACTGGTTATAGTCTCTACTGGTCCCTCATGAAATCAATAAAATCTTTAACATGTGTTCATTTTTATATCTGTATGAGAGTCATGATTTTACCACTTTGTTGAGAATTATTTTTGAACAGTTTTCCGAGGATTGAGGAGAGGTCAGCTGGAAAGTGAAGGGGGGAAGGGATGAGCGACCTGTACACCTCTGGGCACGAAAGGATGTGGGTGATGGGGTCAAGGCACCCAGGTCATCTAAATCGCTATAGAAATGCACCTCTGTTTGGCTTACTATGTATTACTGATTTGGGCTCAGACTCTAAGAAGTCAGATATTAATGTGTAGAAGAAGTAGTAAAAGTAGTAAAAGTTCCAAGTGATTTTAGCCTGCTACAGATGCAAATGATTTCTATCCACCAAAAAATATAACTCCCAAAGGATTTATTGTTCTGTAAGAAGACATTACCTAATTTTGCAATCTATTTCAACATCTTTTATTCTTCTTCTTCTCCTCCTCCCTCCCCACCCCCTCCTTCTTCTTCTTGGCTTTATTTTGCTTTGTTTACTTACTTTTTTGTTTTTCTTTGTTGGAAGGCAACATTCTTTTTTTCACTAACATTATATTGATCTTCCCTATTCTTTGAACTAGCTTTACCAATCTGCTGATTCTCT
This sequence comes from Eschrichtius robustus, assembly GCF_028021215.1. Taxonomy (NCBI): domain Eukaryota; kingdom Metazoa; phylum Chordata; class Mammalia; order Artiodactyla; family Eschrichtiidae; genus Eschrichtius; species Eschrichtius robustus. The sequence goes on from NC_090829.1 coordinate 10,948,945, forward strand.
CATTAATGAGTTAAATAAATCTTTGCCACATGCTTATTCTACTATGAAAGAGGGTCATAGTTTTTAACTTTCTGAAATGTATACATCGACCGTCTAGTTGCCAGCTTGTGGTCTGCATGATCCTGTCCCAAGGTCGCCCCACAGAACAGAACAGTGGAATCTGCATTCTCTTATCATGCACGGAGAACCTGTCCTGTGCCTGGCACGGTGGCAGGTGCTGAAGTTAGGGGAAATGGAAGCAGACAGGCTCAAGAAATTCACACCTGTGGCCAGAGAAAAGTTGTTGGTTTGTTTCTTAAATCAGCAATTGAAATGAAATGTGATAACTGCTGGCTTAGAGGTGGCAGTGCTCTAGAGCCAGCGTGGATGGAAGGAAAGGTCAGATCCCCATTATGCAGGCCTTGCTCTTGCTCTCTTCTCCCTTTTCCACAGGGAATCGTTAAGTTCCAGCTCAGTAGTCAGCATTGCCTTCTTCCTGGCTAGGAGCGTCCTCGCACCTCACAAGACCCCAGTGTCCAGGCATTAGATGCTTCTGTGTTAAATGAGAAAAACTAACTGGAACAGCTTATCCTAAAGAAAGTCTGTTGTGAAATCCATCCAAAAATCTAATAAGTAGGAGTGATATCTGTTGGTGAATGAATTGGGTTATTTGAGGTGAAGCTGAGTTACTAAAGCAATAAGCAAATCAAGAAGAGAGCAATCTGGAAGGTTGTGAGTGTGCCTTCTGGTTCCTAAAAAGCAGGATTAGTACTGAACAGAAAAAATCCAATGAACCTTGGCCCATTTGCATTTTAGCACTCATTTTGGGTACCGGTGGAGAGGACCTTGGTCATGGAAATGGAAGTTTTTGCTCTAGTCTCAGTTTGGAAATCTTATCCCAGATTTTCTCTCTGAGCTTTAAAGAGTTGGTGTGAGGTTAAATCATAGAATTAATGTTAGAGCACTCGTGATTTTGCCTCTACAAGACATTTGATAATGTCTGGAGACATTTTTAGTTTTCATAATTGGGTGGTGAGCAGTGCTACTGGCATCTGTGTAGTAGGTACAGGCCAGGGATGCTTCGGAAAGTTCTGCAATGCACATGGCAGCCCTCAAGCAAAGACTTATCTGGCCTCAAATGTTAATAGTGCTGAGGTTGATAAATCCTATCTAGGTCCATCTTCTTGGTTCTGTTTGACCCAGGGAATCTGATAAATGAGAGCTTTACTAAGACTGAGTTTCCTGAGTAGGTAGCTGATCTGGGGAGGTGTGGGTAGAGGATGTTGGGGAGTGCAGATTCAGGTGATAACCTGGGTCCCTTGTGGTTACATATGGATCTGGTTGTCAGTTCTCACTGGTCTCAGTTCCCCAGTTGGTAGATGAAGAGAGTGGGAGGGCATTGCTGTGAATTTACGGAGATAGTTGGTACCTATGTCAAAAGGCCCCTCTGAGTGGCTGGGCTATAACCGTAAGCTTTAGATGGGGTGATATATTGGTGTTTTATCAGTTTGTTGGATTTACAAAGACTCTTCCAGCTCATTTAAGTAAAGAAGAGTCACTTATTAAAAGTTTTGTTGGTTATCCATTTTAAATATAGCAGTGTGTACATGTTAGTCCCAACAAGCGCCTACTGTATAGCACTGGGAACTCTGCTCAATATTATGTAGCAACCTAAATGGGAAAAGAATTTGAAAAAGAATAGATACATGTATATGTATAACTGAATCACTTTGTTGTACACCTGAAACTATCACAATATTGATAATCAACTATACTCCAATATAAAATAAAAGTTAAAAAAGTTATGTTTAAATTAAAAAAAGAAAATATGAAATGTGATAAGTCCCATAGTAGAGGTTTCAGAGTTAAAAACTAGACGCTCACAACAGCCCCTGCCTGACACCTCATCTTCCACGTAATGGGTATTTAAAATCGTAGCTGGAATCTTCAGGGGGGTGACTTGAGCTATCCAAGCCTGGTGATGCTTACAAGGAAATGGGAATTTCCTCTCTGAATCATTTCACCTCATCAGGGCAGGACCAGCAGCCCAGCGGTTGTTAATTGTCCTGAAACATCCTGGCGCTATTTGCTCTTCTTTTGACGGTCCCAGTAGCTTTCGTTGCCTTTGCCTTTTTTGGATAGTGGGTTTGGGAGCGAGGGTTTGCTTCCCCTGGTTTCACAAGCCGTTTTGTGAAGAGGAGGCGTGCTAAGTGTTCCGGCGCGTTGGCCTGTGCCTGATCCAGTCCTGCCACCAGATGGCGCAGTTTCGCTTCTCAGCGCCGCAGCGCCGCGTAGGATTGAGCTCTGACGCTCCTGGATTTGAGTCCTTTGTTGCATTGTGACCTTGGGAAAGCCAGTTTCCCCTTCTGCAAATGAGGAATGGTGAAAATCACCTTGCAGGGCAGCTGTGCGGATTAAATAAGATGACAAAGGCTAAGCGCCTTGCACAGTTCAGACGCACAGTGGATGCTCTGTAATCCCGGCCCTTCTCTTTCCTCTTTCATTCATTCAGTGCACATTTATCGACCGGTGTTTCTGTGCGATGGCTCATAAAGACGCAGAGTGTCTTACACACACAACACACACACAACACACACACACACACACACACACACTACTGTAGTTACTGGAATACAAGACATACCCTCTACCTTCCAGTTCCTAGTCATCCAAAATTTCCTCTTGTTCAAATGCATTTGGGTACAAAAAGCCACATTCTGAAGAGCTAAAATAATGGTAAAAGACGTAGCAACCCTAGAAGAGTGTTACTATGTGTTCAGAACCTACTATTCTCCACTGGGTTCCACTGTAGAGTATTATACAAACAAGATAATATGTTGCCCCATACAACCAACTTAAAATCCCTTTCAAAACATGTATGATGTTTTCCCCAGAGGAGGGACAGTGACGCTGGCTCAGGACAGCCCTGGGCTTGTAGGCCAATCTGCCCTGAGTGCAGCTTTGTGAAGGGAGGTTGTTAGGGCTGTGTTGGGGGGGATTGCATGTAACACTAAGCACGTCCGTTTTTGTCACAGGCACTGGGGAGCCACAGCTGCCTTCTGAGTTGAAGAATGACAGGGCAACATTACCAGCCCCATACCCTAGAAAGAGCAGTGTCTGTCTAAAGCTGGGGGCTAGATAACTTCATCCTTAATCCCACCCGAACCTCTTCTTCCACCCCTCCTCCTCTCTCTCCTGTCCTCTCCTCCTTCTATTTACTCATTCATTCATTCAGCAAAGATCTATTGACCATATATATCATATTGCAGATATGTTTTAGGCACTAGGGTTAATCAGTGAACAACAGCAACAAAGCTTCTTCCTGGAACTTACAGAAACCCATTCATGTTACAATATTTATATATGCACCTGTCTTCTATGGGCCACCTGAGCAGTTGGGGGCCACCTGCCTCCCCGTGTGAAAAAGCCAGCATCATAGCTTGTCCTCTGAGGCCCTGCCATGCCCTTGCCCTTCCCATGGTTTGGTTGTGCAACCTTTCCTTCAATTACATGAGAAGCTTTGTTATTCTCCTACGAATCTCCCCGGCCTCTGCAGGACTAAGCTTGTGTAATTTGCATTTCTGTCACCTGCCACCTAAAGGTGCCTGCTAGAAAGGCAGAGCCACTGAAGAAAACTGATAAGACTTTCTTGATTGTGTTAGGATGCAGGGCCAGCCCTGTAGGCAGGATTAGCCTGAAGACCTACTTGGCATCAGCTGTGTTAGCCAGGACCAGCCACATCATAAAGGAAGGCTGTGTTCATGTGTGGTTTTGTTTGGCTTCCCCTGCAAGCAGAGCCTGAGGCAAGGATTGGGTGCAGGTGGTTGATGTGAGAGGTGAGCTTGGGAAGCAGGGGAGTGTGAGCGAGGAAGTAAGATGGGGAAGAAGGAAAGGTGAATATAAGGGCACATTCTCCCAGCTGCTGCTTGATTCTGCTTGATTCTGAGAGGTGAACAGAATGCCTCCATTCAGAATTACCTCCTGAAAGGTGGAGGCTGGAGCAATCTTCCACTGGGTCCTACCCCCTCAATGACTGAGAGTTGCCTGGGCTGCTAACTCTTAGGGATGCTCATTCCCGGTCTCTGCCTTCAGAGAAGACCCTGGGGCAGAAGACCCTTGGCATGGGGCTAAAGGAATCAGAGCCACATGGAGCTGACCAGGAACTGGGGCTGAAGCAGAGTCAGCCTGAGGGCATGTGATGCAGGCACAGGAGGTGTCACCAACAGAGCCTTAGTGAACTTTGCAGCATATTGTAAGTTACCTAACCCAGTGGTCCTCAACCTTTTTGGTACCAAGGACCAGTTTCGTGGGAGACAGTTTTTTCACGGACCAGGGGCGGGGGATGGTTTCGGGATGATTCAAGTGCATTACATTTATTGTGCACTTTATTTCTATTATTATTACATTGTAATATATAATGAAATAATTATACAACTCACCATAATGCAGGATCAGTGGGAGCCCTGAGCTTGTTTTCACTTGCCACTCACTGATAGGGTTTTGATATGAGTCTGCAAGCAATTGATTTATTATGGTCTCTGTGCAGTCAAACCTCTCTGCTAATGATAATCTGTATTTGCAGCCGCTCCCCAGTGCTAGTGTCACCGCCTCAGCTCCACCTCAGATCATCAGGCATTAGATTCTCATAAGGAGCATACAGCTTAGATCCCTCGCATGCGCAGTTCACAGTAGGGTTTGCGCTCCTATGAGAATCTAATGCTGCCGCTGATCTGACAGGAGGTGGAGTTCAGGCGGTAATGCGAGCGATGGGGAGCGGCTGTAAATACAGATGAAGCTTCAATTGCTTGCCCGCCGCTCACCTCCTGCTGTGCAGCCTGGTTCCTAACAGGTCATGGACCAGTACCTAACCAGACCGGTTAGGTTGGGGACCCCTGACCTAACCCCAGGTTGTGGGAGGTGTTGCTGCCCCAGATGAGATCGTCTCTGGCTTATCTCTAGAATGTAGCCTCTGTGCAGAACTCCAGTCTAAGCATGGGCCTGGCAGGAAAGAATTGAGCTTCCAGAAATTCTGATGAGATCTTTATTTGACTTTGCACAGTTTAAGTGCCATTGGTGAGGCTAATTTGGGGATTAAGAGTCTGCACCTTGTCCGGAACATGTAGCATTCTCTATGGTGTACCCCAATTATGCCGACTTCCTTAATCCTTTGATTTGCCCAATGGTGTTAGGATGCCTGACTGCACTGCCATGACTGGTCCACCTTGGCATTGGTCAACAGAGTGGCCATGCACAAACTCTGTTTCCAAAACTGCTCTGCAGGCTCCAAATCACATTCAAGTTCTCCTGTGATGGCTGCAGCCAGCTGCAGAGACTGCAACACGTGGAGCGCCTGTCACTCTCCTCCCTGACAGCCTGGCTCCATTTAGTTTAAGGATTTTGTGGCCCAGAATGTTACCTGAGCTGTCACCGTCATGCTCTGTCACCCCGAAACGGATGGCAGGAAATGGGTCGGCGAGCCCTGTCAGTTTCCTTGCTGCTGGCATCATTCCTGGGTTCAACCGTGAGCATCCTGGCTGTGAGTCACTGCGGAGGTGGAGAGCATCCACTCAAATGTCTGCAGCCACACTTAGAAAGAGCTCTTCGAGAGACGGAAGAGCCCTCTTCATCCGTGTCTATTGTCTGCCCTTGTTCTCCATGAGCTGATTGTTGCCTAGACTCACACAGCTGGGCTAATGGGGCACCTGCCACTCCTAAGAGGGCAGAGAGCCTGTGTCATATGAGACCTGAGAAAGGAAACCCACCCCCAGGCTGTGGAGCCCCCTTCTTCCTCAGCACACAATTTCCCCGACACCATCAGGCAAGGCTGCTCTGTGCCTGTTGTGATGGAGTGAGACAAAAACAGAGCCACACTGTCATCAGTGTGAGCTAAGACAAAGCAAGAATGCTGGGCACATTACAAATGACCAGAGAGGCCCTCTCCTGGAGAACAGGAGTGGTTGCCCGTCCACCAGTGATAGCGTTAGCCCCGCTCTGTTCCTCCCATCACCTTCTATATAAAAGTGAGAGGCCCAGGGGCTTCCCTGGTGGCGCAGTGGTTAAGAATCTGCCTGCCAATGCAGGGGACACGGGTTCGAGCCCTGGTCCAGGAAGATCCCACATGCCGTGGAGCAACTAAGCCCGTGCGCCACAACTACTGAGCCTGCGCTCTAGAGCCCGCGAGTCACAACTACTGAAGCCCATGCGCCTAGAGCCCGTGCTCTGCAACAAGAGAAGCCACCTCAATGAGAAGCCTGAGCACCGCAACGAAGAGTAGCCCCTACTCACCACAACTAGAGAAAGCACGCGCAGCAACGAAGACTCAATGCAGACAAAAATAAAATAAATAAATATATAACAAAATAAAAATTAAAAAAAGTGAGATGCCCAATCATAAAATTGCCCCATTTTCTGATAGCATCCAGTATAGAGCAAGACCATGCTTCCTAGCACCCTTTCCAAAGTCCCCTTGCCCAAGCTCTGATCTCCAAGCCCCTTTGCACCCTCTTGCTGAGATCCCCATGGTTCCGCACGGTGTGTGGTCTCCCTGGGCAATAACCCCAAGTTCCGCGGCCACAGGTGTATTCCTGGTGGTGTTGGCTGGCTGGGAGAAGGCCAGTGCTGACCTGCTGCCCAGCAGGAGCTCCTGTGCCCCCTCCTCAGGTGCAGAAGTGCTCCTGGCAGCCACTGGGTGAGGTGACTGGGGCTCTGGCCCCGCGGGGGACATTTGATTGTCTCCTGTGGCAGACATTTTGGTGCCCAGTGTCTTGTCCCTGGCCACCTCCAGATTTCAGTTCCAGGGAGCCTTGCCATGCGGGCTTGGACTCATCTTGCACCGTGTGACGGTCAAGCCCAGGCCTCTCTGCTTTCCTGCCTGGGGGCCTTCTCTGAAGCCTGGGAACTGCTCTGCCCTTGCAGCCTGCAAGGTGCCCTGGAGAGAGCTGATGTCCCTAGAGGTCATGTCAACCAGGAAGGGAGAAAAATTGGTGGAAAAACGTCCCGGCCTCTGCCCTTTCAGTGGATGGTTCTGGAACATGTTCTGCAGGCATCTCAGAGTAGGAAGAACCAAGCTCACGACCCTCTTGCATTGGCTCTTCCTCCCTCTCTGCCCCACTCTCCTGACTCCCTGACTCCTGCTCCCTGGGGTCACCTGTAAATAAAGCACCCACATCCAAGGCCTTGTTCCTTCTGCTCTTAAGTTACCCCAAAGTAACATGCCTCCCTAGGACCCACCCACCCCCAGCTCCTGCCTGCAGAATTTCCTAGCCATAATGTTGGCTGGGGTTTTTTCCCCACCCCAGCTCCAATCAAAATTCCCAAGCCCCTGGTCACAGAGTTTGGTTCAGGAGCATGCACATTCCCCAAGCCAGTTTAACCAGAGTGACCCTCGGAGCTCTTGCTGGGGATTCTGGGACACGAACCCGGTCTCTGCCGCTCGGCCTGTGGGGATGGTTCTTTACCGATGGCTACATTTTTTCACTCCTCCCTTTGTTGGGTGGGGTCTGTTTGCCCTCCTCTTGAATGTGGGCTGATCTCGGTTGCATTGAGCAAGGAGAACAGCGGAAGGGGTGCTATACAAGTTCCAAGTCTGGTCTTTAAGAGGACCAGCAGCTTCTGTGTTGGTCTGGGTGTGCTGAGCCTCTGGGTAAGAGAGCTGACATCCCTGCTGCAGGGACCACGAGAGAGGCCGAGACTTCTAGAGCCAGGCTACGTTTAGTTTGCGAGGAACCTCCATGCTGTTCTCCATAGTGGCCGCACCAGCTTACATTCCCACCAACAGTGTAGGAGTGTTCTCTAGAAAAGGGCATTCTCGGAAGAGGGAACAGCGTGGCAAAACCAGGGACAAAAGAAAGAGTGATGTATTAGGGGACAGTGGGATGAGTGGCAGGCGGTGAGTGCAGAGGCTGAGGCTAGGCAAGGAAGGAGCTTGTAGGCAGGCCGTGTCGGGGACCTAGAGCATTATTCTGAAAATGATGGGGAGCCACGGAGGGGATTCCATCAGGGGAGCATTTTGGTGAGATCACTTGAGCTTTAGGGAAGACTGACGGTGCTTGAATGAGTGAATCCTTCAAAGGAGGTGTCAAGGCTGGAGAAACACCTGGGAATTATCCTAACATAGGTGGATTATTACATCACAAATAGGTATTTAAAGGGTCACTTGATGCTGGGCCTGTTGCCATGGCAATTTTTGACAAAAAATTATTTACAAATGTAAGTCTATTTTGTGTCCCACTTGGCAAATGTATTAAAAAAAAAAAAAGTATATTCATTTACTTTCCTGGAATTGTTTTTGAAATAAATAGCTCTGCCTTCCCAGAAACCTGAGGGTACATATCCAACTCCATCTGAGTCTGTGGTGACATAATATGCATTAAAGATGATGTTTTGCAATTTTCTGATTCATGGGTGACTCATCAAGGTCATCCAAGCTTTGCATTCCCAAAACACGTGGGACAGGACCTAGCTGTGTCCTTGGTACTTAATAGAGATTCAAGAAATATTTGTAGTTTTTGAATTTGGAAAGTGACCCTAAGTGTCTAGAATTCACTCTGGAAAGAGCAATATAGTCTTGGTTGCTATTAGTAAACATCATCAGAAGCTTAACTTTGTGTTTTGCTGGCCTCTGAAAGCCCAGCCATTGAAATTTTTCAGAGCACAGAAAGATTTTCACCAGATGCCATACCTCTGTGGTAATGACTGGACAAAGAAGGCGAGGATTAGGACCAAAGTGTTGAAGGATTTTGTCTTAAGCACTCGCATTATGAGAAAGCCTTGAGGAAATCCAGAGGCCCCTTGGCACTGCTGTGTAATGACTTCTCCCGCTTATGGGAAGCAGATGGAGTTAACAGGCTGAAACTGTTGTTTTATATAAAATCCCCAAACAACTTTCTATATCATATACTCCCATATGATACACAAAACAGGAAGAAATTCATTATAAATACCAAAGGAAGTTCCCTTCTCACTTTCAGAATCCGTACTTACTTGCTGTTCATGGTTTTTTTTAGAAAGCAAATAGAAACCTGCCTCTCAGAGATGGGAATAAAGGAAGAGTTTTATGGGATGGTGCTTTGGGCCACAATGCTTTCCAGAAGGTGTGTAAGAAATGAGATCAAAACACCTTTGCCTCTCAGCATGTCTGAGCAGCCCTGGTGGTGGAGGGTGGGATCTGGATGGCAGGCACACAGTGCCTTCCCCACACCCCCAAACTGAGAAAACCAAGCTGGTTTGAGGGGGTGCTGGAAGATCCCTACCTTGGGATGCGGCAGGAGCTGATTGGATAACACCCTGGAGTTGTGAGCACAGAACTGTATAGGTCTTGGACTCAGGGTCTGGCAATTTTCATTTCATAATGATAAAGAACAGAAGCAGAGCCCAGTCTTACCTGAGAGAGGAGTCATCTCCAGCTGCGGACACTGGCCCTGCACCAGTCAACCTCCCATCTTCCCAGCCCACAGAACCCCAGTGAGGTCTGGGTGGCAGTGTGCCCAGCCCTTTCCTCCCTGTGGGGTACTTTCCATGACCACGTGGCATGGTTCTGGCCACTGGGGCAGAGGGAAGTCCACTGATGGGAAGTGGAGGGGCGTCTCTGGGAAAGACCTCCTTTCTCAACAGAGACAAAGATGTTAGAGGAAAGCTTCCTTGTGTAGCATCTCTTCCTTCCTAACTGGGATGCTAGGACAAGGATGTCATGTTTGGGGCTGTGATGGACATCCTGTAACCACGAAGCGATAGATACCAGAATCAAAAGCCAACAGGGATGGTGAACAGAAGGTTAAAAAGAGCCTGTTGATGAATGCTGTCTGTGAACTATTGCAGCCAGTGGGGAACCTACCTTTGAATCAGGAGTGTGAAATAACTGAAGATCTTTATTTCTTCAGCCTCTGGGAGTTGGTTATTCTTTTACTTGCACCTGAACTCATTGAACTGATGCATCTAATATTTGCAGATGCTAAAACAACTTGACCTTTGTTTTCAACCATTCCCATTTGGAAGGTCATTGTCACAAAGAGTGGGAGGCAATAAAATGTAGAGGTTAAAAGTAAAGGCCTTGAGACAGCAGAAGCAAGAAGAGCTACAATCCTGCAGCCTGTAGAACAAAAACCCATTCACAGAAAGATAGACAAGATGAAAAGGCAGAGGGTTGTGTACCAGATGAAGTAACAAGATAAACCCGGAGAAAAACAACTAAATGAAGTAGAGATAGGCAACCTTCCAGAAAAAGAATTCAGAATAATGATAATGAAGATGATCCAGGACCTCAGAAAAAGAATGGAGGCAAAGATCGAGAAGATGCAAGAAATGTTTAACAAAGACCTAGAAGAATTAAAGAACAAACGAACAGAGATGAACAATACAATAACTGAAATGAAAAATACACTAGAAGGAATCAATAGCAGAATAACTGAGGCAGAAGAATGGATAAGTGACCTGGAAGACAGAATGGTGGAATTCACTGCTCGGAACAGAATAAAGAAAAAAGAATGAAAAGAAATGAGGATCATACACCACGATCAAGTGGGATTTATCCCAGGAATGCAAGGATTCTTCAATATATGCAAATCAATCAATGTGATACACCACATTAACAAACTGAAGAAGAAAAACCATATGATCATCTCAATAGATGCAGAAAAAACTTTCAACAAAATTCAACACACATTTATGATAAAAACTCTCCAGAAAGTGGACATAGAGGGAACCTTTCTCAACATAATAAAGGCCATATACGACAAACCCACAGCAAACATCATTCTCAATGGTGAAAAACTGAAAGCATTTCCTCTAAGATCAGGAACAAAGCAAGGATGTCCACTCTCACCACTATTATTCAACATAGTTTTGGAAGTCCTAGCCATGGCAATCAGAGAAGAAAAAGAAAAGGAATACAAATTGGAAAAGAAGAAGTAAAACTGTCACTGTTTGCAGATGACATGATACTATACATAGAGAATCCTAAAGATGCCACCAGAAAACTACTAGAACTAATCAATGAATTTGGTAAAGTAGCAGGATACAAAATTAATGCACAGAAATCTCTTGCATTCCTATACACTAATGATGAAAATTCTGAAAGAGAAATTAAGGAAACCCTCCCATTTACCATTGCAACGAAAAGAAAATAATACCTAGGAATAAACCTACCTAGGGAGACAAAAGACCTGTATGCAGAAAACTATAAGACACTGATGAAAGAAATTAAAGATGATACCAACAGATGGAGAGATATACCATGTTCTTGGATTGGAAGAATCAATATTGTGAAAATGACTATACTACCCAAAACAATATACAGATTCAGTGCAATCCCTATCAAATTACCAATGGCATTTTTTACAGAACTAGAACAAAAAAATCTTAAAATTTGTATGGAGACACAAAAGACCCCGAATAGCCAAAGCAGTCTTGAGGGAAAAAAATGGAGCTGGAGGAATCAGACTCCCTGACTTCAGACTATAGTACAAAGCTACAGTAATCAAGACAATATGGTACTGGCACAAAAAAAGAGATATGGATCAATGGAGCAGGATAGAGAGCCCAGAGATAAACCCACACACCTATGGTCAACTAATCTATGACAAAGGAAGGCAAGGATATACAATGGAGAAAAGACAGTCTCTTTAATAAGTGGTGCTGGGAGAACTGGACAGCTACATGTAAAAGAATGAAATTAGAATACTCTCTAACACCATACACAAAAATAAACTCAAAATGGATTAGAGACCTAAATGTAAGACCGTACACTATAAAACTCTTAGAGGAAAACATAGGAAGAACACTCTTTGACATAAATCACAGCAAGATCTTTTTTGATCCACCTCCTAGAGTAGTCGAAATAAAAACAAAAATAAACAAATGGGACCTAATGAAACTTAAAAGTTTTTGCACAGCAAAGGAAACTACAAACAAGACGAAAAGACAACACTCAGAATGGGAGAAAATATTTACAAACGAATCAACGGACAAAAGATTAATCTCCAAAATATATAAACAGCTCACGCAGCTCAATATTAAAAAAACAAACAACCCAATCCGAAAACGGGCAGAAGACCTAAATAGACATTTCTCCAAAGAAGACATACAGATGGCCAAGAAGCACATGAAAAGATGCTCAACATCACTAATTAGTAGAGAAATGCAAATCAAAACTACAATGAGATATCACGTCACACCAGTTCAAATGGGCATCATGAGAAAATCTACAAAGAACAAATGCTGGAGAGGGTGTGGAGAAAAGGGAACCCTCTTGCACTGTTGGTGGGAATGTAAATTGATACAGCCACTATGGAGACCAGTATGGAGGTTCCTTAAAAAACTAAAAATAGAATTACCATATGACCCAGCAATCCCACTACTGGGCATATACCCTGAGAAAACCATAATTCAAAAAGACACATGCACCCCAATGTTCATTGCAGCACTATTTACAATAGCCAGGTCATGGAATCAACCTAAATGCCCATCGACAGACGAATGGATAAAGAAGATGTGGTACATATATACAATGGAATATTACTCAGTCATAAAAGGAACGAAATTGAGTTATTTGTAGAGACGTGGATGGATCTAGAGACTGTCATACAGAATGAAGTAAGCCAGAAAGAGAAAAACAAATATCATATATTAACATATATATGTGGAACCTAGAAAAATGGTACAGATGAACCAGTTTGCAGGGCAGAAATTGAGACACAGATGCAGAGAACAAATGTATGGACACCAAGGGGGGAAAGTTGCAGGGGGGTTGGTGTGATGGATTGGGAGATTGGGATTGACATATATACACCAACATGTATAAAATGGATAACTAATAAGAACCTGCTGTATAAAAAAATAATAATAATAATAAATAAATGAATAAAAAGTAAAGGCCTTGGAACCAGATGAACCTGGGTTTGTGATCCAGCTGCATCCCTTTCTTGTTGTGTGGACTTGGGAAAATTTCTTCATCCATGTAAGCCTCACTTTCTTCAACTATAGAATGGGATAATATAAAATGAGGATTATAATGGTACCTACTTTGTTGGCCTATTGTAAATACAACAAGAGATAATGTGAGTAAAGGGCTGGGCACAGGCTTAACACCTGTGGCAGTTATTACTATTATTTCTGATGATGGGTACATATGTTTATTCACAGAGGTCATATTGTCTCTTGCCCAGTTAGTGTCCAAAGTTTTTTCTACTTGATTTTTCTCCCAATTCTTGAAATGTCATTAATCTGTACTCCAGCTCCTGGTTTTCTCTCCTCCGTGATAGAATCCATGGAGTCGAGCATCCAGCCCTTTGGTAAGTGGTGAGGGAGAACAAGGAAGTATGGACCATGACTCTTTGCTTAAAAAAGCCAATTGCTTAGTCTGGGATAGAATTCCACCATGAGCTACACAGTAAGTCCTCTACAGATGAACGAGTTCCATTCCGAAAGTGCGTACGTAAGTCCAATTTATTCGTAAGTCCAACAAAGTTAGCCTAGGTACCCAACTAACACAATTGGCTATGTAGTACTGTACTGTAATAAGTTTATAATACTTTTCACACAAATAATACATAAAAAACAAACACAAAAAATAAAGAAAACGTTTTAAATCTTACAGTATAGTACCTTGAAAAGTACAGTAGTACAGTACAACAGCTGGCACACAGGGGCACATTGGCATCTTTGAAATTTCGCAACTTGAATGTTCATATGTAGGAGACTTATTGTATTGAATAGAAATGTCGGACAAGGGCCGTCTTAAGGCAACATATATCATGTTTCCATCTGGATCCCACCTGTTAGCCTAAGGCCAGATGGGTAGGGAGGCAATGCAAGGATGTAGCCAGCGGGTTGGAGGAAGGCACTGGAGACCTGACCAGCTGGGAGGGCCATTGCTCAAACCAATCTGTGAGGAGATGTCATTGTCAGGAGCTGGAGCCTCAGGGAGATGGTAGGAGCTCCACCACCAAGCAAACCAATCACCACCTAGAGCCATATGCAAAGGCCTCCCATGGAGAGCAGTCGAGGATATTCTCAAAGAGTTGACTGGAGAAGAAAATAGCATTCCCAACAAAGAGTAAGAATAGGGGATTCTCATCCTTCTGTTATATGAGGCATCTGACCAACATGGAGGAACAAACCAAGATCTCGCCACAGCAGAAGACAAGAGGCCTCAGCTGTGCCTCCCAACTTCGTGGCCAGAGTGATGGAGCTGCCTGGCCCTTGTGCTTGGTGAAGGCTCGCTGGACAATGACAAGTGGGGTCAGTGGTGTGGAGAGTAGAGTTGGGGCTGGACAGCTTTGGACTGTCTGTGCATGTGGGGTGGAGGTGGTGCTCAGGCTGTTCGTTTTATCAGGAGCCAGACTTGGATGTGCCAGCACTGACACGCTCCAAGGGCGTGATGGGCTGGCAACCCCGAACGTAGGTTGTAACAAGCAGGAGGCACCCCTGGGTCTGGACTTTAAACATGTTCCATGGGCCCATGTTGGCTTAGGAGCACAGGGAGGAAGGTTCGCTGGCCTCGTACAGCCTGGCCTCAAGCCTTGCTATTGGGAGTCCCTCTACTTGGCTTGACTCCTCCTGTTGGTGTTTTGAAGTCTGGCTGAATTGGATGCCAAGGATCGGAGTTTATATAAATACACAGAGGCTATGGCTCTTGCTCCACGCAAGAGGTTTTATCTGATTGTCCTCACATCCCAACTGCAAGGGAATTGTGTCGGGGGAAGACAGGGAGTGTGTGCATTGTGCTTTGTGAGTCTCTTCACCACTGTAACATAAAACCTCGAGTGTCAGATTTCATCTGTTACTGCAATTGAATCCCGTTGGCTTGGCTGCAATGCTGAGAGTTGCTTTGCTTATTAGCAGCCCTCCCTTTCCCGTTGATGTTCTTACTGCAGCCTGTGGTCACGTAAGGAAAGCTGGTCCTGCCCAAGCTCTGTCAACAGTGAGGGCCCGTGGCATCTGGGTGTCCAAAAGAAAGGCGGCTGAGGGCTACAGTGTCAATGTTTTATATTTTCATTTACAAAAATGATTCATTTGTTTATTTCTATTTTTTTCTGAAAAGGATTGGAGTCTGCTTACAATAAGATCTAATATTTCCCCTCTTCTGTTTTCTTTGCTTTTTTGGTTATTTATACTATAAAAACACCCTATTTTTATGTTTTTCAAGCTTACTTACAATTTCTTTGGGAATATTTCTCTGTTTGTTTTTAAAGGATCTGTCATTTGTCTCCTGCAGCTGGAATGAGACAAAAAACTCTAGTCCAGGTGGTGGTAAATGATGCCTGTGAGCCACATCTGCCCCACCACCTGGGGTATTTTTAATTAATTAATTAATTAATTAATTATTATTGGCTGCATTGGGTCTTCATTGCTACGTGTGGGCTTTCTCTAGTTGCCTGCCACCTGTTTTGTTTTTGGTTTTGTTTTTGTTTTTTTTAAACAGTCCCGACTTTCTTTTTCTTTCTTTTCTTTTTTTAATTAATTTATTTATTTATTAATTTATTAATTTATTTATTTTTGGCTGTGTTGGGTTTTCGTTGCTGCGCACAGGCTTTCTCTAGTTGCGGCGAGCAGGGGCTGCTCTTCATTGCGGTGCATGGGCTTCTCATTGCGGTGGCTTCTCTTGTTGCAGAGCACGGGCTCTAGGTGCACGGGTTTCAGTAGCTGTGGCATGCAGTCTCAGTAGTTGTGGTGCATGGGCTTAGTTGCTCCGCAGCCTGTGAGATCTTTCTGGAGCAGGGCTTGAACCCGTGTCCTCTGCGTTGGCAGGTGGATTCTTAACCACTGAACCACCAGGGAAGCCCCTGCCACCTGTTTTTGTAAATAAAGTTTTATTGGAACACAGGCACGGGCATCTGTTTATTATTGACCCTGATTACTTTTGTGCTACAATGGCAGAGTTGTATAGTTGTGACAGAGACTGTGGGGCTGCAAAGCCAAAAATATTTACTATGTAGCCCTTTATAGAAAAAGTTTTGCTGACCCCTGCTTTAGTTCACAGTCAAATAAAATTTTAAAATACTGTCTGACCTAAGTGAATTTATCTTGATCGGCACTGTGTGGTGGCGTGTGGCTAGGATGGGTGTCCATTCTTTTCTATACCAATGCTGCTCTGCTTCCTGAGAGCCCAGGCTTGCTGGATCTATCTGACTGCAGAGGCTGCTTTTTGCCGGCTCTGTCCTAGACAGTGAGCTCAACCCAATTCCTTGATTCCCGTTCTCCAAAACAGGACACGGTCAGTGTGGAAGGCTTGGCTGAAAGTATGGAGTGATGGAAATAAAGCACACAACTTTAGACTGAGGACTAGAACACCTCACTCTGAAAATCCCTCTGGCAACCCCTCCTGCCCCCACTAGGATTACCTTTCTGACCATCTTGCTCTTTAGATCTTCACCATGTTGTTTTGCCTTCTCCTCCCCAATACCCGCCTCATATCTAAATCCCCCTCACTTTATCCTGGAAAGCTATCATGCTCTCCACTACTGACTTACACAGTATACCTGTACATCCTCGAATACTGGTATGTACCAGTTACTGGAAAATAACTGGAATATGAGAGGGAAATGTTGTGTGATGCAGGAGGAACCTTGCTTCCCTAGGTTTCAGGTTTCCACAAGGAGGGACGCCAGCTAGTGGAACATGAGTGGCCTCCCTCTACTCCTCACTCATTCTTCCCCGGGGAGGAAGGACTTCTAATATTATTGATAAGCTTGGGATAAGTACTGACCATGTGCCCCTTCCTCAGTCTCTTTCTCTCGGGACACAGCTTCCCGGAAGCCCATACTCTGGTCTTGCTGTTTGGTGGGATAATTTCAGTTCAGGGGAATAGGGGTATTTGGTGCATGGGGTGGGACTATTGATAAATGAATGAAGAATGGAATTTGATGAACAAACTAACTCTTGTAGATGGAAGCTTCTGGTGGGCCAGGCCATGTATTCTAGGGTGGGTTTCCCTATTAGGAGATAAGGGTTCGAGGGCAAGTGGTCTATCTGGAAGGTGAGCCTAGGAAGTACCAGTTGGTGTGTGTGGACGGGAATGCAGCCAATTACAGATGCACCATCAAGCCATTTACCACTTGGGTGATCAGAGCTTAATCCCACAGTAAACGCTGGGAAATGGTGTAGAACATGCACCTCAGAGTTGTTCTGCTGGAGAGTTGAGGGAGCTGAGGTGCTTATACTCCAACTCTTGTCAGTCAGTGATTGACGGTTGCTCCTGGGGGTGACTTCCAAGGCATGGCTGGGCTTCCCCACATCATAAAGAAGCCTTCTTTATCTTTGAGGAAAACCCTCAGGCAAAGAAATGCCGAGGCTCACTGGTGTAAGTTCTTCAGGAGCTCACTGAAGCTGTAAGACCAGAGGGAGGTGGGCGGGGCCAGAACACTGTGTCACTATTACAGACTCTGGTGTTGAAGGGTGAATTTGGCATCTCCTTCTTAGTTAATGGTGCTTTAACTTTACTGTGGGATTCAGGATTAAGAGAATCAGATTTGGGGTTTCGGCATGATTTGTTTTCTGATCATATAATCTCATGTTTGGCTGTTAGATGTGGCTATTTTCAGAGGCCACAGGTCCTGGATCATCTCCAGAGGGTTCCTATAGAGCCTCTACTTAGCCTCTACCTGCTTTCCAGGGCCCCAGCTGCCTCCTCGAGACAAGGGCCGTATCCCCACCACTATCAGCAGGACCTCTAGTAGCCTCTCATCCTATGTCCACAGTAAATAGTATTTCTGTGCCTTCATACTGTGGGCTCTTCCAGGAGAGGAGCTGAGGCTGGAACAGCTGAAAATTTGAGCAGTTAATTGATTTGTTCAGTGCTCATAAATTCTTACCTTATCTCTTGCATTTCTGCTAGAGAAACTAATTTCTTAGTCTCAGTAACAAAATTATTGGTGAATGTGCTGGTTGACTCAATTAGGTCAAGTGTCCTCCCTGGAACCAATCAGGGGGTGGAATCCTGTGGAGGTAACAGGCAGGTCCCACTGAAGCCACATGGCTAGAGTTGGAGAATTGTGCTGGTTGGATAATCCATTTGTTGCTCTCCTCCCACACAACAGATACTCTCCACCCTCTGAACAGGGTTAGCATTGGTGTATCTGGACAGGTCATGACTTTAAAAACAGCTTCTCATGCTCTCCTGGGTCTTATTTAAATAAAACATTAAGCAATGCCACCCTTGGCCAATTCCTAAAGGAGAGGGGTCAGCAGTGCCTTCGTGAAGGTTGCCCAGTGAAGTAAAGTTGCCCTACCCTCTGGTCACATTTTACTGTAAAGCTAAAAGGCTTTCATAAGCCCAAGTTGCAGCAGAATTGGCCCTGTCATCTTCATTTAGCATTTGTCAAGGGTTCTGGAATATCAGTTAACTGTGTGTTAGCTGTACAGTTTAGGAATTGTTGGGAAACTTTAATTTTCAAACATGAATCTAATCTGTTTGGGCTCAGCTTGCAAACTATCACCCTAGGAGTGAAGCAACCATGCTGACTCTGTTTTTGAGCCAAATAAAATCAGGTGAGCTGCTTTTATGTCATTATAGCATAGTGTATTGATATCATGTAGAGACTTCAGTGGTGAGAAAACATCACCATCCCAGTCCTGTGGAAAGAATTACCACACCAGCAAAGATCCTCACAATATTAAAACAATGCTAAGGACACACTTCCATATTTAAAGAGCACATTTCATGGAGGAAGAGGTTGAAACTGCAAAGAGTTTGGAGATTGGAGGGACTGTTATTAACACAGAAATAAGAGAGGATTCTAGAATCCTGGAAATATCACCTCCTTGGCTATTTGCGCTTAACACAATCACTGGAGATATGCCCAAATCAAGGTGTTTGAAGAATCAGGGCCGGACTTGTAGGTGCCTTGGGCTTTGGCCAAAGAAGTTGCATTCTGAACAGAGCTTTTAAAGAACAGCATAAACAGTGTACACAGTGCGTAGAGTTGTGCCCATCAAGGCAGCCCATGTCAATGTCCAGATTTGGTGACTGGTCGCAGATCACTTGGTGTCCAACTGGTTTTTCATGGCCTTTCAGTGGAAAATGGAAGGGTCCTCTTGAGGTGGGTACAATAACACAAGCTCTAATGATGTCAAATTCTGGTGCAGTGGCAGCACCATCTCGTGGACCTGGGGGACTTTTTGATGTTTGTGGGAGTTGGGATTCTAAGTTGGTCAGTGAGATTGATGGCATTGAGACCAAAGAGGAAATAGATCAGGGTCCCTCCAGGGATGACATCTGCTTTCATTGTGTAATAACACAAAGAGTGTTGACTCTAGATTGTTGGCTGAATACTTCTGTCTGTCCCCTCAGTGGGATACTTACTAATGATGGCGAGCTTGTTGGGGGTGCTGATGAATTCAGTCTTACAACCCAAACAATAAACTCAATCATAAAATTCAGGCAGACAAGTGAAACTCTTGGGAATCAAATCTTCTGACTGCCAAGTTTCTCTACTTTTAAATTGATCATTGTGGATAAAATCAGAGATGAGCCCATAGAGAAGAGAATTTGAATACTCTGTTACTCTATGAGGAGAAGAAGGTTGAATTATTTTAGAACTAAATGGAGGCATCTGTTTTGTTTAAATTAAGGGTCTTTAAGTACCAGCCAGAGACTGAGCTCACCACTATTTCTGTAATAAAGTAATAAATCATGGGGATGGTTAAAGAAACACCACATTCTTGCTTTGTTCAACCAATTAAGCAATAAGCCTTCTGGGTCCTTTTGTTAATTACTGTCAAACACAACTTATACAATTGAATTCAGCCTTTTATTTAATTATATTAATTTATTCCAGCAACTTCAAATACCAACAATGCCAATAACAAAGTTCATTTTAAAAATAGAGGTCTTGTTTATTTTTTATTTTTCAACCATAATACCCTTTACAAGGTTGCCATCTGAGAATTTTTAGCTCTGTCTCAGCCTCAGGATGTTAGGGGAATTTGTGTTGAATATAGACAAGTCTGAAGCAAGAAGCTGAATCTCTTCTCTCAATGGGGTGATAAATCTGTCTAGGTCAATGCTATCCAATAGACCTGTTTGCACTGATGGAATATTCTATTCTCTGTGCTTTGCAACACAGTGGCTATTGAGCACTAGAAATGTGGCCAGTACAACTGAGGAACTGAGTTTAAATTTTCTTTAATTTTAATTAATTTTCTTTAATTTTTAAATTAATTTTCTTTAATTTAATTTTAATAAATTTCTTTAATTTTCTTTAATTTTAATGAATTTACATTTAGATAACCACACGTGGCCAGTGGCTCCTCGCCCAGGTCTAGAGTGTATTCTGAGGAAGGAAAAACGCAGTGTTCCATTGACTTCCACAGGTGAAGAAATGCATAGTTATGATGTATACTGTTTAGAAACCCTTACCTCCTGCTTAGTGTTTGTTATTTGAAACATACTGTATCCTGAGACAGCCCAAAGGAGATCAGCATCTTTGAGGGGAGGTTTTAAGCTGATCATGTGAAGAGGGAAATCCACCTGGAAGAGAGATGGGTACCAGGTCTTTTTTTTTTTAAATAGATCTTTATTGGAGTATAATTGCTTCACAATACTGTGTTAGTTTCTGTTGTACAGCAAGGTGAATCAGGCATATGCTGACATATATCCCCATATCCCCTCCCTCTTGAGCCTCCCTCCCACCATCCCTACCCCACCCCTCTAGGTCATCACAAAGCACCGAGCTGACCTCCCTGTGCTATGCTGCTGCTTTCCACTAGCTATCTATCTTACATTCAGTAGTGTATGTACTCATACACTTAGCCCCAGCTTCCCCCTCCCCACCTCCTGTGTCCTCAAGTCCATTCTCTATGTTTACATCTTTATTCCTGCCTGGCCACTAGGCTCATCAGTACATTTTTTTTTTTTTTTTTTTTTTAGATTCCACATATGTGCATTAGCATACGGTATTTGTTTTTCTCATTCTGACTTACTTCACTCTGTGTGACAGACTCTAGGTCCATCCACTTCACTACAAATAACTCAATTTCATTTCTCTTTATGGCTGAGTAATATTCCATTGTATATATGTGCCACATCTTCTTTATCCATTCATCTGTCGATGGACACTTAGGTTGCTTCCATGTCCTGGCTATTGTAAATAGTGCTGCAATGAACACTGTAGTACATGTCTTTTTGAATTATGGTTTTCTCAGGGTATATGCCCAGTAGTGGGATTGCTGGGTCATATGGTAGTTCGATTTTTAGTTTTTTAAGGAACCTCCATACTGTTCTCCATAGTGGTTGTATCAATTTACATTCCCACTAACAGTGTAGGAGGGTTCCCTTTTCACCACACCCTCTCCAGCATTTATTGTTTGTAGATTTTTTGATAATGACCATTCTGACCGGTGTGAGGTGATACCTCATTGTAGTTTTGATTTGTACTTCTCTAATAATTAGTGATGTTGAGCATCTTTCCTTTTTTTTTTCTCTTTACTACTTTTTTTTGAATTTTTGAATTTTACTTATCTTTTTAAACAGCAAGTTCTTATTAGTCAACAATTTTATACACATCAGTGTATACATGTCAATCCCAATCTCCCAATTCATCACACCACCCCCCCCCACTCCCACCACCGCTTTCCCTCCTTGGTGTCCATACGTTTGTTCTCTACATCTGTGTCTCTATTTCTGCTCTGCAAACCGGTTCATCTGTACCATTTTTCTAGGTTCCACATATATGCGTTAATATATGATATTTGTTTTTCTATTTCTGACTTACTTCACTCTGTATGACAGTCTCTAGATCCATCCACATCTCTATAAATGACCAATTTCGTTCCTTTTTATGGCTGAGTAATATTCCATTGTATACATGTACCACATCTTCTTTATCCATTCGTCTGTTGATGGGCATTGAGGTTGCTTCCATGACCTGGTTATTGTAAATAGAGCTGCAATGCACATTGGGGTGCATGTGTCTTTCTGAATTATGGTTTTCTCTGGGTGTATGCCCAGTAGTGGGATTGCTGGGTCGTATGGTACTTCTATTTTTAGTTTTTTAAGGAACCTCCATACTGTTCTCCATAGTGGTTGTATCAATTTACATTCCCACCAACAGTGCAAGAGCGTTCCCTTTTCTCCACACCCTCTCCAGCATTTGTTCTTTGTAGATTTTCTCATGATGCCCTTTCGAACTGGTGTGAGGTGATACCTCATTGTAGTTTTGATTTGCATTTCTCTCATAATTAGTGATGTTGAGCATCTTTTCATGTGCTTCTTGGCCATCTGTATGTCTTCTTTGGAGAAATGTCTATTTAGGTCTTCTGCCCATTTTTGGATTGGGTTTTTGTTTTTTTAATATTGAGCTGCATGAGCTGTTTATATATTTTGGAGATTAATCCTTTGTCCATTGATTCATTTGCAAATATTTTCTCCCATTCTGAGGGTTGTCTTTTCATCTTGTTTGTAGTTTCCTTTGCTTTGCAAAAGCTTTTAAGTTTCATTAGGTCCCATTTGTTTATTTTTGTTTTTATTTCGATTACTCTAGGAGATGGATCAAAAAAGATCTTGCTGTGTTTTGTGTCAAAGAGTGTTCTTCCTAAGTTTTCCTCTAAGAGTTTTATAGTGTCCAGTCTTACATTTAGGTCTGTAATCCATTTTGAGTTTATTTTTGTGTATGGTGTTAGGGAGTGTTCTAATTTCGTTCTTTTACATGTAGCTGTCCAGTTTTCCCAGCACCATTATTGAAGAGACTGTCTTTTCTCCATTGTATATCCTTGCCTTCCTTTGTCATAGATTAGTTGACCATAGGTGACTGGGTTTATCTCCGGGCTTTCTATCCTGTTCCATTGACCTATGTTTCTGTTTTTTGTGCCAGTACCATACTGTCTTGATTACTGTAGCTTTGTAGTATAGTTTGAAGTCAGGGAGACTGATTCCTCCATTCCGTTTTCCTTTCTCAAGATTGTTTTGGCTTTTTGGGGTCTTTTGTGTTTCCATATGAAGTGTAAAATTTTTTGTTCTAATTCTGTGAAGAGTGCCATTGGTAGTTTGATAGGGATTGCATTGTATCTGTAAATTGCTTTGGGTAGTATAGTCATTTTCACAATATTGATTCTTCCAATCCAAGAACATGGTGTATTTCTCCATCTGTTTATGTCATCTTTGATTCCTTTCCCCAGTGTTTTATAGTTTTCTGAGTACAAATCTTCCATCCCCTTAGGTAGGTTTATTCCTAGGTATTTTATTCTTTTTGTTGCAATGGTAAATGGGACGGTTTCCTTAATTTCTCTTTCTGATTTTTCATTGTTAGTGTATAGGAATGCAAGAGATTTCTGTGTGTTAATTTTGTATCTTGCAACATTACCAAATTCATTGATTAGTTCTAGTAGTTTTCTGGTGGCATCTTTAGGATTTTCTATATATAGTATCATGTCATCTGCAAACAGTGACAGTTTTACTCCTTCTTTTCCAATTTGTGTCCCTTTTATTTCCTTTTCTTCTCTGATTGCCATGGCTAGGACTTCCAAAGCCATGTTGAGTAAGAGTGGTGAGTGGACATCCTTGTCTTGTTCCTGATCTAAGTGGAAATGCTTTCAGTTTTTCACCATTGAGTATGATGTTTGCTGTGGGTTTGTCATATATGGCCTTTATTATGTTGAGGTAGGTTCCCTCTATTCCCATTTTCTGGATAGTTTTTATCATAAATGGGTGTTGAATTTTGTTGAAAGCTTTTTCTGCATCTATTGAGATGATCATATGGTTTTTCTCCTTCAATTTGTTAATATGGTGTATCACATTGATTGATTTGTGTATATTGAAGAATCCTTGCATTCCTGGGATAAATCCCACTTGATCATGGTGTATGATCCTTTTAATATGTTGTTGGATTCTGTTTGCTAGTATTTGTTCAGGATTTTTGCATCTATGTTCATCAGCGATATTGGTCTATAATTTTCTTTTTTTGTGGTATCTCTTTCTGGTTTTGGTATCAGGGTGATGGTGGCTTTGTAGAATGAATTTGGGAGTGTTCCTCCCTCTGCAATTTTTTGGATGAGTTTGAGAAGGAGCGGTTTTAGCTCTTCTCTAAATATTTAATAGAATTCGTCTGTGAAGCCATCTGGTCCTGGACTTTGGTTTGTTGGAAGATCTTTAATTACAGTTTCAATTTCATTACTAGTGATAGGTCCGTTTATATTTTCTAATTCTTCCTGGTTCAGCCTTGGGAAATTGCACCTTTCCAAGAAATTGTCCATTTCTTCGTGGTTGTCCATTTTATTAGCATATAGTTGTTTGTAGTAGTCTCTTGTAATCCTTTGTATATCTGCAGTGTCAGTTGTGATTTCTCCTTTTTCATTTCCAATTTTATTGATTTGCGTCCTCTCCGTTTTTTTCTTGATGAGGCTGGCTAAGGGTATATCAATTTTGTTTATCTTCTCAAAGAACCAGCTTTTAGATTTATTGATCTTTGCTATTGTTTTCTTCGTATTCTATTTCATTTATTTCTGCTCTGATCTTTATGATTTCTTTCCTTCTACTGACTTTGGGTTTCCTTTATTCTTCTTTCTCTAGTTGCTTTAGGTGTACAGTTAGATTGTTTATTTAAGATTTTTCTTGTTTCTTGAGGTGAGGTTGAATTGCTATATACTTCCCTCTTAGAACTGCTTTTGCTGCATCCCATAGGTTTTGGGTCATTGTGTTTTCATTGTCATTTGTTCCTATGGTTTTTTAAATTTCTTCTTTGCTTTCTTCAGTGATCTCTTGGTTATTTAGTAGTGCACTGTTAGCCTCCATGTACTTGTGGTTTTTACAGTTTTTTCCTGTAATTGATTTCCAATCTCATAGCATTGTGGTCAGAAAAGCTGCTTGATATGATTTCAATTTTCTTAAATTTTCTGAGGCTTGATTTGTGACCCAAGATGTGATCTATCCTGAAGAAATTTCCATGTGCACTTGAAAAGAAAAAAGTGTATTCTGCCACTTTTGGGTGGAATGTTCCATAAATGTCAATTAAATCTAACTGGTCTATTGTGTCATTTAAAGCTTGTGTTTCCTTATTTATTTTCTCTTTGGATGATCTGTCCTTTGGTGTAAGTGGGATGTTAAAGTCCCCTACTATTATTGTGTTACTGTCGATTTCCCCTTTCATGGTTGTTAGCATTTGCCTCATGTACTGAAGTGCTCCTATGTTGGGTCCATAAACATTTATAATTGTTATATCTTCTTCTTGGATTGATCCCTTGATCATTATGTAGTGTCCTTCTTTATCTCTTGTAGCAGTCTTTATTTTAAAGTCTATTTTATCTGATACGAGTATTGCTACTCCAGCTTTCTTTTGATTTCCATTTGCATGGAATATCTTTTTCTATCCCTTCACTTTCAGTCTGTGTGTGTCCCTAGGTCTGAAGTGGGTCTCTTGTAGACAGCATATATATGGGTCTTGTTTTTGTATCCATTCAGCCAGTCTGTGTCTTTTGGTTGGGACATTTAATCCATTTACATTCAAGGCTATTATCGATATGTATGTTCCCATTACCATTTTCTTAATTGTCTAGGGTATGTTTTTGTGGGTCTTTTTCTCCTCTTGTGTTTCCCGCTTAGAGAAATTTCTTTAACATTTGTTGTAAAGCTGGTTTGGTGGTGCTGAGTTCTCTTAGCTTTTGCTGGTCTGAAAAGCTTTTGATTTCTCCATCGAATCTGAATGAGATCCCTGCCGGGTAGAGTAATATTGGTTGTAGGTTTTTCTCTTTCATCACTTTAAGTATATCCTGCCACTCCCTTCTGGCCTGCAGAGTTTCTGCTGAAAAATCAGGTGATAACCTTATGGGGATTCCTTTTATGTTATTTTTTGTTTTTCCCTTGCTGCTTTTAATATTATTTCTTTGAATTTAATTTTTGTTAGTTTGATTAACATGTGTCTTTGTGTATTTCTCCTAGGGTTTATCCTGTATGGGACTCTCTGTGCTTCCTGGACTTGGGTGACTATTTCCTTTCCCATGTTTGGGAAGTTTTCCACTATAATCTCTTCAAATATTTTCTCAGACCCTTTGTTTTTCTCTTCTTCCTCTGGGACCCCTATTATTCGAATGTTGTTGCATTTAGTGTTGTCCCAATGGTCTCTGAGATTGTCTTCAATTCTTTTCAGTCTTTTTTCTTTATTCTGCTCCTCAGCAGTTATTTCCACCATTCTGTCTTCCAGCTCACTTATTCATTCTTCTGCCTCAGTTATTCTGTTATTGATTCCTTCTAGTGTATTTTTCATTTCAGTTATTGTGTTGTTCATCTCTGTTTGTTTGTTCTTTAGTTCTTCTAGATCTTTGTTAAACATTTCTTGAATTTTCTCAATCCGTTCCTCCATTCTATTTCTGAGATTATGGATCATCTTTACCATCATTACTCTGAATTCTTTTTCAGGTAGATTGACTATTTCCTCTTCATTATTTTGGTCTTGTAGATTTTTACCTTGCTCCTTCATCTGTGACATATTTTTTTCCCCATCTCATTTTTTCTTCTTTTTTTATGAGTGGGGTTGTGTTCCTGTCTTACTGGTTGTTTGGCCTGAGGCTTCCAACACTGGAGTTTGTAGGCTGTTGGGTAGAGTTGGACCTTGGTGCTGAGATGAGGACCTCTGGGAGACCTCACTCCAATTAATATTCCCTGGATTCTGAGGTTCTCTGTTAGTCCAGTGGTTTGGACTTGGAGCTCCCACCGCAGGAGCTTTGGCCTAACCCCCGGCTCATGAACCAAGATCCTGCAAGCTGTGTGGGGTGGTAAAAAAAAAAAAAAGGAGAACAATAACAAAGTAAAAAATAAAATTAGACTAGGAAACTAACAGCTGTGTTAGTTTCCTAGTCTAAAAATAAAAATATAGATGAAACAACAACCAGAAGGGAAAGCAGAACCACAATAGTAAAAAAGAGGAGGAGAAAAAAAAAAAGGTGTAAAAGGCCTTGGCTGTGGAGGGCAGGGCCTAAGCAGGGTTGAGGTTTGAGCAGTGAGTGGGGCCTATGCTTAGGACCCACAGGGCTGGAAAAGGCAGGGGGTGTTTGGGGTGGGGCTTAGGCTCAGCAGAACAGAAGGGCCCAGGTGTGCCCCTGCCTCTGGTCTCAGAGGGTGGGGGACCTCACCTGGGAACCCAGCAGACTTCCTGGGCTTGAGTGGGTGGGGCAAACGCCCTCCACTCCTCTACCACTCCTTCGGTCCCAGAGGGCTCCTCCTGCCTGCCTCTCCTGATCTCCCCAGCCTCCCTCCTATGCCCCCAGGACCCACGCACCCAGAGGGGCCTTTGGAGGTTGGGGGACTGGCCTGGGAGTTCAGCAGCCTCCCTGTGCCTGAGTGGGTGGGGCAAACCCTCTCTGCTCCTTTCCTGCTCCTCTGGTCCTGGAGGGTCCCTCCCGTCTGACTCTCCTGTTCTCTCCCAGCCTTGCTCCTTTGTCCCCAGGACCAACTCAGCCCAGAGGGGACCTCTGAGGGCATAGGACCCAGCCTGAGAGCCCAGCAGACTTCCCAGGCCGATTGGGCAGGGGAAATGCTGGGCCCCTGATCTGAGCCCCTGAGGGTCCCTCCAGGCATGGGAACCCCTCCCCCCTCTCAGCCACCCCTCATGGGTGCCGGTCCTGTCCAGCATCCACTTCTCCTCCCCCCTCAGTCCCCCCATGTCCTGCTGGTTCGCTTGGGGGTTCTTCCCATCTCCTTGGGTGTAGGGGTCCCCCACCCAGCACCATGTCTTCTTAATCACAGAACCACCTCCACTCAGCAACTCTTACAGCCCAACTGGGTGGGCCAAGTCACAACAAGAGAGCCATTCAGCTTTTGCTAGCATGGGCTCTGCCCTGATGGAGATGTGTTCTTCTATGGCTGAATGTTCAGGTGTGGGCATATTTGAGGGTCCCAGACATTTCCTACTGGCTCAGAGACAGCCCTTTCAACCTTCATGGACATTAACACCCACCTCTAGTTCCTCTCTTAAGAATTTTGGCTCAGACGCTGGCATTTCCCTCCCAGGGAGGTTAGCCTCTTTGCAAATGTTGCTCAGTCTGATCCAATCAGTGCAAACCCTGTAACAGGGCATCAGGAGAGTTTCTCAACTGTACACATTTCTGTTAGTGGGAGTGTTCAATCTAAGCTGACCCAACACCAATGATTAAAGAAAAGAATATTGCATGAGAATCCGATTGTGGTTAATCTAGATAGAGAAAAGCAAGGGCAGGGTGAATGGAGATAGAAAGTTCTGAGGAAATTCTCATTAACATGAGAACATATTATTCCCAGTCTACTGACTCTTTTCAGCTACTAGGCTGAGCTGAAGAATTGGGTCAAAGCTCTCTCCAACCCTATTTTCTCTCAGTAGCTTACTTCCCTTTCTTCCTCTGAGCTATGCCTCAACCAATGAACATGAAATTTGTCCTCATAAGCCTATTGCAACGTCTTTTGGATGTCAGCACTTTGCACTTTCTTCACACTTTAATTTTCATGGCTGGTGACACAGACAATCCAAGATAAGGCCATTTGAAATAAATTGATCAATCAGAATTGTGTATCCTGAAGGTGTTGCCAGGCCTCTTTCCTTAGTCAGAGATAAAAGCAATTATTTACTGCTTTAAAATTATTTCTAAAAACCCCAAGAATCTTATGTACCATGTAATGATCATCTACCAGTGATGAAGGCATTGAGACAATGGGTCCATGTTTTTCTTTTTCTAAAACAGCCAGTGGTCAATGAAGTAAGGTACGGGAAGGAAAGTCTTCCCATATTCATTTGTGGAGTTTTTGTTTCTACTATCACCACTGCACAAACACAAATGGTCTCCTTCATGATATGCACATGCTCCTGTCGTTCCCTTGAGTTGAACCTCTATGGCCACATTTCTCTTTTCCTTCTGATGGTGGCATTCATTGTTCATCCACAGTGCTGACGTTGTCAAATCGCCACAGCTGGCTGGCTTTTCCATCACACTCACGTAAATACAAATCTTTATTGTTTTCCTGCAACACAGCTTCTATGCATTTTCCAGAAAGAATGTGAACAATCATTCCATTCTGAAAAGAGAGAAGAACATGAAAAAAAAAAAAAGAAAACGAGGTGGTTCCCCACAATCAGTCAGCAAAGAAGGAAATTTCTAAGATTTGTGCTAATCATTCAGAGAATAATAAAGTTGATATGAACTGGCCTGGTAAGGAATTGGAGTATTTTGGTTACTATATAATATAATTTAGGTAACCCTAAAATTTAAACATCATACAGAGCCTTGGCATCATTAATTCAATTATTATTATTCTGGTTGGGTAATTATGCCATTTCTTGGAGAGTTCTGGCTAGTAAAATGCCAGTGTAAAGATCATGTTCAATCGTTATACTGTATTGTTGACATTCATTGTTATCACTGTACTTGTAAATTTCTGCTTTCAAAAGGATTTAATTTAATCTCTGCCCTCTGTTAATCCTGCAATTTAGTACTGCTGCCACCAGGTTGCAGTTCTGAGTAAGACTTTAAGGATACACTGAAGGCCTGAGTCAGCCATGTATGGAAGACCATAGCTGCTTCCTGCTCAAAATCTACCAAACTTAATACTGAATGTAGCCATCCCCTTTTCAAGAAAAAGATCAATTTCTTTATGAAAAGTTAAACAACCTTAACCAACAGTGCTGATAATGTCCATTTATTTATTTATTTAGAGATATAATTCACATGCCCTAAATACAACTCAGCGGATTTTAGTATATTCACAAAGTATATGCAACCATCACCTCTATCTAATTGCAGAACATTTCATCACTGTGAAAAGAAATGTACTGTCCATTAGCAGGCACTTTCCATTCTTCCTTCCTTCCAGCCACTGGAGATCATTAATCTAGTTTCTGTGTTTATGGATTTGTCTCTTCTTGACATTTCATATAAATGGAATCATATAATATTTGGCCTTTTGTGACTGGCTTCTTTCACTTTGCATGGTATTTTCAAGTTTCATCCATGTTGTAGCACAAAATAGTACCTAATTTCTTTCTTTCTTTCTTTCTTTCTTTCTTTCTTTCTTTCTTTCTTTCTTTCTTTCTTTCTTTCTTTCTTTCTTTCTAGTGGTAAAAATATGTAGCATAAAACTTTCTACCTTAACCATTTTTAAGTGTAAAATTAAGTAATGTTAAGTATATTCACTTTGTTGTGAAACAGATCTCCAGAACTTTTTCTTCTTTCAAAACAAACTCTATACCCATTAAACAACAACTTCCCTCTCCCCACTTCCCCTCGTGCCTGGTAACCACCATTCTATTTTCTGTTTGTATGAATATGACTTCTCTATATATGTCATATAAGTTTAATCATACAGTATTTGTCTTTTTGTGACTGGCTTATTTCACTTAGCATAATGTCCTCAAGCTTCATCCATGTTGAAGCAAATGACAGGATTTCCTTCTTTCTTAAGGCGGGAAAACATTCCATTGTATGTATATAGAATATTTTGTTTATTCATTCATCAATCACTGGACCCTTGGGTTGCTTCCACCTATTGGCTATTGTGAATACTGCTGCTATGAACAGTATCTTGTTCCTTTTTATGGCTGAATGAGAATACTTTTTTAAAGCCTTACTTTTTAATGCCCGAAAGATGCTGGGTGTATCTTAGTCACTAATCTTTTACATATTATTTTTAAATGCTGTTTCTAAATCTATCTTATCCAGAGGACTTGCTTAGAATGATCCTTTATGATCATTCATAAAGGGCCTTAACTTGGTTTCTAAGAATTCTTTGAGCATGTGTGGGCCCCCTGAGTCCTAGGTTCACTTGTCACCAAAGCCCCAAGAGCTTTGTTCTCAACTGTTTATCGTGAGTTCAGTTTAAGTTTTACACTATATGATTTTCCTCTTTCACAGCCTGCTTTAAGAGTACCGATGCATGGAGTTCTGCTTAGTTATTTAACTCCCCCCCTTATTCCCAAGCAAAAGTTGAAGAAAAGCATGTTTAAAAGTTGTGTGTATTAATCTGTTTGTTTGTATACTTGTAGCCTAACTCATTTCAGAAGGGATTTGAGGTGAAGGAAACACTATGTATGGACAATTATTGTTGATACTGTCACCTTCCAATCCCAGTCCTGTAAACGGCTCACTCTCCCTAAATACTTATACTCCTCCTATTTCCTAATACTTCCTAATATTTACACTCCTCCTATTTCCTCTTTATTGATGCATAACCTCTGGAAAGGATCTCAAGCTTCTCTCTGGAGTCCCGGGAATCAAAGTCTTACTAAAATGATGAAATGCTCAGAGTGGAATTTGCAAAGGAAGAAAGTATGATCTACATCCTCATCTATCTGGTTGTGGAACAGGAGGCAGGCCTTTCCATTGCCCCTAAAACCACACCACCAACGTGGTTGACTGCTTCTGTAACATGCTCCATGGTCCTACTTGTGACCTAAGCTAATAAACTTTAAAAAGAGGCTGTCTCCTCTCTCCACCGTATCAAGACCAAAGCTGGCAAATTAGTACATTTCAAGATGCTGATGGTTAACCTTGCTGCAAGGTTGGCTTCACCTCCCCATGAGGCCTTAGTGCCAAGTCACTAAGTTCAACGGCAGGGACACAGGCTTGTATGGTAATACTTGACCTCTGGGAAAAGCCTGAGACACGTGCCCGCCAGCAGCACGTGAATCCTGAATCCTGCTGAATCCTGCCTAGGTGGGTTACTTACCTCCTGGTAGTCCCAGTGCTGCTGATGGATGTCAGGGCCTTCCCTGGTGCAGTTCTGCAGAATCACCTGCTCTCGCCTGACATCGAAGCACAGGTGCTGGGGGCTACCATAGTGGATCTCCTTCCTGCCCATGTGATCCAGGTGCTGGGACAGAGGCAATGGCTGTTAGCACAGCTAGAAGGAGATCCTCTCCAAAGCTGGAGGTAAAGGAAGGAGAGCTCACTGCAATAGGGCTGAGGTCTGGGGGAAATCCTCAGATTCTACTGGGGTCAGCAAGACCCTATCTCATAGTCAAGTCCACAAATATGATGCTGGACTAGCCCTGGCCTCTGAAATCTCCACATTCCATCTACTTTTGCATTCATATTTATACATTCTGGCAAGTTCCTCCATTATTCTATTTACTATATCATAGGTGAGGCCATAAAGGATGCTGTGTGTTTTGTGAGGGTACAGTTGGAAGGGCAGATGAGGAAACTCCTGAGCCCCGAGTTGATCTCTTTCTGGAGACATCTGTGCTGGCCCTGCAAGTAATTTTCCTGCTGTCTTTTGTATCTGCTGACTCTCGCTCATAGTTTTCATTTCCTCCTGGGTTCCGTAGGACTGGATCATGCATTCCTTTGCAGAGGGGCTTTAGCTGCGGGAAGCTCGTGGGGCCAGGTTGGAAACACATCCTGATAAAACCATTTTCCGTTTGTCCGTGCCAAATGCAGCCTGAACTAATTTTTACGCTAACTTTGTGGCTGGGAGACGGGGTTGGCTTCACGGGCATGTGACCTGCGTAACTGCAGGGGCCTCATGCTTAGAAGGGTTTAATGTTCTTGGTCTAATATATTTGGTTTAATGCTGATACTGTCTGGGAATTCTTAATAATTGTTGAGTGATAGGTCTCACCGTCTTCATTTGCACTGAGCCCCACAAGTTAGGTAGCCAGTCCCACCTGAGGATTCCCAGACAACACAGTTCCTATAAATTTGAACCCTAAACCCACGTTGGACACAAGCTTGTGGTTTAAAATTTTCAGGGAAGAGTCATTTTCTCCGACGCAAAGACCTGTCTACAGACCTGCTTCCTTGTCATCTTCCAGTGGCAGTAGGTAGTCTTTTCTAGTCCAGGTTTTCACAGATAGGTTACTCTGTGAAGGTCAAAGCTGACTTTGTATGGGCATCCCATTTCCAACCCCTCATCTCTCATGGGCTGAAGATGGGCTTTCGTCACTATCTCCTGCCTGGAACCAATGCCTCTGGGTTCCTGAGGTTTGACAGAAACTGTCCCCTTCACCCTGCAGGAGAGCTTGGCCATGGCCCTATGACTCTATTTCAGTTGCCTCTGGATTCGGGGCCCCTGGAGATTTCCCTTTGTTATAAACTTAGTTACTTATGCATAAAAGAGGGTGTTTCTTCTATATGGCATATGGTGCTTTCAGCTTAGCAAGTTCACAATTTTTCTGGATACAGAAGCCCTTGCTAATCCCCACCTCCCCACCAAGAATATAAATAAATAAATAAATCCAAAAGCTAACATTCTTTTTGCGCCATTATCCCCAGTTGCAGATGAGGAAACCAAGACTCAGAGAGGTTAAGAAGCCTGCTTGATGTCACACAGCTAGAAGGTGAGCTATTTCCACCCTCACAGAGCTTTCTCTCTGCCCTCCTGTGCCAGGTGTGAGTGCCTATTGGGGTGTTCTAGAACATTGGTAAAGGGCAAAACTGAAAGGGGACAAATGGATACTGAGCACTTGCTTCCCCAGGTGTCCTCCAGGCCCAGGGCCTTCCCCTGGGGTCCCAGAGCCTCGCCAGTCCTGCCTGCAGGGCTGGACCCTCCAAGACTTGTTCTGCCTTTCGCCCCAGGCTCTTGGGGCCTCACCTGGCTCGTTTGATCAATATCTCCAGGAAGTTACACTTTGTTGTTTGTTTTTTAATACAGGCCTTTGGGGTAGGAAGGCTTATGCAAAGGCCCTGTCACAGGCTGAAAAGAGAGAGGTTTGGGGGGCGGGCTAGACTTTCCAGGTTGTCATCCAAGTTGTGATAAGAAGTGGACGTACCAACCTTCATCCAGCGTCATGGGGACGTCCCACGACCTGGGCAGTTATTCCTGAGATGGAAATTTGAAGAGAAGAAATACCCAAACATAGAAGGAGACCTTCCTCGTATCCAAGGAACCCATATGATGCTGGAAGGACCCTCTGTCTCTAGATTCTTCCCCTGACTCAGTGTGGATTTCAGACCTGATTCAGGTCCCTTCTGGCCTTATGTACCCACGAGCAGGGCCTCTGGCTCAAGGAGAGACTCTCCCTGTGGTCAGTGCCTGTCAGTCACTTTCAGTGTCGCCCTTTGGGCCATAAACTTTTGTTGTCACAGGGCAACCCCGCCCTTCCTTGGTACCGAAGGGTCCAGCCACGCTGCAGAGTGAGGGCCCGGGAAATCCGTGGAGTTGGTCTCCAGTGCGCCCCACGTGCTCTTTCCCTCCCATACCCAGGGGCGTTTGCACCCTCTGCCTTCCTCCTGACCATGCAGTGGAAGCCTTTCTCCCTGTGGAAGGAGTTTCACAAACCACATTGCTCTGTGTGTGGGAAACATTCCGAATGAGGCCACAGCTCTGAAACCCGATGACCCCATCTGTGTGTAAGGTCTCCTCTGGCAAGTGAGGCAGAGGGTCACCAGAGGCCATGAGCCTTGTCTACCCAGATCCAGCCCTCTCCCCACTTCACACACACACACACACACACACCCCAGGGTCCTGTGATGCCCTAAAGTTCCCCCTCTGGCCCAGAAGTATTGGTCCCCATAGATCCCCATTAAATGCCTGAAAGACACAGCATATCTACTCTGGGCAGGACTCAGCGTCAGAAGCCTGGAGTCTTAGGACCACAGTCACGAGTTATGGGTTTGAGGCACTGCTGCAAATGGGGAACATTTTCCGGGGTCCCCTCGATTCCTCAGTGTTTCTGTACCTAGAGTGCCCGCTCGGTGAGCCACTTTCTCCATCTCTGGTTCTAGTTGGCTAATGATCTTGAGCTGCTCCAGATGTTTCAGAAAGGTGCCCTGGTGGAAATTTGCCTGCACACAGGTTTTCTTTGACCTCTGATTATAGATTTTTAATTTAAATGGGGAGCTTTTCCATTTTGTAAATAAGTTAATTTGTACCATTTTTTTAGATTCCACATATAAGAGATATCTTATGATATTTGTCTTTCTCTGTCTGACTTACTTCACTTAGTATATTTACGGAACAGAAACAAACTCAGAGATAGAAAACAAACTTATGGTTACCAAAGGGGAAAAGGGGGGAGGGATAAATTAGGAGTTTGGGATTAGCAGATACAAACTACTATATATAAAATAGATAAACACCAAGGTCCTACTGTATAGCACAGGGAACTATATTCAATATCCAGTAATAAGGTATAATGGAAAAGAATCTGAGAAAGCTTTTATATATATTTATATATGTATAACTGGATCACTGTGCTGTACACCAGAAACTAACACAACATTATAAATCAACTATACTTCGATAAAAAAAAATGAAAAGAAAAAAATGGGGATCTTTTCCATAAACTCTGGATTTCCAGTGTCTTTTAAATTTGTGGATGACCTTGTAATACTGGATCCGCTTTCATACAAAACAAAAGACATTTACTGAGGCTGGGGCAGGCGCTCCTCTGTGACCACAGCCTCCGCCTAGCTCCCCGTGTTTATTTCCTTTATCCACTTAAACCCTGGAGACACACCTGAGTTTGAAGCCCCTGGGCTAGCCACTCTCCAAGCCGCAGTATCCTCATCTGTCAGATGAAAACATTGGCTAAACAGCCTCGCCATGTCCCTCGAGCTCAGATGCTCATGTTCTCTAATGGGTCCACCTTTGGGCTTGGGGCTGGGGCAGGTTGGGGAATGGGTCATCAGAGTGCGGGACCATGCACAGTCAAGGGACATGGGACCACTGAAAGGAGATGCCCCAAAGGGAAGGGAGGGCCATCCCAGCAAAGACCCCTTGCAGGTCTGAGAACACTGACCACCCACCTGCTGCTGCTGGCTGTCACTGCAAGGAGCTAGCATCATGGCACAGCCCAGGATGTCCCCTTCTGCCTGGCAGTCTGCACAGAAGCCAAGTCCGGTGTTGTGGAGCTGTAAGCAACGTTCACACAGAAGTGAATCCCGCCCTCTGCTGCAAAGACGCCCTCTGTCGGCCACTCCTTCACTCTCTGCAGTGTAGCTCAAGGTCCCATGCTCAAGTCATAAAAATGATCGAGGTCAAGCTGAAGCCAGTGAGCCTAAGGACAGGCCTCCTGAAGGAGGCGGCAGCACCTGTCCTGGTGAGGGGCCCTGGGACGGGTTATGGGGCAGCCCAGCCGCCCCCCGCAAGGAGGCCCTGCTGAGCTGGGACTGGGTGGCCGGGGTCATGGAAGAGCATCCGAACTTCAGTTCCTATCTTGGGAGACCGCCCAGCCCCTTCTCTTCCTCTCTCTCTGCACTTTGTTTTTATCATGCCTTGCCTTTCCAGAGAACCTGGGCCTGCGTTCGGATGGGTACAACTCGGGATAGATGTTGGCCAGAAACCAGTGGAAGGTCCGACAGCCCAGCCTCCTTTGCAGCTGCTGGCGTTCAGTGCAGTCCGGTTTCCCAGCCTGGGGAGGAGAGAGACACAGGCGGCACGACGGAGAAAGCTGGTGTTACATCACAGTTCATGTGCTGGGAGGCACAGAGGTGTCTGGGAGCAAGCTGAAGGGGGGGACAGCAAACCTCACTGTGAACCACGTCCCACACTAAATAGCATTTACGTGTCACGCCATCAGAACTGCGCTGAGTGGTAGTGGACCAGGTGAAAATGCACTGTTTGCAGACATTTCATTAAATGTTTAAAATGTTTATTTTTCTGTGCCTTTTTGGGGATGTCCTTTATGTTTATTTTTTATAATAAAAAATACTTATATTTGTTTCACATCTTGGGTAATTTTACACAACATTGTAAATCAATGTTATATTTGTTTCACGTCTTAGGTAATTTCACAGCCTTGAGCACTTTGCCTGGGATGAAAGGACCCTCGGAGACCCACTGCAGTGCTCACTCCCCACCCAGACTCTCCTCTGGCCACGGGATGAAGGGTCACACCCCTTAGATGTGATGACAGAACCCCTACAGACATCAGGGGGTTCCAGGCCATGATGCCCCTGGGAGACGCTGGAAGAGACAGAGGACAACCCCGCCAGGTAGAGGAGCCACTTGACAGGGGCCACTCATGGAAGTACTAGCCAGAAGCTTCTATCTGCCCTTCCAGGTGGGAGGGGAGGTGGTCCTGCGCAGCCAGCACCTGGTGGCCCTGGGTGGGCACAGAAGACCCTGCCGGGCTCTCCTCTTACCTTGCTCAAGGAGAAGGCCTCTGGGCTGTGCCTGTAGAAGGTTTCTTTGAATGCGCCCAGCCAGGTCTCAGCAATGCGGACCTTGTTCCGCAGGGTGGCCTCCCAGTCAAGAGGGGAGTGGGCATCCTGATTTCGGTAGACGTGCCCCACCCGAGAGCAGGGAAGGATTTCGATGGAGCCCCCACAGAGCCAGGTCTGCAGTGAAAGGAAAAGACCAACACCTCTGTACTCCTCTCCAGCAACGTGGGGAGTGAGGGGCTGGCAAAATGCACTGGAAATCATGAGCACAAAAGAGAAAGATGGTTCCAGTTCTCAGGATGGAGCAGAGCTTCCAGATCTGAGCGTTCTGGGCTGGGGAGGGACAAGGTGGGGAGAATGAGGGCGGCTGCCCTGGGTCAGAACCCGTGGTGAGAGGGGCTCACACCCCTGCCACTACCTGTGGTTCCCCGCCCCCACTGAAACACGTGACCAGATTCAGCACTTAGAGGATGCTGCCATGCCGTGAGCGTCTGGATTCTCCCACGACTGCTTCCTCGGGGAAGAGGGTATCCCTAGTGGCCGGGGGATTTCTAAAAGCTTGTGAAGTCTCCTGCTGCACAGGCACCAGAAGCCATCTGTGTGGAGGTCAAAGCAAGCTTTCCTCAAACAGAGTCTTTCTACTTCTGGAAATTTCTCTACTCTCCACTCACTCCTACTCCCAAATGCCTGAAGTTCATTTGACAGGAAGCCTTTTATTCCCCACTTGGGAATAAAGAGGAAAGTGAAAACATGCCTAGGATAGGCAGTACATGAACCAAAACACACCAAGAAGCCAAACCGATGGGGTTCCCAAACTGGATGCCAAGGTACCCCAGGGTGCTGCAGCAAACTCAAAAGGCCACGTGGGATATTTTCAATGTTCAGGAGAAACATAGTGACATCTGTGTTCTGAAAAGTACAAGTTCAAGGCAATTCATGGTTCCAACCTTAGATCACTGCCCTTTTAATGATATATGTCTTTGTTGGGTTGGGTTTTCAGTGGTTGCTGTGATGAAAAAGCAAGCATCAGGCTAAAAATCAGCACGGAACAGGAAATGAGGGTGGTGGGTCCAATCTGATTCCAAGGTTTGAGAAACTGTCTGGCGCCCAGTGGGTGCTAAGCTGTTCGGACAAATACTTATTAAGTTGTTTGGACCAAACTACTCAATGCACAGAACTGCATGGTATTTGCTTTGGCCAATGGGTGCTGTGAAAACTATCAAGATGCTAAGGGTGCCGGGAATGGAGAACGTACAGGAAGCTTTGCACTCAGGTGGAGATGACTGAAAACTTGCCCTTTCCTAAGGGCAGGTTTGACAGGTGAGTTCAGGAAGGAGGCTGGGGTGAAATCAAGAGAGATGAAAAAGGGGGAGAAATGAGGGTTTGACACACTACGTATAATGACTTTGTAATTTGCCCGAAGCCTTATCCCTGACTGTGACCGGACACAGGGCTCCAAAGAACCCACCTGGGCTTCCCTTGGCCCAGGAAGTACCTTGAGAGACAGTTCGAGGTTTTCGCCACCCCTCAGTGACATGAGAGGGTCATAAGCTCCAGTGTTTTGGAAGTAATGTCTGTCCATGGCCACGACCCCGCCGGGCACCACAGGGCTCCTGGAGAGAGAAGGTGAGACTATGTAGAGAAGGTTCAGAACCTGGAGCATCTGGGGAGCGGTCGGGGGATGGCAGGTAGGGGGCGCTCCAGTGGCCCAGAGAGCGGACTCAGGGCTCCGACAGATCTCAAGACTGGAGCCAAGCAAGCATGTCAGAAATCCCAGTATTTCATGAAAAGAGAGCTCTGGTTGCCTGGGCCTTTTATACCCCATCCTCCGGTACTGCTCCTTTAGGGAGAGGCCCCTCTGGCGAGATTTTGGGAAGAAGACCTTGGTTAAATAAGATGCCCTAAGGCCAGCAGCACCAGGC
This sequence comes from Eschrichtius robustus, assembly GCF_028021215.1. Lineage (NCBI taxonomy): Eukaryota > Metazoa > Chordata > Mammalia > Artiodactyla > Eschrichtiidae > Eschrichtius > Eschrichtius robustus. The sequence continues at coordinate 10,987,836 of NC_090829.1, forward strand.
ATGGACCAAGGGAACCGGCAGTCCTCTTTCTTCCCTCACCCCTGACCTCACCCTCTTGTTTGCTTCGTGACCATTCACCCCCTCCCCAATTCTAAGATGAATCCCCCAGGGGCTCTGGAAGTAGATAGGTCCCCATCTGCTCTGGGGGAAATACACATGACTTAAAAACACAGAAAGCTGGAATCCCGAGTAAGGGAATGAAGATGACAAAAACATACCTCAGAAGGGTTAACTGGGGAGGAGAGAACCAGAGGCTTTTGAACAACGATCTCTTTATTCAAAAGAGAACAAATTTTCATTGTTGTTGTTTTTTGGGTTTTTTTGGTTTTTTTAAAAATTTTATTTTTTAAATTTTTTTATACAGCAGGTTCTTATTAGTTATCCATTTTATACATATTAGTGTATATATGTCAATCCCAATCTCCCAATCCATCGCACAACCACCCGCCTTCCCGCCACTTTCCCCCCCTTGGTGTACATACGTATGTTCTCTACATCTGTGTCTCTATTTCTGTCCTGCAAACTGGTTCATCTGTACCATTTTTCTAGGTTCCACATATATGCGTTAATATACGATATTTGTTTTTCTCTTTCTGACTTACTTCACTCTGTATGACAGTCTCTAGATCCATCCACATCTCTACAAATGACCCAATTTCGTTCCTTTTTATGGCTGAGTAATACTCCACTGTATATATGTACCACATCTTCTTTATTCATTCGTCTGTCGATGGGCATTTAGGTTGCTTCCATGACCTGGCTATTGTAAATAGTGCTGCAATGAACATTGGGGTGCATGTGTCTTTTTGAATTATGGTTTTCTCTGGGTATATGCCCAGTAGTGGGATTGCTGGGTCATATGGTAGTTCTATTTTTAGTTTTTTAAAGAACCTTCATATGAGAACAAATTTTAATGCAGCCAAACTCTGGGTATGGCTTAAGGAGTGAATGGCTCAGAGTTCAGATTTTTTTTTAATTACTAAGAAAATAGTCTTACATTAACAAAACTACTGACCTTTAGGTTATTAAAAATACTAAGTTATACCACAATACTAAAAACCAGTAGTGTAGTTATTACTTGATACAATTTCCAATTCTACCACTCACAATTTGTAAGATCTTGGATGAGAGAGATAACCTGTCTGGTCTCAATTTCCTTACCTCTAATCGGGTACAGTAATAGTGTTTCATAATAGGGTTTTGTGGGGACTAAAAGAAATGTCATGTAAAGCACATGTGCATGCCAAAATCCAAAGATCTCTGAAAATCAAGTGCTTTTTCATGATGCATCTGGCAGTAAACCATGTCCTGAACTGACATGGGTATCTGGGGATGACAGACTGTATTTAAAACTTGTATTTAAAACACAGCAGAGGGGACTTCCCTGGTGGCGTAGTGGTTAAGAATACACCTGCCAGTGCAGGGGACACGGGTTTGAGCCCTGGTCCAGGAAGATCCCATGTGCTGTGGAGTAACTAAGCCCGTGTGCCACCACTACTGAGCCTGTGCTCTAGAGCCCACGAGCCACAACTATTGAGCCCATGCACTGCAACTACTGAAGCCGGTGTGCCTAGAGCCTGTGCTCTGCAACAAGAGAAGCCACCACAATGAGAAGCCCGCGCACCACAATGAAGAGTAGCCCCCACTCGCTACAACTAGAGAAAGCCCACGCACAGCAACGAAGACCAATACAACCAAAAATAAATAAATAAGTGAATAAATTTTTTAAAAAACAGAAAAACACAGCAGATCAGAGCCGTGAAGAGCGTTGTGTCAGGAGGCTGGCCATAAGGGTTTTAACCCTGGATCTACCTCTTAACAAACTTATGGAGCTGGGCAACCTCTGGGGGTTTCATCTGTAATTTAATCTCTATATACCTCAGTTTTCACATGTGTAAAATGGGATTAATAACAGTAATTAGTAACAATAACTGCTTTACAGAATTATGGTAAGGTTTGAGTTAATACGTATACTATGTTTACAGCATTAGCTAAGCACATAATATATGTTCAGTAAATATTCCTTAATACTATCATTTGCAAGTATACAAATGATGATACCCTTTCTGGAATTTTCTTAGCATCTGTATAGAGTCTGTACCAAACCTTGTCCTAATTCCTCATTTCGTGCTCTCTCACCAGACTGATGAGGGAAGCCATGAAGTCAGAGTATTCAGGGTGGGGAAGACATGGGTAGAAAAGTATGAATGTGTGTGAGGAGGGACCTGGGCCCTGGATAGGGAGCCTGAGGCTTCCATGGGGCCCCAGGTAGCAGCCGGGTCTCAGGGAAGGACCGGCTGCTGAGGGCAAAGGTGGCTGGGCTCTCTCTGGTGCTGACTTTGGCCGATGGTAGGTCAAGGTGACCTACGGTGACCTTGGACATCAGAGAGGCCCTGAGGCTTAGAAGAAGGTTCCAGAGAGGATTGATGCCTGGGGTCAAAGTGCCTTTGCTTCAGGTTGGGTAAAGGTCCTCTGAGAAGTCTGCTCTCTTCAGTAGAATCCCTTTGCTTCGGCTGGAGCAGAATAAATTGTCCCCTCAAGCGAGCACCCCTCTTAACTCCCTGTGGGCCCCTCTGTCCGGTACCCCTCATACTGCTGACCGATCTACTACCCTCCCCACGCCATAAATCGAAGAGGTCTGGAAACTTCCCTTTCAATTCTTTGTGTCCACAGCCCTTAGCAGAGTGTCTGGCATGAAACAGGTGCTCAGAAGAGGCTGATGGACCAGTAAAGAGGTTAGAAAGCATTCAAAGCTCTCTGCACTTTCAGGCTGCATACCTGTGATGGAAAGAGGTGAAATCTATCTGGCTCTGCACCCCGACCCCTCATAGTTGCATCTTAATACCATGAAACTTCCCCATTGGGTATACAAGGCCCAAGGTTGGTATTGGCCTGGTACAGACTGAATGTATGTGTCCCTCCCAAATTCACATGGCAAAGCCCTAACTCCCAGTGTATATTGTATTTGGAGATGGGGCCTCTGAGGAGGTAATTAAGGATACATGAGGTCATAAGGGGGGAGCCTTGATCTGATAGACTCGGTGCCCTTAGAAGAGGAAGAGACCCCAGGGCCCCCTCTCTGTCATGTGGGGACACAGGGAGAGGGGGCTGTGTGCAAGTCAGGAAGAGAAGTGTCACCAAAAACCAAATTGGCCAGAAACTTGATCTTGGGCTTCTACCCTCCAGGACTGTGAGAAAATAAATTTAATGTGGGTTAAGCCACCCAACATGCAGTATTTTCTTATCACCACTGAGCTGACTACAACATGGCCCAAGAGCCAAGAACGAAGACACCAGACTCTGAGCTTTAAAGTTTGAATGACAAAGCCGCCGCCTATGCCTAAGATGAGGGATCAGCCTCACAGAGCCAGCATTTTCTATGTCCAAACTAGAGAAGATCCTCCACCCTGAGGAGAGAAGAGAGAGCTCGTGGGGAGACCAAGAGACAAAGATGCAGGTAGATCCCTGAGAAGGACCTCGTGTCCACCTTTACATCTTCGGGGTTAATTCCTGGAAGAGGAGGATCCCGTGCTTGTTGTTTGGGAATCAGAGAGCAGGGGGCATGTTGCCCAGCTCCCATCTGGCTGCCCTGGGAGTTCAGGAACCCCCTGACCACCTTTGGTCCCGGGAGATGGGTCTAGGTGGTACCCTGGGGACCCAGGCAGAAGATCATGGGGGCCCTGGGGATCCAGGCAGAAGGTGGTGGGTGCAGTTCCATGGAGGCCCCTGGACCATCAGCACACCAGCGCGTGCTGTGCCTTGGGGACCAGGAGAAGATGTGGGACTTCAGCATATGCCACGTGGAAGGTGCAGGCCACTGGGGACAGCGTGCCAGCCCCGCATCAGAGGCCACGACCAGTGAAGGTGCATCGTGGTGAACACCGACGCAGGACAGCTAAAGCCCGAGGTGGGGCACTCCCTCCCCACCCACCTCCCCGACAGAAGCCTGGAGCTCAAAATCAACCCCAGGGGGACGGGAGGGTGGACAAGCATGGATGACAGATTTAAAGATGAGATGACTAAGCTATCACTGAATTTGTCTAATTTGTCTGGAAGGTTTCTGCCATAAGGAAGCAGGGGTCAAGATAGAAATTGCCTAAGTCCAGTTAGTAGAAAATAAAAAGAAATATTTTTTGCATACCTAAGCTCATGGTTTATCACATGTCAGCTGTTAGAGTTGCACACCCTCGGGCAGACCCTTGGAAGTCCTGTTTGTGCCTAATGCCTTCACTTCGTGTCCCTGGCCTAGGCATTTGGAAACAACTTGGGTAATTGCTTGGCACTGGGCAGGTCAGCTGTGGCAGATTCCTTATCCCACAGGCTCTTCTTACAACGTGACATTGACATTGACCTCCCTGAGCGGTGGGTCCACGTCTCCTTCCTGTGAACCTGGGTGGGCCTGTGACTTTGGAGGAAGTGACCTTAGGTGACTTCTGAGACTTAGTTATAAAAGGGGATACATACTCTAAGACATCACAGTAAGTGAGAGAGGACACATAGAGGTTACCTATCGTACGATTCCATTGATATGAAATACCCAGAATTGATAAATCCATAGAGACAGACAGTAGATTGGGCATTGACAGAGGCTGGGGAAAGGGGACAGCAGGAGACACTAAGTAAGGGATTTTCCTTTAGAATAATGGAAATGTTTTGGAACTAAAAAGAGGTGGTGGTTGCCCAATATTGTGAATGTACTGAATGCTACTGAATTGTTCACTTTGAAATAGTTCATTTTATGTTATATGAATTTCACCTCAATAAATTATTTTTTTAATTGGTAGGGGGATACAGCTTGCTTTGCCTGGCTCTTTTGGATACTTGCTCTCTGAACCCAATGCCAGGGTGTAGGAAACCCCAACTAACCTGCCTGCAGTGACTTCATGGAGAGAATGGGGAAGAAACTCCCGCTGGGTCCCAGCGACGGCCAGCATCAAACTCCAGGGGATTCCTGCCCAGAGCTGTTGAGTCATTTCCAGCCAGTCTAGTCTAGTAAGGGATTGTCCTGCTGAGGCCCCAGACACCACAGAGCAGAGACAGCCAACGCCAATGCTCCCTTTCAGAATTCACAACCCAGAGTCCATGCTCTTAATAAAACAGCTGTTTCACACCTTTAAGTTTGGATGGTTTGTTATAAAGCAGAAGATATCTAGAACATTGACTTAAATAGAATAGTTGTCCAAAGGCCAAACACATGAGAAGCAAACCATAAAGTTGGACATATTTTGAGACTTATGGTGTCCTAGCATTCATCCGGCGGAATTCTTCCTTTTTACCAAGAAAGCACCCCAGGCAGGGAAACTCCAGTGTTACCCGGTAAGACAGAGCTGGGTTGAGGCCCCAGACAAGGCGCTTCCACTTTCCACTCCAGTATCTGGAAGCTTCGCTGGACTCCATTCATATAACAATGTAAGAATAATAACACCTATAGCTGCGTGTCTGGCACTTTGTGAATGTTTTTCATATATTAGCTCATTCAAACCTCACAACAACCCTATAAGGTAAGTACCGTGACTATCCCCAATTTACTGATTAAGTCACTTGCTAGGAAACTAGGAGAACCAGGATTAGCCCAGGCAGCCTGGTGCTGAGTCCACCCTGAGGCAGTAAAAGCAAAGCAGGCTGAGTGAAGGAGCCTCACCTGATGGGGCTGATGGGGGACAGCAGGGCCTTCCTCTCTCGCTCCGGCAAAGGCTCCCAGTGGAAATCCAGTTTCCAGTCCAATACCCCGCGCTGCAGGTCCTTGGAGGGGTAATACTGGAAAGTCTTCCAGTCAATCACGTCTAGGACTGGAGACACCACCCTGCTCCTGGAAAGAATCGAGGAATCAGATAAGGGATACACACCCTCCACTTGCTGGGGGACAGAAACGTAATCCAGACACATGCTGCCCAATATGGCAGACACCAGCCACCAGCGGTTACTGGGAACCTAAAATAGCATCTGTCCGAACTGAGATGTGGTGTAAGTGTAAAATATGCACTGCATTTAGAAGACTTAGTTTGAAAGAAAAAAGATGTACAAACCTCAGATTACGTATTGAAATGATAATATTTTGGACATATTGGGTTTACTAAAATATTGTTAAAATTAATTTCATCTGTCTCTTTTTCTTTTGTAATGGGACTACTAGAAATGTTTAAATTATATCTGTCACTCATGTTCTATTTCTACTGAACAGTACTCTCCTAGAAAATATATTTTTCCATAAGGAATCGGGGGCCCATTTCATTGAAAAGCATGCCTGCCCCTTTCTTTAAAAACCTCTCAGGATAAAACTGAGAGACAGGGGAATAGGGACCTAGGCTCAGCTCTGCCACTAATGTGCTGTATGATCTTGAGATAGCTGTTGCACCTCTCTGGGCCTCAGCTGCCTCATTCATAAAATGGGAGGTTGAACTACTTCTCACAAAGGTCTTTCTCAGCTGTAATGCTCTAGGACTGTGGCTCTTGACTTCTTTGGGGGTCTTTGATCCCTTTGAGAATCAGGGGAAGTCTATGGACCCCTCCCCAGAAAAATAATCGTATGCACATATACAAAATATCGTGCACAGCTGCAGAGGGTTCATGGGCCCCTGCTCTAGGGTCTAGTTCTTGTTCCTCCCTGGATCATAAAACTTTATTGGCTTGAGGAATCAGGATTGTCAAGCCCCAAAAGGGTCCTCATTGTTAAAGTGTGTGTATGTATGAGTACGTGGTGTCTCTCAGCAAAGTCGTGAGTCTAGGTTGATTTGCTCATTTACTGTTGCTGTTGGTAATTGTATTTTATCCCAATTTTTTTGCACAGCCTGGGATTACGTGACCTCAGAGAGGGTGATGTGGGAAATTGGTACAGGTTGGAAACTCTGCCTTTTAATTAAACAAGTAATCACTTAGGTGTACCAGTAGCTGCCCTCTACAGTCAGTATCTCACTCACATTTTTTTTTCTGGCCTCTCACAATAGTTTCTTCTAAAATCCGTACCATGGAATGAATCAGGCCTGAACTCAGGGGTGGCTGGAAGTTACCAGTCTAAGAACAGGAAGATTCCTGGAAAAGAGATGCCAGCCATGCTTTTTATACTCCCATCAATTTCCATCCACCTCAGAGACAGCCAGGGCTGGCACGAGCCCAGCCCATATGGAGAGGGCCAAGGTGGTCCTGGGATTCAACGATCTGCTTTAATCTGTGGCCTCAAGTGACTGGCCTTGGCGTGAAGAGTCATGGGGTTTATATTTACAGCAAGGATCTGGATATGCTTTTCCTGCGCTTTTCACATTGTTCCCTCTGGAAGGTAAGGGGAACTTAATCTCTCTGGCCTCCGCTATTTTGGGGCACCGCGCGTTGACCTAAGAAAAGGGAGGAGCAAGGTCAAGGAAGAAAGGAGGGCGCCCTCCCAAGTCTCCACTTACTGTGGAATGAGCTGAGCAGACGAGATGTATTTGGCTACTGGGCAAAGCATTTTGTGGAATTTCAGAATCAAGAGCCAGGGAAGCTGTGTGGCTGAATTCTAAAGAACCCCATCAAGTTTGTGCCATCTTAGTAATGGTAACAGGACAAGAAAGGAAACTGCATTCAAGTGTCCACACAATCAATTCGTCCCAGACCTTTGAGCTGTGTCCTTCTTGATCAAAGGTGTACATCCCTTTTCATCAGAAAACGATCACCCTAAAATTCATCAAATTTCTCTTTTTACTCTGTCTTGCTGGAGGCTCAGTCATAGGTAAAGCTCACTTCTAATAACTGTATTATCCCCAATTTCTTTCTTTTCTTTTTAAACTTAAATTTGCCAGATTTCCCTGTATGTTTTATTTTTAAAAATAAATTTATTTATTTATTTATTTTTGGCTGTGTTGGGTCTTTGTTGCTGCGCACAGGCTTTCTCTAGTTGGGGTGAGCAGGGGCTACTCTTCGTTGCAGTGCGTGGGCTTCTCATTGCAGTGGCTTCTCTTATTGCAGAGCACGGGCTCTAGGAGCGCAGGCTTCGGTAGTTGTGGCGCGCGGGCTTGGTAGCTGTGGCTCGGGGGCTCTAGAGCGCAGGCTCAGTAGTTGTGGTGCACGGGCTTAGTTGCCTCACGACATGTGGGATCTTCCCAGACCCGGGCTCGAACCGGTGTCCCTGCATTGGCAGGCGGGTTCTTAACCACTGCGCCACCAGGGAAGTCCCTATCCCCGATTTCTAACACTATCTTTTCCTTTCTGAAATCTCCTTTCCCTTCTATTTTAGCCAGATACATAAGTGATTCATCATAAGCCTCTTTGAGTACGTTTTGGATAGAGATAAAGAATAAAATGTCAATGAATGAAGTGAAAGATGTTTCCTTGTTTTGGTTTTCATTCCCATGGACCATAGCGGCTGCCCAGCCAGGGCTGAATTAGGAAGTAACTACAGTCTAGGGACTCGAGAAAAGGTGGTTAAAAAAAAAATCTTATATTTAGCTTTGTGTTTCGAATCTACAGATGTAGCTGGTGTTCTTGGACTTCACTTAAAACAAAATAGCAAAGCTTCCCTGTCTGACCTGGAAGGAGCTAGGAGAGGGCTCACTCCATCATCCTGTCACTTGTGAACTGAGTTTTAACTCTCAGGCAGACACGAGATTGATCCTCTCTCAAGCCTTTCTAAGCTCCAGGAGGTCAAGCGTTTGGGTTTCAATGGAGCCATCAACAAACACCAGCTAACTGAAATATGTGAGATCAACCAAGGCACCACTGTCCAGAGAGCCAAAAGCTACCTGCAGTTGCAAACTTACCCACCAAACTTTTTACCGCAAGGAAGAATGAACCCTAGTTCATCTCACCCCTCTTTATTTTCCCCAGGCCTGGATGTTCCTCCAGCTCTACAATGTGTAAAGTCACTTTGGAAGTTCACACAAATTCTCCGTGTTTGTGAGAAGTATCTTATACTGAGAAGCAAAAAGCTCTGAATTCCCTCTTCCCAGAGCTCTGCTGCTCAGGTGCGACCCCAAGACTGACGCTGGCCCTTCCAGGACTCTGCCTGCTGAGGGGTGTGGAGAAGGACGGAAGCTGGAGAGCTTCCTGTGGGCATCAGACAGGAGGAAGGCTGCTCCCTCTGCAGGGCTGGAGGCATCTTGATCCCCTCGCTGCTCTTCAACACACACACACACACACACACGCAGAGGATTCCTCAGACTGCCTTCCATCATTTACGCCCTCGAATGGAGGTGCTCTGTTCCCTGCCCCACCTTGCTTCTCCCTGTGGAGCAGGCCCAGCCCCGGCTGAGAACTAAGTAACCTGAAGAACTAGGTGTTCCTAAGACAGGAGCCCAGACCAGTCTTCAAGTGGGAAACAGCTCTTGAGCCTCTTGACAGCCTCTGGAGCCAGGAATACCTCTAAGGGGGTGTTGCCCATTTCCCCTTGGAAATTTTCATTTTTCTCTGGCCATGACTCTTACTCCTTGGCTTGGCTACTAGAGCTGGCAGTCAGCACAGGCAGCAGTGGGCGGGTGTTCTCCGAGTGGCTGAGGCTCTGGACTGTTTCTCCCTCTCCCACCTCCTGCTCTGCAGCCCCCGGGGGTGAGTTACCTGTCACCAGCTATTCTGGCCAGGAGGGGCTCCAGCCAGCCCGGGTGGCACTCGCAGTGGGCGTCCATGAAGACCAGCACGTCCCCGGTGGCCCTGGCGGCCCCCAGCATCCGGGCCCTGGCGGCGCCCAGCCTCCTGTTGCTCCTGAGCAACTTCACCCCCTCCAGCCGGGCCACATACTCGCTGAGAGCCGACTTGAGCTGTCCTGGAATCGACAGGGCAGTGGGGTCACAGATGCCACAGCCCGCGAGATGGCGATGACCATCACTAGGATCACTGTCAGTCTATCTTGGGAGCTGTGGTGAGCACAAGAGTCCCGAGCAGCAAGGACATTGTGGTGGTTGCTAAGGTGTAAAATGCTTCCTTAGTTTCGGTGGGTCAGGATTCTCTCCAGTAAACACCAAAAGACCTGGTGTCGTAAAACTAAGAGAGGAGAGAACTCGCTCACATTCTCTAAATGCAGCAATGAGGTTGAAGCAGATACTGCTGGTGCCCTACTCAGAAGCCCTGAGATCCCTTTTACTGATTTGGTTTGCTTTGCATGTGCCCAGCTGCCGTGGGTTGGCTGCTAATGGCAATCAGCAGCCTTCCCTGGAGATGTGCCCTAGAGTACTGGAACCACCTCTCCTGCGAGTGGCAGGGAGTCATGCAGAATGATACCCCTCACCCCAGGTGCCAGAGTCAATGACCCACCATTGCCGGGGTACCAAGCCCGCTCCCTTGCCTCAAGGCAAGACAGATGCCGAGGTGCAGTTTACACTGTAGAGCTCCCCCTGGGATCAGGCTGTGGCTGAACTTCATCTGACACTACATCTAAGTTCAGCTCCTTCCTCTGCCTCTCCTGCTTTCCCCACTCCCCTACAGTGTTCCCCTGAGAGCACCGGCCCCGCCAAATCACATGCACATGATTCCCCATCTCAGGCTCTGCTTCTAGGGTACCTGACCTAAGACACAGTGGTCAAGGAAGTCAAAGACAGAGGGTCCATTTCATGTGACTGCCAGTAGGTCATTGGTGGCACTGGCCAAAGCGGTCTCACTGCAGTGGTAGCAGTGACTGGGGCAATGCAGTGGGTCAAAGAGAAAATGGGAGGTAAGAAATTGAGACCAAAAGTCTGAACATTCTTTTAGGAATGACAATCTATAGAGTTGACAGGATGAGGCAAGCTTGTTAGGCTTTGTATTCAAGATCAGAAACGCTATGTGTATGGGCGTGCTGAGTGCACCCAGATAAGCAAACTAGTGGAGATGGAAAGAACAATGTATGGTCGTTCCTCAGTATCTGGGTGAGGGGATTGGTTCCAGGACCCCCCGTAGACAGCAAAATCTGCAGATGCTCAAGTGCCTTATATAAAAGGACAGTGCAGTCAGCCTTTTGTATCTGAGGGTTCTGCATCTGAGGATTCAACCAGCAGAATACGTCTTTGGTATTCACAGAGAAGCAGTGCCCCTGGGGCTCTTCACTAATGAGTTATCTGCGCCTGCATCCCATCTGCAGGTCTGCTTTGGGGAACCTTGCCTGCACAGGTTCCAAACCCCAGTCTGTGCACGGGAAACCCCCAGGGTCCAGGCCCTCCCCAGGGAACCTGGAGGAAGCCCGCGGGCACCTTGCTGGCTGAGGTCGTCCACCAGGATGATCTCCTTCAGGTAGGCCCTGGGCGCTGTGTCCAGGATGCTATGCACGGTTCTCAGGAGGGTGGACCAGGCCTCGTCGTGGAAACAGAGGATGACGCTGGCTGTGGGCAGCCTGTCTCTCAGATGCTGCTGCAGACACCTGCAGGGAAGAGAAGCAGGGCGCTGAGGGGAAGAGCAGGCCCTGGCTGGGGCTTCTTCAGCCAATGGCTGTCCTCCCAACTCACCAGCTCTCTCTGGGTTTTCTCAGAATTTCCACATAAAGAGAACCCATTACACCCTGACAGAAGTGCTGTCCACTATCTCCCAGGACTCGGGTTCCGAGAGCTTCTTTACAGTGTTCACCCATGCCTCTCCCATAACAGTTGAGAGGTATTACCACCATTCTCAGCAGATGACTGTCCTAATCTGTAAAGTGGGAATGAATGACAACATTACCAACCTCTTAGAGCTGTTGTGAGGATTAAACAGGACGAGGTACATAGTTAAGTGTCCTGTGAACATGAAAGATCATCCATTTAGGAGCAGGGACACTATTTTCTTTATTTTTGTATTCCTAGAACCTAGTACAGCATCTGACACATAATACATGTTAATCAATGTTTCAATCTATGTGTGTCCTTTGCCCTAAAGTGGGTCTCTTGTAGGCAGCATACTGTAGGTTCTTGTTTTTTTTAATTCAATCTGCCACTCTTTCTTTTTTCTAACTCTGTGTCTTTTGATTGGAGCATTTAATCCGTTGACATTTAAGGTAATTATTCATAGATATGTATTTATTGCCAATTTTAACCTTGTTTTCCCATTGATTTTAAATTTCTTCTTTGTCCCTTTCTTTTTCTTTTTCCTTTTCTGGTTTGATGATTTTCTTTGTATTATGCTTATGTTCTTTTCTTTTTGGTTTTTGTGACTCTATTGTATATTTTTGATCTGTGGTTACCCTGTTTTTCAAGTATGTTAACTCATCTTCTTATATCTAATTGCTTTAGACTGGTAGTGATATAGACTCAAACACATTCTAGAAAAAAAAAATCTATATTTCTTTACTCTCCTCCTTCATATTTTATGATTTTATGATTTTACATCTTCATTTTCATTCTTTTGCTGTTCATTGTGGTTATTATTGCTTTAACAGAAAATTTTTAATTTTTAAAAAATCTGTGTACTGGCTTATTTAAGTGATTTACTTTCCAACTGTGATTTTCTCTTTCCTATAGATTCTTACTTCTTTTCTATTTAGAGAAGACCTTTCAATATTTCCTTTAGGATGGGTTTAGTATTGCTGTATTCTTTTAGTTTTTGCTTGCCTGAGAAATTCTTTCTCTCTCTTTCTATTCTAAATGATAATATTGCTGGGAAGAGTATCCTAGGTTGCAGATTTTTCCCTTTGAGGACTCTGAATATATCTTGCCACTCCCTTCTGGCCTGCAACGTTTCTGTAGAGAAATCAACTGACAGCGTTATGGGGGGTTCCCTTGTAAGGAACTCTTTGTTTTTCTCTTGCTGCCTTTAGAATCCTCTCTTTATCCTTTTTTTAAAAAATTAATTAATTAATTAATTTATTTTTGGCTGTGTTGGGTCTTTGTTTCTGTGCGAGGGCTTTCTCTAGTTGTGCGAGCGGGGGCCACACTTCATCGCGGTGCGCGGGCCTCTCACTGTCACGGCCTCTCTTGTTGCGGAGCACAGGCTCCAGACGCGCAGGCTCAGTAATTGTGGCTCACGGGCCTAGTTGCTCCGCGGCATGTGGGATCTTCCCAGACCAGGGCTCGAACCCGTGTCCCCTGCATTGGCAGGCAGATTCTCAACCACTGCGCCACCAGGGAAGCCCCAAACTTTATCTTTTATCTTTTAACTTGTGGGGCGGTGTGGTGCGTGGTGTGGCCTCTGCCCGGAGGCTGTCAGGTCCCACTTTCCTCTCCAGGTGAATGGGATGCTCTATATTTGTTGTGCAGCGGGTGTGTTGAGAGCTCTGAGCGAATCCACAGTGGAATGAATTCTAATAACAATCTGATCCATGGGGCAGTGTGTGGCTCACATTGTCCACAAAAGGCACTTTCCTAAAATGCACTTCCAGAGCGCTCCTGTCTAGGCTGCAGCTGCTGAAACCACTGGTCCCTCCTCAGAGGAGTATTTGCATTTGAACTGGGGTTGTCTCAAGGACCTCAAACTTCCAGCATCCAAAGACCTCTGTGCTGGTGGGGCTGCACACGGAGGGATGACCAGAGGAGGCTGGCCCTGCTCGGGGGAGATGCCACCTGAAGGGTCAGCCCGAGCTGCTCACCAGCTGGACATCCCTCTGCCGGGTGCGTCCCAGCCAAAGCTGGAGCTCTCAACACTCTGGAAACCTGCCCCTGACTCGCTGGGCAAAATCCTATGTGGTGGGGGATTGATACTAGGTAAGTACTTTAATTTAATGGTAAAACAGAAATCTTAGACAATTAAACAAAAAAGCGCATGAACATCTCATAAGGTGGCTGTGACAATTGTCTTATTGTTTCTGTATTTACACACTATTTCTTTTCATAAAGTATTTAGAGTCACTCTCAAGAAATATGTACCATAAAATAATGGTAAAAGAAAAAATAAGGCTGAAAAGTCAAGAGTAGGGAAATAGAAGTAAGAGTGTGTGGACAAAGAATGTCGCCTGCCATTCCACTAAAAAAAAAAAAAGAATGTTGTAGTCATCAAGCCAACAGCCAGTGCTTCCCTCACCCACAATGCACCCTGAGGGGATTCAGGATGCAGAAAAAGAGGATACTTAAGATACCTATCTAAGGAATAATTTCAGTGAGCCCAGACTTTTGCATCTTCCCTTACATAGAAAAGCGCTAAAATCATTAACTTGAGATATCTGTGTTTTGTAATTAGCAGTTATCTTTTGATGTTCAACTCCATGGTTTGTTTGTTTGTTTTCAGCAAAACCTCCTATATATCCTCCCCTACCTCTTTGGAGCAGTTCCTCAGAGCTATCTGAGAGCCTGTCTCCCGGGCTATGGTCCTCAGTAAGGTTCCCAAATAAAACATAGCTGGCAACTCTTAGGTTGTGCATTTTTCTTTAGCTGACAAGTAGAAAGTCAACATCTGGAGAAAGAACATACATTCATAGGTCAAAAGGGCCTTGGTATTTCTAGAGAGAAGTTAAAATTTGACTCTGAGCTTCCTGGTAGCCAAAGTAAAATGGGAGGTTTATTCTGCAATAGAATTATTACCATCAGAAAAGTTACATACCAGATATTTTAGGTAAAGCAATGTTCTTTCTAGACTGTTTTTTTTTTTTTTTTTTTACAATTTATAACTTTTTCATTTGAAATCATTTAAGACTCAAAAGAAGTTGCAAAAATAGTATAGAGAGTTCCCGTGTTATTTTCACCCAGCTTCGCCGAGTGATCCACAATGATCCAAACCAGGAATTTGACATCGTTCAATACTATTAACTCAAATACAGACCTCCTTTAGATTTCACTAGTTTTTACACCTAGCGCTAATTTCTAAAAGAAATTCCTATGGACTTTAGAAAGAAGTCCCTCAAGAGATGACAGTGTCCTTAGAAGCATCCCTAAGATGAATAAAATAATGAACTCCACTGTACATGAACCTTGACAGCTTGATTTCAGGGATGGTCAAATAACACATCCAAAGTGAACCAGTTCCCATGAAGTTTTGGGGCGATAAATGAGAGGCCCCAGCGCACGCTGTACTTTCGGCTGAGTCTTCGACCCCCTCTACCCTCCCTCTCTCCCACCCCACAGCCCCTCCTCTCACCCCAGGCCCTGGTGGAGCTTTCCTCCTGCAGCCTACCTGAGTTCGAGAAGTTCCACTCTGCCCCCAGAACTGCTCTAGATCTGCTCACAAACAAACAGGTTCAAATTTTCCTTTGTGTGTTCTGCATTTCCTGTGTGGTTGTATGTATTGGCAGATCCAGGGGTTCTAGAGATGGGGACCTCCAACGGCTGTTGAAAAGAAATCTTGCCTCAGTGGACTCAGTGAGTACAGAAAAACCCCAAAACATTACTTGGGCGATTGCTCAGAGGCTGGCTGTTTTCCAAGTCAGACAGCAGAGGAGTCTGAGGACAAGGAGGGCTGCATATGGGATTCCCATGGGTGCAGATTCAGAGGGACTGAAGTTCATCACCTCAGGGCAGAACACAGCCATACCTTCCCCGGGGCCTGGCCCCTTCTCCACCCCAATCTATAGAATATGTGGACAGGAAACAACACTTCTGTGTGTGTGTGTCTGTGTGCCTGTGTGTCTTTGTGTGCACGCATGTGTCCTTGTAGAATGGTGGTCAAAAGAGCTTGGACTTCGGAATCAGACAAATTTTGATTTGAATCTCCCCCCTGCTGCTCCCTGAGTTTCTTTGGGTAATATACTCAATATTTATCAGCCTTAGTTTCCTCATCTGAAAAATAAGGATAATATTTACCCCTTGGGCCTGTTGTGAGAATCTAAGAATAATTCTATGCACCTGATAGATGGTGGCTCTTTTATAGCTATCTTGGAAAAAGACAGGACGTAATGAGCATGTGTCCCGTATTTATGATAGTCTTTGTAAGATGCAGCTATCTTTCAACAATCACTCCACAGGATAGCATGAGATGCTTCTGAACGGTTTCAGAAGTTTGGAATTCCTCTTCTGCCTGCTGGGAACACTTCTGTAAGAAACAAGTGCCTGGCACAGGGTCTGGCGTGCAGCAGGAACCCCATCCCCAGAAGAGATCTGACTGTGGCTCCAGCTCTTCAAGATCTCACTCCTCAAAGTCAGGAGATGGGGGAGCTTCCTGCTGGGCTACAGAGCTGGAGACCCCGGGCAACCGACTTTCTCTCCTTGGCCTCACAGGACATTCTCTGCAGAGATGATTCAGCTGTGGACGCGGGAGCCCTGCTACTTCCTAGCTGTGCAAATGACCCTGGACAAGTAACGTGGCTTCCTGGGGCTTTGGTTTCTGTAGGTGGGTGACAGTAGCCCCCGTGTTGCAGGACTGCTGTGAAGATGAGATGGCTTTTTCACGAAGCACTAAGAACGGTGCTGGCATGGAGCGCTGTGTAAGTATTCGTTGCCATGATCAGAGGATGTATTATCACTGCAAGGTGGATCACGAAGGCTCTTCCAGCCTTGAAATTCTGTATTCCTGAATCTTCTTTGCATAGGAGAGGGGGAAGGGAAGGGGACCAACCAGGGGAGCAGGGGTTTCAAAGAGAATCTCATAGGACTCCCCTCCTCTCCCTCCACTAGGGTTTTCTCGGTTTTATGCATAGAAAGAACTGTGTTCTCTCTTCCTGGTGAGAGAGGTGGGTGAAGAGATGACAGGCAAGGCTGGGATGAGCAAAATAGGCTGCGAGGACTTTGAAAGGCAAATGGGCTTCTGGAAGCCCTTCCACGGCCAAGGGCGGTACCTCCCTGAGCCGTGGAGGCAGGTGTCCTGGCACCAGCTCCGAGAGGACCCTTCACCTGCCCCGTGGAAAGATGCTCACACGGCCTCCAAGACATAAACAGGTGGTGCTGGAACACCTCTTCAGGCAACCGCAGAACTGCCAGGAGCCGTGAACTGGAAATAGCCGTGGCGGTACCATGGTCTTTCAGGGCCGAGCTGCGTGGGCTCCCGCGGGAAGGCCAGTGCTCTCACTGTGGTCCGAGCGCAGTGCTAAGTATCATCAACAGAGGTGTGGCGAGGCCTGTGTCTCGGGGCCAGGGAGATGCTCTTCAGAGGAACCAGGATTGATTCTTTTGTTTCTGGGGGGCGGGGTGAGCAGGCACAGGGGCCTGTGGGCAGGGCAGGCTGTGTAGACCCCTGTGGAAGGAAGGGCTCTGGATACATGCCTGGGCTTCTGCGGTCCATGGTCATCAGCCCATGGGCAGCACTGGGTCTCATAGGGATGGGCAGACGGGCCCATGTGGTAGCACAGCGTGGAGAAGGGGGGTGTGGCATGTAATTCCCTGAGAGCTCAAACACCGTGACAGTTCAGGGCATCTTAGGAAGAGTCCATATGTGTCATCAAGCTTTGGCATTTCGTTCAAATCCTGGATCTGTCCTTGTATGACTTGGACAAGCGACATAAGCTCTCTGATAACCATCTTTCCTTTCAACAATTTCCAGATCCGCAGAACCAGTCACATCTGTAGTAATCAATTGTTATTTTTCAAAATACTTTTGAATCCAGTAAGTCCTTTGTGAGCATGCATTTTACTTAACCTCAGTATTTTTCATCTGTAAAATGGGTTTGTTGGAAGGATCAAATGAGTTAATTCATACAAAGTACTTAGACCAGTGCCTTACTCATAAGTAACAGTTCAATACATGCTAGTTATTATTATTTCTTGCAAGCCTCCCAAGGGCCTGAATACCTCTCTAGGCCTCAGTTTCTTCATCTGTAAAATGAGGATAAGAAGTAGAGTTATTTTAGAGGACTACTTAAAGATTATAAACTTCATATAAATGGAATCATATAATATGCAGCCTTTTGTGTCTGGCTTCTTTCACTTAATATAATGTTTTCAAGGTTCATCGTGTTGAAGCCTGTATCAGTACTTCATTCTTTTTACTGACAAATAATGTTCCATTGTTTGAATAGAATAATGTTCCATTGTTTGAATAGACTGTATTTTATTTATCCATTCATCAGTTGATGGACATTTGAGTATTTCCATTTTTGGCTATTATGAGTAATGCTGCTACGAACATTCATGTATAAGTTTTTGTGTGAACAAGTTTTCAGTTCTCTTGGGTATAGAGCTAGGACTGGCATTGCCGAGTCATGTGGTAAATCTATGTTTAATATTTTGAGGAACTGCCAAACTGTTTTCCAAAGTAGCTGCACCATTCTATGTTCCACCAACAACTTCTTCACATCCCTGTTAACACTTGTTATTGTCTGGGGTTTTCTTTAGCCATTCCAGTGCGGGTGAAATGGTACTTCACTGTGATTTTGATTTGCATTTCCCTACTGACTAATGATTTGAGCATCATTTCATGTGCTTTTTGGCTATTTTCTATGTATTCTTTGGAGAAATATCTATTCTAATCCTTTGCCTATTTTTAAGTCGGATATCTTTTTATTGTTATTGTAAGGGTCCTTTATATATTCTGATACAAATCCCTAATCAGATATATGATTTGCAAATATTTTCTACCATTTCTGGGTTTGTGTCTTCACTTTCTTCAAGCACAAAATTTAAAAATTTTATGACGTCCAATTTTTAAGCCACTAAATTTTGAGGTCGTGTGTATGCAGCACTAGATAATGGATACACAGTCCCGTTTTAAAGATGAGGAAATTAGAGCCCAGAGAGCTTAAGTGACTTGTTTAAAGTTGCACAGCAAATTGCTGATGGTCAGTGTGACTCTAAACCTTGTGCTCTTGACCAGTCTTGGACTGAAGTGCTAACAGAATGTTAGCACTTGGACTGAAGTGCTAACAGAATGAAGTGCTAACAGAATCACCAACTTGGACTGAAGTGCTAACAGAATGTTCTGGATTCAGAGTCATAAGGCTTGGGTTCTGATGTCCAGATCACAGTGACTGTGATGGGGGGGGGGGTTATTTGAAGAACATGCAATCCATTGGTTTCATCACAAGCTCTGGACTGTCTACACTGATTCAGTAAAGTCCTCAGAAAGCAACTTACTTTGATCCCACTGTCTTGGTTGCCTTGGAAATTTGCTTCTGTGGAGTTCTGCTTGACATCATGCTCTCAGCTTTGATCAGAGAACAGTACATGAAGGCATTTCAGGACACCTGCTTTGCATTACAGTCTCTGTAACACCTTTGGAGGGGAATTGTCTCCTCCAGCACTTTCTATCCCCTCCACGCAACTTTGAAGGGAAATTCCTGTCAGATAGAAGTGCCAGGAAAAGCTTTTCCTCCTCTGAGGACCTGGTGTGTTTCCTCTTCCTGAGCAACAACGATCATGATACTTATCATGTTTCCTTTTTCATTTTGGCTGCCAGGAAGCTCAGAGTAAGCAAGTAGGATATTTAGTCATTGGTTGCTTATTTTCATTCTAATTTTCTCTTTGATCTTGATCTTCCATCTTTCTATCCAGTCATTTAACTGATATTGACTGACAACCTACTATGTGTGAGGACTGGAAGATGAATTAAGTAGATAAAATCCTTGAAGCAGAATCTGTGGTGCCCTGCCCATATCCCCTTGGGGATATCATATAATACAGCACAGCCTGACTTCCAATTGCTGGAGCATTTTCTCTGACTGCCAGAGATGCTCTCCTTAAGCACCAGCTGCCTGAAGAGGTGGAGAGTAACCTCCCTCCACCCCTGGGAGCTGCCCTCAGTCAGTGACTAAAATGAGTTGGTGTATTAATATCCAGCAACCCAGACCCTAAGGGTGGGGGTGGGTAACAGCGAGATGCTGTCTCCCAGGTTCCCCCCAGGGCTGAGCTCTAGCTGCCTGCAGAGGTAACTGCCTGCAAACCCACTTTTCATTGGCTGCTCCACCCTCCCTGTCCCCTACCAGACCTCCCAGGCATCACCTGCAAAACAACTCCTTGTCCTTAGGGTCTGCTTTGGGGGAACCCAAACTCAGATAGCCTCTGATATCATGGAGTTTATATCCTATTAAACAGAAAACTGAAGAATTATTCAACAACTGAAGCCAGGACCTGAGGGTGGGTGGGACACAGTCAGAGAAGGTGTGTGAGTGGGGAGAGGTGTTCCTGGCAGAGGTCACAGCCTCTGCTAAGGCCTGGAGGTGGGAAGGGGCTTGGCCTGTACCAGGAAAGGAAGGAAAGATTTTCTAAAGTATACTTCCCTTCATCTTGACTAAACATGATATTAATAGCAATTTTCTATTTCATAGTATATCTTCAAGTCATTTGAGGGAATAAAGTAGGTAGGTAAACAAACAAGAGAGCAAAAGGTAAGTGGTCCACGCAGGGGCCCTGGGCAAGTCACTTCCCTCCCCTGGTGACCTGGGTTCTTTCTGTCAAGTGGGGATGTTTTTCCTGCTCTGTCTGTGCCACGGCTTTGCTGGGGGGGCGGGGGGTGGATGAGGCGGGGCAGAGAAACAGCTTTTGTACATTGTGAAGCAGTGTCCAAATGTCACCAGGTACTCATGAAGGGATCCAAGAAGAAATGCATGTTTTCATTATTAAATAATGGAGGCATTTTCTTTGTCCTTCAACCATATTCCTGGTGAGTATTTTACTGTCTCAGTTTGTATACATCACACAAGTGTCCAAAAGCCCACCCTGACCTCATTTGTCCATCTTCTGAGTGGCAGCAGGTGGGGAAGGAAAGACCCAGGGCTTTGGAATCAAATCAATGTGGCTTTGAATCAGGGCTTTGGAATCAAATCAATGTGGCTTTGAATCTTGGCTCTGCTATTTATTTATATCCCTTAATTAGCCAGCACAGGGAGTCTGAGACCTTTCACCAGCCCACGGCTGCTGCCTGGATAAAAAGGGATCATTCAGGCCCAGGAGAGCTGCTCAATGAGTGCAAACTTTATGTCTTCACACTCCAAGATCAGGAGAGCCTGCGTCTGTGTTTACACACAGATGGACGCCCTCACTTCATGCAGCTCCAGGGTCCCCCGTGAACTCAGAACATGCATTTGGAGGCTGATTCTGAAGAGAATGAGTCACGGCAGTGCACCAGATGGCCTGGCTGTGACACAAACCCTCTCCTGCCCTTCCCTTGCCTGGCCAGAGTAGAAAGGTTTCTGCCGGGTTTTCTAAAGCTGGTTTGGAGTGACTGACCCCCTGCTCCTACCAAATCAGCAGAGGCCCCCCCACTGAGATGGGCTTCCCTGTCTCAGCCCTGAGCCCAGCGATGTAACAGCTGGTTACTTGTCTGCATCCCTCAGTGTACCCTGAGCTCTTTGAGGGTGGGGCTGGGGCTTGCTCACCTTCTCACTTTTAATAGTCGCTAAACAAATAATCATTCAATGAATGAAGGTGGACACTATTCTTGCTCTCAAGGGGGGTATAGGCTGGCTGTCTATAGACACAGGACAATAATACCAACTTCTTGCATTCTGTGAAAACCCCAGTGTTGAGCCTATTGTGTCTCTAATTGGTAGAGCTCATCTCGGGGACACCAATTTCCAGGCCCGACCTGGGGAGAGAGCGGCTGGGGACACAGCCTGCGGACGATGCCTTAGAAGGATGGACAAAGGAGCTTACAGATGAGAGAGAAATGTGGAAGGGCTGGAGCCTGTAGGTGAGGCTGAGGCTGGCAGCCTGTCACTCGCCACAGTGGAGACAAGTCACACAGGGTGCATGCAATCCCCTTCCCTTTGTGGGAGTCCTCTGAAGTCTCCCAGCCTCCTTCTGAGGGGCTCCAGGCACCCTTGGCTTTGCTCTGATCCTGGCTCCTTAGCCCTGGACTAAAGACGGGTACCGACTAGGAGTCTCTGGTCTGAACACTGAAGGCTCCTGGTGCAAGAGCTGCCCCTAACAGGGACAGCTGCCCCAAGAATGGCCAGCTGCCCCAGACCGATCCTTGGTCTCAAGGTGATATTCAGACACACGGCGAGGGTCAGCAGCTGGTAGCAGGTCACAGAATGGGCAGTAAGCCAACGATGAGGCAGCAGAAGCCAAGAGGTAGCCCAGCGCTTGTCAGATACTAACAGGCACCTACATCACCCGGCATCTCCATAAATGCAGATTTTGGGTCCAGGAGGTCTGGGGTGGGGCCTGAGAGTCTGCATCTCTAGTGAGCAAGCTCCCGGGTGACGCTGATACAGGTGGGTGCTAGACGACAGCTTGAGTAGAGGACAAGACATCAGCAGGGAAGTTGCAACAGGAGTGAGTGCCGGGCCTCCAGCTGCCAGAGGACGTCAGGAAGGCACAATCCCAGGAGCACTATGACCCGTGAGTCTCTCTCCTGTCCCCTTCCTGCACTGCCTGCAGTCTTCCCTGGACAGTACCTGCTCCTTACTTCCCTGGGAAGACTCGAAGTAACCCTGCCACCTGCAGTCACATGAGTGTCTCTGTTCCTTTTCACCTCAGAGGACCTAATCAGTAGCTCCCGGCCTGGCTGCACACAAGAATCACTTAGGGAGCGAGACCCGGTGAGTTGTATTTTGCTTGGTTGGTCTGGGGGTGGGGAGCCTGGCCGTGATGATTCACAAAACCCTCACATGCAGGCAGGGCTGTGAACCATAGGCCTCATCAGCTTACTCAAACTTTAACATGAACATAAACCACCTGCGGATCTTGTTAAAAGCAGAGTTTTTCAAGCAGTAGGTCTGAGCGGGCCTGAGACTCTGCATTTCTGATGCTGCAGGTCTGAGGCCCACACTTTGAGTGGCACAGCAGCAAATAACACCAGCTTTCCCTAGTCATAAAAAAAGATAAGATGCAGGTTGATCACTTCTGATCTAACCCCCGAGGCTGGCCCGAAGCACAAGGCAAGACCCCACTGCACTGGGCACCGTAAGTGCATTCGATCTCAAAGAGTCACACTCAGCTCTGTCTATACCACAACCCCACTATGGGGGCCGGATCCAGGGTGGAGATCCAGGGAGGCGCCGCTCCCGGCCGTGGCTACGCTGGACTCGGGGGCTTGGTGCTTGTGGGTTCCCTTCGACACCTGGCTGGCCAAGTCCCACACATACTGGGTTGTTTTCCCTCTCTTGTTGCCGGAGGGGGATGAGCTGGGCTCCAGCCCCCAGTCTCTGCCCCAGGCTACTAACCCCTCCCCAAGGGGCATGCCCACTCTCTCAGATTTACTGATGATGCCCTGTCAGCTGCCTCTCCTCTCTTTTGCAGCCCAGGTGCCAAAGCCATCCTGGGGTGTCTTGCTGCCCACCAGGAACTGACCTGACCCTGTGGACTGCAACAGCCCTCCTCCTTGACACCGAAGCTCCTGCAAGAGTGGCCTCTGGGGCAGGAGGCGGGGGAGGGGGTGGAGCAGAGGAGGAGACGCTCCTTCCTACCTCCCCCCACTGGCCGGGGAGTGCCTGGTGCCCTGCAGCCCTGGTTCTCAGCCCTGGCTGCACGTTGGAACTACCAGGTGACTACCCAGGCCTCACCCCAGACCAACTAAATAAGAATCCCTGAAAGTGGGACCCGCGCAGGAGTCCTTCTTATGACTTCCCAGGTAATTCCGAGGTGCTGCCAAATTTGTGATGACTTAGCAGCTGGAGGGGCAGAAAATAACTCATGGGTCAGAGAAAGGACAGTGGTGTGAGGCCCACAGCTGCCCGCTCCAATCTTCCTCCCTCTTTCCAACTCCCTCATAGGTCCTATGCTAGAGAATACAATAAGGGCATCTTCTGTTTGGACTTGAACACTGTGGGGGGGGCGGTGCTGGAGGGGGGGAATAAGCACACACTTCATCTCATTTGATCCACAACCCTACGCAAGGGTGTTATTATCATCGCCATTCTACAGTTGGAGAAACCGAGGCTCAGAGAGGTTGAGTGATTACACAAGGTCACACAGTAAGGGGTGGTGTCCAGAATTCAACCCCAGGTCCACTGTTCTATGGACGTATGATTTAGTCACAGTTGCAGGCATATAAACCAGGGAAACACGGGCCAAACGGTAAACACAAGTTGTAAGTTGGCACAAGCAGGTAGCGTGCAGCCAGCTACAGCTGACCTGACATTTGTGTTTAAGTATAAAACCCTGGGCCATGAAGGGGACTGTGTTCCTTTCTGCCTCTCTTCTCTATTCTCCAATCCCAGAACTACCTCTTCCATGGAAACTTCCAGAACCCTATTACCTCTCCACTCACCATCTATACCAGTGGTTCCCCAAACTGTCTAGTATCAGCTTGTAAAAATTCAGATCGCCAGGTTCCAACTCAGAGCCACCGATAGTCTCTAGCGATGGAGTCTGAAAAATCTACATTTTAAACAAAAAATCTGCAGGAATCTAATATGCACATACTTTTGGGAACCAGTGATGTAGTCCCTTGCTGCTCAAAACTGTGGTCTCTGGACCATCAGTGCTGGGACCTGATAGAAATGTCGCATCTGGGGCCAGCCGCACCCCTGGCCAACTACCAACACACTCTGCATTTTCACAAGATGCCTGGGGCGATTTGCATACGTGTTGAAATTTGAGAAACAGGCTCTATGCAATCTGGTGGGCATAAAGCGTGTCCTCAGACACAAAGGGTAGGTGCTTAAGAGATGGCTATTCTTTTATGGGTTGTATTTGGGCCCAGTTTTAAATCTAGAAAAATGGTACAGATGAACCTATTTGCAGGGCAGGAATAGAGACGGAGAAGTAGAGAACGGACCTGTGGACACAGGGGGGGAAGGGAAGGGTGGGATGAATTGGGAGATTAGGATTGAAATATATACACTACCATGTGTAAAATAGATAGCTAGTGGGAACATGCTATAAAGCACAGGAAGCTCAGCTCGGTGCTCTGTGATGACCTAGATGGGTGTGATGGGCGGGAGGGAGGTCCAAGAGGGAGGGGATATGTGTATACATACAGCGGATTTCTGTACAGCAGAAACTAACACAACATCGTAAAGCAATTATGCTCTAATAAAAAAAATTTTTTTTTAATAAATAAATAGAGTGATGGGAGAAGGAGAGTCCTGGCACCCTGGAGGGAGGGTTGTTGCCTTACGTTGCAGAGAATCCCTTGTGCATCCTGGAGCCTGCCAGGAAGGGGCGGCGCCAGTGCCTGTGTGCCTCTGGGGGAGGGGAGTCTGGGGGCTCAGGCCGGGCACACAGGCTGCAGGGACAGGCTGTGGCCAGAAGAGGGCGCCACACCCTGCCGGACAGAGCCAAGCTTTGGGCGGGGAGACCTACCGGCCCGGTTAGCCTGGGACCGAGGGGTTACTGCGATGGGAAAGTCCAGGCAAACTGAGACTAGTTGGTCACCCTGGCTGGAAGAGGCACCCACAGAAGTGGTGCACACACGCGCATGCACACATACACACGTGCACATCACACGCATGACACAGTGTACCCACACATGCACACAGATGCACAACACTCACCCATGCACTTCACACCACAAGCATAACACAGACAACACACTTGCAAAAGTACACACGCACCGCTTGCACAACACATTTATAACACACGGAGCACACACCACACAATGCACACGTGCAGCACACTCACAACAAATACGCATGTATGCAGACCACACAAACACGCCAAACAAGCCGTACATCACAGCACACACACATGCACACAAGCACAGTAGGGGTGCACATCACACCACGTGCACAACATATACAACATACACACATGAACCACACACACACAATACACCCATGCCCTTCACACCACTCACGAAACGCTTGGGTAAAACACACCACACACACAAGCACATCATACATACCATACATGTGCACACAGTCATGACACACGCACCACAAAAACATACAACCCAAGCACCACATGACAACACACACAGGCACAATGCCATGTGCACAACATATATGATACGTGCACGTGTCACACAATCATGATGCATACACACATGAACATTGACATATCAACAACACACATGCACACATGACAAGACACCACACAGCTCGCACCCGTGCACATCACATCACAGCATACACAGGCACCAGGCACACGGGCACCACTAACACACTACACACAACACACATGCACAGCATCCATTTGACACACGCACAACACAATTCACCCACACTTGCACGATGCAGACACACAGAGTCACACACACACACTCACAGCTTTGGGAGCCAGAGACTCTTGATCGAGACCGTGTGCCTGGTTGGTAAGGCATCCTTGCTCTAGGCCAATGAAAAGATGTACCAAAAGAATTGGGAAATGATATATTGATTCATTCAGCAATCGTTTCTTTACTGTGTGCTGGGACTATAGGTTCACTGCATGGCAAGGGAAGCAGGCACTGAATAAACCAATACATCAATGACCATTTAGCTTCGGTTGTCATGAGTGTTACGAATTAAGGCTGCAGAGAGCACAAAACTGTGATGAGGGGGCGGGGCCTGGATGGGTCTGGGAGTTGCCTGAAAAGAGCTGTTTCAGCCAAGACCTGAAGTCGGAGCATCAGGGCTGGGGCTATGGTGACATGGGTGAGGCCCTGAGGTACACAGTCTAAGGAGGCTTCACCCTCCAGGCGACTGCGTCTGCATGCCCCTGAGGGTGAGTGGCTGAGTGGCCAGGCTCAGGGGAGCCCCAGCAGGGATCTGAGGAGTATGAGGTCCTGCTCCCAACTGCTGCTTCACTCCAATCCTCCCACCCAGAGGGCTGGAGGATGGCTTTGCTTCCCGGGAAACTCTGGGCTCTGGGAAGAGCTGTGATTATAGGGAAGGGACCTAGTCACCCAACTACCCAGCTGCATTGCCCCTGGATGCTGGTAACCAGACCCCTCCTCTGGACCCGCCATGGTAATGGTGGGGAGGGCAGGGGGTCCAGGACGAGCCCACCGTTTCCCTGGGCACAGCCTGTATGTCATCCTACTTCCCAGCTTGCCTCCTGGGGGTGGGGCCACCCCGCCAGGTCAGGCTGCATGAGTGCAGTATTCTAGATCCTGGGTCCTGGACCTGTCCCCTTAGTTTCGCCGACTAAGGAAGGGGCGTAGAGTGGGGGGGCTCAGGCAATTTGGAGCAAATCCCTGCTTTGGCACCTGCTAGCTGTGTGACTGTGGGCAAGTCACTTGGCTTCTCTGTGCCTCATTTTCATACGCATAAAATAGGCATGATAGTAGTGCTAGCACCCATCATTATAAGTTGTAAGGATTTTTGAGTCAATACATGAAAAGCTCTTTGATTAAAGTCGGGCACATGGCAAGAGCCACATAAAGGTTAGCTGAGATTGTTACCTTCATCCAAAATAAAAGTAAACCCAGCAATCATAATATTAAAATGTGCCAGAACTGGAAGTGTCTTGGAGAACATCCACTCTAGGCCCCTCTGGGTTATAGAGATAAAGCTGTTTGACCTGACAATCCACGGAGACAGAGGACTAGAACCCAGGACGGGGAGAGAAGGGACAAGGAAGAGTTCCTCCTTTTCTGTCTCTAGGACGGGGGTTCTCCCCTGGAGGGCTGGTTAAAGACAGATCGCTGGACCCCACCCAGGGCTTCTGCCTCTGCATCTCTAACACGTCCTCAGCGGATGCTGCGGCTGGGCCAGGGACCACACGTGGAGAAGCGCTGCCCTAAGGCAATGGAAGCAGAATGCAGAAAGTCTGCATCCCTGAGTTTGCCGGTTGCCCTCCAGGAACGGGGGAAGGAGAAGCAAGGGCCTACTTACAGCGGATGCCGTACCTCCGGCAGCGCCCTCTGCAGGGGGATGCGCGCACTGAGCGCCTCCTCCAGGCTGAGCGAGGTCAGCGCCTCTTCTTCAGATGCCTCCGCCGCATCCTCCTCCTCGGCCGCCCAGTCCCTCTCTGGGGACTCGTCCGGCCTCCTGCTCAGCCGCTTGATGAGCTGGTAGCTGCCACCTCTCCTGCCCTGGCTCTGGTTCCCTCTCGCCCTGGGAGAGGCCACAGCCACCAGGAGCTGATCCTCCCGCAGCGAGATGAAGGGCGGCAGGTCCTCCAGGGGGCCGTACTCTTGGTCCTCGTCCTTGGGCTCCAGCGCCCACTCCTGGGATTCCCCGAAGTCCAGGCGGTACCCGGCCTCGGGGCTGTGCTCGGCGACGCGAGCTGGGGCAGCCTGGGGCAGGGCCGGCGGGGGAGGGCGCAGCGCGGCCAGCATCAGCAGCACGCATCCCAGCAGCACGAGGAGCAGCAGGAACTGCGGTTTGCAGGGTCCACGCCTGCACCGCTTCCTTACCAGCATGTGGCTGGAACTTGCCAGACGCAACAGGTCATGTTCAAATTCACTGTGTCCTCCTGCCCCGGGTTCCTCCGAGCTGGCAGCAGAACCGGGCTTCCTGGGTCCACCTGGAAGTTTTTTGTGCCGGTCACTTAACCTGCTCCTTTTTTCCCCGGCTGACATTTGCCAGCAGCGTGTGTAAGACCGGCTTCCACTCACAGTCAGAAAGCCACGGACCCAAGTCCCAGCCCAGGTCCTCTCTGAGCGGACGTCTTTAATTGCCTTCCAAAAGCCCGTTCACAGGGACTTCAGACTGAACTGTTTGCGCCTCCCTCCACCCCCACCCTTTGATGCCCTTTTCCTCTTTGGGAAAAATAATGATTCCTTTCTGCTCAGGGGTCTAGTCCCACGCGTTTCGCTTTCCCCCCCCCCCCTTGCACGAATTGTCAGGCTGCTATGAGATGTCTGGGGGTAGCCGGTGGGTCCTCAGTCTGGCAAAGCTGACAGCCGTCCTCTTTTGGACCCTGCAGGTCGGGTCAGCTCAACAGATGTGAAGCCGGCAGCAGCCTAATTTCCTTTCACACATAGCTCCCCGCTCAGCCGGCCCGAGAAGGTCTGCCAGACGCGACAGGCATGCGCCTTGCTCCTGGTCCTAATGCCCTCACTGTTCCCAGGCTTTGTGCAACCCGAGGAACACGACTCCGGGGAAAACAAACGCCGTCACCGCTAGGACCAAACCCAACAGGAACATCCCAGGAGTTCTGATTTGAATCTCCTTCACAGGAAGGCTTCTTTCCCCACCCAAAGGGGCGGGAAAGAGTATTCCCTCCCAATTTCCGGAAGGCTGTACCTGGGATGGAAATGCAGGGAGCTCGCTGGCTATTTGCACACTCAGCCTCCCACAGGTGGTGCTGTAAAGCTAGGCTGGACCCTCCCTCCCTTTCTGAGGACCACCGTCCTCATCCTTCTGAAAAGGAGTGGAGCTGGGGGAGATGCTCTTGTCACAAGCCCCTCTTGCCGACAACAGCATCTGAATGCCTGCTCTGCACTGGCCTCTGAGTAGGTGGGGGGTGGGGGGCTGGGCAGGGGTGGGAGTCGGAAGAAGAGGGGCATGCTCCTTCAGTTGTAAATGTCCTTCATTCAACCAATGAATTTTGATGAGCACTCACTAGGTGCCAAAACTATCCTGGAGACTGGGGTAAAGCAACGAATGAAACAGCAAAATGTGTGCCTCGTGGAACTTACATTCTAGTGGGAAAGACAAACAAACAGACAGATAATTAAAATATACAGTGGGAGGCACTTCCCTGGTGGCGCAATGGTTAGGACGCCACACGCCCAATGCAGGGGGCCTGGGTTCGATCCCTGGTCAGGGAACTAGATCCCACATCCATGCCTCAACTAAGGAGCCTAAAAGCCACAACTAAGGAGCCTGCCTGCCGCAGCTAGGACCCGGTGCAAACAAATAAATAAATAAATATTTAAAAAAATAATAATAAAAAAATAAAATATACAGTGGGAGAGACAGTGATAAGGGCTAAGGAGAAAAATAAAGCAGGGACGGGGGCTGGAGAGCAGGGGCTGGGGTTGACAATTGACGCTGAGTGAGGGAAGGGCTCTCAGAAGCATTTGTGAAGGAGGAGGACCGGGCAGCTCAGTGGGGTGAGCATTTGGGGCAGAGAGCACAGCAAGTACAAAGGTCTTGAGACCAAGAGCATGCCTGGCCTTTTGAGGACCCGCAGAGGGCCCGTGTGTCTGGAACAGAGTGGGCAGGGTGGGAATGGAATGAAAGAGGTAAGATGGGGATTACTTAGGACCTTGGGGGGCTAAGGTCGGGATTTTGGCTTTTCCTCTGAGTAAGATGAGAGCCCTTGGAGGGTTGTAAGCAGAAGACAGACACAGTCAACTCAGATGTTAACTGGTCCACTCTGGCTGCTATGCTGAGGTTAGACAGTGGGGGAGAACAGGGCAGAAGCAGGGAGACCAACTGAGGTGTTACTGCAGTGAGACATGATAAGGGCATCACTGGAGGTGGGGTAGTGAGAGAAAGATGAGTCAAGGATGATTACAAGTTTTTGGTCTGAGCAGTTGGAAGAATCAAGTTGCCATCAAAGGAGATGGGGAAGGCTGGGAGCATGGAGAGGGCCGTGAAAGCAGTGGTTCCATTGGGGACACGCATAGTTGGAGATGGCGTTTCAACAGCCAAGGGGAGGGGAAGGGTGGGCAGCTGGGTATATGGATACATGGGGATATATGATAGCTGGAGGTCAGAGGACAGGTCTGGCCTGAAGATAAACAGCCAGACGCCAGCAGCACATAGATGATGCCTGAAGATCCTGGAGGGAGTGATGGAGACGGGAGAGAGGAGGGCAGCCAGCAAGCTCAGAGACCTCGGGCATCAGGTGGACAGGATTGATGGAGGGTGGGTAGCTGGCACCATGAGATGCCACCCTCCTGATGTCTGAAGAGGAACCAGGAGTGGGGTGGGGAGGGCTGTCACTGCAGGGTTCCTGGATGAATTGCTCATTGTTTCTGATTTGATTTTAATCTTAAATTGTGAGCATAAACATCTCATGGGAAAAAATATTTTTCCTTTGGATTCAGTTGCTGCTTCCAGCCTGTGTGTGTGTGTGTGTGTGTGTGTGTGTGTGTGTGTTCACATTTGTTTTCCCTGAAGCCACTCAGAGTCAGAGGTGAAAGAGTGGGTCCTAAACAATTGTTCTCGACAGCCCAGTGTGGCGCCCGATGGACAGCTCATAGGAATTGCCAGATTGGACTGTATTTTCCAAATCCCACATTGGGATGTCCTGGGGGTGGGAATTGTATGACTTCCAGGTTTAAGAGGTAGGTGTTCTGGGAGACGTGGTTTAGAATGTAAGGACATCTGGGGGTTAACGAGAATGATAGGATGGAGAGTTTTGATTGCAGGAAGCTTTCGGAGATCTAAGGGTGCACAGTCTCCACCCTCGGGCAGAGTGCCCTCCTCCACCGTCTCCGGTAACACTGGCCTCCAACTTGCCAGCCTCGTCCCACCTCAGGGCCTTTACCTGGCCTTCCCTCTGCTTGATGGCTCTTTCCCCAGAAGCCCAGCCACACGGCTCACTTCTCCACTTTGATGTCAACTCCAAGATCGCCTATTCAGGGAGAGCTCCCCAACCCACCTTTTCCCATCAGAACCCCTCCATCCACATGTGGCATTGTCTGTCTGCATCCCCTCTGCTTTCTCCATGTCTCCGGGGCTCTTCTCAATACTCGATGAGTAAGATGCTCATCCGTGTCACTTCTTGATCTGTTTCTATTCATTTTGCTCCTCATTATGAGTCATCTTTTACTGCTTCTTTGCATGCCTAGTCATTTTAAATTTGATGCCAGATGCTGTGAATTTTATCTTGCTGGATATTGGATATGTTTGTATTTCTAAAAATATTGTTGAGCTTTTTTTCTGGAAGGTCAAATGGTTTGATCTTTGAGCAGTCTTTAGCTAAGGGCCAATTTTCCCCCACTTACTGAAGCAGGACCTTCTGAGTACTCGGCTGACGCCCCGTGAATTACGAGTTTCCACTCTCGCCGGTGGGAGCACTGACTATTCCCCACCCTGTGTGAGCTCTGAGGATCCTTCCCTCTGCTCCTTTAGGTGGTTCTTTCTCTGGCCTTGAGTTGTTTTCCCACAGGCATGTTCTGATCAGAACTCCTGTGAAGACTCGGGATCCTTGCAAATCTCCGGAGCTCTCTGTGTGTAGCTCTCTGCTCCCCAGGCCTCTGCTTGGCATGCTCTAACCCCCTCGGCCTCCCCAGTCTCCCAGTTCTATCTGCTCAAGTCAGGGCCACACCCCGCTCCACCTGGGATCCCCTTCCTGCGCTGTAGCCTGGAAACGGTCTCCAGGCAACACACTCAAGGTCTCACGTCATTTGTTTCCCCTCTCTCAGGGATCGCTCTCCCTGTTAACTAACGACAATTCCTGAAACTATTGTTTTATATTTCTTCCAGGGTTTTTAGCTGCCTCTGAATTACTTGAGGGGGAAAGCACTTCTGTGATGTTGTCTTCATTTGGAGTCCCCTAGTAGCGGGCTCTGGGGTATAGTTGATCCTGATGCGTTCTGGTTTTGTGAATTTGCCTACTTGCTACCATTTATTTGTAACCTCGAAATTAATACCTGTGTCACTTTCACAATCATTTGTGGACGAGTGCAGAGTGGCAAAAATGTTGACTTATGTGATGTGCTCATTCCCAGCTGAGGTCACACAGGTGACAACTCTGACCTTGTTCCAGCTCTCGTATTATAATCAAGTATCCTGTTCTATCTAGTGCTATGTTTACACATTTTTTGTGCTTTGTGTTGGTGATTTTGCTGTTTAAAATGGCCCCCAAGCCTAGTGCTGAAGTGCTGTCTAGGGTCGTAAGCATAGAAGGCTGTGATGAGCCTTACGGGGAAAATGCACTTGTTAGATGAGCTTCATTCTGGCGTAAGTTCTAGTGCTGTTGGCCACGAGTTCAATGTTAATGAATCCACAATATATATTAAATATTAAATATATTAAGGTGTCTTTGAACATAAACATAAAACAAGGTTATGTATTGATTGGTTGACCAGAAGACCAGGGAGCAGTGGTTCTGTATTTGCTAATTCAGTATTCATAGCAACTTTGTAGAACATCACTCCTACGAAGTCTTGTTACTGTACAAAAAAACTGAACAAGTAGTTTATTCATGGAGGGGAGAGGGGAAGAGAGATAGGGAAGGTAAGGCAGCCTTTGAAGAGCATGTCATCAGGGCAGCTGTTACTGTGGGTACCTAGAGCTTTATATCATTGGAGTTGCTTGGGAGCCACAGTAGAGCATGCCTCAGGGTGATCACAACCAAGGGAGAGGGGGTTGGGGTATTTATGCACCAACCCCCCATCAGCTGAGGTCTGCTGGGGAGGGGCACTCAGGGCCTGCTGGGGAGCAGACAGAGGCCCTGACTGCCAAAGGAAGTGCTCAGGCAAAGAGGTACAGACGCTGGTGATTGAAGTCCAGCCTGGGTTTCTACTACAGGGGGAGAGGCTCCAAGCATCTGCTGCAGATGGCATGGCCAGGGCTTGTAAACTCAGATGCCTCCAGAAGCCAGGCAGGTAATATAAGCAAAAGCACTAGGCTGAGGGGGGCTGCAGGAGCCGAGAGTTTCTCTCCCTGTCTAACAAGAACAGCTGTTCCTCGGCTATGGCCAATTTTTGCCATGCAGGAAAATAGGCCGAAACTTGCCAAATCTTCTGGTTTTTCAAGAAAAGTGGGAAATTCAGATTTTTTTAAATGTGAAATCCTAAATTTGTAAAAGCTGGCAGTGAATTTAAAAACTTTTAAATACACCGTGAAGGCCAAACAAAACATGGTGGCAGGCCAACTTCAGCCCACGGACCACCAATCTGCAATCTCTCTGATAGAAGGTGCCCAAAATCCCACCTGTTGGGTATGAGCCTGGAGAAAATGGACTGTCATCTCCTGTGCACACTAAGCCTTCTGGGAGTGCCAAGAGATGCCTAGAAGTCTGCCCTGACATCCACGTGGCTAGGTGCCCCTGTGTCTGTCCAGTGAGCTCACCTCACTCTCTTGCTTCGAGGTTTATTAGAAGTCCAAGGACCACCATTCCTTGTGGCTACAGGAGTTCTCCAGCGATTTCTTGTCACTGTTTGGGCATTTTTCCTCCCGTGAGAAATTAGCTGAGCCTCCTGGGCTATTCGTTTGGCATCTGCTCATCTGCACAGCTGGTCAGCCCACTCCATCACTAAGAACAGGGCTGCCTGCCCAGCCTTCCACCTGCACACAGACTAGAGATAGTCAGAGGAGCTTGCAAGTCGAGTGGTAGTGTGTGGGGAAGCAGGGCCCAGGGAACTGGCCACCATCTGGCATTTTCTGCAACACAGAGGGAGGGAGAAGCCAGTGACTGTGCTCCCAGGGAATGGCAGAGCACCTGTCAGCCAGGGGTCAGGAGTCAGCCAGGGAAACAGATCCACCAAGAGACATAAATGGGAGATACATGACTTGTTACAGAGATATGATCTCACATCATCATGGGAGCTGGCAAGCGGTCTCTGCAAAGCTGTTGTCTTCACATCTGATGCTGAAGCTTGAAGTCCACAAGACAGGCAGCTACGAAGGAAAGATAGATACAAAGTTGGGGAAATCAAGAACAAGCTGGAACCCATAAGTGTGAGATGGAACCCCACACTGATGGACTAAAATCCGTGTTAATCCTTGCTGCCTCTATGTAAGTGGTATGGGTATCCTGCAGAAGCCAGGGTCCTTTGGTGTGGAGCTAAACGCAGACCCCTGGCCCAGACATAGGAGCAGAACTGAAGGAGCATTCAGGGGAAGTTCTACCGCTTCCCGCCAATGAGCTGAGTCAGCAGATCAGCAACATTATGTAGTATGAGCTACAGAATGTCTGTTGCTTCCCTTCTGCCCTTCCAGATTTCCCAAGAATCACTCTTGTGCCCCACTGTGGAGATACTAGAACAGCTCTGTCTTCACTTCTGGGGGTGCCTGAATGTCTGACTTTTGACGTATGACCAAGATAAAGGCAATGGGATGTGTGGTATGCTGTCTGAGGTCTGAAACTCTCCCGGCAAGCCTCAGGGTTGTCTTCTTTACTGGCGGTTTGCAATGGCCTCCCCAGTTTGAGAAGCCTGGCTGGATGACTTAAAGAGCCACTTGGTTGGCTCTGCCCCCTCCTTACTCACGCCCACCAATAAATCCTACTTTCCTGTCAAAGAAAAAAAAAAGCCACCTGGCTCTTTTCAGTGAGTTCTCCTAAAGCCAAGGTTCCTCACACAGATCTCGGCCGTTCAATCCAGAGATTCAGTGTGGTCCGTGTGGACAAATGTTGGGCCCCGATGCACACATTTTGTCTCTCAGAAACTACACTGTTCCCCTGCATTCTCTTTCTCTCCCTCCACTGGACCTTTCACCTTTAAATAAAAGTCTTAACGTAAGTATACTCTGTGGAGTCTGGAGAATCCATTCAAATATCTGAACTGGGGAAAACAATATAACCAACCCCACTGAAAATGTGTAAAAAAGAGCATTCTGGGAAATGTAGGTCAGTCTAGCTAATTGATATATTATGAGGTCATCAAAATGTCCATGGGCCTCAGTGCTCTGTGGCCACTATCTTGGTATAGGGAAGTTTGCTCTTGGTGTCAGGAACAAGCTTGGCAGACCTAGGTCTTTCCAAAGAAATCATTCCACAGATGCCTGGGGAACCAGAACAGACAGATTCTAAGAGGAAACAAAGACTTGCTGATTTCTTAAGATCCTCCCTTCTTGTGATTCTGCAGCTAAAACCTTATGTGGTTTCTTGCTAGTTTTCCAATGATAACGGAAAGAGAATGCAGAAGGGAAGGTCTGATTCCTTTTGGGAAGGATGCTCTAGAAAGAGCCAGGAAGACATAGATGAGAAAACTAGAACTGCCAAGAGCGAGTTACAACATGGCAGATTTGGGCTCAGTCAACGGGAGGACTTTATAACATTTAGTGTAAATGTCCAATAGCTGAAGGGATTGCCTTGTGAGGAACTGAGTCCAACTTTTTGACCTGTTAGCTTTAGGCAGAGATTTAATAACATCCTTCCTTCCTCCTTCCCTCCCTCCCCCTCTCCCTCCCTTCCTTTCTTCTTCCTTCTTTTCTTCCTTCCTTCCATGCGACTGTCCATCCAGTAAATTTTCTCTGAATGAAATCAGTCAACCAACATTTATTGAATACCTATTATATGCCAGGTGCTGTGTTGGGTTCTGGAGTCACAGCCCAACAGGGAAGGCAGTTGGGGTATTGACCACCTGCTGTGTGCTGGGCACTGCTTGAGGTGCTAGAGATTAGAACCTAGGATAGAAGGCAGTCTGAGACTGGTGTTGAGATTCTTCAGTTCTAAGCCATGACTCTTAAGTGGATCCCCCAATTTGTGAGTCCCAGTCTGGTTGGTACTGCCGGCCATGATTCCTTGACTCACAGTGACCCACAGGGCTTCTGTTGCCACTAAGACTGTTTTGGTTTGGCTGGGTCCAGGGGGGCTGGGATGTTCTGGTCTGTGAACTTATTGTTTATTATCATTTTTCAAAGCTTCTGCCTCCCTTCTGTAGGCTGGGCCAGAACCAGAGACAACAGGGTGGCTATGTGAAATAAACTCCAGCCAGCATTACTATCATCTTGAACACGCAAACAATGGGTCACATGCCTACAGCTCGTGACTTCTTGGCAGCTTGGCTGAGCCTGAGCTCTTCCATTTTTATATGCCATTTGAGATGGGAAGGCATTGGAAATGGCTGATCTGTGAACGTTTACAGTGTAAAATCCATGCAGATAGAGAGGAAATGAATTTATGAGTAGTCCAATCTTAGCCCTCAGGGAAAGACTAGGAAATACATTTAGCCTGACATTTAAAGATCTGATGTGATCCAGATACTGTCAGTTTAGCACCCAACTCTCCCCAAACACTGTGCAAGACCCGACAGGGGAGGGTGGCATGTGGAAGGACATGTGGGTGGAGGAAGGCCATGAGGACAACAGTTCCCAAGATGGCGGCTTGGCTTTACCCCTTGGATGTGCCTTGCACTGTGTCCCAATTTGCAAGGGTGGGACTGTCTCTAAAGGAGCCTTTTGAAAACCTTGTGCAATCTCTTTGCAAACATGATATGATCCCTGAGAAAGAGAGTGTATACAAAGCTGGAGATGGCTCTTGACAAAGGTGGTTTGCTAATAAGCAAGAGTGGGGCAGATAGAAATGTAGGCCTTTGCTGGCTGTAGAAGGAAGGCAGGGCTGGATTCCTGACAGAGAACTCTCGTGGTCTATGGGACCTTCCATTAGGACTCGTGTTCAGTTTTGTGTTCAGAATGCTGCTCATGCAGATGGTTGGGGGCATAGATGCCCCAGGCAACTCTGCAATGCTCGGAGGATGGATGTCTTCATGAATGTACCTTGAATATTGAGTAGATTGGAGGTAGGGCTTGGAGGAAGTCTATGAAGTTTGTCTTAAGAAGTCAGAACTGAATTTTTTTAATACTTTATTTTTTTTTAATTTTATTGAAATATAGTTGATTTACAAAGTTGTACTAGTTTCAGATGTACAGCATAATGGTTCAGTTATACATATAAATAAATATATATATTCTTTTTTTACATTCTTTTCTATTATAGGTTATTATAAGATATTGAATATAGTTCCCTGTGCTATACAGTAGGTCCTTGTTGGTTATCTGTTTTATATAGAATAGTGTGTATATTTCAATCCCAAACTCCTAATTTATCCCTCCGCCTTAGAACTGAAGGTAATGCACCTGATTCTGGGGTGGTCACAAGTGTGATGGACATTGGATCCCAGTCCAAATTCTGCAACTTATTCTCTGTGTGAACTTGGACAAGTCCCTATATATTCACGGAAGGAAAGGGCTGGATTAAATGTTCTCCAGAGATTTTTCAGCACTATGATGGGAACTGGACATGCATTATAAAATGGAGATTGTGCCTGAGCCATTTATACAGAATCTCCCAATAGTCACGCAGCAGGAGGAAAATGAAGAAATCTTAAATATCCTACCCAGCCTCGCTGCCTTCTGAGCAAAAGCATTCTTGGAATAACCAACTTCCTGGCCTCTACAAATATAACCCCACAGGGAACCAAGTCATCAGCCACAAAGAGCTTTACTTCAGGTGTTTAAGACTACCCTGCATTCCCGATAAAAAGGGCTACGCTCTTGGCTCAAAATATTGCTGCAAGTTTTAAGTGACATTTGCATATTGATTTCAAAAGGCCCCTCAGCAACTCTGTAAATGAATTCATTAGAACAACTGACTCTGGTAGCACTCCGACCCAGCAGTGACATCACCCCTACAGAGCACAGAGTTGAGCTTATGAACCAATCAAGATAATCGTGCCCTTGATTTGGAAGGATAAGTGTGCTGTTGAAGGCATTTGTCAGCTCCTCAGCTGGGACTGTGTGGAGAGGCCAGGAGACAGTTTCAGAGAGAAGGCCACGGGGAATTCCCTGGGTTGGGTGTTTGGGCATTAATACTTATTTTTCCATGAGGTGGAGGTGGCGGTGGGGCGGAAGCATGCATCCAAGATTGGAAGCCTTGCATCATAAAAGTCAGCATGATCTTCCTTGTAGAGTCTGCAGTATTTTTTGTGCTCTGCTTCTTCCTAATCATAGCAGTTACCATTTGCACTTTGTTTTTATCAATATATTAGTCTCCTTTTTTGGAAAGGATTTGTGGTGGCTTGAGTGTACATTCAATTCAATAGGACAGAATAAATAGCTAAGGACACTGGGTCAAAGGAAAAGTAAGCTTAAGGAGTAAGATGAAACCAGAAGTAAAGTTAACACAGAAAGTATGTAAGCAATTGCAAAAGTGAGCCACTCTGGGCTTCCTGGCAGCCAACGTAAGGAAGGGAACATGGTTGGTCATCAGATTCACAGTACCCAAAGAATAAGAATGTTCCAACTGGACAATCAATAGATCCTCCTGGTCATTGCCCATGAAACCTGGAGTTCAGGATTTTCATCTTTAAATGACAGGTACCTGGAGATAAAATGTCTGCATTGAACAGAAAGGACAGTGCCAAATGCTTTGATAATCTAGAAAATGTAATATAGGGCTGATGTTCTTTTTGGTTTAAAAAAAATTGCTTAAACCAGGACTTATGCATGAGTGGAGGCCCGTTCCACAGCTGCAGAAAGGTGAGCTGAAGGAGACCCCTTGCAGAGCCAAGACTGTCCTGAAAAAAACTGTTTGGGACAAAGGGGAAAATTTTTTTTTTAACATCTTTATTGGAGTATAATTGCTTTACAATGGTGTGTTAGTTTCTGCTTTATAACAAAGTGAATCAGCTATACATATACATATATCCCCATATCTCCTCCTTCTTGCGTCTCCCTCCCACCCTCCCTATCCCACCCCTCTAGGTGGTCACAAAGCACCGAGCTGATATCCCTGTGCTATGCGGCTGCTTCCCACTAGCTAGCTATTTCACATTTGGTAGTGTACATATGTACATGCCACTCTCTCACTTCGTCCCAGCTTACACTTCCCCCTCCCCATGTCCTCAAGTCCATTCTCTATGTCTGCGTCTCTATTCCTGTCCTGCCCCTAGGTCCTTCAGAACCATTTTTTTTTTTTTTTAGATTCCATATATGTGTGTTAGCATACAGTATTTGTTTCTCTCTTTCTGACTTACTTCACTCTGTATAACAGACTCTAGGTCCATCCACCTCACTACAAATAACTCAATTTCGTTTCTTTTTATGGCTGAGTAATATTCCATTGTATATATATGCCAAATCTTCTTTATGCATTCATCTGTTGATGCACACTTAGGTTGCTTCCATGTCCTGGCTATTGTAAATAGAGCTGCAGTGAACATTGTGGTACATGACTCTTTTTGAATTATAGTTTTCTCAGGGTATATGCCCAGTAGTGGGATTGCTGGGTCGTATGGTAGTTCTATTTTTAGTTTTTTAAGGAACCTCCATACTGTTCTCCATAGTGGCTGTATCAATTTACATTCCCACCAACAGTGAAAGAGGGTTCCCTACAGAGGGGAAATTAAGTGCCCAGTGTTCTAGGTCTTAGCACTGTGGGTCTTTAACCCTGGCTATGCATCAGAATAACCTTAGAGCTTTTTTTTTTTTTAATTTTATTTATTTATTTATTTATTTATTTATTTTTGGCTGCGTTGGGTCTTCGTTGCTGCACGCGGGTTTTCTCTAGTTGCAGTGAGCGGGGGCTACTCTTCGTTGCGGTGCACGGGCTTCTTATTGCAGTGGCTTCTCTTGTTGCGGAGCACGGGCTCTAGGTGTACGGGCTTCAGTAGTTGTGGCTCACGGGTTTAGTTGCTCCGCAGCATGTGGAATCTTCCCGGACCAGGGCTCAAACCCATGTCCCCTGCATTGGCAGGTGGATTCTTAACCACTGAGCCACCAGGGAAGCCCAACCTTGGAGGTCTGAACAACACTGAAGTCCAGTCCTCTGGGGGATTCTAATGTGTCCCCAGAGATGGGGACCACTGCTCGGAGCATGGGGTTGTTTTGGGTGGGAAAACCCAAAGCAGCTGCTACCAATCACTGGCCATAGCCACAGTTAGTAAGCTGTCCTTGCTGGATCTGATTGTGAGTGATGGAAAATCCTGGTGAACACGGAGGAAATATTAACGTGCAGGCAGTGAAGCTGTTGACCTGCTGCATCAGATTGTGGGAACTTAGCCAATGAGTTTTGGAGGACACCTGCCCACAGGAATACCCGAGCCCTTGCATACAGGGCCCCTGTGGGCATTTGTTGTGACTTTGATTTACAGAGGCTGATTAGCCAACTCGGTTCACCGAGGCTAACCAGGTCACAGGACTTGCGTTGCTAAAACTAGGAAAGTTCCAGGCAAACTGGGATGAGTTGGTCACCCCAATGGTTTGGTCTCTTCTCAAGACAGGATCAGAGAGTGGAAAGGGTGAGTCAGGCCTGAAGCCGAGCGGGGTTTGACCCTCTGTGGATGTTTATCTGTGCCTTCCTTTCTACCTGGGCTGTCAGATGCAGGGTCCTCTCCCCCCACCTCTGTTCCCATCTCCCTGAGACATTTCTGTGTCTGTCCCGGATTCCAGCAGGGTCCCAGCCAGAGCTCTGGGTCCTCTGAGGCCTGGGAGGAAGTGGAACTTCCCCAAACTCTGAAGTTCTGCTCTGTCAGACGCTGTAGGACCATGGCTTTTCTCCAAAGTCAAGACACAGGGCTTCGAGACACACTGTCTTTTGCCTGGAGCCTTTGTCCTTGAAAGCCAGTGGGCAGACCCTGGGGTACGAATGAAACAGGCCGGGACCTGGGATCTGGGGCTCTTTGCTGCAATGCTTGCACCTGGACAAACGTCTCCTTCAGCAACAAAATACAAAGAAACTCTAAGGGACTAAAAATAACCGCCCGCATGCACAGTTCGGGGCAATTATGGACAACAAGATACAAAAAGACCAAAAACACAACTGCCACTTCTGAAGAGCCAGGAGCAAAAGCAGGGTTTCAGGAGAAAAAGCAGGGCACTGCGCATGCCCCCTGCACTCAGCACCACCTAAGGGGTGGGCAAACCACCTAAGTCACCCTTCTGGCCCGACCCCTGGACACACCGCTACCCTCACCCCATGTAAGGAACCAGCTCGCCCCCGCCTGAGGAGTGAGCAAGCAAGGAAACCTGTTACTTGTTCTCCATCCTTCCTGCTACAGCAGGGGCCCCAATAAAGCCTTGCCTGAATTTCTTGTCTGGTCTCTGATCAATTTCTATTGATTAAGGAGGCCAAGAACCCTGGTCAGTAACACAAATACTTAGATGACACAGGAACCCCACAGGCAAATGGTGCCCTGCTACCAGGGCTGGTTTCAGGGGCACTCACTCAGGGGCCCTGCTCAGAAGGGTCCATGCTTGGTTTAAGGTTCTGCTGTCATCATCTTGAACTCCTTAATAATTTTTGAACAAGAGGCCCTGCATTTTCACTTTACGCCAGGCCCTGCAAATTCCACGGCCAGTCCTGCCTGCCACCCAGCCCAAAGGCAACCCCTCCACCTTCGTTCCACCCAAACAGATTCACTTATGCTGCTTTTGCCAGGGGTGCCATTATGGAAAAAACTGACAATAAAATGGGAAATTTTACCCGAGGGACTCACAACCTGGCTAATTCCTGGCCTAATTCCGGAATCTCTCAATCACACTTCCAAGGGGCACAGCCCCCAAATCTGCGTTTTAGGAAAGGTACCTGGGTGGTTCTGGTGCGTGGTGAAGATTGGGCTCCAGTATTTTAGAGCAGGATTTTAAGTCAAAATAAATAAGGGGGAAAAAAAAAAAAAAGGGAAGAAGCTGAGAGGTAAGCACTTGTTGGAGTCGCTGACTCAGGCAGACTTTCAGGCTCCTACACTTATCCATAGTGCCCTCATTTGGCCCCGACTGTGGGGACTTTTCCCCTTTGTGTGTTTCACTGCCTGAAATAAGAAAAAAGTATCTCCGTTTCAGTTCTGTGAGCAAGTTCTTTGAGGCCTGGGCCTGCTCTCTGCCCATGTTTTAGCCTCTGCTACCCCTTGCAGCCAGGCCAGACTGCCCAGCAAGAACTCCCAGATCAGCCCTCTGGAGCCTCACACCCCTGCCTGCAACCCTCTCCGGTTTCACGGCTTCCCAAATGCCCTCCTTCTGACCAGCCTCTCCAGCTGCTACACCCCATGTTTGCTTCTGATTTTGACTGACCTTGGCCCATGGTCCTTGGCTGACTCCTTCTGGTACTCTCATGGAAGACTCCAGGGCAAACAATTACCTGCCCCCTCCTGGGCTAAGCTGTGTGTCTTTGTGAGAGTGAGAAAACGATGCCCTTAGGCAAGTCTCACATTAGTAAGAAATGTAGCAGATCTGACTGGCTTCAGGCACGGCTGGATCTACAGACTCTCTCCATCTCTTTGCTTTGATTTCCTCTATGAGTGCTCAGAGTTGTATCTTTCCATGCTAAAGGAAAGGCATGGTGACCGACACTCCTTCCCCCATCACAGGCAGCAAGAATTTGGTTGGCTCAGTCTGCCTCCTCTGGGGTCTCTCATCATCTGACGTTGACATCCAGTGGTGGTGTGCTGGGAGATGTTTAACAACTGGCTCTCGCCAGGGGAGTGGGGAGGATGCCTTGACTTGTAGGATTTGCTGGTTTCTCTGATGTAAATACTATTATGGTGACATATTTCAAGCTATGGATACTATATCTGTCAACACAGAGTTGGGAAGAGATGTACAGTAGAACGTCATCATGTAGTATTGCCAGATACCATATTTGTAAGTAACCTCAGGCACATAGATAATAATAAAATGTGATAAGACAATTAGGAAGGGATGAATTTTGAGTATCCATTACTTTTTCTTTTAATATAATGCATTTAAGTATAAACTTATATCATTTAAGTTTTAATAATGAATATGCTTAACAAGCAGTTAGCAAGATTCCTGAATTTTTTTTTAATGTTTTGGCTGCTCCACATAGCATGTGGGATCTTAGTTCCCTGACCAGGGATCAAACCCATGCCCCCTGCATTGGGGGCTCAGAGTCTTAACTACTGGACCACCAGGGAAGTCCCAAGATTCCTGAAATTTAACCATCGGCTCTCATGAGCTGGTACCAGTGGCTCCAACACATCACTGCTTCTAGAACTGGGCTCAGTGACAAATGGTGAACAACATTCAATGAAGAACATCTGCTAAGGACTCAGGGTGGAAGATGGGTGGCAGGCATGCCTCGGGTTTACCTTTTCTAGAATGGCAGCGATTTTATGAAAAGAATGTTTGGTTTTTTCAATTGCAAAGAGCCTAGGATCCCCAAGTGAAATGGCACAATTTTCCCTGGGGAGGAACACGTAGATTTTGCTCCTGTTTATGATGCTTCTGCGGTGGGGTCTGACTGTATATCATTGGCGTTGCCAAAGTCAGGAAAGAAGGGAGTGGGAGCCACCTGGGGGGGCATTTCTCATTTCTGTGCCAAGGTGCTAACTGCTCCGTTAATTCCGCACACCACGG
Source organism: Eschrichtius robustus (assembly GCF_028021215.1). NCBI lineage: Eukaryota > Metazoa > Chordata > Mammalia > Artiodactyla > Eschrichtiidae > Eschrichtius > Eschrichtius robustus. Next base: position 11,031,223 of record NC_090829.1, read on the forward strand.
AAAAGCTAACTGCTGGAATGTGGGCGTAGATTGTTTTTCAGCTTCTTTTGCTTGAGTAGAGGGAGTCTTTAAGGTCAGGATTGCACAGTTTAATATCTCATTAAGACTTTCTGCGTCGGCTTTCCCGCTTCCCTCTTGTTTTCCCTGGTGGAATTTGCTAGCAGCTGAGCAGATCTGGAGGCTGGCTGGTTCTCGAAGGAACCAGGCAACAGCTGCCTCTGTGGAAGCATGACAGGTTAACGTGGCTTCCCGAGTGTCAAAAAGTCTCTTAAATAAGGAGCTGTTAGTTTTGGGTCCAATATGGCTCAGTGGCTGTGACTTGAAGACTTCCAGGTATTGATTCTGGAGCTGGAGAAGTCTCCCTGGGAACTAGGGCCCAGGGTGGCTCCCCCGCACCCCCACCCTCTCCCCTTTTGCTACACCAGTGATTAGTGCAAGAATCTGTATACAGTAGGTGTTTGTCAAACCTTCATCCCAAATTGATCAGTTGGAGGGTGAGTCACAGTGAAGAGATAATCATTCTTAGCAACAGGTTTAATTTTCACTTCTTTATTGAGTTATAATTTACATACAGTAAAATACATATGTCTGAAGTATACAGTTCAAATCTTTTCTGCATATACATATGTAAATATCCATGTGACCACCATCCTATAAGATGTAGGTCATTTCTTTCACCCTAGAAAGTTCTCTGTGTCCTTTTCCAGTCAATGCCTCCCCCAGAGGCATCCAGTATTCTGGTCTTGTCTTAGCTTGGGCTGCCATAGTAAAATACCATAGGCTGGGTGGCTTAAACAACAGAAAGTTACTTTCCCATGGTTCTGGAGGCTGGAAGTCCAAGAGGAAGGTTCCAGTCGATTCAGATGGCTGCCTTCTCATCCTGTTCCAACATGACCTCATCTTTGTATCTGGAGATAGTGAGACCTCTGGTATCTCTTCTTAAAAGGACACTAACCTTGTAGGATCAGGGCCCCACTCTTATGATCTCATTTAACCTTAATTACTTCTGTAGAGACCCCATCTCCAAATACAGCCACACTGAGGGTTAAGGATTCAGCAATGCAATGGGGACAGGGGTACAAGCATTCAGTCCACACAGATTAGCATTGCTGGTTCTAGAGCTTCAAACAGATGTGATCATACGGTACATGCTCCTTTGTGTCTGGCTGCTTTTGCTCAGTGTAATGTTTTCAAGATTCATCCACGTTGTTGTATGCATCAGTGATTCTTTCCTTTTTATTGCTAAATAGTGTTCCATTGTATGAATAGACCATAATTTGTTTATCCACCCTCCTACTGATGAATGTTAGGATTGTTTCCAGGCTGCCAATAGATACTTATTCTGTGTAGGGCATTATGTTAGCTGCTAGGATATTAAAAAATGTAAAATATGTCCCTGCCCATCCAGAGCTTATGCTTGGGATCTGCGCTTGAAAAATAGCTAAGAACATACCAACCTATCAAACAAAATATGACTCTGTGACTCACTGAACAGAGACTGACTCAGGGACTTGGGAGGAGGGAGATTTTTAAGGAATGTCAGTAAAGTCTGTTTGTAAATACATGTACCCAGAAGATGAGCCAGCTTAAAAACGTCAGCTGCCAGAGAAATGAAAGCAACTCCAAGTAAGGTCCAAGCTGGCAGGCCATTAGGCCAGCTGCATAGGTACCTCTGGGAAGCCTCAAAATGCTTCATTGCCTGTGTTATGGGCCAAAGAGCTTCATGAAGTGGGAACAGGGTGAAAACATTCCCCTCGGAACAAAGCTGGCTCCTGCTTTGTTTTTGTGGTTTCCTCCAAGAGTGTGGGAGGGAAACGTTTGTGCTCAGAAGGACAGCTAGGCACCACGTCCATGGTCAGGAAGGGCTCTCCGTGGCCAGGGGTGGATGCTCCAAGTGATGGGAAGGCAGGGTGAGCAAAAGGGTATGGGTCCTGGTCCCAGTGTGGGGTCTAGCGGGTGCACATTCAGCTTCTCTGGCCCAAAGGTGTATTTGAGTGGGTTGGCAGAGCTTTGGCAGCAGTGACAATGTCACATGGGCAGGGATGGGCGGCTGGAATTGACAGCCCCCCAAAGGGACCTGGGGGCCTGCCTGGGGTCTGTGAGCAGAGCTGCTAATATCTGTCCGTGAGTCTGAGAGATGAGGTCTTGTGTGTGTCCTCATAGACCTTTAGAAGCTCCCCCAAGTCCTCCCCCACCAAGTTTCGTCTAACGCCCTGGGTCTTGCCTTTCCCTGCCCAGTCATAGAGCAGATGGAGTTAAAGTGATTTCTGAGGTCCCTAAGCATTCGGAGGTGAAAGGGTGACAGAATGAGTAATTGTGGGAGATTTCAGGAGAGTTACTCCGTGAAATCTCCCAACCATCGTTTTATGACCATGTTGGTGGTAACTACCCATTTCATATCAATAATATCATATAATATTAGTGTTCTGCTTGCTTGGGGTTTAAATTATCTTTCTTACATTTTTTTTGATTGAGAGGACAAAAGCCATGTTAAAAAATTGGGAAGAAAACAAGAAAGCTTCCTAATAGCCCCTCCTCACAGATATTTTCACATTGGTCTTACCTTCCAGTTCATTGTTTATACACCATCTTTTCACAAGTTTGCTTAAGCATTTATTTATCTGTGGCTGCAATAGACTTGACAATGATTACACTTAATAGCTGCATGATATTTAGTGTTGATGTGCCATAATTTTCTATTGCTGGACATCTTGGTGTCCAGATTTTGCCATTATCCGCAACTGAGTAATTCCTTTTAAAGAATTTGTACCCAAAGGTGCGCTTACCACAGCCCTGAGGGAGGCCCAGGGTGTCATCAGTGTTTCAGGGACAGAAAGACGAAGAGGACTTGTGACCTCTTAGAACTGCATTTTTGTGGTTCCAAAGGGAACCAGAACCAGAGCTGTGGTGGTGGTTGGGGGAAACTGTGGAAAGTATGTTTAAAATGATAAAAAGGCAAGAAAAAAAACTATAAAGGCAAAAGTTAAAAAGGCAAAAGAAAGTATAATTCTCCTACAAATATCTAATGAGTACATGTCAAAGTTTTATTTTAATTCGTTCATTAGAGAACCAGGTGTATAAGACGACCTGATATATGGTTAGTAAAAGAAAAAAATGGGGAGTAAGATCACTAAGTTAGATACAACACTGATTATTTTTCTTCGAGGCAATAAAACTACAACCTTTAGTGTTATCTTCTCTATAAACAGAAAGTCATTTTTATCTCTACAGGAAAAAAGTCATTTACACCACTATTGGATAAAAGCCATTTGTATCTTAATGGTTTTCAACAAATTAATAGCTAATTTTAGAGACTTGCAAAATACGGAATCAAGAGTAAATAGTAAGTCAAAGTTATAACCTTTTAGAAGGTCCAATGCCACTGAGGCAGGCATTCTTTTTTGCATCCTTTTTTGCTTTATTTCTGGCTTTTGGAAATTGTTTTTCTTGAAGAGAGAAGTGACCTGGAGAGGGGAGTCCATGATGATATTAACTGTCCCCTCCAGCTATTTCAGAGCAGGGCAGCACTGCCAGATTTTTCTCTTGGCTTGAAGCAGCAAGGGGTACAGATGGCTGGTGAGGACAAAAAAGGAAGCTTGAATAATTAATGCCCTCCCACTGGGGATGGACATGGAGAGGAGGGCCCAGAGCCTGTGAGAGGGATGGAGTGGAGCCCTGGGATTGGACTAGAGGCCAGACCACCCCTAACCCCAGAGATTCTTCTGGAAGGCTGCCCAGAAGGGACCTTAAAAGCTCATCTGAACCTGTTCATCTTACACATTAAGTGATCCCTTCCTTATGGAGTGGAGCTCTGCCTTGGTCATTTTGAGCCATTGACAGTACTGTTCACCATTACCACTGCCACTTTCTTATCCAAAGCATCCCTTAGTCCCCTGAACCTAGAAGCCTAAGTAACCAGCAGTCCTCTGGCTTTGTTCTTTTCCCTCCAGGCCCCTGCCTGGCCCCAGCATTGCTTCCTCCTCCTGTTCCAGAGCAGAACCTAGCTCTTCCCAGCAGAGCAGAGAGGGGAGCTTCTGATTAAGGAAGAGGACTCTAGCCAAGGCGGGTGGGATGGGAGAGGAGAGGGATGGATTGGGAGTTTGGGATTAGCAGATGCAAATTATTATATAGAGAATGGATACACAACAAGGTCCTACTGTAGAGCACAGGGAACTCTTGTCAATATCTTGTGATAAACCATAATGGAAAAGAATAGGAAAAAGAATGTGTGTATATATATATATGTATAACTGAATCATTTTGCTGTACAGCAGAAATTAACACAACATTGTAAATCACCTATACTTCAATAAAATTAAAAAAAAAAAAGGAAGAGGATGACAGTTCAGGTGATGAACTCGTCCTAGTATTCCTGGGAACGTCTAGATTGGAAAACTGAATGTCCCACGGCCCAGGAACCCGCTCAGCCCGAGGCTACCTGGGACAGTTGTTCACCCTAAGTCCAGCCTCCCCTTGTGTTCTGAGCAGCTGTTGGTGCTGCTGTTGCCACCCTTAGTGGCTCTTTTAACTCTTTCCCCTCCGTTCTCCTAGTCTTCATCTCTTGTTATATCTCTGTTAAATACTCTCTCAATTTATGAAGCTGAGGCGATAGCTCAGGACTCGTACAAGTTTCCTGTGGACTTCAGTCTGGAACAGAAATGCATACGAGTTTTGCATTTTTGTTTTCTAGCAAGGAGTGTTAGTGGAAGCTTCCAAGAAGACAAACAGAGTGGAATGGGGTGCTTGTTTTCATGGATCAGAAATGAATCACATCGACTTTTTTCAGTAATGACACAGAGTTGTAGAGTCTTGGGAAAGAAACAACAGAAAGAAAAGGTTTTCTGGTGGAGACCTGTGAGAGGAATAAAGGGTCCTGAACGGAGAACTGGGATTAGGAGAGAAAGATGGACAGTGGTTGGACTCCTGAAGGACAATAAACTTGCCGTGCTTGTTAATGCCTGAGTGCTGTTTACAGCTGGTGCTGTTTACACCTGGTGCTGTTTCCAAACGCTCTCCGTAAGCATCCGTTCTGCTCCAGGATCCTCAGAAAGACAGGTTAATAGTTGGCTGAAGAGAAGGGAGGCAAAGGGGGATTGTGTCATTGTGTCCACGGCTGAACTCTTCTTAGGACTGAAGGCACATAAGGGGGTATCATGCCCAGCTCTGAAAATAAAACGATATTGGCTCCAGTCTGAAACTGTCACTTTCCACTGAGATGGAATATATTACTCAGAAGAGAGAATCACCAAATATTATGCAGTCTGCCTTTGGGGAAAGAAAAAAACACCCACTTCTTATAAAAACACTTTTTTGGGATGAAGGATTTGATTTCAACTGGTGAGTCATCCCTGTGTTTTTTTGGTTTTTTTTTAACCACTTAGCCAAAAAATGAGGTTTTTAAAAAAGCATTTCTCAAAGCAAAATCTTCCACTGCTTGGGTTTCTCTCATCTGACATGGAAGGCATCCTGAGCGCTTATATCCACAGTGCCAGAAGCTGCCCCAGTTTGCATGGAAGATATTATAGGACAAGATTCATAACCATCAAGTTTCAGGCTCATTAGGAAATAGCAACCTCAAGATACTATTTGTGATCTAGAAGTGAGAAATGATCAAGAAACAGAAAATAAATTTTAAAACACAAATTTCAATGAGTGTGTTTGAAAATGACACAATGAATGTCAGAAGGCAAAGGAGCTGAGGAGGGCTGTGGACATTGTAGCAGGAAGGACCATATGTCTTGGTCTAGCAAGGGCAGTCCTGGTTCATGTTGGAAAAGCACCTACTTTCACTCTCAAGGATGTCTTGCTTTGGACAGTGGGTTATACACTCACCCCAGATGTAGTGGTTTGCAAGCATGTCTGCCGATTCTTTGACACTCTTAACCATCAAGAAGTCTGTGTCCCTTCTCCTTGGAAACGAATGGGCTTTTGTGACTGCCTGGATGAGTGGTATGTGACAGCAGAGAATCCCGTAAGAAGCCTCGCTACCCAGGAGCTGCGTGCTGGAGGCACCACATGGAGAGACCAGAGAGCAGAGCCAGAGGTGCCTGAGGATCCCCCTCTGCTGGGGTCTTCCCGGTCAAGGCACCAGACATATGAGTGAGGAAGGCTTCGTGATGACCCCAGCCCCCATCTAACTACAGCCACATGAGAGACCCCTAGTAAGAGCTGCGCGGCTGAGCCCAGGCAACTCTAGAACCATGGGAGAAAAATAACAAATGATGGTGCTCTTTTATGTCAAGAAGTTTGAGGTAGTTTGTGATGCAGCGATAGGTAAGCCAAATGCTAAGTACAGGTTGGTTAAATACCTTGAGGGCCCCCACTGAGGACTTTTACGTTGCTGACAGTTTTCCATCATGCGCCTTCACTCACTATGCCACGGCTGCCCTGGCCCCCGTTCGTTCCGTTCTCCCTAGAGCCACGTTCCTCTTGAGCCAGGACCCACTGTCTAGAGAGCTCTCCACTCCTCCCCCACTCCTCCAGGTCCCAGCTTAAAAACCCCTGCCTGATCCCTCTAATAAAATCTTAGCTCTCTCATAGCCACTTGGGAGAGATTACATTTTCCAAAAATTGCCCGAGCCGCATTTGTGATGCTACGTGCTGTTCCAAATCCTCATCTTTCCCTCATCAAGAGGTAGGGACTATTTCCCTTCCCCTTGAAGTTGTGCAGGACATTGTGACTGCATGGATGGTACGGCGTCTACCCTGCTCTCTCTCAGGGCACACACCCTGGGAGCCCAGCCACCACATTGCAGGGAAGCCCAGGTCAGGCGGAGAGGCCACATGGTGTATTCCATCTGATAGGTCCAGCCGAGGTCCCAGCAGAGAGCCGTCATGAACTGCCAGACAGGCAAGGGGGTTTTCCTTCAAATGATTCCAGCGCCCAGCTTTTATGCCACCCCAGCCAACGCCATCTAGAGCTGGGTGAGCCATTCCTGTCCAGTGATCATCAACAGCACACTGTCTGTTGACTTTCAGACTGAGTTTGGGCTGGTTGTTATGCAGCCATAGGTAACCAGAACATCACTGTATTTTTATTTCTTAAAACTGTCCCAATCGTGATTAAACATTTTTAAATGATTTACTGAGTATCTGTTTCTCTTCCTAAACTGTTAATTCCATGAGAGCCGGAACCCTAAGTACCTTGTCCATTGTTGTATTTCCGGCACCTGACTGTGGCTGTAGTACAACAGATGCTCTGTAATATATTTATGGAATGAATGAATGAATACAACAGCCTGAAAATACATGAGGAATGCCACCAAGGTGAAAATGAAAATCAGAACAGTTCCTGAGGATACACAAAGTTATTTTGGCGATTAGAAAAGTGCAGAAGGATACGCAGCTTATACAGGACATCTGTGGAACTTGGATGCTGTTTTGTAATTTTGCATATAACCACCATCCAATCAAATTTGTGTGTACACTAACACACACGATCTCAACAGAAGCCTTTGATAATCTTTTGACACCCTTAAAAGTTAGGTTCAGAGTAGATCCTTGGTTCGTGCAACTTCGTTAATGCATTTATCAAAGATTTAACTATAATCACATACCAAAACAAGGATCGTCTTCCATAGGTGGGAAAGTTGTTGTCAAATTAAACTCCATAGAGGAAGAGTTGTTTGAAGGTGAGTATATTCAAACCAGCAAAGTGTGAGACGTAGGGTGTTGTTGACAAGTGTTACTGCAAAACACTCAGCTATTATTTTTGAGAACACGTGGCAGACTGAGGTCCCAGAAGGGGGAAAAGCTACAAGGGTGCCCATGTTTTCAAAAGGGAAGAACTTCTCAGGAAAAGAGAAAAACAGAACAAAACACCACTTTATCCATTTGTGGTCACCAGGCAGAACTCGAGGTCCTGAGCAACCAGCTTGGCTTGAGGGAGATGGATTTGGGGCCGGGACCAACTCAGCCTCCAGTGAGAGTGACAGGCTGGGTAAACAATTGCACAGTGATGAATGACTGTATTTGGGCTTCTTGGTTGTTTGACTGCAGGTGAATAAACCAAATGCCTCTTGAAAGAACGGGGCCTGAGAAGATTTTATAAATAGCTCCTACTTCTGGGGGAGAAACTCATACAACCTTGTGAACTGGAACCACTCAAATGTTGCATAACTTCAACTGGTCCTAATTCTGTGTATCCTGGTCAGAGCCCTCTTCCACCCTCTGGTTCAGTTTCTCCAGTGACTGTATCTGCAGTCTCCTTTGAGGTGGAAGAAGGGTGGACATCAGTTACCAAGATGGGAAAGGACTCCTCGCCCACTGCTATTAACTGCTGCCACACACACCCTTTTCTTTTTAAACCCAGTATTCTGTCTATCCCATCTGCAGTGCAGTGGACTGAATGTATGTGTCCCCCTACCCCCAATTCATAAGTTGAAATCCTAACCCCCTGTGTGATGGTACTGGGCGGTGGGGCCTTTGAAAGGTGATTAGGGTTAGTGTCCTTATATAAGGGACTCCTGATTGCTCTGTGCCCTCTTTCTGCCATGTGAGGATACAACAAGGGAACAGCGGTCTACAACTCAGAAGACAGCTCTCATCAGAACCTGACCATGCTGGTCCTCTGATCTTGGACTTCTAGCCTCCAGAACTGTGAGAAATAAGTTTCTGTTGTTCATCAGCCACCCCCTTTACATTTTGTTATAGCAGCCTGAGTTAAAGCACATACGAAACCTTGGGCTTCCCTGGGGGCACAGTGGTTAAGAATCCACCTGCCAATGCAGGAGACACGGGTTTGAGCCCTGGTCCGGGAAGATCCCACATGCCGCAGAGCAACTAAGCCCGTGCACCACAACTACTGAGCCTGCGCTCTAGAGCCTGCGAGCCACAACTACTGAGCCCATGTGCCACAACTACTGAAGCCCGCGTGCCTAGAGCCCGTGCTCCGCAACAAGAGAAGCCAACGCAATGAGAAGCCCGCGCACCACAATGAAGAGTAGCCCCTGCTCACCACAACTAGAGAAAGCCCGTGCGCAGCAACGGAGACCCAAAGCAGCCAAAAATAAATAAATAAATTTTTTAAAAAAACAAAAAAACACGCACGAAACCTCTGTCTTTGGCAAATGCATCGTGTCCTCTCTTCCCTCTGTAACTTTGCCCTGAAATGCCCTACTGTTCCCCCTCCCATATATCTCAACTAACTAACTTTGACTACTCCCCTCTCTCAGAGGTCAGTTCCAGTGTTGTCCTAGAGGGATGCTGGGGGCACCCACCCAGATCCCTGTGAGCTGGGCAGGTACACCCATCCGCCAGCTGCTCTGAGTGTTGGCTTCTAACAGCTCAAAGCTAGAAGCCAACACTCCAGTGACTGGATGATAAAGAGTACAAAAGTCTGGTGTCTTTGGTCCAAGGAGGGACAACTCTGGTGTAATTCACACTCCCTCCAGATACCCTCCAGGACTAGAGGCTAGACTCCAGCAGGAACCTAACTTCTTCCCTCATTCTAGCTCACTTGCCTCAGTTCTTCACAGGCTTCTTCTGATTTCCCTCAATAAGTCACTTGTACAAGATTTCTCCTCCCAGACTCTGCTTTGAGGGAACCCCACCCAAGCAGACATTGTCTCTTCTGGGAAGACTTTCCCTGACCATTTTCCACCCACAGTGATTTAGGGACCCCTCTTTTGTGCACCCACCTCTACCACTGAGCTCCTCACTAAGTCCTGGAATCACTGATTTACCAGTCAGTCTCCCTCCTAGGCTACTTGACAGCAGAAACCCTGACCCACTGATCTTTTCCTCCCCAGCACCCAGGGCAGTATCAATTTTGCCTATAGCTTGTGCTCAGTAAAATGTTAATGAACTGAATTCTTGGCGGCCTTTTGGAAAAAGAATGCGCTCATGAAATGAACCGAGGTAAATGGCTAAACCTTATTTTGGCCACCCATTGTTGGAAGAGGGTTCAGAAGAAACCACAGAGATGGTTCTAGAAATAAGATATGGCCCTAGGATGTTGTTAGCACCATTGAAAATGGAATGTCATCTGGGATTTTGGTCAGAAAATAATTATCAAGCCAGCTACTTACAAGGTACAATGCAAGATTTTTTTTTTAATGTGATACATGGGCCCTATCTTCAAACAACTTAAAATCCAGTTTGGGAAAGGTTGACTATAAATATATGAAAAGGCAATCCAAGTAGAACATGAACCAACTTCCAGCCACAGTAAAGAACAGGAAGAAATAGGCTTAAACCATAGTGGGATATTGGGGAAAATATTCGAATCAACTTCCTGACAGTCAGGGCAGCAGAAGTCTCGCCAGCACGGAGAGAGACTCTGTCTTTGGCCAAAGTTGAATCAGGCTCCTCTGAGCTCTTGACTGGCCTCATCTTTGGCCCATGAGCACTGCAGACTCTTGGCACAAATGATTTTGTCCATCTTCTACACTAAGAGACTTGAACAACACTAGCACCTCAAGCCTGCGTTCCTAGGACAATGGTCCCAGTCCCCTTAAGTTCCTGCCTGAGAAATCTCAACACTGCCAAAAGGATTTCCTGTTTGTTCCAAAAACCTGACTATATGTCCCTGACCTCCCTTTTCTTAGAAGCATTTACTTTGAAGAACTTGTGATTGTAAATCCTTTCTCTGTCCTGTTGTGATGTATCTTCCACAAGCCAGGAATGTCTTTTTCAAGGACCTGAGAGCCATCACTTGAAATGTAATCATCAAGAAGTGCAGGGCCCTGTCTCCCAGCCTCTATGGGAGGGTGGGAGCCTAACTTCAATAGCAAACACTTAACCCCACATCATATCCTTCAGTACATTTCCTTTAGCACGCCCTAATGTTTAAAGGCCTCCCGTCTTTTGTTTCAGTGGAGTTGAGCTGAGGTCTCTCCCCAGCTGCAGTAGAACAGAATAAAATCTGTCCTACCACCTTTAACTAGTGTCCAGCTTTGTTTCTCTTTGACAACACCCAAGGGAAGCTGTGACTTCAACATTAGTAGAAAGCTTTGAAGAGGAGAGCAATGAAGTTCCACTTCAGAGGGTCCTGATTTTGTCCTGCAATGAAGTGGGAGGTGGACAAAGTGACCTTTTCAAGCCCCTCTGCTGGCCAGTTTGTCAGATCATTGGGAAGATGTCCCTTAGGAACGCCATGAGTATAAGGACAGGATCAGGCAATGTATTCAGTCCCAAAATAAACAGAGAAGTCATGTCTATAGTAAACAAAAATGAGACTGGTCCTGACTCTGCTTCTCCCTTGCTGGGTGACTTTAGATAGATTACATAACCTCTCTGAACCTCAGTTTCTCCATTCTGTAAAAAGAAGGGGTTGCACTAGATGACGTTTAGGCTCCATTCCTAGACATGATGTTTTGCTCCATTTCTCAGGCAAAATCAATTGATATGTTATGACTTCCAGAGCCCCCAAATTCCTGAATTAACAGGAAAGTCCCTCCTGCTAGTTGTCCTTGATGGGTACATTGAAATGCCTGTCATCTGTGTGTTAAGATGGGAGAGGGGCTGTCTACTGCCTGCCAAGAAAGCACTGTCACACCTCTTCCAGGGCCATATGTGGCCAGGATCCCCTGGGAAACCAAAAGCACACATGGTTGCCAGAGCATCTAACTTTGTGACTCAGAAATTGCCATCTGCAAAACAGCTTTTAATTGAAGCTCCAAGAGGCAGAAGCTGGCTGGAAAAACCTTGCAAGTTGATCCAATAGGATTATCTTCCCTAAAAGAGGTTTTTTTATGTTTAATTAGTTGGAAGCCATTTTGTCACAGACGGATTTTTCGGATGTCAGTCTTTTTGGTGCCCTGCCTGCCCACCCCCTCACCCTTACACCCCCTCCCTGTGTTCAAGTCCCACAGATTCTTTAGTTAGTAGCAGCCTCTGATTTTTTTTTTTCCCTTGAGGCTACATTGACCATACTATGAGGAATCCAGGGTTATAGAAGGCTTTCCCCACCACTCAGGATACAGATAGTTATTTCAACCTGGGTGGAGAAGCCAAGGGTAAGCAGGTCTCAATTTTTGGTAATCCAAGTCAGTTACCCCTATACTCAGGAACCACAAACTCATGGTCGAGTTGGTCTGTACTGAGTCATCAGGCAGGCATGAGCCTGAAAGGCAACACTGACCAAAGGGAAACCCAGTCATTCCAGGGGTGGAGTGTTAACCCTTTGTGCCCCAGGCTAGAGAGGACTTGCCGTGGCCAGGACCAGCTCCATCAGCTGCCGGCAAGAGGTGGGTGAAGGAACCCAGAGTCAGGGGCTTCTTCCGACCTGGGATTTGTACTGCTGCAATTCCCCTTGTGTCCTCGGGGTGTGCAATGTGAGACTCAGGTATAACAAAATGGGTAGAGTCAGGGAGTGGAGACAGAATTAGAACCGTGGACAGACCTGGCTGCAGCAAGTGAAGATACTGTTCAACGTGCTTTTAGGTTTGCAGTTGGGCAAAATACTCCATTTCAACCCACAGGCAGATAACAGTATCTTCATTTTAACCCTTTTATAATGGAAAATTTCAAAACATACAAAAATGGAGAGAACACTTAAAGAATCTCAGTATACCAGTTACCCAGTTTCAACAATTATTAACTCAAAGCTAATCTTGTTTCATCTATACCCCACCAACGTCCCGGCCCCACCTCACTCCCCGTATTACAGCCTCACACTTTGTAACCCAGGAAAGCAAGGCTCAAGCATAAATGAAGAAGAATGAATTGGGCCAGTTATTCTCAGTGACTGGAGGGAGGGTGAGGGTGGAGGAGGTATATCACATTCTTTGGGGTGGCATGTGTGTGTTTTGGAAAAAGCAAGAAAATACTGTACTGTTATTAGTTTTTATTTGGAACATGAAAATATAATACCTATTGTCTTCATAACATAAATTACAGAAAGTAAAGCTGAACAAAAGTTTTCTCAAAGCAGGTGGTGGGGATGACGTAAAAAATTCTCAGTCTGTGAGATCTCTGTGTTTATCAGAAAGAGGTTATGGGTTAGAATAGGTCATAAAGTACAGGATTAGAATTTGTCTAAGGTTCATTTCCCCTTTGACCTTCCAGTATTTATAATCCTAATGCCTGGGAATTGGAGGCAATGGCTACTTCCCTTTATAGCATCTAGCACAATTCTGCATAACCAAGAGGCTTCAAAAAATGCTTTGGAGAAGTGGCCTTCCCTACAGTTGTAATTAAAAATAGGAACCAATGGGAGACTGAGAGGAAATTGCTCATAAATATCTTACATATGGCATTTCCAAATTGGAAAAATTGCTTGAAAATAAGCAAGCCCTGTAGTTTTCAAACTCTGTTCCTTGGGACCTTATGGCTGCATGAGGGGTTTGGCAAGCATTGATGTGTCCCAATCAACCTTGGAAAAATTGACCCTGTATCACTTTTTATACTTGGGTTTTGCTGTAATTTTTCATTAGATTTTTTATAAAGAGTTCTGCTGATGAAAAACAGTGGCCGTAGTCTCCTGCCACGGGGAGGAGCTGGTGGTGCAGAGAGGGGATGTGACTTGCCCTCACACAACAGGGCAGTGGAGTTGCTGGGTCCAGGGCCTGGTATCCAAGGATCTATGGGCAGTTGACATGGTTGCTGGATTGGGAGCCACAGAAAGTACCCAAAGTAAGTGGGAAAATCCTTTGGAATGGAAGCACCGCCCACTCAGGTTCTCCTGCCCCTCAATCCGATCAGTCTTAAGGACAATAGAGGAATTTTGCGGGGGATGTTTGGGAAGATTCCTGAAGAGGAAACAATTGTTCCAGGACATGACATGATTAGAATGCAGGCTGTGCGATTTTCTCTGATGTGCTATAGAACCCTTGAACCGTGGCCCTCATAGCATCTTGGTTGTTTAGCCAAGTCCAACTCAGAGGTTACTAATGAGTGGTCAGGAGGCTGAACACTACCCCCAGACATGTTTGGTTTAGCCTTGTTTGAATATACATATATTTTTGATAGCACACATATTACAAATATAATGCATGAAAGAGGGGACATCACTACAGATCTTACAGTGTTTGAATATTTTTTAAGTCACCAACACTTTTAAATTGGGGGATTAAAAATTCTGAATTTCTGGTGTATCTTCAAAAAAAAAAAAAAGAAAGATTTGGCCATGGAATGCTGGACAACACGGGCAACACATTCTTGTCTCAGTCAGCTGGAAGCTGGGGCTTTAAACTGAGCATCTTTTCTCTTGTTTGCTTTATTCCGCACTGCTCCCTACTGCCTCACACACAGCCTGCTTCACTAGTTCATTTTACATCCTGGGCCCTGTAGTAATCTGGATTGGTGACCTAATACTCTGACAAAGGGTTTTAAACAATGATTCTCAAATATTAGCATCAGAATCCCTCCATGGTGCTTGCCTGAGGCTCTACTCCTCAGAGATCCTGATTTCAGTGTATTAATAAGGTTCAGGATTTGCATTTTAAACCAGCAGTCCAGAGAGTTCTGGTGCAAGTGGTTTTATGATCACAGTTTAAGAAAATCTGCTCTGTAACTGAGGTGCTTAATACTGGCTACACATTTGAATCACCAGGAGGAGATTTTACAATGTATTCAGCTTTTACCTTCAAACAACGGAATCAGAGAACACTAGAGGCCTGGCCCAGATTGGTTAATATTTCTTCATTTATTTTTTAAAATTCCAAAAATACAAAAAATTTGAAAGAAGGGTTCATGGGACTCCTTCACACCTCTTACCTAAATTACCAACTATTAACATCTTGCTACACCCATACCACCTCTCTTATTGCACACACACATACACACACATTCCCTTTTGGCCAAACCATTAAAAAGTAGTCTGCACACACTGACACTTCACCCTTAAATGTTTCAGCATGCCTCCCTTAAGAAAAGGGACATTCTTCTCCACAACCACACTGTATTACCAAGACTGAGATAACCACTGTTTCCTCGAGATGAGATTCAGGTCAAGTACTTCCAGCAAGAACCCCACATAGTGATTTTGTGTGATGTTCTGTACCTCCCATTACATCACATCAGGAGGCAAAAAATGCAAGAGTTCACGAACTTCAGTGTGTACCTGGAAGGTCTGTTAAAACCTAGATTGCTGGGCCTGCCCCTGCAGTTTGAGGTCTGTGGTGGGACCTGTGCGTTTGCGTTTCTCGTAAGTTTCCTGGTGATCCTGATGCTGCCAGCACAGGGACCGAACTCAGAGACCCACTGACCTCATAGCCAGCTACCCCGTCATTGGTGACAGGCATTAGTGCTTTAAAAGTCCCTCCAGGTGATTATAAACTGCCAGCATCGAGAACCACCGCCAGCCTGGCCCGCCACTGCTCAAATTTGTCCTCAGAGCATCATCTGCATCACCCAGGACCTTGTGAGGACCGTGGAATCTCAGGTCCCACCCAGACCTGCCAACCCAGAAGCCACGTGTTAACAAAATCTGCACTGACCCATGCGCACATTGAAGTGTGAGCAGCTCTGCTCTAGAGCACCCGGAAGCTTCTTCCACGCTTCACCTGGCCGATCGTGACTTGGCACCCAGGGGTCTGTGGCAGCCCATGATGGGGCACGGGCTGCTGCTTCAAGGCCACAGTCCCAACCCTGGAGGGGGCAGAAGAGAAACAGAACCTACCAGTTGACTCTGGGCCAGCTCTCTCACCCCCGCTTCAGCTTTTAAAGTCTTTTTAAGAAACTGCTCACTTCAGTCCCATCTCTAAATTTAGTGCCTTGTCTTACCAGCTCCTCTGGTTGGGCCTCCTCCTCACGCGTGGCTCTGTTGGATCTGACTGTTTCTGAGTCGGCAACATTTTGCTAAGCCCTGAGGGTATAAAAGTGACTGAAACAAATTCCCACCCTCAGGCATCCTGCATTCTGGTTCCTTCTTTCCCGACTGGCCACCTGCCCAGCATCGTCATGGCCCCAGCGGGGTCCCTGTGGGGTGGCCTGTTTTACCCATTGCAGGGTTGGGGTGAATGAAGAGCTCTTCTGACCTTCTTTCTCTTTCCAGTTTGGACCTGACTTTTAGAGACTGGGGCTATGTGGGGCCATCTATCAGCTATCATCAAATAGTCATTCAACAAACATTGACACTGGGCCTTTGGTGCTGTGGAGGGGACAGATATGGTTCCTGGCCTCTGATTACCTACAACATGGAGGAGAAGATGAGGCACTCATGGAAAAGGAAATAATACCAGGAAGAATGTGTATAGAGACATTTGTGAGGTTTCAGACTGGAGAGAAATCACTTCCCACTAAGGGACTAAGGAAGGCTTCGTGGAGGAGGTGACATTTGGGAAGAGGCCCACTTCATCTTCAGGGTCAGATAAAATCATCGGGTGGCTTGGTTTTGCTCTGAGACAGGCCCAGGAGTTGCTCGGATTCAGACCATGTTTACTGCCACTCCACTTTCACACCCCGACGGCCAAGGAGAAGGTAATATATTTGCTCATAAGGCATTTTACAAGCCTGGGCAATGGGGCGTGGATTGTAAAGGGTTCTAACTAATTGTGTGCTGCCGTGGAAATCGCTTCAGCAGGTGGGAGGAGAAGAAGCAGCCAGGGAACGTGACGGCCGGGGATTGAAAACAGCCGTCAGAAGAGTCGATCCGCACTTTCCGCTGCTGGCAGACAGCAGGCCTGTCAGGAGTAGGAGCAGGTGGTTGAGGCAGGGAGTCTCCGAGGCGAATGTGGGGCTGGCCAGTCATCATCCTGGGTGAGGTTAAGTTGGGGGATGATCAGAAGGAGAGTGGTAAAGGGGCCGTCTCCCGTCTCAGAGCCCTGGGCAGGCGGGACCATGAGTCGGTTCAGGAGACCCTGCCTTTGCTGGGGGTGGTCGGGGAAGCCTTCAGGGGATTGAAACTTACAGCCTGAGTTGGAACTCTCCTGGGAGATGAGGGGTCGTGGGAAAGTACAGAACAGCACACAGGAGGCAGGGAGGTGTGCGCGTGGTGCCGTGTCCTAGGATGATGAGACCATGGCGGCCCCTGGCCCAGGCCTGGCCCCAGACGGGCCCTCGTGGTGGGTCGCATGAGTGGCCCCAGCTCTTCCCCTGGCCCTGCATCCATGCCCTCTGCTGAGACACGGTGCTGCCCTCTGACTCTGACTCAGCCGTGTGACCTACTTTGGCCAATAGATTGAGACAGAAGAGACAACCTGCAATAAAGGATCAACTCAGCAAGTCTGAGGGGTCCAAACTTTCTTTCTGCACATTCCAAAGAAAGTTTGGGCTCTGGGCTGGTTCCTGGTTCCTGGGAGGTAACTTCTAAGCCCTAAGACTATCCTGCCTGACAAGAGTGTCTTTGTTTACCTGGAGGCGTTGAGCCAGGCCAGATAGTGACACTAACAATATGATTTGTGGGGGGGCCTTGGACTACCTAGTATCAGCTTGACCTCTGGAGGGGCTGGAAACTCAGGTCAGGCACATAGCAGTGGTCAGCTGTGCCTACGTGACCAACCCCCAGTAAGAACCCTGGACACCAAGGCTCAGGGGAGCTTCCCTGGTTGGCAATATTCCACGTGTGTTGTCGCACATTGTTGCTGGGAGAAATAGGCACTGTCTGTAGACCTCCACTGAGAGGGGACAGCTGGTACCTTGGACCATCCCCTATGTGTCTTGCTCAATTGCTGATTCAATCTGTATCTTTTTGCTATAGTAAATTATAACCATGAGTGTATCAGCTTTGCTGAGTTCTGGCACACCTGAGGGTTGGCTTTGGGGATCCACACACTACAGGCAGTATGTCAATTCTGAGCCAAGGCTTTGAAAGGCTTTGTAAGTGTTTCTGCTTATTCTCTTGTACTCATGCAATTGCCTTAAGAAGGACGTGCTTGGGTCCGCCCACTAGTCCAGGAGAGGAAAGAGAGACACTGGAGCAGGGCCACTTCCAACAGATCCATCCTAGATCAGTTGACCCCCAGCTGACTGTGATGACTGAGCCAAACAGAGAACAGCAGAACCACCCAGCTGAGCCCAGCCTGGAGTCCCTGACCCATGAGAAATAATACATACTAGTTTTCAGCCACTGAGCTGTAGAGTGACGTGTCCTGCAGCAATAGAACTGATAAGCCCCCAAACAACAGTGGTGGTTCCAGCTCTGCTCTAACTGATGTCAGGGCCTTGCAAGCTGGTTGCCCTGAGGGACTCTTCATCCCCAACTTCCAGGTCAGGAGAGAATCACAAAGTAGCCAGCGATGTAGCTTCAGTCATGCAAACTGCAAGGGATCCGTTTTTCCAAAGGAAATTATATGGAAGGCCTTACGGGCCTTCTGGGGAGGAGGGGCACAGGTGAGGGGAGATGAGATATGGTCTGAAAGTAGGGTAGGGGAGGGGGCCCCAGGGAGAAGTGCAAAAGGGGAGAAAGGAGAATAAATGGGAAGAAAAGGGCTCTATGGAGTGAGGGGAGGGGAGGAGTCTTGGGAGTATTTTTTTAGAACCTTCCATCAAGCATATATACCCTCACACTAGGCAGCGTGTACCTTCCAGAATGCTGCAGGCTGCCATCCTGGATGGCATAAAAATAAATGACTGTTGAAAAGTTTGGAGTCCTGAGTACATAGCATAGTTTGGGGAGAAAGGGCAGGGATGGAAAGATGGGTTAGAGGATTTAGGTTCTCATGAAAATATGAACAATATATGGTCAGTCCTCGTTATTTGCGGATTCTATTTTTGCAAATAGTACCTACCCGCTAAAATTTATTTGTAACCCCCAAGTCAAATACTTGCACTGCTTTCATAGTCATACTTCTATTTCCCCTAGGAGCAATGTTTCAGTATTCACTGATTCAGTGTTCCTGATGTCTTTAGAGGACATAATACCATGAATAACAAGAATCAACTGTATATTGGTCTAAAGCAATATATATACAATATATTGGTGGGCACACTGCTCTGTCCAGCCACTCTAAAAAATGACCATAATGGGGAAGTCCTTTGAATGGAAGGCACAAGGCAGCTGTCCCAGATCTTAGTTTTTTGGCTGGAAAAATTGGCCAAGAAGTCAGAAGAGGCAAAATGAACATTATTTTTCCATCAAGCAGAGCCATCCGTCATCAGAGCAGTGGTTGAGCTATCCAGCCTGGAATCAGACCGACAGGAGACGTCAGGGAGAACCTTCCCCAAGCAAATCAAAGGGGAGTCCATTCAATTCAGGAAATGCCCTTTTATTACCTGGGATTAGCCCTTGCTAGATACAAAGACTAGTTCTGTGCTCTTCAACCCCACAGTGGTGTAGAGAGAGACCCTCAGGTGATGCTGCCAAGTTCTTATCCATGCAAAAAACTTACAGTGATTATGTTTCTACAATAAGCATACCCACTGTTCCAGTGAAAGCTGTCAGTATGTGGAGTTGCGTGATTGTGTGATATGCTAGGATATCTCAGGGTACCACTGGCTGTGAGAGAAGAGGGAGTTCACAACAAACAAACAAAAATCCTGTGCATTTACTGGCAAGCCTTCTTATTATCTGAAAGAGTATTGAAAGAAGATGACGTTAAAGGAGAAGCAAGTAAAGAGTACAGTGACTTGATACAATCTAATTCCTTCAGGTGTCACCAAAATTTCTTATATTTGAAAATAAGGAATGGCTGAACCATGGGGTATAGAAGTATGATTACCTTTAGCAGATATTGCCAAACAGCTTTCCAAAGTTTTGGTACCAATTCACATTCCCATCAGCACTGTAAGATAGTTCTAGCTGCTCCACATCTTCACCAACACTTGGCATTATCAGTCTGGGATCTTGAATCTTGAATGGAGGGTCTAAAGGGCAGAGAAAGCTGTCAGAGATCGTCCATTCCAATTGGATCACCCTGCCAAGGTAATTTAGCAGTTCTGATGCATGGTCCCCTGGAGCACCATTTCTATGTTTAATTCTTCTGCCTTCCCAACAATTCTCCCTAATATCCTTCTGTAAATTCCATGTTGACTTACCCTAACTTGAGTCAGTTTCTGATACCTGTAACCAAAGAACCCAACTGATGCATTAGTCTTAGCTACTGGGGACTCTAAACTGGGCCCTGGCCTCCCGTGACCTGGGCAGCAAGGTACAATATCATGGACCACACATTCTAGCCAATGAAATACTTACTATCTCCAAGCCCACCAGGATGGCCCTGCTTCTTTATCTTTTCAGGGTACCTTTGCTCTGCCCAGAATTCACTTTCAAAACCTATCCACTTGGAAAAATAGGACTAAGATTAAATATCACCTTCTCTGGGAAACACTCTCTGACCACCTCATGCAATTGCTCCCTACTCCACTGAAGAGAATTCTGGTCACACCCTGTCCAGAGCTGTCCCCTCATAAATTCATACGTTGAAGCCCTAACTCCCCAGTAACTTGGAATGTGACTGTATTTGGAGACGGGGCCTTTAAAGAGCTGACTGAGGTTAAATGTGGTCATATGGGTGAACCCTGACCCAATCTGACAGGTGTCCTTATAAGAGATTATAACACAAAAAAAGACAGTAGGGGTGCACACACACAGACAGAAGACCCTGTGAGGAGGACACAGCAAGAAGGAGACGTCTGCAAGCCAAGAAGAGAGGCCTCAGCAGAGACGGGCCCCGCACGTACCCCTCGGACCTTCACTCTAGGCCCTTCAGTTTGGAGCTGTCACCACCTCTCAGCCATGTGGGCCTCGAGCTGGAGTAAGAGCCATCAGCGACTTCAGCCCCGGACTTGGGTTTCTAGAAAACACCCAGCTCAGCTCAGCTGTCTGCAGCATCCGGGCTGTTCCTGGAAAGATCTGGGCTAGGGGTTCTCAAACTTTGGCATGCATCCAAATCACCTGGCAGGCCTATGAAAGCACAGATGGCCAGGCCACCCCCTCCCCACCCCTAATTTCTCATCCTGTAGGTCTGGGGTGGGGCCTGAGGATTCACATTTCCAACACGTTGCCAAGGGATGCTGATGCTTCCAGTACAGACATTAACCCAGGCAAAGGGAGGCAGGCATTCCAGGGAAGGATGACAGAAATACTTGAAAGAATGTTGAAGGAGATCCAGGCAGGGTGAGATAAAAGGTGATATGGATGGATGACTTGGTCAAAGAGTGCCCAGCATGTGCTGGGCAAAGCCAGACAGTGATTACAGAAGCCACAGGGTGAGTGCGGGAGATGGATACAGATGAAGTACCAGGACCATCCTTCAGGTTCATTTGGACAGGGAATGGCCACCAAAGGGCAGAGAAGATCCCAGTTCATTTTCAGATCTGGAAACATTTCTGGGGATCGTATAGTTTAGGGGCTAGATACTGAGCTGGAGGCAGCAGCTCTCATGGGGAGGAGTAAGATCTGAGTCCCGGCTTAGCTGTTATCGACTGTGTGCCTCAGCCATTTAACCTCTCCCTCCGGGCCTCTGTTACTTGATTTTCAACAACGCTTCAAGGTTGCTTCAAGGATCAAGTGAGGTTTGGACAAAGAAGCACCTCGTAAATTATGAAATTCTACGGAAGCACAAAGGATGTAGATACTCCTGGGGATGTAGAAATGAACAGGGCTGGTCCTTGCCCGCCGGCAGTCATGATCTCGGAGAGGCAGCAGTGAGTGGTGGCCTGAAGCCAGATCTTAATTCCCTGCCCTGGAATTGAACCTGGGTAGCCTGGTTGAAAACTAAGAATCCTGGCCACCGCACCCCCTGCTCTTGCCCCCAGTGCAAAATGCATTTCTCACGGAGGCAAAAACTGAAAAAACAGGTACAAAGTTTATTATTAGAGACATAGCACAACAACAAGTGGGAGAGCACACAGAGAAACAGTTTGTTTAGTCATGACAGAAGCAAGGCAGAGATGCCCACCCGGAGAGAAAGGGTGTGGGCGTCCTCCCCAATGACGAGGAGCGCTGTGAAGAGGCGGTTAGGTCACTTATATAGGGTAGTTCTTCCGGGTCTTTGTTTACCTTTGGCCAATTACCTGGTTTCTTTTTCCACACCTGACATGCCTTAGGACCCTTCTCAACACGCATGCGCAACTTTTTTCCAAGATGGATTGCAGCCCAGAGGCCAATGGGACGGCCTTGGCATCACATATTATGGGGTGGTGCCCCCTCCTTTTTACCCCCAAGGAGGCTTTCTGTGCATATGCAATGTTTCCCTTGCCCCAAAGATGGGAAATGTATGACCTCTTGATATTTTAACAGGGTTTAGTCCCACTCTGTCCCTGCCATAAAAATGTCCAATGTCTGGTTATTTACCCTATTTCTGTTGCTGGTTCTTATATTGAGGTGCAGATCTTGAAACATAGACAGGAGTCCGGTCATAAATATGTAGTCCTGGAGCCCATTTTTCTCTTGCTTTAGGAAATGTAAACAGGGGGCTGGTAATGAATGTCCAGCCTGGAGCCCATCTTCTTCTCACCCCAGGAAGTGTGAACAGGAGGCCAGTTGTAAATGCCAAGCCTGGAGCCCATCTATCTCCTGCCTCAGTCACACTCCAGAGCAGGAGCTCCTGTATCCAAATACCTACAAATCCCGATAGGACTTTGCTTCTCTCCGTCTCCTTTGCCACCATCTAGCCTAAGTAGAATCATCACCCTCCCAGAACACTCAATAACTCCCTAGCTCTTGTCCTCTAAGCCAACTCTTTTTACAGCAACCAGAGGAAATGTTTAAAAATCTAATCAGATCATGTCCTCACAGACTTATAATGTTCCAATAATTTCTTCTTATTGTCTTGATATCAAATTTAACTCCATAACCTACAAGACTGTGTGATTGGGGTGCAAGCCCATCTCTCTAGCCCAGCTCATGCCATGCCTCCCAAAGACACCAGCCTCCATTCCTTCCTGGAATGCAGCAAACTTCTCCCTGTCTCAGGACCTTTGTTTGCCCTCTGTCCTCTGACAGAGGGTTCTTTTCCTCCCCTCTGTCTCTCTGTGCCTGCTCGTAATTCAGATCTCAGCAGCTGTCTTCAACAGCCCCACAGTATCAATTAGATCATCCCATTACTCTCTCTCTCATAGCATCCTCTTCCTTTATTTCACAACTCTTTGTAATACATATTTTTTCATTTGTTTAGTGTATGTCTTCCCGACCAAATTAATGGGCTCTAAAAGCTGGGATTACGTCTATTTCATTCATTTCTTATATCAGTCAGGGTGTTTGGGATGAAAGCAACAGAAATCAGTCTGGCTAATCTAAGGTAAAGGAGATTTGTTGGAAGGACATCTGGAATTAATAGGCCAGAGAACAGGGCTTGGAAACAAGTAGGAACAAGACAGCTCTAAAAAGTGGGAAATTAAAATGGCAGGAAATGTTCTAGTAAAAACAGCTTGATTGCGGTGTGAGATCCCCAAATGCCAACTTGTTTTCAGTCTCCTTATTAATCTGTTTTGATTTAAAATCCAGAGTGAGAACATTTATTTGGCCTGGCTTGGACCATGGGCTCACGCTTGGCTTGGGGAGGGAGAGAAGCCTCATCAGATTGGATACAAAAGAAAGAGGTCATCTCCCATCCGCAAAAAAAAAAAAAAAAAGAGAGTTGCTTGGTTTATGCTTCCCAAGGGGAGCATGCACACTGGCTAGCCTCAAAGGAAGTATCTGCTAGGCCACCATAGTGATGCCTGCTGGGTATCCAGACAGGG
Source organism: Eschrichtius robustus (assembly GCF_028021215.1). Classification (NCBI taxonomy): domain Eukaryota; kingdom Metazoa; phylum Chordata; class Mammalia; order Artiodactyla; family Eschrichtiidae; genus Eschrichtius; species Eschrichtius robustus. The sequence goes on from NC_090829.1 coordinate 11,054,728, forward strand.
TAGCTGCCCAATAACATATTTGTACAATGAATGAATGAAAACTTGCTTCTGGGCAAAGTTCAGAGCTTGCTCAGTGACTTAAGAGAAGAGATTGTCAATGCCAGTCTTGGTGTTTTGGAATAGAAATCTCTTGGTGCATTTAGCAATACTTGGAACCATGCATCCTGAATGGAATCAGTAAGCAACTGGGGACACTAGGAAGTTGTATAACTTCAGCCACGGACAAACCCCAAACATTCCTGAAATGTCATACCCAATAGTACTTTTAATTACCTCAGAAGATGGTGATTGCCTCTCTGGGTAAATTTCTTTGGCATTAACAGGAAAATTTCCCCTTCAATTTTTAAAGACATACAACCCATCACAACTTGGGCCACCTCATAGGAGACTGGGCAATAGCACAAGAGTCATTTGAAGGAGCTTTCTCTCCTGGTGTCTCAGGAGAACCAAAAAAACATCTGCGGCCTTCCCTTAAAGTAGATGTATTAATTGAGGAGGAAACGAGATATGCAAGAGAGGCGTGTGGAGCACTGTGTGAGGGCCTGGTCTCATCTGGCTGGTTAGTGGAACATTCTTATGCCTCATGGTTTAAAGGTTTCTTTTTCTTTTCGAGATTTGAGGGGGAAATGTTCTCAATTTCCAGGAGAACAGGAGAAATGAAGACATCTCCAGATTTCATTTTCAAGGCACTTTGGCTACATTCCCAGATCCAAAACATTTTCTCCAAGGGTCCTCAGCCAGACATCTGGATTTCTAGATGAGTTTTGTAGCCAAGGCAGTTTTAGACAGGGGATGTATTTCAATATTTTGTAGCCTTATAAACCATCCTGAAACAGTGATTTAAAACAAACAGCAATTATTTGTCATGATTTAATTTATTGTTTTTCATGACTGGTACCAGTTGAGTGGTTCTTCTTTTCCACATAGTATGTCTGAGGTCACTCATGGGCTGTATTCAACTGGGGCTATATTCAGGTGGTTGGGTCTTGGACATCGGAGACGGCCTCTCATCCTCCAGGACCTCTTACCATTCTGTAATTTAGCCCAAGCTTCTTTATTTATTTATTTATTTATTTTTGGCTGTGTTGGGCCTTCATTGCTGTGCGCGGGCTTTCTCTGGTTGCAGCGAGCAGGGGCTATTCTTCGTCGCGGTGCATGGGCTTCTCATTGCGGTGGCTTCTCTTGTTGTGGAGCACAGGCTCTAGACACATGGGCTTCAGTAGTTGTGACTCGCGGGCTCTAGAGCACAGGCTCAGTAGTTGTGACGCACAGGCTTAGTTGCTCTGTGGCATGTGGGATCTTCCCGGACCAGGGCTCAAACCCAAGTACCCTGCATTAGCAGGTGGATTCTTAACCACTGCGCCACCAGGGAAGTCCCCAAGCTTCTTTATAGCATGGCAGTTGGCTTCCAAGAAGGAGCATTTCCAGAGGACAAGCCCCAATGTGAATTCATTTATCAAGCCTCTGTTGGCATCACTTTGCTAATGATTCTATCCGGTCTATGACTCTGCAGTTCCAGAAATTCAGTGTGATTAGGGTTGCATCTAGCTGTACCTTTTTCTTTGGAATTTCCTCTCATCCACAGACCCTGCCAAAGAAAGGAATTAAACTTGTAATGTTATTTCAAGATCCTGTATCCTTGGCCACAGGTGATTGGACCAGAGTGGACTCCTGACCCAGTGGAAATCAAACCATTTGCTGGGCTGGCCCAATTAGATTGTCTCCTCTGACTCTGGAGTTGGGATGCTGAAAGATTAAGGTCTAAGTTGGTGAAGATGTTACAGAAGATCTTCTGGGTACCCTAAAATGAGCTATGTCTTCTGAAATATGTTCCAAACTCCTGAGAGGAATGAGACAGCTAGACCATAGTAAAGAATTTTTAAGGAACAGTGACAAGTAATAAGGTGTTAGAGGGTTGCAGAAAACAAAATAAACACCATAAATCATTATTAACTCATAGATACCGCATGTTTCTTCTCATCCGATTTTACTCCAATGATCTGCCAGAGAAGACTATGCCCGCAGTAGCCACCAGTCCCAGGATAAGACATGTGTGGAGCAGGCCAGGAAAGGCACTCAATCTAGGTCAGACTAGCCGCAGTTGACTGGCAGCCCCACAGTTGTTAGTATAAATATTTGGGGGGATGTTTGTTATGCAACATTATCATGCCAATAGCTGACTACTACAAATCTCAATGTTAAAGGTCCTGGTTGGCCAGTTCTCTGCTCCACTGATCATTCAGGGCCTCTGTCTCCTTCATCTTGTGATTCCATCAACCCCTAGAATTTGATCCTCATCTACATGTTTAAAGCCTCATCACAGGCCTATGCAGGATCCCGCTTTCAGGAGAGGAAAAATTTATGGAGAATCACACAGGCAATATTTAAAGGCCAACACTTAGAAGGTGAGTGCATCACTTGCATTCATCTGGCAAGAATGGAGCTACATGACCACACCTGGCTGCAAAGGCGGCTGGGAGATGTAATCTCTAGCTGAGTAGCCCTGTATCTAACAACTATGAAAGAAGAGTAAACAACTGTGTGTGAACAATTAACAATCTCCACTCATAGATGGGAAAAGTGATTTAAAAATCTGTGAAGATTTTCATGAATAGCAAGATAGTATGAGCTATTATAGTGACATACTTTCTGAAACAAACTAGACAGTGAAACAAATTTTATGCCAACTTCTGTAAATCACAATGAGAAAATGTGATGGCCCTGTAGTGTCCAATTCATGGTCACCTTCCAGGACGGACAGAGAGAAATACAGATATATATGTTCAGAGGGAGTGAAAAGAATGATGAAGGTCTCAAAAGCAGGTCATAAGCAGAATGGTCGAGGACCTTGGGGACTTTCAAATTGAAAAGAATAGTTGGGAAACAAAATGGCTGCCCTCAAATGTCTTAAAGTCTGTCATGGCAAAGAGAGATAAGGTTTATACTGTAAAGTCCCCAGGAATAAACAGAAGATAAGAAGAGGAAACTGCAAAGAAACATATTTATGCTCACTCTAAGAAAAGAAGATTCTAGCAAAGAGGTCCAAAATGATTTATACCTCAGATGCATTTTGGACTAGAAGATACAAAAAAAAAAAAAAAATGCTAGCATTTGCTGAGTACCTATGATATGCCAGATACTACTAAGAACTTTCACATACTTTATTCCTTTCAACTCTGAAAGTCTATACATTGATAAGGCTACATCCTACATCCTTCTGAAATCTTCTAAAGAGGTCACTTGCCTCCAGTCATTAATTACATACATTAATGTGTAGTAGTTCCTGAGAGTCTTCTCTTTGTCAGACTTTGTCTCCAAATTTCTGGAGGCAATTTATTGCAGCTCTCCATACTTTTCTTCAAGCCCTCCTTTTGGGGACTCACCAACAATCCTGCAGAGAACATATATGACAAATTTGTGGAGTAGAACCCTCCTAGGAAGAAAATCCTGGGGATGTTGTATATACACCAAGTTGTGGGTTCTGTGGTAGATGAAGATATTGGCCAGGGAAGGGAAAGGAGGAATCCTATCACTCAGTAATTTTCCAATTCCCAGCAGAAACCTGAGATCTTTGAGAGGGGGGGTTATGGCCCTGAGTAGCACAGCTTTGTGGTGACCCACACGTCTACTGCATTACTGCCTCGGGGAGTCTGGAGGGTGCTGCCAAGAAGGGGGAGTGGGCTGGTTTGGAAGCGCTGTCCAATGCACAGACGTCCAGTATTTTCCTCAGACCTCTTCTGGGAACCCGTGGGGAGAGACGCCTTTCCTGATACACTGGGAGTTAACTAGAGTCCATGAGTCCTTTTTTTTTATTCCTTGTACCTCCTGAGCCAAAGTTCCCAGATCTCCCAGATGTTTCCACCGAAGTCAATCCCAGTCTCTAACATTGTGTTCTTCTACCAGTGGGAATCCCAGGCAGGAGACAGAAAGTGACATGGAGGAAGAGACCCTAAAACTCCAAATCTTCTTAAAGCTTGGGAGAAACTTTAATGTTTTGTACTCACCTTTGGTAAGTGATAAGCTCTTCCTACATGTTCCCAGGAAGTTAAGAGAGAGTCAAGAGGGTATGGTAGGAACCTATTTGACATGTAAATATTTCAGTTAAGCTGTGAAGAAGGTGAGCAGAGGACATTTCAAGGCCCCTGGAGTCACAAAGCAGCAGGATGGACGAGGTGCTTGGGGAACAAGGGCATCCTGTCTCTCGCACCCATGCACGCTCCACCTCCCAGCCTTCAGTCTCTGCTGTGTCTTCTAAACCCTAATGCCTCAGATTGGCCAGATTTTCAGTAGAGGTTTGCTATGTCCAGGAGCCACAGGCATCTGGTGTTCTGGTGCTGTGACCTCATGGAATAAAATGCTCACAATCCAGTTCAGCCTTTCGAGCAACAAGAGCTCCAGTCTGCTTCCTCTGATTTATTTAATGGAAAGCATACTTCACCGCAGCAAGCAATATTTTTTCCCAAGACGAGAGAATATAGAGTCTAATGAAAAAGGCATATTCTTTTTGACTTTCTAAGGCCCTCTCACCTTTGTCTTCAGCTACTCTGGTAGAAAGTGTTATCAACTTAGCTGAGAACATTCTAGAATGGATGTGAAATCCCTGTGTGAAAGTAAACAGACTAGGAAATATAGTGTGATTGGCAGCAACAATAAGGGCACATTTGAAGTTCATGGTTTGTAAAATGGGGATGATAATAAAAATACTACATCAGGCTGTTGTGAAGATTAAATGAGTCAACTTATGTAATCAGAACAATGTTTGCCATGTGGTAACACGGGGCGGTCTCAACCATTATTATTAAGAGTAGAAAGGGATAGATTTGTTAGTTCAGTAGAACTTGAGCAGTAAGTGAGATTCCAGTTGTGTTATATTACTTATTATCATATGGAGGTCTAATAGTAAATATAATTAAAAGTAAATACAACAAATAGAATAAAACTAGGAGGGGGCAGAACACATTTATCTTGAGATGAGATGACTTTGAGGCATTCAGTATCTCCTTAATGGCTGCCTTTCATTAATTTAAGCATTAGAGATCTGGGTAGCAGTCAGTCTCGTGGGATAGTGAGTGGAAAGGGGAGTGGGTGTCGCTTCTAAGATGCTGGCAATAATTCTGTTTCTTGATCTGGTGTTGGTTACATAGGTGTGTTTAGTTTGCAAAAATTTATCAAGCCTTATGCTTGTGATATGTGTACTTTTCTGTATATATATATTATACTTCAATAAAAAGTTTTAGCACATAAAACTTTAATTTAAAAATTTGTAAATGAGCATAGCGACAGAGAGATGAATGTCTGCTCTTGGCAGTAGCCTTCTTTAGAGAATGATAAAACTTAACCTTATTTGAATTTTCCTTTTTTTGGACTTAAGCTATCTTTTTTTTTTTTTTTAATAAGTTTTATTTATTTATTTATTTATTTATTTATTTATTATTTTTTTGACTGTGTTGGGTCTTAGTTGCTGCATACGGGCTTTCTCTAGCTGTGGCGAGCGGAGGCTAATCTTCATTGCTGTGCGCAGGCTTCTCATTGTGGTGGCTTCTCTTGTGGAGCACGGGCTCTAGGTGCGTGGGCTTCAGTAGTTGTGGCACGCAGGCTCAGTAGTTGTGGTGCACAGGCTTAGTTGCTCCGTGACATGTAGGATCTTCCCGGACCAGGGCTCGAATCCGTGTCCCCTGCATTGGCAGGCAGATTCTTAACCACTGCACCACCAGGTAAGTCCTGGACTTAAGCTATCTTGAGTGGGTTTCTTCAGCCTAGGGGTTAAGTTGCTGATGCCCAAGCCCCTTCTACTGGAAGCAGCCCTCCACAAGGACAGAGATGTGGGACCTCAAACTCCTCCCTGCCCTTCCCCCCATCCTGGCCATCTTCAAAAGCAGATAAATCTATTCTCTGCAGAAAGTTAGTAAGTTAAGAAAGTTAAGTAATTGTCAACTCTAGCGTTCCATCAAGATCAAACCTCAACATTTATTAAATTCCATTAAGAGTCTTGCATTCTTTGAGGAAAGATACCCTGAACGTCTAAATCACTAGTAACTTTCTTGTCTAACAAGTTTCTCCAAAACAGAGGCAGGGTCTAACACTTCAGACGATCGGGTCTCTACTGCCCACAGAGTCCTCTGCCTCCACAGAGGGGACACAGCTTCTCTCATCCGCCTGGGGTGCGAGAGCCTCAGCCAACACAGCCTCAGGACCCACAGTCTGAGATGCCCAGTATTCAGCCCAGACACTTTGGACAGTGGCTAAAGGTACGCTTCAGAAGTTTGGTAGTTTATTCCCCCACCTCAGTCCCCTAGATGGCTTCATGAGAAAAGAGAAACCAACTCAGAGTCCAATTCCTCCCACACAACTTCAAGATGACAGACATGCAACCCATGAAGCAGAACTGGCAAGCAATGAAGTGCTTACAGCTGCGTAGAGATCAGACTCTCAGCACAGAGCCCCAGACCTCTCCAGATGGCCCAGCAGCCCAAATCTAACCCAAACCCAGACAACTGAAGTAGTGTCTTCTCTCGACAGGCTCAGATCTATCCAACCTCATGCAATACAGTAAATAATCATCGTGAAGCCAAAGCCACAGAAACTCAACTCTGGGTGTCCGTTCCTCACGCGCCTTGTGTGACTATTTTCCCTCTGACCTTTCTTCCTGGATGGAATGAATGACTTCACTTGCTTCCAACCACAGTGACTAAGATGCAAAGATGGTGTTTGCTTGGAAATAAAATTTAGCTTCATAGCATCATCCTGCCTCTATGTGGATCATGTGTCTCTGGATCTCCTTGTATCATTGAAAATGACAGAGGGAGACCTGGAGACAGGATGCTTCTGGAAAGTCCACTTCATATCATGGCAGAGTGAGAACTTTATTCATTTGTTCAACAAATATTTATTGAACAGCTGTTCTGTGACACAAACTACGCTATGTACTGGAAATACCATGAACAAGATAAACAAAGTCCCTTCTCTTAAAGGGTTTGCATTCTAGACAGAAGGAGATAGACGACGAACCAGTACACAGATAAATTTTTAAAGATAACTTCAGGTACTGAAAAGAACCATAAATAAAAATGAAACAGTGTGATAGGAGAGAGATGGGAGTGAGCGGCTCTCTGGGGAACATCATTTAAGCTCAGATTTGAATAACAAGAAGGTACATCCAAAGATCTGGGAAAGGGTATTCTAGGCAGAAGGAACAGCAAGAGCAAAGGCTTGAAGGCAGGGACCACCTTGGTATGTTCAGGAACCAAAAGAAGGTCCGTGTGGCTGGAGTGAAGGAGACAGTGATTTGTGATGAGGCCAAGCAGGTATGTAGGGACTTGATCCCAAAAGACTGTGAGCTGTGATAAGAAATAAAATCTGCCTGCCTGATGTGGCCAGATCATTGAAATGTACCCGGGAGCCCCAAAGGGAAAGGAAATAGTTTTGAGTGTGAGGGAGGGCATGTAGTAGCGTGGGTAGGGGCTCAGGCTCTGGAAATAGAATTCTCTTGGGCTATATCCCAGCTCGACCACTATGCTGCGTGAGCTTAGGCAAGTGGCTTAACCCCTCTGGGCCTCAGTTCCTTCATTTTTAAGTTGAAGATAACAATAGTTTCTATCTCAGAGATATTATTTTGTTTTGAGGATTAAAGAAGTCTATATATATAAGGAGCTTAAGACAATGCCTGGCATGTGATAGTGCTCGCATTTTAATTGTTTCATTGTTGCTATTGTTATTGTTATTATTATTATTGTCATAGACATTGCTAATGAGAAAAGGACTTTCAATGAATTCTTCACTATGTTATATTTTAAATTTAAAAATGACTCATGGAATAACATTGCCATAGATTGTATTATCTGTCATTAACTCTTCCTTCCCTTCTTTCTCCTTCCGTGGCTAAGGTGGCTTAAACAACAGAAAATTATTTCCTCAAATTTCTAGAAGCTAGAAATCCAAGATCAAGGTGTTGGTAGGGTTTGTTCCTTCTCAGGTCTGTGAGAGGCAGATCTGTTCCAGGCCTCTATCCTTGCCTTGTAAATAGCTGTCTTCTCCCTGTGTCTTCACATTGTCTTCCCTCTGTCTGGGCCACTGTGTCCAAATTTCCCCCTTTAATAGGACACTAGTCATTTCAGATTGGGGTCCATCTTAATGACCTCACTTGAACTTGATTACTTCTATAAAGACCCTATTTCCAAATAAGGTCACTTTATGAAGTACTGGGGGTTAGGATGTCAACATATGAATTTGAATGGGCACAATTTAACAGCTTCACTGACTGGAATACACCTCCTCATCCCACTTATTTTGGGTTTGGTCATGTGACTTGCTTTGGCAAATGGAATATGGGCTCAGAATGAAGGTACATGGAGCACATTTGTACCTCACCTAGAGTCTTGAGTACAGCCTAGCCAAGCTGATCCGCATCTGGCCTACAATCACCCTGCAAACCAACTGGCAAGAAATAAGTATTAGTTGTTATAAACCAATAGAAGTGTGGGGGTTATTTGTCACATAGCATCATCACAGTAAAAACTGACTAATACAAACATTTTCACTCAGAATGTAATAATCAACTGTTTTTGTTTTCACATCTCTATTCTTCCATTCTTGATCCTGATGCCCTACATAATTTTTTACTGTTGTTGAATCATGTGCCATTATCATTCCAGGCTCTGATTTTTTTTTTTTTCTATTTAGCACATGTCAGACACTTTTCAGGCTGCTACACAGTTATCATAACAGCAAATTTCCTGTCTCCATGGCACCTCATTCATCTGTTCCTCTCTGGGGATCATCTGTGAACTCAGGCCATCTCTACCATAGTTTGCTTAATCCTGGGCATTTCTAATGCCTCCAGATTGTTGCAGTTATAAACACTGTTATTTTGTGCTGAACATAAAAGGGTGGTGGTGAAGCCAGGCTGCCTGCAGGCCTGCCTGCTGACCACCAGGAGGCCTCCAGGATGGGCAGCAGGTCAGTGAGTGGTCCTCAGCCCCAGTGAAGTTTAGGAAACCCAACTGTGTTGGTTCTCCAGAATTAGCCAGCTGCAGGAAGACAGTGATATAAACCAAGCCTGTGCATTCCCAGCAAGAAGCTCCCACATCCAAGAATTAGATGGCTTCTCTCCCATAACCAGGCCTCCACTTTCCCAATACTGTTGTCCTTGAAGGGCTAAATCTCTCCTAAGATTGGCAAATTTAGAATCAGAACCAGAGAGAAATGAGACATTTGAGGGCTATTTCACCCAGCCTGGGAGGGGGTCTGATGCGTGACCATGCAGGACACCCGCGTCTCCATCCTGGGGCCTGTGCTGGGCGCTCATTTGGTCCAAACTCTGACACCTGGGTGCTTCTGCACTCTCTCCAGAGGAATCAGGGGGTCTCGGTGAGGGAGATGGGGTGAATTCCCCTCGCCAAATTGCTTCTGTGTAGCTGAAGAAATGTGACTGCCAACACTTGGCATGTTATACTTGGGCTAATTTCAAGTAATCCACCTGAAGAAATATTACAAGAATATTCAGAGTTGGATGACCTGGGTTCGAGTTTTCATCCCTTTTCAGCTTCCTGGGTGACCTTGGCTGAAACACTTAACCCCTCTGAGCCTCACTTTCCCCATCTGCCCCTGCAGAGGCAGACCCTCCAAGGCCATTAAGGTGAAGATGTTTTGAGGTCTAACAGTGTTGTAAAAATGTTAGTTGTTGTTCTATTCAGGATGGCTGTCTGGGGCTCCTCTCCCTTCCACAGAGTTCTCCAGGCTTACCTGACTCCTCAAAGTTAGGCTTGTTAGAAGGCTTCGGTGTCTGTTATACCCCAAAGAGGCCTTTAAAAAGTCCCTTACAGGGCAGGGCAGTAGTAGGGGATAAAATAGCTGCCTACCGTCTACACACATCTCTGCAGTTCAGTGACCCGAAATTCCATCCTCTGCCTTCTCTCTTGAACGCTCATTAAAGAATGGCTTTAATTTGGGGACCCAGGGTGATGTTGGTGCTGTACAGGGATGCTAGGGAAATGTCAAGTGTGCAAAAGTCAGATGCACAGTGACAAGAATGGCTGATAATCATCAAGATTATCTTATCTCCTGCCGTTCATTTAGCACAGGGCTCTTGTTAAAAAAAAAACAAAAACAAAAAACACCAAATAATGTTCAGTATTTTTCTACTGAATGACATCGCAACAACGTTTTTCTGCAGTTTTTCTTTGTCTTCTTCTTCTAGGTGTATTGAACGTGGAAGTTGCAGGTGACAATTATCATCGTGTATGTGCTCATGCGTGCACTCGCATGCACAGGCATGTATGGGGAGATAAAGAGAGCAAGAGACAGAGAAAGAGACAGAAGGAAAAAGAAGGTGACCAGAAGGAGAAGGGGAGGAAGACGCGTTAATTAAATGCTCAAAATGATAAGACAGAACAGAAGGGGAAAAGGAAAGAAGGATAATGAGGAGGAAGGAAAGGGGCAAGAAGGAGCAAGAGGAAAGAGCAGGGAAGAAAGAAGAGATGGTATTAAGCGAGGCAGAGACGCACTTTGCAGGGTGAGTTGGCTCCTCAAACTAGTTTCTTGAAATGAGCCACAGCTTCACGATGTCACCCGCAGCGCTGGTCCTAAACTTGGCAGGTTCTGAAATTCAATTTTGTTAAAACACCTGTAGATGCTCACAGGCTAGCAAAGGATGGTGAAATAAATTCCAGAGGAACATTTCATTATCAAAGGTAATACCTTTCCAGTATTCACACATCGATGCCCACTGTCCTGAGCCCCCTATTCCTGGACTCAGTCCCTATTCCTGGACTCAGGACATAATTAGGATCAGATTGAAACAACGCACCTCAGATTGGAACTTGAAACCACGCAGCTGGGACTTGAACCCAGCCTAAACCCTGACTGGGACTTGACCCCATGGAGTCCAGACTCAAACCTGGCCAAAACCCACGGTCTTCCAACTGAGATCACACACCTGGTTTTAGGACTTAATGAAGCTCAGGTTCTTGATGTCTCATTGCAGAAAGAATTCAGCGAGAGACAAAGTGATAGGTAAAAAGTGGATTTATTTAGAGAGAAACACACTCCACACTCCACAGACAGAGTGTGGGTCATCTCAGAAGGTGAGAAAGGCACCAGGGTATGGGGTTGTCAGTTTTTATAGTGGTGGGTAATTTCATAGGCTAATGAGTGGGAGGAGCTATTGTAGGAAGGGGAGGGGATTTCCAGGAATTAGGCCACCGCCCATGACAGGTTGACCTTAGAACTGTCATGGCGGCTGTGGGTGTGTCATCAGCATGCTGGTGTGTTACAGTGAGCGTATACTGAGGCTCAAGGTCTAGTGGAAGTCGACTTGTCCGTCATCTTGGACCCATTTTGTTCTAATCAGTTTATGTTATGTCCTCGGTCTATGTCATTCTTTCAAAGGTTGTGCCCGGCCTCCTTCCCTCCTATTTCAAGATCAGAACTCTGGCGAGTGCAGTGGGACATTCTGACGATCTCCCAGAAGGGCCCAGACTCTACTTTTTTTCTGGCCCAAATTCTCATTTCTCCCTGTGACTCCCCACGAGGTAGGTGTTATCATTATGCCAGTTTTTCAGTGAAGGGAACTGAGGCTTGTAGACTCTAAGGCAGCTGCCCCACATCACACAGACAGTGAGGATTCAGACTTGAGTATGACTGACTGCGGGGCCTGAGGAGGTAACAGGTGTGAGGATGGTTAAAACCACACCTGCCACATGGTAGACACTCAACACAGCCACCACCTCTGCTCCTGGATGCCACCACTGCACTCGGGGAGACTGACGATTCCTCCACTGCCAACCAAATCAATTCTCTCATCTTTGCTCTTTGGATCTCTTGGTTTGGCTGTGGATGCATCTTATTAACTAAGCCTAAGTCACATATCGGAGCTTCCACGATATTCTGAGCATTACTACAAAGTGGGCAGGAGGTGTAGCAATTCCCAGAACATCATGGAAGCTGCAATAGATGACTTGGGCTCAAGGCAGAGCTGTTGTTGAGTTGAAGCACAAAGATACAGCCAAACCAGCTGTGAAAATATCGAAATACACCCACACTAATCGGTAAGTATCACTATCTCTAGTCTCCAGGTGCCCACCACCATCCAGGAAACTCCATCTCTCCCCTCAGCACCCTGGATTCAGCGACCATGAGAGTTAATTTTATGTCAGCTTGACTGAGCCAAGGAGTACCAGGTAGCTGGGTAAACATTATTCCGGGTGTGTCTGTGAGGGTGTTTCTACATGGGATTAACCTTTGAATCGGTAGATTGAGTATACCAGATTGTCCTCCCTACTGTGGGTGGTCCTCATCCAATCAATGGAAGACCTGAGTAGAACAAAAAGATAGGCAAGAGGGGACTTCTCTCTGACTAACTGTTTCAAGCTGGGACCTAGGTCATCTCCTGCCTTTGAACTTAGATTCAGACTGGAACTTACACCATCTGTTCTCCTGGGTCTCCAGTTTGCTGACTGTAGCTCTTGGGACCATTCAGCCTCTATAATCATGAGAGCCTATTCCTTATATATTGGAATATATATACATATATTCCAGTTTGAATATATAATTGGAGTTACTCATATATAGTGTTCTATTTCTCTGGAGAATCCAGACTAATACAACAGTGAAAGGGTTGATGCCTGACACAGCAGGGAGTCTTTGGGACCTTCCCGCAGCCAGTGTGGAGAGTCATTATGTCACTGAGTGAAACTTGCTCTGCTCACCGCATGAGAGGACAATAAATTGGAAGACGAGGTATTGAGGCAAGGAATACGACTTTATTCGGAAAGCCGGCAGACCAAAAAGATGGCAGACTAGGGTCCCCCAAAACCCAAATTATTGGGGTCTGGATGCCAGTTTCTTTTATAGAACGAGAAGGAAGTAAAGTAAAAAGGCAGAAAATAGAGAGGGAGAGGCAGGGAGGAAGTAAAGTAAAAAAGGGCCATCAGTCTTGCAAAATACCTCCTGGAACGGCCAGCCTCAGGGAGAGTGTGTGTTCATTTGTTCTTTCTTGCAGCCATTCACAGGTGGGTAGGGTTCCCTGAGGCAGGTCATTATGTGTGATTATAATAACAAAAGCAACGAAAAGCAAAGGCTAAAGTCAAAGAAACAGATCCAACATGGAGTCAATTGGCTCTTCCCTGTCACAATTGTGACTACCTCTGACTGCACCAGGTGACAGCATCCCGGGAGAGCAGGAGTGGAGGAGAGGAGGAGTCACCATCACCGTGTGACCTTCTCCTGCATCCTGCCAGGTTCGGAGCATCCTGCTCCAAGATAGGGCTGTTCCTCCTGCCAGCCCAGCGTCAGTGCCTGCTTCTCCGGCCTGAGCCAAAAGGCTTCCATAAGCCATGGCCATCTGTGAGTGAGAGCTACTGAAACCAGGGCGTGGAGAGGGGGTGAGGTGAGGTTGCTACTAGGAAAGTCATATTCCATCAGTGTTTGGCCTGTGATCAATTTGTGTTTAAGATCCAGAAACCAGATCCCTGTACCAAGAGCCCATGTGAAAGGAAAGCTAAATTTTGTCTTCATTCCTCCCGGCCCCTTCACACACAGGCTCATATGGGAAGGAATTGCATGGCCTTTTCCACTCTGCATATATTTTCCAGTATAATCAGACATAGGAGAAAAACATATTTAGTCAAATAAGGAAGTCAGTTTGTTACAGAAACTTCCATAGGAGCGAAAAGACTCAGACACATCACAGGAAAGGGGGCAAACTCCCAAGTCTGTACGGAGCTGCAGTTCCAACGTGCCTTCCTCCCCTGGGGCCCATCTCAAAGCATAAAGTGGTCAGAGGTTTCCCCAGTACCCCTGGCCATACCCCATCACTGGAGTGGGGTCCAGTGGTCAGGAGGAATCAGAACTTGACCCGACATGACCTCCAACCCAGCTACCCATAAGCAGACTGTCCATGGTCTGTGTTCAACAGTGAAAAAATCTCAACATAGGGGCTTAAAAAAAAAACATCAGTTCCTGTCTCTTAATGCAGGTTTAGCTGCAGTCTTCAGGGCTCTGATTCTAGTTGTTCTGTGAAGGAAATGTGTGAGAGTGAACATGTGTCTGAGTATGTACTGGGATAAAAGAGAGAGGATGGATGGGAGAAAGAACACAGAAACAGAACTAAAGCCGCATTGGAGGCAGATGGAGGGAGAGGAGACTAAGACATTCTCTATCTTGGCTTAACACAGGCAGCGGATCAGAGCTGAGCTTTCAGCTCTGGAAGAGGCCTGTGCACAAGAGCCGTGAGGGGAAGCATCAGCGGTAATCGGGGAACTACAGCAACCCAGCTCCGGCACAGGGCACAGTCCTGGAGGCTCCTGGGTCGGCCACTCTCTGTCCCCTTTCATGGCCAGGCTAGACAAGGTGACCAGAGACCAGCACCTGCTTTCTAACCTTCAAAGACATCACCTTTACCTTTCTGCAGCTTTGGCATTCATCCGGTTCTGTACTCGGGGAAGGACCCAAGAAATCCTGTTGGTGCCAAGATGTTCAGTAAACTCCAGATCTGGGGCTCTTGGCTGACATGTGGAGGCCACAGGATGCCAGGGGCCCCAGAGAGGAAGAGCAGATTCCCGAGGATCCCCAAAGATGAAGCTCACCAACCGGGCTGACAGTGGCCCAGGCTACGCGCTGCCATGGCAATGGGAAGGGGTGGGAAATGGAGCAGAAGAAGAGTTTCCTTGGCTTAAACACTCTGTCACCTGGACTCATGATGCCTCCTTGACATGATGAAGCGTCAAAAAGTCATTCGAGTCTCCCAAGGTTCTGTGAGCCAGCCTGACCCCTGATCCACTCAGAGGAATCTTCCAGTACCCGTGGCACTGACGTGATGTGAAGGAATTCTCTCTGCTCTGAGCAGAAAGTGGGCTGCAGCCGGTTGTATTTTCCAAAAACAGTTGCAACATCTCTCCTTGTATATATTCTTCTAGAAGAGAGGTCCACAGACTGTAGCCTGCAGACTAGCTACCTGTTTTTGTAAAGTTTTCTTGGAACAAGGTCGTGCCCATTTTGTCAACGGCTGCTTTTGTATCTCTGCTATGTCGGCAGAGTCGGAGTTGCAACAGACACTGTATGGCAGGCAAGTCTAAAATATTTACTATCTGGCCCTTTAAGAACAAGTTTGCCAAACTTTTTTCTAGAACCTTGCTATCAAGAAGTTGGGGTGGGGGGGGGATGATCTATGTTCCCTCCCTTTGGACCAGGGTGGAACTCTGTGACTACCTTGACCCAACAGAGTATGGCAGAAGTGATGCTAGGTGACCTCTGAAGTCGGCTCATAAAAGGTCATGTGGTTCCACCGTGCCCTGTCCAAATAACTGCTTCTTGAGCCATGCTGGATTCCAAGCTGAGATCCTTCCGAAGGGCAATTAGAGGCTAACCTGGTTACCATAGTTACACTGTGAGGAGAGTAAATGGGCCCCCTGAATAGCATTGTTACGGATCTCTTGGACTTCTGTTCTCTGTCTTCTCTGAGAAGCAGGCTATTCTGATGGAGGACAGGAATCAATCAACCAATCAATCTGGTAATTACCTTTTACTCAGCAATGAAATAATACACAGTGTAGATTCTTCATCATGTAGTACATAAAACAGGGATAGACTCTAGTTGTAATGACAACTACTAATAAAATGTAACTTTCTCATATTTTCATAGCTCTTTAGTATTTAATGAGTGTTTTCATATACTTTGTTTCATTTCTCCCCTTCCAAGAACCTTATGAGAGACACAGGAATCTTGAAACTGAGGCAGAAAGCTGAAGAAGAAGAAGTGGGGCTTTAACTGAGCCTTGTCAAATGGGCCACACTGGAGATAGAGAGGGAAGAGGCAGAGGGAGGCCACAGCAGGTGGAAGTGGAAGCAGGTGTAAAGGCTTGAGATGTTGTGTGGTCCCAGCCTGAGAGCATGCAGGGTGAGGGCAGAACCATGACCTGCTGGTCCCCAAGCTGCTTGGAGAGATAGAGTTTCTAGGCAACCTGACCTGCCTAAAAAGCCTAGATGTTGGCCTTCTGAGACCTCCCCATATTGAACTGGTTACCGTGAGTACTCTGGTACCGTGAGTCTCCCTGCAGCCCAGCAGATTTTGCTCCTGTCTGCCCACTCCAGTGCTCTGTGGTTCTCCAGCCCCATATCACATTTTCCTTGTCCCAGAAGTGATGTGGGCATGACAATCGCCAGAGAGGAGAAATCACTGTGTGTCTCTGATACAGATTCCCTGCCTCATCTGTATCACCAAGCCAACCTCCCCAGTCTCCTGCTGTCTTCCCTCCAGGCTGCTGGGTCAGCCCCTCCCTGGGAGACCCTTTTTCCCTCCACTCTCTGGGGAAGTCTGGCTGGGAGGAATCTGCTGTTATCATGATGTCATGCTCTCCTAGAGAAGTGAGATGCATTTTTTAAAAATATTTATTCATTTATTTTAAAGTTTTTTAACTGAAATATATTTGACATATAACATTGTGTAAATTTAAGGTGTACATGTTAATTTGATCCATGTATATATTGCCATATGGTTGTCACCGTAGCAATAATTAGCACCTCTATCACTTTACATAATTATCATTTCTTTTTAGTAGCTGGAATAATTTGAGATGAGTTTTTTTATTCCTTTAGGCTTCTCAGCCCCTGCCTTTGCCAGGCCCCGCTCAGCCATGGGAAGTACAGGCCAAGGCTGCCCATGTTGTCACCCAGTCACGGAAACCAGCTTCCTAATGACCACCTTGGGAGTTCAGGCCGAGACTTGTGCCCACTGCCAGGCATTGGTGTGAACTGGGCATCTGAGTACCGCCCGGCCCCCCCTTCCCTTGCCTCTGCTGGGCTTCCTGCGTCGATGTGAAGGGCCACAGCCTCAGGACCCGGTCTGCACTCAAGCTCCCCTGAACCCCACCCCAGTTGTCTGGGGCCGTCCTAGCCCCTCCCAGCAACTCTTCTCCCTTCCCTCTTCCTCTGGCTAAAATGAAACAAAGACAAGCAAGAAGGGGGAAAGCCGGTCACTGAGAATGAGGTCACAAATTTAAAAGATGCCTTTCTTTCTGGGAGGACTCATAGGGTTTTCCCCTGCAGGGCAGCTTTTAGTTTAAATTACTTCCAACCTACAGCAAGGCTTGCCTTTATCCAAGATGCATCAGTTTCCAGGATGCCCCTCAGCGAGGTCTGTGCAGCTAAAGAGTTGAACTGTCTCAGGAAGCCAAATGGACAGCCCAGAGTACCTGGAGGTATGCCTTTAGCAGTGCACATGCTGCAGCAAGGCACTGACGTGCCACGTCCTCCCCCAAGAATTGTGGACAATTCCGAACGGATTGGCTGCTCTGGGGAGAGGCGCACAGATTTAACTGAAAGATGGGGGTCAGGGCACCACTGGCAAAGTAACCACTTGATCTTATGGCTGATTTAGTAGCTGTTTCAGCTGGTGTAAGTTCCTTCAAGCATTCAGCAATTAACCCCTTCTTAGAATGTTCTGGAAAATGACGTATCGTTTAGGGTCCACTGGCAATTAGCTCAGATCCACAGCCTGCTATCTCCATGCTTCCCAGCAACAAATGAGACTCTCCAACAATGAATAGTGGCACCTGTGTAAACAGATTAGGTAAAATTCATTGATTTGTGTGACACCCTTCTATGGAATTTTTCTGAGGTAAAGGACTGTCTTTAAAGAATTCATTGTACTTGACTTTTTCATTATTAAGGGTGAAGGGGGTGGAAGCTAATGAGCCTGAAGACCTCAGAGCTTGGATCTGCAGAGATTTAAACTCTGAGCCCCTCGGTTTCCTCCTCCAGAAAGAGGACCGACATTAGCTGCCTCTTAGGGATGCCGTGAGGATCGTATGGACCGTCTGCATGAAAGACCTTTGTAAACGATAAGGTGTTAAAGATTACGAAAACTAGTCTCCCCCTTTCCTAGCCCCTCTCTGGCTTCCACACACACGTCAACTCCAAGCATGCAAACTCAGAGTTTTTGCTGGGAAAATTCCAGATGATCAGCCCCGGAAGTGTTTGATCTTAGCCCACCTCCCCGTTTACATTTTCATCCCCAAACCGAGCTATGATTAGACCAAGAGCTCAGGCTAACTGAGTCACAGATTTGGCAGGCTTTGCCGCTAGTGTTTTGACATGTGTGTGTTTGTGTGTGTGTGTGTATGTGTGCACATGCGTGTGTCCTCCTGAATATCAGGCACAATCATTCACTGGGGTCACTCTGATTCATGACATTTTAAAACTCGAGGCACTCTGCAAATGTCCCCCCAGGACATTCCATCAAGGCCCCTTCGGGCCACAGCCATCTCTGTCCTCTCTTTCCTGTGGACACTCAATAAAGAGCTGGGGGGGGGGGAGGCTCAGAGGGTGTTAGGCTGAGCCTGGGTGCTCCTTCTGGATTCAGTTTGTTGGATTCTTGCATATCTATTGCATTTGGGGTTTCTAAAACTTTACCTATTTTCTTTCCCGAGCGTGATCTTTACATTAGTATGGCGATGACGACAATTCCTGGTCCTGTAGGAAGGTGCCCACGTGGCACACCAGCTGCTGCCCCGGGAAACCTCACTGTGGGCTCTTTCACTTCTCCTCCCCGGCATGTCCAACATGGGTCCTTTTTTTTTTTTTTTTTTTTTCCCACCAGGGAGATTGAACCCAGGCCCTTGGCAGTGAAAGCCTGGAATTCTAACCACTGGACCACCAGGGAATTCCCGAACATGTGTCCTTTCTTTTTTTTTTTTTTTTAAAGGAATTCCTTTATTTTTATTTTTTATTTATGTATTTATTTATTTATTTATGACTGTGTTGGGTCTTCGTTTCTGTGCGAGGGCTTTCTCTAGTTGCGGCAAGTGGGGCCACTCTTCATCGCGGTGCGTGGGCCTCTCACTATCGCAGCCTCTCTTGTTGCAGAGCACAAGCTCCAGACGCACAGGTTCAGTAGTTGTGGCTCACGGGCCCAGTTGCTCCGCGGCATGTGGGATCCTCCCAGACCAGGGCTCGAACCCGTGTCCCCTGCATTGGCAGGCAGATTCTCAACCACTGCGCCACCAGGGAAGCCCAACGTGTGTCCTTTTAATGCAGAACAGAACTCCCCAACAAAAGAATCCCTGCTCCCAAGATAAATGTACTAATTCTAGAGACAAGAGGGAGGAATCATAAAATCATAAAAAGTCACTTGGGATCCCAAATATAAAAGTCATCCATAGCGCCTTCTCCTTCCCATTCAGGAAAAGTGTTTTGGGAACGTGAACTTGGGCAGGAGCGGGAGAAGGGTGAGGCATGGCTATGACCTCTCTGACCAGATCGTTTCTACCAGCTCAGCCTCTGCAGCTCCAACACGACTTCCGGGCAGCACCACGGCCTGAGCCTCCAGGCTGACGTCTCTGGTGGACGTTGGGAGAGAGCCATGCCCTAGGGTAGGCAGCTTCACGGAGAGCTGCAAACTCAGCACTCCCTGCCCTTTCCTTATGCTCTTCCTGGTGATGTGAGTCTCGGAGGGCAGAGGCCAAGGAGCCCGGCGTTTGGTGAAACCCTCAGAAAGGGCCCAGTTGAACAATTTCAGGAAAGCTATAACCCAGGGTGTGTTCAAGATGAAACGTTTTCTATCATCATTTGCAATCAAAGGATTATAAATGGAAATCATTTTTTAAAAATACATGAGCAATTATACTCCAATAAAGATGTTAACAAAAAAATACATGAATCATTACTGGCAGAGCTATTAGCACTCTTTCCCCCTCACCTCCCCAAAAATGGTCTCCATCTTACAGACCATGAGCGGTCTCAGTCTCCAGATCTACTATTACCCCCATCCTACTCTCCCTGGACTGCTCTGGACGTGTCCTGACTTTCCACACCAACCCCAATCCACCTCAGCCCTCAAACCCTCCCGCTGGGCCCTTCAGAGCTCGCATTCTACCATCAACGAAAGCTTCCGGAGGCTTGCCATCTTCTCTGAGCCTCCTTTCCGCTTCTTGCCCTAACTCTGGAACCGGGTGCGCCCTGAAGACCCCGGCAAGTGTAGGCTGCTTTGTTCTCAGAGACTTCCACTTCCAAGGCATTTTCCATCCTTCTCCCTGCAAAAGTCCCAGCTCCTTTGAAGTTCATGCTTTTAAACTAGAGGGTCCAAATCCCTCTCTGGTCCTGTCATCTAACAATCCCTAAGTGATTGCCTCTTACTTGTGGAAGTTTCTAGCACCTGGCTCCCTATCTCTCTCTCCACCCTGGCTCTGTAACCACAATTTCAGTACATGTACAGATGACTCATCCAAACTCATCCAACACTTGGCATTTCTATCCTTTGACTCCTTCACCTCCTTTTCTCTTTTCCTCTAATGCACCTCGCCAGCCACCCTCCCCCTTAGTCATTCTCCTGACCTTGTCACCACTGATAAAACACCACCTTCCTGGTCACTTACTCAGGCAGCCCATCCCAAGCCACCAAGCCTGCTTCTCCACGGAAACTTTCAGATCAGAAGCCACTGTTTCCTTATCCATTACCCCCCTCAAGTCCCTACGCTCCTCTCCCCACAAATTACATTCTGGGATCCATCATTACACTCAATGCCTGCCAACCTCTCCCCACCCCCTCTCTCCCTCCCATGTGCTCACCTGTTTAAACCCCAGCTCAGGTCAAATCCATCCATCCACCCACTCCATACCTCTACCCAAGTAGCAGACTCCTGCTGGAGCAAAACACACAACTGTGCCAACTGGTCTCACCCTAAATTCATGATGCCCACAAGTCTTCAGAGGGCCTCACCTGGACTGCCAAGGTAGGCTCTTCCCCTCCTGAATACAACCCTCAAGGGCCTTCTTTTCTGACCTCAGACTGCCTGTATCCCCTCCTCTGTCTTCACTCCCAGATGACTATCTTGTCTGGTGTTTTACTGAGAAAACAGAAAACAGTCAGAAATTTTCCCATCTTCCTACCCCCAAATCTCTCAGTTCACCTGCATCCATTCCCAAACCCTCTGCTTTCCCTCTGCTTATCCCTGCTCCTGTCTGGAGCCAACACCTCCCTCTCGCCTTCTCCAAGTTGTCACCACTGGGATCGGGATGGAGCGGGAGAGGGTGCGTCTAGGGCCCTTGTGAGTGCACCCTTTCCAACCCTGGGGCCCCTCTTGCCTCATTCCAGCCATGGCCTGTCTCTAGGTCCTTTAAAGCCATTCCCTAACCTTTTTTCATAACTTTTCCCCAGACTAGGACAAGCTCCCACCTCTTTTATGACATTCCACCACAATTATAATTAAGTAACTGTTTAATTCTTTGTTGGACGTCCGCCTCCCATACTGGAATATAAGCGCCCGAGGGCAGGGAACAGCTCTAGCACATTCACTGCTCTAACACCTCTCTGTGCCTCAGTTTTCCTATCTGTAGAATGGGGATAATGATGCACCCAATAAATGCTGGGGCTGTCTCCCCATCATCCAGTAAGCTCTCAGCCCATAAGAGGTACTTCATCAGTAATTGCTGAATAAGTCAGTACATGAAGGAATAATCCCAGGACTGATGCATGGATGAAGATTCAGCAGGGTTGAGTGCTTTTCTGAATGCAGTAAACTAGGAAGAGGTGGCAGTAAAATGATCTGAGGCTACAAGTCTTCCCCTCTTCGTGGTGGTTGGTGAAAGGCAGCCATATCTTCCTCTCCTGCATCTGTGGCTGCCTTCGTCCTGGTGTCCCAGGTGCCAATTATCAAGTCAGGTCCAACAGGCCCTTTCTTTCCCAGCCCAAGGGTGGCCTACCTTGTAAAATCTGTGGCAGAACAAAATCACCAGCGCAGCCTTCCCCTGACACACTGGGAAAGGCTCCACAAAGCTCTTCAGGGAGATCACAAGGCAGGGAGACTGTTCTGCTTGCTGTTACTAAGGAAACAGATGCCCTCCCACCTTGCGCTCCTCCCCTCGGCCTTCAGGACCTCTCCACTCCTCCCAGGTCCCACACGGCTTTCTTGAGCAAGCCCCTCAACTCTGTCCCCTCTGTCTCCGTCCTCTGCTTGCGAAGGGAGAAGGAGAAACCGAGTGCTCACAGGCCAGGACCCAACGAGGCCCCACAGCAGCTTGTGCCCATCAGCGCTCAGAGCCCATCTCTCGCTCTCCATTTTCTCCTCCTCAAACGTTTGCAAGCACGGACACCAGAAAATTCCAAGATGCGGGCTCTGGTTTAGCTGTATGGGACCGTCACAGAGTCTCCGGGCTTTTGCCAGGTAAGAGCTACAACCGGACAGGTAATAGCTACAACCGCCGTACCCAGAAGCAGAAGCAAGGGGCTTCTGGAGGCAGCTCCTTGGTCTCTGGCTTTGATTCCCCTCTCAGCCCAGCAGCCTGGACTACAGGGCTTGAGGGAGGTGTGTGGACATGGCTGCGTCTGCAGGAGCTATTTTCTTTTATTGCTTCCCCTCACCCACTGCGTCTCTTCCAACCTCTCTCCCTCCCTCTGTATAGTCATCGCAACTTTCTTCAGGTTTCCCTTGGGGTCTGGCCTGCTAAGATTTGGTTTCACCCTAAAGGTGCTATGTCCCTGCCTGTTCCCCTCTTTGGAAGCATGACCCAAACCCAAATGTCCACTGTGCTGGGAGGGGGAGAAACAGCCCCATGTTTCCCAGCGTCCTAAAGCTGTCCCATGTCTGCTTGCTCTACCCACCAGCCCTCGCTTCAAGGTGATCTTGCTTCAAACCATCACTCTTGGTTCCCTTTCCTCAGCTCCCTGAGGCAGACCTGTGCTGTAGTTTGTTTTTTAACAAAACATGTTACAAACAGAAACCTTATAAAATATTTATTTTGAAGTGGGAATTAATAGAAAAATATAGACTCCTTCCAAACCTCTGTATTTTTCTGAAAGGACACTCCTGGGTCAAAAGGAATAGGACAGTTTTGTTGAGAGCAACTCCTGAATGACTGGATTTCTACTCACAGAAATATCCTCTTTGTTTGATCAGAAATTCGGTGTTGGCTTTAACAGGACATTGAAAACTCACATTAAGAGTGGTGGCTCCTGTCTTTCTGTCTTTTAAGGGGCTCCTGCTGGTACACTGGCCATTATCTGTCCAAGCCTCCTGGCTGGGTTCAAGACATTGTTGTTGTGTGCTCCATTCTGTGATGGACTGAATGCAGCAGTGAGGTGAAGCACAGCAGGGCATGTGGGGCCTTGCCTACTTCTTAGCTGTGTGATCTCAGGCGAGCTACTGTCCCTCTCTGAGCCTTAGTGTCCTCGTCTTTACCATAGGGACAATCCTGCCTTCCTCACCATTATGGTTAAGAAATACACTGAGGTCATAATTTATTGTGGTAACTGAAAATTGTGGTTAACTATAAATGGGTAGCAGGGTGGCCCACCAGGGTTTCTTCCCTGTTCTTCAACAAAAGAAGCTGTCGAGTCACAGTTGAGCAAATCTTCACGGCCACTCCTTGCCATGAGGATGTAACCATGGATGCCCCTGCCATGGGGAAAAGCACCTCAGGAAGCTGCCCCTCTTGGGACAGACAAAAGTCTGAGGAAGAGCTGCACAGTTTATAAAAGAATCCCAGGGCTCCCTTGGGAGAGAAGGGATTGATTGTACCTCACTACACCAACCACGGCCAACAGCAGCACTAGCCACCTCCACCACCATCACCAACCCCACCACCACCACCATCACCAACCCCCCGACCACCACCATCACCAACCCCACGACCACCACCATCACCAACCCCACCTCCACCACCATCACCAACCTCACCTCCACCACCATCACCAACCCCACGACCACCACCATCACCAACCCAACGACCACCACCATCACCAACCCCACCTCCACCACCATCACCAACCTCACCTCCACCACCATCACCAACCCCACGACCACCACCATCACCAACCCCACGACCACCACCATCACCAACCCTGCCTCCACCACCATCCCCACTCCACCACCACCACCATCACCAACCCCACGACCACCACCATCACCAACCTCACCTCCACCACCATCACCAACCCCACGACCACCACCATCACCAACCCGACGACCACCACCATCACCAACCCCACCTCCACCACCATCACCAACCTCACCTCCACCACCATCACCAACCCCACGACCACCACCATCACCAACCCGACGACCACCACCATCACCAACCCCACCTCCACCACCATCAACACTCCACCACCACCACCATCACCAACCCCACGACCACCACCATCACCAACCCCACGACCACCACCATCACCAACCCCACCTCCACCACCATCACCAACCTCACCTCCACCACCATCACCAACCCCACGACCACCACCATCACCAACCCGACGACCACCACCATCACCAACCCCACCTCCACCACCATCAACACTCCACCACCACCACCATCACCAACCCCACGACCACCACCATCACCAACCCCACAACCACCACCATCACCAACCCCACCTCCACCACCATCACCAACCTCACCTCCACCACCGTCACCAACCCCACCACCACCGGCATCACGAACCCCACCTCCACCACCATCACCAACCTCACCTCCACCACCATCACCAACCCCACCTCCACCAGCATCACCAACCCCACCACCACCAGCATCACGAACCCCACCTCCACCACCATCACCAACACCAACCCCCCTCCACCACCATCACCAACCCCACCACTACCAGCATCATCAACCTCACCTCCACCACCATCACCAACCCCCCCCTCCACCACCAACACCAACACCCCCCCACCACCAACACCAACCCCACCTCTACTAGCATCACCAACCCCACCACCACCACCATCACCAACCCCACCACCACCAGCATCACCAACCCCACCACCACCACCATCGCCACTCCACCTCCACCACCATCACTACCTCCACCACCACCACCATCACCAACCCCACCTCCACCAGTATCACCAACTCCACCTCCACCCCCATCACCATCTCCATACACAGCTCATCACGGTCATCACCATCAGCACCACCATCACGTCACCCTCATCACCAATATTACCACCATCATCAACGACACCCACCCCCCACCGCCAGCACCTCCACCATGCTCTCAACATCAGTATCATCACTAACAGCATCAGCACCCCCGCCTCCACTGCACAACCCGTCACCATTACTATTTCCCCTCTATTTTCGCCAGCGCTCTGCCCCATGAAATTCAGATCTTTACGTTTGGAAAAGGGGATCTTGGCCTAGGTCCATGGGCCCAAAACCCTAAAATAAAGCTAAGAGAGAGAGAGAGAATTAGTAGCCTGGCTTTGACCCTAAAAGGGGAGGGGGGGAAGGGAGTGTTAGTTTTGCCTTTTTGAGGCCAGGGGTCTTAGGATCTACTCACACATGGTGATGAGCAGCATATATGTTTGGAAAGAAAACGGTAACTGGCCTTTGGGGCTCAGAGCTTCTGTGGCTTGGGGAACCCTTCCAACAGAGAAAAGGAGTGTTGCTCCTTCCTAAAGATTGCTAAGTCTATCAATCTGAAACCCACCATCTCATTAGGCAAATAGACTCCCCAAACTGTTCCAATTCCCCCCTCATAGGACAATCTGTCACCAAAGGAAATGGCAGGGTGAGCTCAGCATGCAGACAAATGGCTTCAGTGAGGACGAGCCTTGCAGGTTGCTGGACACGAATTCTGGGCCTTCTGATACTCCTGTTTCATGGACGAGGCCCCAGGGGTTCTCTCTAGGGCCCAATGTGACATCTTAATATTATCTCAAATAAGAAAAAGAGAGACCGAAGGACAGAGTCGGGGAAAGACAAATACAAATCAGAGGCAATTAACATGCAGTGTGACTCTGGTGTGAATTTCCAATCTCTGCTCTTGAGAATCAAAGGAGCCTCCTCGGGAAGTGGGCACAGACCTCTGAGTCCTGGTCCAACCTTCCCCCTTCTTTATCACCTGGTTCTGTGATCCTTATGATCCCCTCTGTATGTCAGGCCTTCCACATCCTTAGCTTGTAGGCACTGGGAAGGGTGCTTTCTCAGATAGAAGCGCCCTGTGTATGTTGGCTTTTACACTGAGATTACAGAGGATTCCCACTCTCTCCAACATCAGTTGTTCCTGGTTTTGACCTAAAGGTACAGAGCTTTGTCAGTTGTTTTCGTAACTGTAATCCTGCCTTTGCTCGGGGGACATGAAGGGGGTCTGCCCTCCTTTCCCAAGTGGGCTGTGAGCTGCGCTCCTTGGTTTACTGGGATGGTCTTTGTTGTGCCTGAGCTGCTCAGCCCCAGGCCTCTCTCTGCCTCATGTAATTTCCAACTGCCTCACAAGGGGACCAAGAGATTTTAAAGCCTGCCCTGTTCACTGGGTGGCAAGAGATGGAAACAGCCTGCAGAGGCGTCTCCTGATTCATCCTCAGCTCTGGCACAAGTCCAGTGATGCGCTGTCAGCCCCCCTCCCCTACCAGCTACAGCTGTTGGAGGTTTTTACTTTCCTGTCTTGTTATTTAACTACTGCATGCCCACTTTTGTGCAAGCTACCTAGGCAGCTCTCCAGCCCACACACAGCCCAGCTAAGTCGGGACCCAGAAATTCATCCTGGAGCAAGGTACCCCCAGGGTAGCTGCCACTGTGAGCACAATTAGTGACACAAAAAGTCCAAGACAGACTTGTGTCCCTAAGGCCTCCAGCTGCCTGGGGCTACCATCTTAGGCCAAAGCTTGAGTTTTTAGTTCATAAAACATTCAGTCCTTAATATCAAAACCACCAACTAAAGTGGCCCTGTTCAAAACATGTAAGGGATACCCACTGAGAGGGAGTAATTATGAACCCTGTAGTTTGGGATTGACTGTGTTTTCTTCTTTGATTGTTTTTAACATTATTAGGCTTAGCAAGAATCTCTGTTATGTTTATGCAAATTTTATGTGCAATATGCATACGTGTACTATGATTTTAAATTTTTTATTTTGTGACAAAAAGCCCTGAGGATCTTTTGAAGAAAAACACAAATAAGTGCAAGAGAAATAATGCAGCAATGATAAGATCCCTAAACAGCCCACACAGGAAAATTAAGGAGAAAATTCTGAAGTGTCCCATTCTGGTTCCAGCTAAGTCCTCCTCAGAGAGCTGAGATAAACTCTGTGTGTGTGTGTGTGTGTGTGTGTGTGTGTGTGTGTGTCTGAATGGGGTGGGGGCATAATGTGTGTGTGGGTGTAAGTCATGTGAGTATAAGTATGAATGTGTGTGAGTGTGAATGTGGATATATGAGTGTGTGATCATGAATGTGTGTGCATGTAAATGTGGGTGTGCAAATGGGAATATGTGTGTGGGTATTGAGTGTATGTAAATGTGACTGCATTTGTGTATGAGTTGTGAATGTAAGAGCTCACTGTATGAGTGTGAGCATGAGTGTGTGTACATATAAGTTATGAGAGTCTGTGTGCATGCTTGTGAGTGCAAATGTGAGCGTGGATGTGATTGTGTGAGTACAAGTTGTGTGTGAAATGAGTGTGCGTGTAAGTGGTGTGCATGTGAATGTCACTGTGTATGAATGTGAGTGTATGTGAGTGTGAGTGTGTGCATTTACTCTGCAAGAGGATCTAAAGATGCACCTTTACAGGATCTTGACTTGGAAAGCCCATCATTTCTGAGCACAAACACAGCTTGTTCCAGCCCAGGGAGGCCTGATGGGAATCGGAAATGGCGAGGGTGCCCATCTGTCCCACTGGCCCAGCACAGAGTTCACTGATGCCCATGGTCCGGGCATAGCTCTCATCTTTTGTAATCATTCTGAGGCTGTGGTTGAGGTCTAGCTTACATGAGTAAAGTACACACCTCGTGAAAGTAAAGACTGTCTACACACACACACACACCCCCGGAACTACTCCCCAGATCAAGTCACACAACAGTCCCAGCACAACCTTCCCTTTTTACTCTCAAAAATCTCCTGGTTGGGAGAGGATATGAGGATATGTGTATACATATGGCTGATTCACTTTGTTATACAGCAGAAGCTAACGCACCATTGTAGAGCAATTATACTCCAATAAAGATGTTGAAAAAAAGAAATCATTATGATGTGACAGCCACCATCATCCATCTTAAAAGTACAAGACAAGCTCTTTTATTTTTTTTTAAAGAGAACTTTCTTTTCCTCAAACTCTTTTTTTTTTTTTTTAATTAATTTTTGGCTGTGTTGGGTCTTCGTTTCTGTGCGAGGGCTTTCTCTAGTTGCGGCAAGCAGGGGCCACTCTTCATCGCGGTGCGCGGGCCTCTCACTATCGTGGCCTCTCTTGTTGGGAGCACAGGCTCCATACGTGCAGGCTCAGTAGTTGTGGCTCACGGGCCCAGTTGCTCTGCGGCATGTGGGATCTTCCCAGACCAGGGCTCGAACCCATGTACCCTGCATTGGCAGGCAGATTCTCAACCACTGCGCCACCAGGGAAGCCCCGAGACAAGCTCTTTAACAATCAGACATTTTGCATCATTCCTTTTACTCCTTGAAATTATATTTCCATTTCACTTCCCCCACAGAATTTTATCCTGATGTAATACACTGATATTTTTATGCTTGACAGTCTTTTATTGATCAGTCTCTCATATATCACAGCAACAAAACATGTATGCAAATTTATTTAAAATTTGTTTCCTATAACCGTAAATAATCAATAATTATTTTTAAAAAAAAATCTCCTGGTTGGGATGATGAACCCTTCGGTCCCCCTGGGGAAGTCTCACCAGGCTTTCTCCTAGGCCCCTGAGGGAGGGTGGATTCCATCGTCCATTAGCATGACACCATCTTCTGGCCTTTGGGTAATATTTAACACATGCAGGAGAATCAAAGTAAATGTATTGCAGCTGTTTGGAAACCAGGGATGGTTCGATGACATGGGTTTGACTTGATGGGCTCTGAGGATGTGTGGATTCTAGAAGGTGGAAATTATTAGAACAAACACCTTGGTGGAAATTACCATTAATTCAAAGTGTCTGAACTTGCCTTTACCCCATCTCCACCACTCTGGCCTACCTCTGCCAAACTTTCCTTTCGTTAAAGGAATGAGTCATCCCCAATGGGAACCATATAGAAACTATGGGAAAGAGTATGGGATTTGGAGTCTGCCTGGCTTGGCCTTGCAACTTGACTATACCATCAGCTAGCTCTGTGTCTTTGGGTCAGTTAGATAACTTCTCTAAGCCTCAGTTTCCTCATCTGTGAGAGGAATAACGATCTACTTTGCAGTGTTGGGGTCAGGATTAGATTTAATGAATATAAGATACCTGGCACATGGGCACCAAATGTATGTTAACTGATATTTAAGTCAGATTTAAGGATCAGAATAAAAGAAAAGAGGCAGATTAGCTTTTCCAAAAGTGGCCACAACGCTATTTCCAGTCCCATTCATTCTTCCAGAATTTTGCCACTCCCCATCAAGAGACAGAGTCTATCTCCCCTCCCCTTGCACCAGGCAGGACTCTGTGACTGTCTCAGTGAGTAAAATGTGATAGAAGCAATAGTACATGACTTCTAAGGATAGGTGAAAAAAGCTCTCTCTCTCAAGATGCTTACCCTGGGAATCCAGCCACCATGCTGTGAGGAAGCCCAAACCCGCCCACATAGAGAGACTGTATAGAGAAGCCCATGGGAAGAGGAACTGAGGACCTCCCCCAGCCAACAGCACTACCAACCAGCAGACTTGTGAGTGAATGAGCTTTTAAATGATTCCAACCCTCAGCCCTTGAGTCTTCCCACTGAGGTCCTAGAGATTGGGAGACAAATCCAAACTGTCTCTGCTGTGCCCTGATTGAATTCCTGGCCCAGGAATCTGTGAACATAATCAAGGCCTATTTAAGCTGCTAAGTTTGGGGGTAATTTGTTATACAGCCATAGTAACTGGGACTCAATGTCATCAGGGTTTTGTGGATGGAGCTGACATTACTCACTTATATCTGCATCAGGCAGAGTGAATGTGAACACAGCTCTCTGCTTTGGTGCCTCCAAACCTCAAAGGTAGAGAGTCTGCTGTACACATTTGTCCTGTTGCTTGTGATTGGAGCCTGGCATACATGTTCATGCTGACAAAATTTATTGGGTCCATTACTCAAATCCAAAGTGATCTCCTATATCCAAACTCCTAGAACCCTGTCAGTTCTTTAACACTGACCCCTTACTAGCCTGTGGGAAATGGAACCAGAAAATAATGCAACTATTTCATAACCAAAGATGCCCAAAGCTATATATGCAAATTGGGTGCTATCCTCTTCAAACAATAGTTGTGCAAGGTCTAATCCTATTTCTCTATTTACTGTCTCGCAAAGATGGAAACTTTACCCAGTGCCATGAACACATCTGGAGAAGGAGAAAGACTAGCAAGGCCTTCAGTGACAGCCAAGGGCCATCAGAAAAATCAGGCCAGAAAGTAGGGCGGCAGCAAGACCAACTTTCCAGAAAGCCCAAACCAAGAAAAATGGGGTAAATGGGCAGACCGTGCCCATAGAGCTCTACCATGGCCTAGAACATGTCACGTGTCATAGCAAAGTTAGTATAATAGAGTTGTGAAGGCATGGGCTTTGGGTCAAACAAACCTGGTTCAAATTTGGTTTCTCCACATACTGGCAGTGTGACCTTGGTAAGTTCCTTACTGCCTCAATTTGGTTACCTGTAAAAATAGTACCCACCTGTGGCAGAGGCAGCTGGTGGTCTACCAGAGATATGTATTCCTCTTGCAACTTCACTTATGGCTGGGAAGCAGCTGCCCAGCATCTAAGTTGGACCATGTGACCTGATGGACCAATGGGACCAATGACCAATGCAAGCAGAGGTTCTATGTGTCCCTACCAAGCCAAGGTGGTGAGTGTCCAGTGTGTTCTGCCTACACTGTCATTCCCTTTCATGGTGACCTTGGAGGCCCCAAGTTGAAGATGGTGACTTCCTGGGATAGGGTGAGGCTGAATCCCTGTGTCACCACTTGGAAGAGAGCTATTTAATTAGGAACATGCACAATGGACTTTGTGTGAGTGAGAAATAAACTTTTACTAGGTGAAGACACTAAAAATTGAGGCTGTTTGTTACAGTAGGGAGCCCACTCTGACTCATACATTGTTTTAGAGAATTGTGATGTACATAATTACAGATACTGTAAAGAGTTGTATACCATCTGTCTTCCTCATTTGACTTATGGTCCACGAGGGCAAGAACTGGGCCCTATTGACCCACAGTGTGCAGTGTATACCAAGCAGTGAGTAAATTTGAACTGGTTATCTGCAGCTTGATTAAGAGAGGCAAATTAGAATACGGACTCTAGCAATATGAGAAAGAAAATGTTGAGGCTAAAAAAGAATATTACATCAATACTTCATCACCAAACATTTAAACACTTGTCAAAAGTAACAAAAAAACAAAAACAAAAACACCAAAAAAAACCCCACCTAGCAATAAAGTCATAATTTGCCAATCTGGAACTTTGATGCCAAAAGGGACCAGAGAAATGCGTTTCCTCGTTAGCAAGTTTTAGAAACCACTGTTTACTATCAGATTTTCTGTAAAGTTCCACGAAGCTTTTCCAAGTTAATTACATGGTTGCCTTAACCACTGGTTCATGTTTCTAGCAGATGAAGCTGAGGAATCTAAGGGATTCCTATGTAAAGGCAAACTCAGCAGCAAGAATTGTACCTAGAAACAATACCTTATCAGTAACACCTGAGCTTTCTCTTTGAATTATCCATGTGAACAAACATAAGTTGCATTTATTTTTTTAATTAATTAATTAACTAATTAATTTATTTATCTTTGGCTGTGTTGGATCTTCTTCCTTTCTGCACATGGGCTTTCTCTAGCTGTGGTGAGCAGGGGCTACTCTTCGTTGCGGCGCGCGAGCTTCTCATTGCTGTGGCTTCTCTGGTCGTGGAGCACAGGCTCCAGGCACGCAGGCTTCGGTAATTGTGGCTCATGGGCTCTAGAGCACAGGCTCAGCAGTTGTGGTGCTAGTTGCTCCGTGGCATGTGGGATCTTCCTGGACCAGGGCTTGAACCCTTGTCCCCTGTGTCCCCTGCATTGGCAGGCAGATTCTTAACCACTGCGCCACCAGGGAAATCCCATAAGTTGCATTTATATAGCATGTTTTTTTCTGTTGCTTCCACTATGTTCTCTCAACAACCCTAAGAAGTTAGGGCACATTTTATTGTCATCATTTCACAGATGGAAAATCCGTGAAAAGAGAGTTGTGATTTGGCCAGCATCTCACAGCTCTTGTGAGACTCAGAAAACAGGTCCCCTGAAAACGCATAGGACTTTTTCCCCACCAGACCTCCCAGGTTGATATGTGTTCAACGTGGACGATAGCCCAGTAGAAACCAAATCAAACAAACTGTTTTTGAGTCAGTCTGGGTAAGGTCTCAGGCTTGGGATAAAAAGTCTCAGTCTTATGGGATAAAGAGCAAAATAAGACACGGTCGTAAAATCCAACAACAGCACCACTGGGGAGAAAATAATTTAAATAGATGAGCAGTTAAAAAATAAATAAAATATTAACATGGCAATTCTTCTTAATAACAGAAGAGACAAGGTAAGACAGGGTACGACTAAATAACAAATAAGGAGAAAGTCCAAGAAGTGTGATGGCCATTCAGAGGAGGGAAAGAGTCCAGAGGCTAGAACACCAGAAAGATGGGGTGCAGGAGCTGTCATTTCAGAAAGGGGTAAAATTATGGAATCAAAGTGTCTTATCTGCTCAGCACCCCTCCCTTATTCTCTGGAAACATTCCCCTTTCTCTGGGGAATTTTTCCTTCCTTTATTCCATTCATCTGAGATTGATTCTAGATGGGACTGCCAGTGATAGCATCCTACACCTTGGCCATTGGAGTGGGCGTGGGACCCAGTTCCAGCCAATTAGAATTCTTAAAAAAGAAAAAACTGTAACTAAGGGAAGGAACCAATCCTGCTTGCATGAAATGTGAGGAGGAGCTGCCATAGCCATGGGTTCTGCTCTGTGGAGGAGACTGGGCTGAGGAAAGCAGCTGATATTAGAGATGAGGCAAGAGGGTGTGGGTGACATTGGAATGTGGTTCCGATTGTTCCCGAAGCTTAGCAGACCCCTGCCTTCCCTGCAGGTTATAGTAGCATGGAGTCAATCATTTCCTCCTTAACCCAACGGTGGTCAAGCAGGGCTCATGTCATTTGCAAGCATGGTCTTGACAATGGGAACAGGTGGAAAGGAGAGAAGAAACTGCCTGCTCTCAGGCAGAGGCTACAAACGAGCCTGTGTGGGAAGTGGGGCACAAGACTTCTCTGGGGACAGTGAAGAAAGCAGTGTTTCTAGAGGTGGGAATCAGATAAAGGACGAGTAGGACACCAAGCTCTGAGCGGCTTGAATTTGAGACGATAGTAGAATGTATCCATGGAGACCCTGAGCTGGCAACCAGGATGTGGAGGTGGGTCTCCGGAGAGAAATTATGACTGATGCAGCTATATACCTTCAGTCTTATATACACTCAGTCAAAAGGACTCCAACGAGAAAGGGCTTTTGTACGATCTAAAGTGGTTCATGAATTTAAGGGAATATTATTAATTTTGTGGTGCCATCTGCATGGAGGTAACAGTTGAAGTGGATGTAGAAAATTCTCAAGGGAGAGAAGAGAAGAGAGTCTTGGATAAATGTTCCCAGTTAGTCAAAGACAATAAGAGCATCAAGGAATTAAGAGAAAGCAGGGTCACAAAAGCCAGGTAAGCAAAGGGTTTGAAGAGGGAGAGGTTGAGCAGTGGTGAAAAGAACAAGGAAGCCAGTGAGAAGGTTGATGAGAAATTCTATGGGATTTGAATTTGAGGAGC
Source organism: Eschrichtius robustus (assembly GCF_028021215.1). Classification (NCBI taxonomy): domain Eukaryota; kingdom Metazoa; phylum Chordata; class Mammalia; order Artiodactyla; family Eschrichtiidae; genus Eschrichtius; species Eschrichtius robustus. Next base: position 11,088,423 of record NC_090829.1, read on the forward strand.
AGGAAGTTACTGATGAATGAACTTGGATATAGCAAGATGCCAGCCAGAGGATGGAGAGAAGTTATAGGTGTGTGCTGTTGGTGGCCACCCATATTACTTGAACCTTCCGGGGGGGGGCGTTCCTGTGACTTTCCAGTATGGAATTCGCATCTCTGGGCCTGAGGGATTGTTTCCCCAGAACCAAAGAAGGCCACAATGCCCATGAGGTGAGCCAGAAGTAGCAGAGAATTAATACTTGCCAGGAGCAGCCCTTCAGCTTAGGAGCTGGTGTATAAATACCCCAGCTCTCTTGCCTTGCCCTGGGGGTGGGAAAATTCAGAATAGATTTTGCACCATTTCTCAGAGTTTCCCCCCGAGATTACACTCCAGGTGCCCACGGTAGCCACTGTTAACAGTACACTCTTTAATCAGCCGCATTCCTTTTCTTGTCTACCTTCCTAGTCTCCTAACAGTGTGTTCCCTGCACTTCCTAAATATACTACTTGTACTTGAATCCCTGTCTCAGTGTCTGCTTCTGAGGGCAACCAAGCTGAGACAAGCGAGCATGTAATTTACAGCCCAAACTACGACCCTTGTGAGAGTGAAAAGGGGAGGGGACATTGTTAATAGTTATGCTCAGACATATGCCTGGAGGTATGCCCCCCACCCCCGCCCAGTTATATGTTTGTCCTTTGAGAAGCTGGACTGGGGACAGAGGAGGAAATGCAAATTTCAAATACCAATTCCTTATGCTAACAGAGAGTGAAGATTTGTGGAGGGTAAAGCTACCTTTTATTAGGTGAGCATTTGCGCCCTATGCCCCACTACCTGGAGGGCTCTGAAAAGGAATATGTCAGCTGAAGAGTGGGAAAACATCTCAGGAGGAGAATGGGCCACAGAAGTAGGTCAGTGTCCGGCCCTCAGGAAAGCGAGGCTCATGCATTTCTGTGATTTTAGTCTCCGAGGCTGCGAGCAATGCCGTCAACCTTAGTCAACAAGACACTCATCTTACGCCCTCGCTGGGCACCCCCTTCTTGCTTCCTCTCTGCTTCCATTAGCAAGGTCACTGCGTGCCTCTCTGTAGCTGCACAAACAGACAAACTTCCTCTGACAGCACATCCATACCCTCTCTGTGGGTGCCCCAGCCCTAAGGATATCGTCTGGAAACCTGACTCCTTTAATACCCAGGGTCTTTCCACTTCAGATGCTTCCACGTCTATCGTTTTAGCATCTCTCCTCTAAAAAGAGATTTTTTTTCTCTGCAAGAAAGTCTTTGAAGAAAGCCACTCCATCGCGTTGCATGGTTGCCGAGGACCTGCTGCCAAGGGGAAGCGTGTTCTGGATGTGAAGATGCTGAGGAAGGACAAGACACTAACATTTTTTCCCCTCCCTGTGCACGTATTAATCCCCATCCCCTCTTTAAGACGCAGCTTCTGTGTGATGTCGGTGGTGTGGATGAAGTGTCTCTGATGGGGAGGGACCTCTGCCCTCCAGCACCAGGTGTTGGCCTGTGGTGCCTGCTGTTTCCCGTGGCTCTCAGGACCCCCGTTCCTGGGAGATGCGTCTCATCCCTCTGACAGCTTGCTCTTGACAATCTGGCCTCTGCCGCTCCGCTTGAGCGTGGAGTTGGTGAATGAAGAGATAGATTAACACAGGCTATGCCAAGCACCTTCTGTGTATTAACTCATTTCATCTTCACAGTTCCACGGAGTGAGTCCTGTTGTTAAGCCTGGGCCACAAGTGAGGACTGAGATTCAGAGAGGCTAAGTAGCTTGCCCAGGTTCTCTCAGAGAGTAAAGTTTGCAGTTTGAGCAGCAGAAAATGAAAAGCCTGTGGGATACTCCATTAGACACAGAGGTAAGGCTGGCTGGTCGGCTGGGCTGGTTAGGAAGGAAATGCTCTGTGGGTCCATTCCACAGAGCTCTCCTTCGCTGACTGGATTAGAATTCCGTTCTGTAGCTGTACTCCTGTCCTAGACCTTGAGGCCCGGGGGAACGATCTTCCATGGATGGCCCAGCCAAGAGCTGATCAGACACCACCTTGGCCTCCAAAACCCAGCTCCCTTCCCAGCCCTCAGCTTCGCAGGGTTTTATCTCCTCTTCAAAGCCTCCCAGACTTTGTCTTTGTGTCACAGGTCAAATGCATTACCTCCTCAGGAAAGGCCCTAAAGACCCTTCTACCCTCCCACTGCCCCTGGATCCTACTCTGCTGCATCCCTCTCTGCCTGGCCTCTGCACAGAACCTTGCCTGTCCTCCATCATGGTGGAGAGACAGACAGGGGGCGAGTGGGCCTGGGCTTCTTTCAGTTAGATCGACAGTAGGCAAGCAGGCCCCTCTCACAGGTGTTTTGGGAGTGTCACACCTTTATTCAGAGGGCTACCTGCTGAGCCAAGCTACCTGCTGCTCCCAAATATACTCGTGATTTCCTGCCTCAGTGTCTGCTCAGACTGTTCTCTTCACCATGAATGACCCATCTCTGAATGTCCAAACTCCACCCATTTGTTAAGGCACAGAACTGTGTCACCACGGTGCCTGATGCCTTCTTGGAGCCCCTCACTGGAAGTCCTCTGCACCCCTCTGAACCTCTGTCTGTACCCCTCTAAGATCACACATGTGCTGCATTCTTCTTGGAAAAACGGAAGAGATGTATATTTATCGTCATATTTCCTTTTCTAGTCTGTAAGTTCATCAAAGGCTGAATTCAACTGTGCATCTTCAAATGTGCTTAGCAGAGGGCTTAACATGTCAGGTGTTTTTGAAAGAAAGAGGAGGGGATACTTACACAGACAGGGAAAAGAGCAATATCTGGCAGGGAAACCTTTGGGAATTGCAAATAACATATTTGCCAAATAGATGATGACCTTGATCATCAAAACAAATGAAATATTTATACTCCAATTCCTGTCCTTCTGTGGGCATGGGGTCCAGGGTACCTCTGAGAATCCAAATAGATCAACTCTCCAATTCAGAGTGGATTCTATCATTTAATTATATTAGTCGTAGGAGGAGGCTTGAGAGAGAGAGTTTCAGAGCCAAAGCTCCCCCGGCTTCTCTTCTCGCTTCCATTTTCCTTTCTGATTAAAAATCAGTGGAATTTTGAGAAGCCAATTCCAAGGCTGTGCAATTTTCCTCTTTTAAAACGTCTGATACTGAATTGATTACATAAGATTTACCGCAAGCTCTTCACTCCTTACTCTTTAGAAGCCATGCACCTTCTGAGCAGATTTGCGGGTAGTCGTATTAGCAGTAACAGTAGGAGTAGCCGTAGTAGTGGTAGTTACCAGCAGCAGTATTCGTAGTAGCAATAGTAGTAGTAGTAGTACTCACTACTCTGGGCTAAAAAAGATGCCAGAGGAATGAAAACATCTTCAAAGGTAAGTCCCAGACAGCTCATGATTTTGAGTATCGCCATTGACTAGCTGTGTGTCCTGGGACTAGTTATCTCACCTCTCTGAATCACCGTTTCCTCCTATGTAAAATAGAGCTAATACTTGTAACCACTCCACAGTGTGGTTGTAAGGATTAAACAGGATCGAGCCTTTAGAACAAACAACCCACCACCTGGCACAGAGTAAGTGCCCACTAATAGCTGGCTGTTAGATGCACTCTTGAAAGAAAAGTTGAAATAGAACCAAAATGTGAATATCTATTGCTTTTATACAGCTGGTGAATATTTAACATTTTTTTCTGTGCTTCCCACATCGTTTCTGATACTTATCTATATATGTACATAACTCAGCCATTGCATCACCGACTACTGTCTCTATTTAAACGATGAGCTTCTAAAAGGCAAAGATCCCTCCTGTTCTATTTGTTTAAGTAGCATGATTCCAGGAACATGTGGGCACTTAATACATTCTTAGCTCAGCAGTTTCTAACCATGGGTCAAAAATCAAATTGGACTGAAGTGGTTCTTAAATGCTTTTGGGGTCATGAACGGTTCTGAGAGCAAAATGAATATTGTGGACCAACTCCCAGAGAAATGCACATTCAAGCAAACCGTCCATACACTGCATCCCTTCCCTCCCTAGGCATGAGGCTCCCGGATTAAAGTCTTTAAACCAAACAAAAACAAAACAGTTCATAAACACTGCCACGTGCCAGGGGCTTCATAAACTACATCTCATTTAAGCTTTAGAAAAGTGCCAAGGCGAAGGGACCACTCTTGCCTTCTGTGCAGGTCCAGAGATGCTAGGTGTCTAGCACGTGTGAGGTCAGACAGCTGAGTGTTTTCACCCTCCCGGCTCAATAGCCCTCCTTGTTCCCTCGTGGGTCCACCAGAGATTACCGGCCGATTCACGGGCAAGAGCAAGCATTTTCATGTCAATTCTGCCAGTGAGGACACTTCTCAGGGCATTCTGAGAAGGCCTTGTGGGAAGTAAAGGTGGTAAAATCAGGGCACCCCAGGTCATCTGAGCCTGAGGAGGCTTTCCTTCATTCTCTCATACATCTGAGCATTGCTTGTGCCAGGCACTGGACCAGAATCTGATGTATGCCACATTATTAAAGAGCCCATTGCGAGTAGGCCTGGATTTGGATTCTAGCTCTATCAGTTAGTTGCTGTGTGACCTTGAGGAAGCTAATTAATGCCTTGAGCCTCAGTTTCCTTATCCATAAAGTAAGGTTAGTCCACTCTTCATTGTGGGGTTGCCCTACAGATCAAGTGGGACTATGCTAGGAGACATAGGGGCCTGCAAAGAGTGGGTACCGTTCAGAGGTCACTTGCAGACAAATTGGATCTATTTTAGGTTGTCAGACAAGAGACCCTTAGAGAAAAAAATAAAGCCCCGTCCAGGAGAGGAGCCCAATAAAAAGGGCAGAGGAGGGCCCTGCACTAACACAGGGGACATCATTAATTTCCACTTCTCTCCAGACCACTCAGCTGACGTGTCTCTTTGTTTTCATACTGCAAAGGGCAAAATATTTTCCTGGCAGTTGGAAGCAGAGTTTTGCCATTAATCTTCCCTTTGTATGTAGTTTCACCAAGATCCAAAGTGATACAAAACAAATCCTAGAATTTCACACCAAGGAGATGGAAAAATGCATGCCTGCCAGGCTGGGCAAGGCCATCTCCAGGCACAGGAGCAAGGAGCACTTTCTTCGGGGGAAGTGTCAGCACACCCACAGCTGTACCCCAAGCTCACACACAAAAGCAGCTTCCCACACACCTCCCCAGATATTTGAACGCAGTCCTGAAAGAGTGTTTTTAAAAATTCTGGACATCCAAATAGAAAAGACATGCCTAGGAAATACGAAAACTGCCACTGGGGGGGCCAGCCAACCGCATGAGCCCTGTCTTCTGTCCCACAGCCTCCATCAGGGGCTACACCTCAAATTTTACGTTCTGGGGCTTGTCAGTTTCCTTCCAGCCACGATGGATGATCTTTAAAATGCATTTCATCGGCCGGTGCAGTCTTGATATCCTGTCCAGATACGGGCACTCAGATGTGGAATGCATCCCCTCCACACTTACAGAACAAAGTAAACAGGGAGAGGAGAACCAAGCCAGATCTGCTGGCCCACAACCTAGTCAGGACTGACTAGAAGTAATCCCTGCCTTGATCAATGGGATGGTTGTTTTGCCACTGAATAGCTAGCTATTGATTGTGCCAACTGGCCTTTCTTTCACACCAGGGTGGGGCTTGGGGTTGTGAGGGTCAGTCTGTCATCTGCATGTGTGCATAGTGGCTGTGGACATGTTCCTGCTGCTTTGAGGCTGCCGGGCCAGCAGGGGAGAGAGAGGAGGGAGGAATATGCTCCTGACCTGTGCGTCTCTCTCTCCACAGTCATGGAGCCGTGGGGCTGGTTCCTGTCCGACCTCTACAATGCATGGCTTGGGGGGATGGGGGGGGACCGACAGCATGCCAGCCTCTCTCTAGTTGATCTCTAAGCCTCTCTCCCAACCGCTTCCAAGGAAACTCATCCCTCTTCCCCCATCAGCCAAGGAACAAAAGCCTTTTCCCATAGTGATTCAGGGATAGCCCCCCCCACCCCACCCAAGAAGTCACAACCTACCAGTTCCACAAATCCCAGTTTGGGCTCAACTGGGACACCTGTTGCCTAAACCCACAGGGCCTACCCACTGCCTAGCATGGGTGAGAGCAGAGCAGCATTTACATTGACCCTGTCATATGCATCTCCCCATTTAATCTTCATTCCAACCCTAAGAGGAGGAGGAGGGAACAGAAGCAAACAGAGGTTGAGGAGCTCTCCCAAGTCACCCAGCTGAGAAGCAGGGAGCAGGAATTTGAACAACCCTCCCTCCCCAGTTGGGCGGCCTCCCACTGGTTGGACGAGCCAATGGCCCCTCTGAGCTGCAGTTTTCTTGTCTGCAAAATGGGTTGTTCCGATGTTTGCATGAGTTCACGTTTGTAAAGAGCCTCACCATGCTTGGCACGAAAGGCCTTTTCCTCCAGTCAAATAAATATGTGAACAGTGGTGGAAGATGCATGTTGGATAAGGAAAGTTTTCAGGATATGAAAGTGCATGAAGTTTATCTTCTCTGCCCAGATATAGCCTGACCTTTTGGAGCACATTTTATTTGTCAAAGAAGAGGCTCACCACCCTCTCATCTCACTGCCCAGATGCCCCGTGTTCTCCTGTATCCTGTTCTCCTGTCACAGAGGGAAACATCCAAGATGGCAATCCCATGAGAGTGCTGGGGAAGCATGCTAACTATGAGGTCTGGGGCATCGGAGTTTTTTAAAAGGCCATAAGGAACGCTTGCCTCTAAAAGATGTGATTACTGTGGTGGATCTGAGGCACTGAGGCCTCTGGGGCTCTGCCGTTTAGACGACCTGTGCAGAAACACAGTCCTCAAGCAGTCGTAAACCAGAGGCACCACTGACCAAGAACCAGCAGTGGCCCATTTGTGAGAAGTGCAAGTGCAGATAGCAATAAGGTAGAAGAAGGGTTGACCCTGCATTACCAAGTCCCCCCGCTCTCTCCCAAGCAATAAAGATTTCTGAAAGGGTACGTGAGCTGGAACCCATTCTGGGCAGTGAAGCAGAGGTCTTGAGTTCAAGTTCTCCTTGCCTAGTCTAGACCCGCTTGCTCCGGCTGCCAGGCTCTCCAGGCAGTGGCCTCTAATGCCTCCCCTCTTGGCTTGCTCCCCGCTCACCCTTGCCCTTGTGACGGACTGACCTGGAGCCCCTGGGTCGTCGCTGGCGCCTCCTGCCCTTGGCCTCCCCACCTCACCTCCACAAGGTGTCTCTCGGACACTTGACCACAGTGGTGAGCCACACTGGGCGTGACACCTGGTGGCACCTGCGGGGCCCGGGCCCGGCAGGGTCTCCCTGACCAACGGGTCTCCCCACTTGCCCTCTTTCTCTTTTCCTTGTAACCTGTCCCACAGCTGCCAGAGGAATCTTTGTAAAGAGCTGCTGTAACTGTATGACTTGCTCCCTCCCTCCCTCTTAGTCCCGACACTATCAGCTAGAAAAACCCAGAAGGATAAGGGTCTCACAGCATTGAAGTGAGGATTAAAGGGCAACGACTTTATGGATTTCAAGCCCTGGGCCTGGTAACATATGCACATCATTCTTTCTGATCTTCTCATCAACTCTGTAAGGAAGATTCTTTTCCTAAAACCATCTTGTAGCTGAGGAAACCGAGGCCCAGAGAGCTGAAGAGAGATCTGTTCATGGTCTCCTGATGACTGTGGGCAGAGCTGAGACTCAAATCCAGGTCCCTCTGAGGCAGGAGATAGACGGGCCCCAGGCTGAGCAGCTGGAATCTGTCCCCTGCGGGCAGATACTCCAAGATAAGATAATGGCAGGAACCGTGGAGAGCTGAGCCTTGCCCAGATAAGAGATAAAGAGACCACATATTTCTCATTCTCAAGGTCAAGGAGACCTTCCTGACTACACATGCACAGAAAGGCTCCTAGGGGGCCAAAAAGGAAAGGGGTGCCACCCCATAATAAGTGATGTCAACCTACCCATAGGCCTCTTCTCTAGAATCCACCTTGGCTAAGAGATGCTCGCGCACACAGAGGAGGACCCTGAGATATACCAAATACGGAATCAGGACCAGGCAAAGCAAGGTGATTGGTCAGAGGAAACCTGGAAGAAATGCCCCACGTAAGTGATTTAAACTACCACGAGGGCACGACTCTCTCTCTGAGCCCGCCTGTGTGTGCCTATTCACGCGTACTTTTTTCCTCCTAATAAACACTTTACTTGTTTCACTATTTGCCATCTCTTTGTTGAAATTTATTCCCACAAAGCAGACAAGCCAGGGCTCTGTCACTGACCACTGGCCATCTTGGTCTAGGGGCTAGGATCCAGTTCTCTGACTGCCACGGCCTGACTTCCATCTCTGGTCAGGGAACTGAGACCTGGCTTCAAGCTGCTGCAGGCCGAGGCCACCAGAGGTCACTTCTGGTTTCAAAGTCTGACTCTGATGTCATAAGCCTCACTCAATGGTTCCCTTCTTTGTAAATGAAATGGCTGGTGTTCTCCCCTCCTCAGAGACATGCTTGGAGAATCAGATGAGTTATAAACCCAGAATGGGAGGCCTGGGAGGGGCCTCAGAGGTCATCTGGCCCAATCTCCTCATTTTACAGATGAGGAAACTGAGGTCCAGAGAGGCAGCTTACCCAGGACCCCATAGCTACTGCCAGAACCTGGAGCTGTAAGTTTCTAAACACCCACTTGTTTTATTGTGAAAAATAGCATGCATACAGAAAGTAAAATGGCTTAATGCAATACTAGAAAATGAACTCCTTTGTAACCACCAGCCACGTCAAGCACTAGAACATTTCAGAGAGCCATGCGTTTCCTGTTGGAGCCAGAAGTACTCGGGGAGGATGGAGCAGTGAGAACGGATGCCGAGAGGAGCACTTCCCTGGGGCGTCTCCCTGTGAGTCCTGGGCCCTGGCAGTGGAGGAGGAAGAAAGGGACTCAGACCCACAAAAATACAGTAAGTCATTTAGAAAGTTTCAGATAAGGAAGTGGTAGCCTGTATTTTTAGCGTAAGCATTTACTGGAGATGGGTGCTTTTAGATAAGGATGGTGGAGAGACCTGGACCAGCCTCTCACGCTCTTCAGTCAGATCTTTTACTGAAAGTTACTCAGACTAACCAGACACCATCATAAGCACTTTCGAATATGAAATCATTTAATTATCACTTATAGCCCCACAAGTTAGATATTGTTAGCCCCACTGTACAGATAAGGAAATCAGTGCAGAGAGGTAAATTTCCTTGCCTGAAATCCCCTGGTACTAAGTGGCCCAGTCCCAGTCAAACCCAGTTGTGTGTTTGCCTAAAACTTTTTTCTTCTTTTCTAAGTGGATTCCTCACCATGTCTCAGTTTGCCCATGAGCAAAATAGAAGTAATAGTTACACAAAGCATAGCACTGAATGAAAGCACTGCCTTCTCCTCAAGACTCCTCTTAATGTCAAGTACTGTAACTTATTAAGGTATTTATATAGTGTTATATTTGAGGAGAACTAAATTCCTGTGTGTTTTTTTTTAATAAAGTTTGATATATATATATATTTTTTAATTTATTTATTTATTTTTGGCTGTGTTGGGTCTTCGTTTCTGTGCAAGGGCTTTCTCTTGTTGTGGCGAGCGGGGGCCACTCTTCATTGCGGTGCGCGGGCCTCTCACTATTGCAACCTCTCTTGTCGCGGAGCACAAGTTCCAGACGCGCAGGCTCAGTAGTTTTGGCTCACAGGCCCAGTTGCTCCGCGGCATGTGGGATCTTCCCAGACCAGGGCTCGAACCCGTGTCACCTGCATTGGCAGGCAGATTCTCAACCACTGCGCCACCAGGGAAGCCCAATTCCTGTGTTTTTTAAAGAAGCATAGTTATTCAAGATAGAAAAATGGGACCTGAATAGAACTTTTCCTCAAAGTGGAGTAAGACATAGTTAATTTTAAATTTAGGAGACCAAGAAAGACCAATTTGAAGAACAAGGGCTTAAACTGGATTAACTTTACAATTATTGTAACATGAACTAAATGATTGCGCAAATTGGAATAACTTAGTTCTCAATGGGTTAGACTATACTATTTGCAAGTGCCTATACCATATGCAAGTGATAAAAACTTACACCATATTATAAGGTAAAGCATGTCCAAACTACCATTTCAAAGTACTTGCTGGTTTAATTAATGATAATTTATTCCCAAGTTAGCATCCTCATCTACATTTGCAAAATGTACTATACTTATTTCACTCATTTGTGGCTCTAGCATTGGTTAAGTTATTATAAAAGGATTTCTAAGTATGTACATGATCAGAAAACCACGTGTTAGAGCAGATATGAACGTAGAACATATAACTTTTGACCCAAGGAATTCGTGGAAAGCCCCAAAGCACCGTGGAAGCAGTACATCAGCAGTGTTTACAGCCTGCACCTTGAAACAGGTGCGTTGGAGACAGAAGACAAACTTTGAAATCTCTACATGTGGACTTAAATCTTATACTAATTGCTAGAGCTGGAGGGGACTTTAGAATTTGCCTGGCCCTTCTTCTAATTTTTTTTTGGCCACACTGCGGGGCTTGCAGAATCAGTTCCCCAACCAGGGATCGAAGCTCGGGCCCTGGTGGTGAGAGCGCCGAATCCTGACCACTGGACCACCAGGGAATTCCCATCCTTCTTCTAATTACAGATGTAGAAACTCTGGTCAAAGGGAGCTCACGTGACTCAGTGGCAGAACAAGAATGGCACCCAGCGCAACTGACTTGGGTCTTCCCTGTGTCACAGGAACTCTCAGCCTCCTGCTGACCATTTGCCACTACCTTTTTTTTTTCTAATCCACTGTTCTTTTTTTAATGTCTGTAGTAACAAGGATGGTTATAGGATGCCACAAATACATAGCAGGATGGGTGAAACCTTTTAGTTTTGATATACTGATTTTTATAACTAAGATTTAAAAGAGGAGAGCGTGTATATAATATTAGCAAACATTTTTAATTGTACCTACCATGTGTCACACATTCTTCTACATGCTTCAGATACATAAACTCAGTGAATTGTCACAACAATCCCATGAGGTACACTTTATGATTAACTCCATTTTTCAGGTGAGGAAATTGAGGCATAAAGGACACAAAGTTAATAAGTGCCAGAGTTGGTACTTGAACCCAGACACTGCCACCAGAGTCCCTCCCTTGACCATTGTACTGTACTATGTTTCTGTTAAGTCAAAATTGCCTAAACAGGATCAAACTAGTCAAAAAACTCATGCGAAAAATTTCATATTTCTGTTGCTTCCAGGTCTCACAGACTGCAATTAATTGATTCTTTTGGGTTGATTTAGGCTGGGAAACATGAGCTCGTTTAGATACATCTAGAAGCCAGTGAGGAGAGAAACGGCCAGGTGGAAAACCCAAATCACTAAGTCATGCACCACAGTGATAGGGCTTTTATGCCAACAGGCTGGGAGTTCCCTTCACTCCTGTATTCTGTTTAAAGAATAAATTCCTAAACATTTCAGAGGTAAAAGCATTTTAAAGACAATCCAGTCTTCTTTTCCCCTATTCTTGTCACTTAAAAAAAAAAATCTGTTAATGGAACAGATGCTGAGAGAGGGCCACAGTCTTATAACTCCTGCAAGGTCTCCCTCGTTTCGCTACCCTCTGAAAAATCAGATCCTCTGAATACAATAATAATAGAGCTGCAACTGGATTTCTGTTTGAGCTACAAGGTTGTTAAAAGGAAAAGCAATTAGGGCTTGTCATCCCCAGCCTCTCAACTACAGTGTAAATGTGATGGGTCAGGGGAGGGAGGATAGTCTTGGTTATTTAATTGAACTGCCAGCCACACTATCTTGTGTTGATAAAATCATTAAGTATTTTCTACTGTAGATTACTGGGGCATGGACTTTCCCGACTTACTTCTTGAATCCCATAGCACATAATTTCCACGTAGTAGGGGCTATTAAAGAGTTTATTATTATAATTGTTCTCTCAAACTGTCCCACAGTTAATGCTGTTTTTACTCTGTAGTACATTCCTAACTCTTGGCATTCTAAGGAAATAAGAGTTAGAGGTGAGTAGCCCAAAGGCAACTGTGGTCCATTACATACTGGGATTCAGGTTATTTACGGTCTCCTCATTCCACTGTGCTTGATCAACATCATCTACATTTGGGCTAATGATAAGTTGTCAGTAAGTAGGTAATTTGGACCATTTTGATCAGGTTGTGATTTTTTTAAGTTTATTTTTAAAGTTGCATACCATAAAATTCACTTCTTTGAAGGTACAGTTCTATGAGTTGTGACAACTGTATACCGTCATGTAAGCACCATAACACTCAGGTTACCTAACAGTGTCACCGCCAGCAAAATTTCCCTCATGTTGCTCTTTTGTAGTCAAACCCTCCCCAATCCCGAACTCCTGGAAATCACTGATCTGTTCTCTATCTGTATATTGAATTTTCAGAGTCCTTTATATATCCTGGATAAAAGTTGTTTGTCAGATACGTGATTTGTAAATATATTCTCTTAGTCTGTGACTTATCTTTATTTTCTTTTACAGAGCAGAAGTTTTACATTGTGATTAATTCCACTTTATCAACTTCTTTTGTGGATTGTGTTTTTGGTGTTGTTATCTAAGAACTCTGCCTGACCCAAAGTCAGGGAGACTTTCTTCTATGTTTTCTAAAAGTTTTATAGTTTTACATTTAAGTCTATGATCAGTTTTGAATTTATTTTGTATAAAGTGTGAGATAAAGGTCAAGGTTCATTTTTGTTGCTACTACTATATTTTTTGTTATATTTTTAAAACAGGAGTCAGTATTACCTATTTCTTCAGAGGAGACAAACCAAAGAGCAGTTTAATTTTTTTCATAGGCTATATATGCATATCTTACAGAATTTGGGGTATACAATGAAAAATAAGTCTCCCACCTTGGTCCCATGGGTCACCTAGATGCTACCATCCCCCATCCCCCTCAAGACTACCATTGTTATCAGTTTCTTATGTATCTTTCCAGGAATAATTTATACATTTACTATTATGTATCTTTTTAAATAAATGATAACAAACTATTCTTACACACACAAAAGAAGAAATAGAACATTCCAGCATGCCAGAAACCCCTCTCATCCCCCTTTCCCCGTCTCCTCTTCAAGGTAACCACTATTCCGACTTAAAGGAATCATTGACTTGCTTTTCGTTATGGTACCGTCACCATCCCTGAACACTATAGCTTAGTTTTTCCTAACCTTGAATTTTACAGTGTAATGTCACAGTACATAGTCCTTTGTGTCTAGCTTCTTTCATTAAATATTGGGTTTGAGAGTTTCATTTACATTGTTGCATGTAACTGTAGTTTAGTGATTTTCATTATTTTGTAGTATTTGTACTGGGTTAAACAGTGTCCCCAAATTCATGTCCACCTAGAATCTCGGAATGTGGCCTTATATAGATAGGGTCTTTGCACATGTACTCATTTAAAATGAGGTCATACTGGATTGAGGTGGACCCTAAGTCCTATGACTGGTGTCCTTACAAGAAGACACAGAGAGGAGAAGGTCATGATAAGACAGAGGCAGAGACTGGCGTGATGCAGCCACAAGCCAAGGAAGCTGAAGAATGTGGGCAACCACCATAAGCTGTGGGAGAGACAAAGCAAAACCTCCCTCCAAGCTGCCAGGAGGAACCAACCCTAGCTACATCTTGATTGTGGACTTCTAGCCTTCTGAATTGGGAAGAATAAATTTCTGTGATTGGAAGCCATCCAGTTTATAATAATTTGAGTCTAATATGGTATTCCACTACCGTTTGAGTCTAATACGGTATAAATCAGCCACAATTTGTTTCTAAATATACCTCTACTTCTGATCCATTCTGTAGCTGAGATAGTTTGGTTAGTTTCAGGTTAGGAGCAATTATGAGTAACGCCTCTGGGAACACGGTAGTTCACGTGCCCTGGTGCAAATGAAAGACGCACCTCCATTGTACCACACTGCTTCCTGAGTGCTCACCCTTTGATGGCTTTGCCAGTGGAAATTCCTGGTCCCAGTCATGAAGCACACTCAGCTGAAGGAAGAAAGGACAACAGTGTGATCAGCAGAGCCCTTCTGGTGATGACTCTCGACTGCCCCAGCTCCAGCCCAAGCTTCGGAATCAGGGGCCCCTCAACCTCTCCTGCCTGACCCCTCCTCCATGCCTCCATCCCTGGCCTTGCTGTGGCCCTGACCCCAGCCATCACTTCCTGTTTGCAGGACACCCCACACACAGTGACTTTGGCCTTGTGTCTGCTCTCTGACCTCCCTTTCAGTCCCTTTCTTCCTTTGCTGGTTGACTGGGTTTGGGACTGGACCCTGCTCTATTCTCTGTCCCATGGACTCAGCCAACACATCTCAGATGGAAAGTCCTTAACAGTGGGTCCCTCTTGCAAGGAGAGGCTTTTTGAAGTATTTTCTCTCCACCGAGCAGGAAATCCATTGGCTTTAGAGAATGGCCTCCCCAAGGACGGTGGAAGGTTGAGGGCCGAGAATGCAGGCATCTTGGGGCAGATGAGGTAAATGACATTTGCAGTAGAAATGGAGATGCCAGTGCACACGGCTGCCGCAGCATCTCCCAGTGGCAAAGTCACAGGGAAAAAAGAATGTGTGTGTCAGCTGCCAAAGGGCTGAGGTAAACGACTGCCTTCACCCAGTGCCCGCTCCTCAGGATGAGTCACTTCCTAAGCTTCCAGAGCTGTGACTACGACTGTTTATCTGACACGAACACTGAGCTTGTTTTCATGGCTGCAGTACTATCCCAAAGTACACTGGGTTGCCTTTTTCCTGAGTAACAGCAGCCTCTTGTTATGAATTCTGTATTTCATTTGGAACTATCTTCATAGCATTTGTATTATTCTGTACAACTCCTTCTGGGAAATTGTGAAAATAGCAATATTGAGGTAGATAGAATTCTTTTTTCTTTTATTTTTAGGGATATTCTACTGTTTTGATTTTGAAATATGATGACAGATCTGTGGTTAACTCCACCCATCAGTGCTCTGAAGCCAGGAGTTGAGTATTTGTTCTGTGAGGATTTCAGCAGCCAGTATTCATTCACTGTTGCTCAAAGTTCTCCTACAGAGAAGTTCTAGGGAGGTGGTGAGTGAGGGGGGTATAGTTGAGAATCGAAATGCTTAGGTTCATGGTAATGCAAACATTTTTGTAAAGAACCGTGCGTTCTCAATGCTGCCAATGTCTCATCTCCCAACTCATACGTTAAGGGGTGGGGGTGGGAGTACCAGTGAAAGTGTGATCAGGGAAGCAGAATGAGTAAAATGGAGAAACATAGATTTGCTCTAGGGATATTTTGTGGGAGCTGATGAAGATGTCTGTGCAGGCTTGTTACCTCTGCATTTGGTGGGGATCAATCCTGAAGTCGCTGTAGGTTGTCAGGCCAGGCAGTTTGGAAGGAATTCTGAGAAACGTAGTTCTGGTAGCTAAGTTAACACTATACAAAGCCATCCCAGTGGTGGTGTCAGAAGCATCAGGCAGATGTTAAGTCCAGAGCTCTGTTACGTAGGCATCGCTAAGCTAACACGCATATACCACTTACCACGTGCCAGACACTCTTGTAAGCACTTTATATGTATTCACTCATTTAATCCTCTCAACAACCGTATGAAGTAATTTTTTTCATTATCCCTATTTCACAGATGAGAAAACTGATACATGGAGAAGGTCACGAAGCTAATAAATGACAGGCAAATCCTAGTACAGTAGCAGGAATGCGGGGAAGTCTTTCCTTATTTTTTTATGGCCTGCCATTCTTTAATCCTGAATCTTGCTTTGTTTTACTTTTCTATTTTTAATATACCTGTCCCTCTCCTTATGAGACTTTGAGGGGCTCTGACTGAATTTTCTCATGAATGCATTATTCCGGTATGATTGTAGCTCCCCTCTACCCTGCAAATCATATGAAAAAGAAACCTGTGTATTTTCTCATCTTCTCTTCATTCCTGGCTTAAAATCTTCTTATTTTCTCTGTATTCCAGAGTAGAAATCTTTGCATGGGAAGAATTCACCAGAGTATTAACTAAGTTCACATCTGAAAGTCGTATAAGGAGGTGACTAAGAGCATGGAATTTAGAGCCAAATTTGAATTCCATCTGCACCGGGCACTAGCTGAATGACCTTGGCAAGTTGGGCTATTATTATTACCTGTTTCAGTCAGTTATTACTACGTAACAAATTAACTCAAATAGTGGTTTAAACAACAATTATTAACTCTTGCTCCTGTGTCCAAGGGTTGGCTGTGGGTCTGCTGATCTAGGCTGGCAGTACTTGAGTGGCTCTGCTTTAAGTTAAAAGTCCAGCTGGGCTTGGCATCTCACTGATTTGGGGCTCATGGGGATCCATGTGTCTTGATTGTGGCTAGGAGGCAGCAATTCCCCAGGACAAGCTTTTCTCATGGTAATAGAAGAGGTACAGAGAGAGACAAGGAAAATCAGGTACTACCCCTTAAGACTAGGCTCAACTCTTTCCACCACGTTCCATTGGCCCAAGCACAAGTCTAGGTCAGGGAGGTACAAATATACAAGGCAAATATAGATGGCAGAGGGTGTATACAGCGGGAGGGGGAAGAACTGGAGCCAATCATGTACATTATTTAATAACACTGTTATTATTAAAAGGCAAACAACTATCCTTAGGTTCTCCTTGAAATACATTTCTAGATCTCGGAAGTTTAACTTTCAGAAGAAAAGCAGAAGTGAGTGACTATTTCAGATTCGAACAGTTGACTAAGTGGTCAACATCCAGAGAAGAATTTTAGGCATGTTTCTCTGCTCTCTTCCCAACACCTCTAGGTCAAATTCCACCTCATGATATCCATCCTATATCTCTGTGATCCACGGGCATAGGTCCATTGGTTGATGTCATCTGTATATTGGTATTCCTCCAGCATCAATTCTGGTGTATTTGCAGACTGACCTAGGAGACAGAGGGTCCATTCTAGGTTCTCACCAGCTTCTATTTCCTTTATAAACATTTCCCAAAGACATTTTATCCCCACACGTAGAAGTTGGACCATGATTCTCAAGGATTTTGGGGGACAGATTGTGCCTCTAGGGAGAAAAATCTGCTCCATCCTTTTGACTCAGGTGTGTCAGAAGCACACAGCTTGAATTTTCTTGCTTCTATGTGTCTGCAGCCTATATATTCTTATTTATTTGTTCATGAGTCGCTTGTTCAAAAATGTTTTGTGTTCATGGTGAGGAGTGTCATCCACATTTCCTCTCTTGGGTGAGCTTTATGCATGTTTTTTCTTCTTGGAAAAATTAAAAACATGTTTTGGAGCTGAATGAACATTGGTCAGCTGAGTTCCCTGTAATTGGGGCAGGAACATTTTACTTGCAGAAGTCTTCACAAAAATAGCATCAAGTCAAAACCAAATCCCATTACCAATTCCCCAGGATACTACAAACTCCTAGAGGAAAACAAGTCAGGCTGTCTTCACATTTTAATAAGCACAAGGCCTGGCACAGTTGGAATTCAAATGATCTTTGTTAATTAACTGAGTAAATTCCAAACCTCTGTGACACAGAGTCCGTTGTGGCGACGCTTCTGAAAACAAGAACACTGCCAGGTTGAGCTGCTGTGAATGTGGGAGTTATTTCCTAGGGAAGGATCAGTTCTAGGCAAAATTATGACACAGACAATTCTTTTCAGATTTCAGAGTCTCGATTCCCTAGGCCTTCCTTCTCAAAACGCTGCTTCCCATATTTCTCTGGCTTCTTCCCATGGTGCAAAAATGTAAATAGGGCTTAAGGCTATTTGTTTATTTTTTATCCACAATGATTTATCCAGCATCTATTAGAAGTCTGGTACTATGTTGGTTTTAGGGATTAAAAAGTCAAACACAGGGCTTCCCTGGTGGCGCGGTGGTTAAGAATCTGCCTGCCAATGCAGGGGGCACAGTTTCGATCCCTGGGTCGGGAAGATCCCACATGCCACGGAGCAACTAAGCCCATGCGCCACAACTCCTGAGCCTGCGCTCTAGAACACGTGAGCCACAACTACTGAGCCCATGCACCACAACTACTGAGACCTCGCACCTAGACACCTAGAGCCCGTGCTCCACAGCAAGAGAAACCACCGCAATAAGAAGCCCGCGCACCACAACGAAGAGTAGCCCCCGCTCGGTGCAACCAGAGAAAGCCCGTGCACAGCAAAGAAGACCCAATGCAGCCAAAAATAATTAAATTAAATAAATAAATTAAAATAAACAAAAGTCAACCACAGCAGGGTAACTGCCCTTAGGCAGTTAATGGGGGATATGTACAGTATAATGGGGGGTATATACATGTAAACATATGATGATTGCACAGCATGACAAATTCCCAAATGCTACAGGAAACCAGAGGAGGGACCCCCTAGTCCTTCCTGGAAGAGGTGACATCTGAGCTGATTCTTGGTAGACAAATAACAACAGGGGTTGGCGTGCAGTCCCAGCAGAAAGAACGGCATGTCCAAGGACTCACGCTAGAGAGCAATGAACATTCTTGGAACACCAGGAGTTCACCATGACTGGGAAAAATAGTGTCTGTTCAGGTGTGGCCGAGCTGTGGCCAGAGAGGGAAGCAGAAATCGATTATGCTTGCACCTCTTAAGGTGTCTTGCGAAGTGTTGATTTATCCTGAAGGCAATGCAGAGTTATTGAAAGTTTGTAAATAGGAAAATGACCTGATCAGATTTGTGCTTTAAAAAGATACAGGCGGAGATGAACCAAGATGGCAGAGTAGAAGGACGTGCTCTCACTCCCTCTTGCGAGAACACCAGAATCACAACTGGCTGCTGGACAATCATTGACAGGAAGACACTGGACTTCACCAAGGAGGATACCCCACGTCCAAGGACAGAGGAGAAGCCACAGTGAGACGGTAGGAGGGGCACAATCAGAGTAAAATCAAATCCCATAACTGCTGGGTGGGTGACTCACAGACTGGCGAACACTTATACCACAGAAGTCCACCCACTGGAGTGAACGTTCTGAACCCCACGTCAGGCTTCCCAACCTGGGGGTCTGGCAACGGGAGGAGGAATTCATAGAGAATCAGACTTTGTAGCCTAGTGGGAATTGATTGCAGGACTTCGATAGGACTGGGGGAACCAGAGACCCCACTCTTGGAGGGTGCACATGGAATAGTGTGCGCATCGGGACCCAGGGGAAGGAGCAGTGACCCTGGGGGAGAGTGAACCAGACCTACCTGCTAGTGTTGGAGGGTCTCCTGCAGAGGCGGGTGCTGGCTCTCTTTCACCGTGGGGACAAGGACACTGGCAGCGGAGGTTCTGGGAAGTACTCCTAGGCATGAGCCCTCCCAGAGTCTACCATTAGCCCCACCAAAGAGCCCAGGTACGCTCCAGTGTTGGGTTGCCTCAGGCAAAACAACCAACAGGGAGGGAACAGAGCCCCACCCATCAACAGTCAAGTGGATTAAAGCTTTACGGAGCTCTGACCGCCACAGCAGCAGTCAGCTCTACCCACCACCAGAGCCTCCCATCAAGCCTCTTAGATAGCCTCAACCACCAGAGGGCAGACAGCAGAAGCAAGAAAAACTACAATCCTACAGTCTGTGAAACAAAAACCACATTCACAGAAAGATAGACAAGATGAAAAGGCAGAGGGCTATATACCAGATGAAGGAACAAGAAAAAACCCCAGAAAAACAACTAAATGAAGTGGAGATAGGCAACCTTCCAGAAAAAGAATTCAGAATAATGATAGTGAAGATGATCCAGGACCTCGGAATAAGAATGGAGGCAAAGATTGAGAAGATGCAAGAAATGATTAACAAAGACCTAGAAGAATCAAAGAACAAACAAACAGAGATGACCAACACAATAACTGAAATGAAAACTACACTAGAAGGAATCAATAGCAGAATAACTGAGGCAGAAGAACGGATAAGTGACCTGGAAGACAGAATGGTGGAATTCACTGCTGCGGAACAGACTAAAGAAAAAAGAATGAAAAGAAATGAAGACAGCCTAAGAGACCTCTGGGACAACATTAAACACAACAACATTTGCATTATAGGGGTCCCAGAAGGAGAAGAGAGAGAGAAAGGACCCGAGAAAATATTTGAAGAGATAATAGTCAAAAACTTCCCTAACATGGGAAAGGAAATAGCCACCCAAGTCCAGGAAGTGCAGAGAGTCCCATACAGGATAAACCCAAGGAGAAACACGCCGAGACACATAGTAATCAAAGTGGCAAAAATTAAAGACAAAGAAAAAGTATTGAAAGCAGCAAGGGAAAAACAACAAATAACATACAAGGGAACTCCCATAAGGTTAACAGCAGATTTCTCAACAGAAACTCTACAAGCCAGAAGGGAGTGGCATGATATACTTAAAGTGATGAAAGGGAAGAACCTACAACCAAGATTACTCTACCCGGCAAGGATCTCATTCAGATTTGATGGAGAAATCAAAAGCTTTACAGACAAGCAAAAGCTAAGAGAATTCAGCACCACCAAACCAGCTCTACAACAAATGCTAAAGGAGCTTCTCTAACTGGGAAACACAAGACAAAAAAATCACCTACAAAAACAAACCCAAAAAATTAAGTAAATGGTCATAGGAACATACATATCAATAATTACCTTAAACGTGAATGGATTAAATGCTCCAACCAAAAGACACAGGCTTGCTGAATGGATACAAAGACAAGACCCATCTATATGCTGCCTACAAGAGACCCACTTTAGACCTAGGGACACATACAGACTGAAAGTGAGGGGATGGAAAAAGATATTCCACGCAAATGGAAATCAAAAGAAAGCTGGAGTAGCTATACTCATATCAGATAAAATAGACTTTAAAATAAAGAATGTTACAAGAGACAAGGAAGGACACTACATAATGATCAAGGGATCAATCCAAGAAGAAGATATAACAATTATAAATATATATGCACCCAACATAGGAGCACCTCAATACATAAGGCAACAGCTAACAGCTATAAAAGAGGAAATCGACAGTAACACAATAATAGTGGGGGACTTTAACACCTCACTTACACCAATGGACAGATCATCCAAAATGAAAATAAATAAGGAAACAGAAGCTTTAAATGACACAATAGACCAGATAGATTTAATTGATATATATAGGACATTCCATCCAAAAACAGCAGATTACACGTTCTTCTCAAGTGCACACGGAACATTCTCCAGGATAGATCACATCTTGGGTCACAATTCAAGCCTCAGGAAATTTAAGAAAATTGAAATCATATCAAGCATCTTTTCTGACCACAACGCGATGAGATTAGAAATGAATTACAGGGAAAAACACAAAAAAACACAAACACATGGAGGCTAAACAATACATTACTAAATAACCAAGAGATCACTGAAGAAATCAAAGAGGAAATCAAAAAATACCTAGAGACAAATGACAATGAAAACACGACGACCCAAAACCTATGGGATGCAGCAAAAGCAGTTCTAAGAGGGAAGTTTATAGCTATACAAGCCTACCTAAAGAAACAAGAAAAATCTCAAGTAAACAATCTAACCTTACACCTAAAGAAACTAGAGAAAGAAGAACAAACAAAACCCAAAGTTAGCAGAAGGAAAGAAATCATAAAGATCAGAGCAGAAATAAATGAAATAGAAACAAAGAAAACAATAGCAAGGATCAATAAAACTAAAAGCTGGTTCTTTGAGAAGATAAACAAAATTGATAAGCCATTAGCCAGACTCATCAAGAAAAAGAGGGAGAGGACTCAAATCAGTAAAATCAGAAATGAAAAAGGAGAAGTTACAACAGACACCCCAGAAATACAAAGCATCCTAAGAGACGACTACAAGCAACTCTATGCCAATAAAATGCACAACCTGGAAGAAATGGACAAATTCTTAGAAAAATATAACCTTCCAAGACTGAACCAGGAAGAAACAGAAAATATGAACAGACCAATCGCAAGTAATGAAATTGAAACTGTGATTAAAAATCTTCCAACAAACAAAAGTCCAGGACCAGATGGCTTCACAGGTGAATTCTATCAAACATTTAGAGAAGAGCTAACACCTATCCTTCTCAAACTCTTCCAAAAAATTGCAGAGGAAGGAACACTCCCAAACTCATTCTATGAGGCCACCATCACCCTGATACCAAAACCAGACAAAGACACTACAAAAAAAGAAAATTACAGACCAATATCACTGATGAATATAGATGCAAAAATCTTCAACAAAATGCTAGCAAACAGAATCCAACAACACATTAAGAGGATCATATACCATTATCAGGTGGGATTTATCCCAGGGATGCAACGATTCTTCAATATACGTAAATCAATCAATGTGATACACCATATTAACAAATTGAAGGAGAAAAACCATATGATCATCTCAATAGATGCAGACAAAGCTTTTGACAAAATTCAACACCCATTTATGGTAAAAACTCTCCAGAAAGTGGGCATAGAGGGAACCTACCTCAACATAATAAAGGCCATATATGACAAACCCACAGCAAACATTATTCTCAATGGTGAAAAACTGAAAGCATTTCCTCTAAGATCAGGAACGAGACAAGGATGTCCACTCTCACCACTATTATTCAACATAGTTCTGGAAGTCCTAGCCACGGCAATCAGAGAAGAAAAAGAAATAAAAGGAATACAAATTGGAAAAGAAGAAGTAAAACTGTCACTGTTTGCAGATGACATGATACTATATATAGAGAATCCTAAAACTGCCACCAGAAAACTGCTAGAGCTTATTAATGAATTTGGTAAAGTTGCAGGATACAAAATTAATGCACAGAATTCTCTTGCATTCCTATACACTAATGATGAAAAATCTGAAAGAGAAATTATGGAAACACTCCCATTTCCCATTGCAACAAAAAGAATAAAATACCTAGGAATAAACCTACCTAGGGAGACAAAAGACCTGTAAGCAGAAAACTATAAGCCACTGATGAAAGAAATTAAAGATGATACCAACAGATGGAGAGATATACCATGTTCTTGGATTGGAATAATCAACATTGTGAAAATGACTCTACTACCCAAAGAAATCTACAGATTCAATGCAATCCCTATCAAATTACCAATGGCATTTTTTACGGAACTAGAACAAATCATCTTAAAATTTGTATGGAGACACAAAAGACCCCGAATAGCCAAAGCAGTCTTGAGGGAAAAAAACGGAGCTGGAGGAATCAGACTCCCTGACTTCAGACTATACTACAAAGCTACAGTAATCAAGGCAATATGGTACTGGCACCAAAACAGAAACATAGATCAATGGAACCAGATAGAAAGCCCAGAGATTAACCCACGCACCTATGGTCAACTAATCTATGACAAAGGAGGCAAAGATATACAATGGAGAAAAGACAGTCTCTTCAATAAGTGGTGCTGGGAAAACTGGACAGCTACATGTAAAAGAATGAAATTAGAATACTCCCTAACACCATACACAAAAATAAACTCAAAATGGATTAGAGACCTAAATGTAAGACCGTACACTATAAAACTCTTAGAGGAAAACATAGGAAGAACACTCTTTGACATAAATCACAGCAAGATCTTTTTTGATCCACCTCCTAGAGTAATCGAAATAAAAACAAAAATAAGCAAATGGGACCTAATGAAACTTCAAAGCTTTTGCACAGCAAAGGACACCATAAACAAGACGAAAAGACAACCCTCAGAATGGGAGAAAATATTTGCAAACGGACAAAGGATTAATCTCCAAAATATATAAACAGCTCATGAAGCTCAATATTAAAAAAACAAATAACCCAGTCCAAAAATGGGCAGAAGACCTAAATAGACATTTCTCCAAAGAAGACATACAGACAGCCACGAAGCACATGAAAAGCTGCTCAACATCACTAATTATTAGAGAAATGCAACTCAAAACTACAATGAGGTATCACCTCACAACCAGTTAGATTGGGCATCATGAGAAAATCATCTACAAACAACAAATGCTGGAGAGGGTGTGGAGAAAAGAGAACCCTCTTGCACTGTTGGTGGGAATGTAAATTGATACAGCCACTATGGTGAACAGTATGGAGGTTCCTTAAAAAACTAAAAATAGAATTACCATATGACCCAGCAATCCCACTACTGGGCATATACCCAGAGAAAACCGTAATTCAAAAAGACACATGCACCCGAATGTTCATTGCAGCACTATTTACAATAGCCAGGTCATGGAAGCAACCTAAATGCCCATCAACAGACGAATGGATAAAGAAGAAGTGGTACATATATACAATGGAATATTACTCAGCCATAAAAAGGTACGAAATTGAGTCATTTGTTGAGAAGTGGATGGATCTAGAGACTGTCATACAGAGTGAAGTAAGTCAGAAAGAGAAAAACAAATATCGTATATTAACGCATGTATGTGGAACCTAGAAAAATGGTACAGATGAACCCGTTTGCAGGGCAGAAGTTGAGACACAGATGTAGAGAACAGACATATGGACACCAAGGGGGGAAAACTGCGGTAGGGTGGGGATGGTGGTGTGCTGAATTGGGCGATTGGAATTGACATGTATACACGGATGTGTATAAAATTGATGACTAATAAGAACCTGCAGTATAAAAAAACAAACAAAACAACGAATACTAAACTTTCATTGGGTTATTTGTATGGAAATACGTTAATATAAATGTTTCAGACATTACATGAAATCTCTAAAAATCTTATATGTTCTGGTATAATGTTATAAGTCATAATGCTAGTTATTACTTTAAAATGTATATCTCAGAAATAACTAATTTTCTTGTCAACTGCATTATTATGAACTTTCATCAAATCTTTAACCGTGGTCATTTTTAAGTCTTTTGTCATTTACAGACAGTTCTGGGTGTACTCTGATGCTTTTGCATATATGTTCCTATAAAAGGGTTTCATCTTCAAGAAGTTCATGGAAAAGACTCTGACAAGTACAGGTTTCTGATAACTGACTGTACTGCTGAACTGAATGAATAAGCATTTTCAGAACTCTAATGAAAAACTGAAGAACTCATAAAAGTGCTAACAAAAGATCAAGATGAAAAAAAAAATTAATTACATGGGACTGAGTGAACTGATGAGGATGAGTATAATTTTTGTGACTTTCTGTCTGAATTTAAAAAAAAAAAGTCCCACAAGGACTCAGAGGCAAAGAATATACAAATCAATTTTCACTGCAAAGTACAGGAGCTGTTACAGTGGAGGATTACTGGACTGAATGTCAATATTATGACATAGTATGAGTGTGTTTCATGTTTGGTAATTGCAATCATTGTTGCTTTTGTTGTGGTCATCCACAGTGTGTGTGTGTGAAAAAAAATAAAATAAAAATAAATTACAAAAAAAAAAGATACAGGCACAAATCAGGGAGACCAGTTATGAGACCATCACAATGATCAAGCAAGAGATAAGTGGCTTTGTCTGGAGGCCCCTGCACGTCAGCTGTGACACAGGATTTCACCGACCAATGCCCCACACAAGGTCTGGTCTACGTGCCTTTAACACATTACAAGCTTTGGCTACTTGATTCACACTTGACTTGAATTGCCTTCTTTGGTGATCATTTCATCCTGCCAAGTTTGGAGTTTACAGGCTACTATTTTTGATAGCTTTTCAGTACATAGTTTTCAGACTTTTAATTTCTTTTTAAATGGAAAACTGTGGGGATTTTTCAAGTTTGAAACCTGAGAATGCATGAATGACTTAGTTCAAACTTCTTCCAAAATATTGACTTTGGGTAAAGACCAACTATCCAAATTTCAGGCTGGAGCTCAAGAATAGGTTGGACATCTTTGTTGTTTCTTCTCCTAAAAAAACAAAAAAGGGGAGAGGAAGAAAGTGAAGGGAAAAGAAAACAAGAAGTTTCTCATTTCATCATTTAAGAATTAATATCTGAATAATAAAATAATATCCACGTGAACTTCTCTAATTCTATAGAAAACAACTATCAAATTCTGAGCCCTCAAATCAAAATGTCAGACTCAGTACTGCCCATCACACTGAGTCCTCTCCTGCCCTCCAGGCTGTGCCTGCATCCTCTCCCTAAACTGCCACTATCACTAGAGAAAGGTCCCAAGCAAGAGTGGCCTGGGCTGCTTGTCACTGGGATATAAAGGAGTTCTGTTCTAATGATTCTTTAAAAAGAAGCAATGATCAAGTAAAACGAAAATTTTGCTTTTCACTTCCCCAGGCCTGGCTACCTGTACCTGATTCTGAAGCTCTATAAGGCCATGTGTGATGCAATGGGATATAACCTATTTGCTGTCCCCTCACAACCCCCCTATACTTGGATTCTGGGCACTGTGGAAATTTAGGGGCTCTTCTGCACAAAACCACCCTAAAATGTAGGGACGTAGAACAAAATGGTTCATTATTTCTCACAATGCTGTGGATTGACCAGGCATTCAAATGCCTCACTGGTGCTGGCTGGGGTGTTGGGATGGTTAGGAGGAACTCAGCGGCTTCACGCACGTGACTGGCAGTTGGTGCTCAAGGTCAACTAGGAGCTCAGTGGGGGCTTTTGGCTGGAGACCTCTGTTCTCCTCCATTTGGGTCTTTCTCATGCTTAATTGGGCTTCCTCACAATGTGGCAGCTGGGGTCCAAGAAGGGATGTTCCAACAGGTGAAGATGGAACATGCTATTCTCTTACATAGAGTACTTCTGCTGTGTTCCATTGGTTAAAGCCAGTCACACAGCTAGTGCAGATTTGAGGGGAGAGGAAATAGAATCTAGTTCTTGATAGAGAAATGGCAGGGAGACATTGAGCATGTGGGACGGGAGATAGAATTGTGACCATCTTGAGCAGTAAGAAGAGGAAAGCCAGTCATTAGAGGCTGTGTGGACAGCTGACTTAGAAGTGCTGAGATCTGGATGGTGAAGGGTCAGACTCAGGGGTCCCTGGGGAAGGATCAGGGAGTAGCTAAAGCACTAAGCCATTTGTTAAGGAGACCTTTGTTAAGAACAAGTCCCTGGGACTTCCCTGGTGAGGCAGTGGTTATGAATCCACCTGCCAATGCAGGGAACACAGGTTCAAGCCCTGGTCCAGGAAGATCCCACATGTCACAGAGCAACTAAGCCTGTGCACCACAACTACTGAGCCTGCGCTCTAGAGCCTGCGAGCCACGAATACTGAGCCTGCGGGCCACAACTACTGAAGCCCAGATGCCTAGAGCTCATGCTCCGCAACAAGAGAAGCCACCGCACTGCAATGAAGTGTAGCCCCCACTCGTTACAACTAGAGAAAGCCCGCATGCAGCAACAAAGACCCAACGCAGCCAAAAAAAAAAAAAAAGAACAAGACCCCTATTAGCCTTGTTTCCTGGAACGTGGTTATAAATATCCTTCCTGTAAAAACTCTGTCAGTCTCTTTCGTTCTGGCCAAGCATACAACCTGATCCTGAGGGAAGTAGTCATTATAGTTTCCTTCAAAGTAAGTTGCCAAGCTCTGGTCATGAGAGCCTGGCCACAATGGATAGACCCAGATCCCAGACGGGAGAAGCTGGACCAGGGGAGACGGCAGCCAATGAGAGGCCTCGCCTGAAACCCCATCCACCAGGACCAAGTCTTACTGGTGGGGATTCCCCAACGTGCTCAGGTCCTTGGCCTAGGGCAGTGTTAATGCAAACAATGAACTGAGAGAAGGATGGAGAAACAGGAAGCTGCCAATGAAGACAACAGAGAGAGAAGCAGAGGCGAAAAGCAGCTGAGTCGTGAGGGTGGAGTCAATGGGATAGAAAGAAATGGGCGTCCCATTCTGGGGAACAAGGTGTTCAGGACACCAGAGCAACTGCTGGCTTGAATAGTGGACCCGTTAACAGTTTCCTTTGAAACTGGCCTCATCTCCTGGAGTGCACCTCTACCACCCATGCTCCTGCCTCACTGGCCTTCCTTATGTTCCTGAAACTTACCAAAGCTCTCACGTAAGGGCCTCTGTACCAGCTGATCCCAATGCCTAGAAGATTCTGCCCCAAGACCTTCTCCTAGCTGGCTCCTTTGAGCTTTCAAGCCTTGGTTATGATGCTAGTTCTTCAAAGAAGTCTTCCTGGACCATGCAACCTGAAGTAGCTTCACACCCTTCTCCCTTATCTCTCTCGGGCATATCAACAGATTCTTTTCTTCATAGTACTTACACCATCTGAAATTACCTTGTTCATTTACATATGTTTTTATTATTTATCAACCCTCACTTGAGTGGAAACTCCATACAGGCAGGGCCCTTGTGGGTCTTATTCACCACTAGATTCCACAGAGCCTGGAACACAGTGTGACACACAATCGGTGCCCAATGTTTGTTCAGCTGGGCATCCCCCTTCATTCCTCATAAATCGAAGACACCTCACACCAAGAGGGCAAAGGCCCCAAAAACCTTCACGGTAGAAGACTTTGTGGTGAGGAATGGCAAGGTGGCCAAAACCGTAGAAGCCCTCTGCATTGACAAATATTTAAGTTCCCTAAAAATAGAACAGAAACTGTTCCCAAAACAACAGCAAAACTAAGGGCATTTTGCACCCCTGTAATTAACAATATGACATATTTTCCATTCACACCCAAGGACAGTCACGATGAGTCAAGTAATTTCTGGAACTTTTTGAGGATCTTCCTTCCCTCAACAGCCCACCACTTGCCCTCTTGCCACCACAAACATACATTTTAAAGTAACGCTTATCAATATGTTTGGATTTGCAGATGATATGCCAAAGCTGTGTGCTTATTATTTCTCTGAGTCTGTTCCTCTAAGCAAATGTCCAATGTCCAAGGCATTTTATCCACTGGATCCTATAGGCAGAGCATCTGAGGTCCAAAGCTTTTGAATGCCTTCTGGAATGTCTGGGACCTGAAAAAAAAATGATATTGTCTCTCAGAATAAATATAATTCAATAAATATGTGAGTTAAATGCATGCAGCACATTATGTGATGTCTGCTTGTCCACTGCACGGCGTTCATGTACTTCCCAGAGGGCAGAGGGCAGAGGAAAGAAGCTGACCCTTGAACGACCAGGTCTGAACCGTGCAGGTCCACTTACACACGAATTTTTTTTTCAATCGTAAATGCTACAGTACTACAGTCCGAGGTTGGTTGAATCCGCGGATGCGGAGGAACTGCGGATGCGGAGGAAAGACTGTAAATTACATGTGGATTAGTCCCCACATTGGTAAAGAGCCAACTGTCCCTTTTACTATCTTTGGGGTGGGGGGATACTATCAAAGGCAGTGTGCCGAGCGCTGCGGAACATCTTACAATGGCTCTCACGCTATTTGGGGTCCCTAAGC
Source organism: Eschrichtius robustus (assembly GCF_028021215.1). Lineage (NCBI taxonomy): Eukaryota > Metazoa > Chordata > Mammalia > Artiodactyla > Eschrichtiidae > Eschrichtius > Eschrichtius robustus. Next base: position 11,117,629 of record NC_090829.1, read on the forward strand.
CATGGCTGACGCGGCCTCATCTACACGTGAATCCATCTGTATATGAAATCCTTGCCACACTGACAAGGTCTAGAGAAGCCAACAAGCATGTACCTGATTTTGTGTTTAGGGCTTATTGTGTGATCTGAGACTAGGATTCCCAATTCCAGTCTCAAGGACACCACGTCCCATTTTTCCCATAAGTACACTTGTCAGATCCCACGTCCCTGTTTTGGTTCAGAAAACATGGCTAAGTATAGAGGATGGGGTCCGAGGGTGACTGAGAAAAGGAAGAGGAAAGTGAGGGGGGTCTCAGGGTCAAGGTTCCCCTGACTGCCCCCAGGCTGCCTCTCTCAGCCCACTCTCCTGCCTCTGTGTTTCCCAGTTAAAGCAGCAATAGGGGATTCAGGATACATCCAGAGAGTCTTCCGGAAGTTTTAGGAACTAGATTAGGAAGGAGGTGAGGAAGGAGTCTGGGGGAAGGTTTCAGAGGTTACAAAACCTTATACAAATAGTGGAGGGGAGGGTACTTAATGGGAAAAGTCCTGGGAGCCCCTCAGAGGAGGGCCTTGAACCTCAATTTTACATACAAAGTTCTCTCTTGGGGATTCCCTGTCGGATATTAATTTTCTTCCTCCACAGTGGAGCTCCAGTATCCAGGCTTGGTGCAAAGCACCTTCAATGTGTGTTTAATATTGTGTTAGGCAATCAAAGAACGCGGGGATTTATAACAAATCTGAAACAGTTTCAAATCAAGGGTAGGTGTAAATAAAGAGCTTTGCCGTTGCCATGTCTTCAGTTTTTTTCATGGGCTGTCATTCCAGACCGTCGCAGACTGGAGAGAAGTCATCTTATTTTTAAAGACCTCCAAAGTAGATTCCACTGCCTTCCCTCACAGCCCGTTCTGGTGTCTACGAGCTCTCGATGTTGGCGAGTTCTCCTTGAGATCTAACTAAATTCTTTGTGCAGAAGCTCAGGCCACCCAGCTGTGGCAGCCAGAGGAAAATTCCACCAGCTTCCACATATTCTTCTTCAAGAAGGTCAGTAAGACTTTGGAGGCCTGAGAATCCTAATTGCCACATCCTCGTTTGTGGCTTGTGGAGTCTCCTGTTCCAGAGCCTCGGTGTTGACTTTCCCCCCCACTGAAGAGGTCTCTTCACCCCCGCTCCCCATCCCCAGACAGGAGAGAAGGCAGCTCCGAGTAGCACTGAAAGCCAAGCTCAGTTTAGAGGGTGAGTGGGTGAGTGTGAAATGGGTGCCCACACAGGCCTCCTGTTCACACTCCTGGGCCTGCCAGCTGCCGTCGGCTGCTCCCCAGCACGCTGTGCTTCCAGGCAAGGGACTGACGTGCCCCCATGCCCCCAGAGTGTCCTCTGGCTTTCAAGGTATAAAGGCCAGAAGTGTCAGGGAAGCAAGGCCACACCCAAGAGGAAAAGGCAGCTCAAAAGCTGGGTCAGAGGGTATGGGGTCTGCTGGGTTGTCGGGTGCATCCGGCCTTGGTGTTTCTGAGGAAGGAAGGGAGGAAAGGAAACCAGGGCCTGCTGGCCTTCTGGAGGCTGCTTGGCCTCTGAAGCTCTTTGCACATGCCTCTGATTGCCTTGAGTGAGACTCAAAACCCACTTGAGAATCTCTTCCAGCTCACGTCCAGATTCAGATATTAGGGCTACACAAGAAACAGAATGGAGGCGATCAGCAGGAAGGCTTGCCATGCCCTACAACTCTAGGGGGAAGGGGGGACCCTGGAAAAGAGATGTGTGAGGGTGGACTGCCTGTGTTGGGAGAGGGTACCGCAGACATGCACAGTTTAGGAGCTCACGGACGCCCGAGGCCTAGTGCAGGGGCTCCTGCAGAACCAAAAGTGTAGAGACGTGCACAGTTGTGGCTGGGAAGAGCATTGGCCTTGGATGAAAGCCCTGGTTCCGCCGCAATCTCTGGGAGCCACTGGGGGTCTCAGGTTTTTCTGGGCTCCATCAGCCGTTTCCACTGAGGCTTCCTATTTTGTGCCAAAAAATTTCTCGGACCTCCACGTGACACATCTTCCATGGTGAGTTAGGTCCTAAAGATAAAATATAAGGCGAAACTATTGCCCATATAAACATTCCCCTTTAAAATCCTTTAAATTACTCACAAACGCAGAGATACACTTATTTTGAGAGGCATTTGTAGGGTCAGAGACCCACCAAGAGGAAACAGTCACATCTACCAATCTCTGCTCAGCCCAGACATCCCCTCATTGAGAGGAACGGTAACCAAACAGCTAACATTATTAAATGATTATAGGTTTCATTGTTGTTTTGCTGTTTGTGAGTTTGCTAAGCCCATATCGTCGAATTTGCATGGGTTCAGTATGCACGTAATGCAACTCCATTCTAAGTGTATTTTTAATTATTTTCTGATTTTAAAAATACATTTTGAGACTTCCCTGGTGGTGCAGTGGTTAAGAATCCGCCTGCCAATGCAGGGGACACGGATTCGATCCCTCATCCGGGAAGATCCCACATGCTATGGCAGAGCAACAACTACTGAGCCTGCGCTCTAGAGACCGTAAGCCACAACTACTAAAGCCCGTGTGCTCTAGGGCCCACGTGCTGCAACTACTGAGCCCACGTGCTGCAACAACTAAAGCCCTCACGCCTAGAGCCCGTGCTCCATAACAAGAGAAGCCACCACAATAAGCCCGCGCACCGCAACGAAGAGCAGCCCCCGCTCGCCGCAACTAGAGAAAGCCCGCGTGCAGCAACAAAGGCCCAACACAGCCAAAAATAAATACATAAATAAATAAATAATTTTTAAAAATACATTTTGACTAGAAACTCAGGAAAGCTTTTATATGATTTTTGTCTTATTTACTCCAATAACATCTATGCACATTTGCAAAATTTTTTCTTAAAAATGTACAGGTGTGGGGGCTTCCCTGGTGGCGCAGTGGTTGAGAGTCTGCCTGCCAATGCGGGGGACACGGGTTCGAGCCCTGGTCTGGGAAGGTCCCACATGCCGCGGAGCGATTAGGCCCGTGAGCCACAACTACTGACCCTGCGCGTCTGGAGCCTGTGCTCCGCAACAACAGAGGCCGCGATAGTGAGAGGCCTGCGCACCGCGATGAAGAGTGGCCCCCGCTTGCCGCAACTGGAGAAAGCCCTCGCACAGAAACGAAGACCCAACACAGCCATAAATAAATAAATAAATAAACTACATTCCTTTAAAAAAAAAAATGTACAGGTGTGATGAGATATGTGAATGATCCAGGTGTAGATGATGTTAGATGCAGATGGACTAGTGGGTCCCTGGCAATATGGCCAAGATGGTCAAGTGGGAGCCAAGTTAATGAGATGGTCTAAAAAATCCCCAGCTTGAAATCTCCATGCGTCTCTGCTTTTGAGGCAGGTCCGTGCTGATTGAACCAAAAGGATACCTTGGTTTTCAACCCACATTTCAAAAACTAATTTTGAACAAGGGTGGTTGAACCTATTTTTCCTTAGCCCCTTGATTCTAATTACACCTCACATGTTGCCTTGTCATTTTTAGGGTGTTCATGTGCATAATTGCCTGTGGATCTCAGAACATCCTTGGGAGGTAGGCAAAATGAGTACACCTTCTATTTTTCAAATTCAGAAACTAAGGCTCCAAAACCCAAGGGTCTTGTCTGAGATCCAACAAGCTAAGTAGATATTAGAGTTGGAACCAGAATCCAAGTTTTCTGATTTGAGGACTGTCCAGGTTCAAAAAAATTAAAATAAAGCACAGACTTTATCCCTGTGCTTACCAGGAAGGGTTTGTTTGTTCTTGTCCAAAACAGAAGAATGGCCTGTGTGCCCAACGAACTTCCCTTCTGGCTCTAGAATAGTTCCTTAAATTCTCAGCGTGAATTCTTCCAAATGGTGCTGTTCACTGGACCCTGTTCGTCTGCCCCCCTCTGGTGGCCGTTACACAAATTACAGGTCACAGAGCAACTCCTAGGGCAGTGGTTGATTTCTCTTTCATCCATCGTGCATTCACGCCAACAGCACCTATGACATGCCAGCCTCTGCACTAGGTGCCAGACATACACAAATAAGCAAGTGAATAGGTGACTACAAAATAGTGGGGCAAGTGTCACGGAGAAGTATGCAGAAAATGCTGGGCATACAAAAGATGCCTTTGTAGGGGAAAGAGCAGATAGGAAAGGGAAGGCAGAGGCCTGAGCCAAGTTCCGAAGGCCACATCGGAGTAGGAGATGAGAGGAGGCATTAGGAATTCAGGGAGCTGCCAGGGTCTAGTTCAAGACGGTAGAATTCAGAGCACAGGTTGTAAGGAAGGAGAGCAGGAGGTGGGTCTGAGAGACTGGCTGCGGCCACATTATGAAAAGATTTTCATGTCATTTGAGCTCATATCCCCTAGGCTAGTAGTCTCCAAACTTTTTTGATCATGTTCCCCATCAATAAAAATATTTGAGTATGCATCCCCAAGAAACAGGTATTTATTCATTTATACATTTTGTACCCAAGCAATGCAGTGTAATAATTAAGAGCATGGGGTCTGGAGCAATACTGACTAGGTCCAAGTCTTGACCTTGCCACTTATTAGCAGTATGACCTTGAGCAAATAACATCTGGACCTCAGCATCCTCATCTGTCAACTGAGGAAAACAGCAGATCCACCTTGCAGGGCTGCGGGGAGGATTAAATGAGTTAATTCAAGAGGAGAACTTAGGACAATGCCTGGCACACAGTACATATTATATTAGCTAGTATTATTATATACCTTTATGATTTGGTGCTAGTATAAAATCGGAGTTGGGATTTACACCAAGTAGGGAATCTATTTACTCTCAGAAAGTCTGTTTTACTGTAAACTGACTTCAAAATGTCAGGAATTATTCTAGTCTTCAACATCTCCAACCTGAGGTGCAGACCACTCCTAACCCCCTCACCCACCCACCTACTTAAGACAAAAGTACCTTTGTCATCCCTTGATCATACTTCTGCCAAAACTCTCAGATGTAGGTGATTCCTCCGTTTAACTCAAAGCAGTGAAGCAGGGCTGAGAGGCCCAGACAACGCTGATGCTGGTCCAAGTACCACCCTTGAGAATTTTAAAAGGAAAGTACAAGTATCAAATAAACAACCTTTTAAAAACATTTTCATTTTAATTATTAGGACACAGCATATTTTTGCTCTCACTAAAAAAAATGTGTTTTAGCAATGGTAAAATATGCTTGATTTTTTTTGACATCTTGGTGTAACACTTTGTAACATACCCATTCAACGTTCTGGTTCTAAATTCATATTATTCTAGTACTCGGTTTTGAAATAACTGAAAAGGAGATTCACCAACATGCATAGATACCAAATGGAATAAGTGCTTTATGGACCATGCCTAATAAATAGTGATATTCATTTTCCAGTCTCATCCACCAATTATGCAATTATGCAAAGGTACTTGTTGAAATTCAGCTGACAGTTTCCATTCTTCCTGAAGTCAAATTTTGTTCTTGCAAAATAATTGGAAGGTTTTACCTTTTCATATTGTTAATAAGTTAGTTTGCGTATAAGGTTAGAATACCCTGTTTCCAAGTTTTTGAAAGTAAGCAGATAGGTGAGTTTTTATAAGTGGCTCACTTACATAATTTTCAGCCTCAAAAATCACATAACTCTGGAGAAATTTCCACTATCCATTTTCAGTATAAACTTATGTTCTCCAAAGCATGGGTTTATTTTGAAAAGCTATTACTTGCTCACACTTTGTTACAACATGACCTTTGCCTCCAAAAGGCAAGTGTATTTATTTTTCCCAAATATCTTTTAGGTACATTTTACTGACACAGCTTTCATCATGGAGAAAGTCAGCAGGTTTAGAACATTGTCTGTTTATAAAAGAAAAATTTATAATACGTTTAAGTTCGCTAACTCTTAAATACTTTGCCACAAGGAAACCTTTTTTACTTCATCTAGTATTGATTGTGAAGCAAGCTGTATTCTTCATCTCCAGTTATTCTACTTCTAGGCAGGGAGTTGTAGACATAGACACATATATAAGACCAAAAGCCTTCATTTGGACCTGCAGATGAAATATACATCACTTCCATTAGCGTAATTTTAACCCGGTGGTATGCTGTTAAATATTTAACAACCAGCAATCTGAAAAGAAGAAAAGACCCTGGGGTTAAATAGTCTCACCATGGTCAGTTTCAAGCTACCAACTTGATGTCAAAGATCGCAGATTTGGGAAGAGGTGCACAGCCGCAAACCATTACACAACACGTCCATTACCCAGATGCATGAGATGTAAATGTCCTCCAGAGCACACATAAAGGCAAAATGTAGTAAAATAATTAGAAAGTGATGAGTATATTTAAGTATGTATTACTTTTGTTTTTAAAATAATTTATTTTATTTTTTTAATGATGGCTGTGCTTACCAACCAACTCACAAAATTCCTGAAAATTTAATAATATGCTCTCATGATCCATTATAAACCTGTTCCACACTTCACTTTGACCTGTTTATGCTAGAAGAGCAGGATCCTGCCCATGTATCTCTGTGTGTGCACGTATGTGTTGTGTGCATGTTTGTGTGTGTGTGTTCCAAACTATTAAAGGTGTTTACTTCTGAATATTTTATATGACACATTTCTGATTTTTTTAATATAATGAGCTTTTGAAATTCAATATTTTTCTTTTTTTTAATTTAATTTAATTTATTTTTTTATACAGCAGGTCCTTATTTGTCATCAATTTTACATATCACTGTATACATAAGAATCCCCATTGCCCAATTCATCACACCACCACCCACATTCCCCCACTGCTTTCCCCCCTTGGTGTCCATACGTTTGTTCTCTACGTCTATGTCTCCATTTCCGCCCTGCAAACCAGTTCATCTGTACCATTTTTCTAGATTCCACATATATGCGTTAATATATGATATTTGTTTTTCTATTTCTGACTTATTTCACTCTGTATGACAGTCTCTAGATCCATCCACGTCTCTACAAATAACTCAATTTCATTCCTTTTTATGGCTGAGTAATATTCCATTGTATATATGTACCACATCTTCTTTATCCATTTGTCTGTCGATGGGCAGTTAGGTTGCTTCCATGACCTGGCTATTGTAGATAGTGCTGCAATGAATATTGGGGTGCATGTGTCTTTTTGAATTACGGTTTTCTCTGGATATATGCCCAGTAGTGGGATTGCTAGATCATATGGTAATTCTATTTTTACTTTTTTAAGGAACCTCCATACTGTTCTCCATAGTGGCTGTATCAATTTACATTCCCACCAGCAATGCAAGAGGGTTCCATTTTCTCCACACCCTCTCCAGCATTTGTTGTTTGTAGATTTTCTGATGATGCCCATTCTAACTGGTGTGAGGTGATACCTCATTGTAGTTTTGATTTGCATTTCTCTCATAATTAGTGATGTTGAGCAGCTTTTCATGTGTTTCTTGGCCATCTGTATGTCTTCTTTGGAGAACTGTCTATTTAGGTCTTCTGCCCATTTTTGGACTGGGTTATTTGTTTTTTTAATATTGAGCTTCATGAGCTGTTTATATATTTTGGAGATTAATCCTTTGTCCATTGATTCGCTTACAAATATTTTCTCCCATTCTGAGGGTTGTCTTTTCGTCTGGTTTATGGTGTCCTTTGCTGTGCAAAAGCTTTGAAGTTTCATTAGGTCCCACTTGTTTATTTTTGTTTTTATTTCCATTACAGTAGGAGGTGGATCAAAAAAGATCTTGCTGTGATTTATGTCAAAGAGTGTTCTTCCTATGTTTTCCTCTAAGAGTTTTATAGTGTCCGGTCTCACATTTAGGTCTCTAATCCATTTTGAGTTTATTTTTGTGTATGGTGTTAGGGAGTGTTTAAATTTCATTCTTTTACATGTAGCTGTCCATTTTCCCAGCACCACTTATTGAAGAGACTGTCTTTTCTCCATTGTATATCCTTGCCTCCTTTGTCATAGATTAGTTGACCATACGTGCATGGGTTTATCTCTCGGCTTTCTATCTTGTTCCATTGATCTACGTTTCTGTTTTTGCGCCAGTACCATACTGTCTTGATTACTGTAGCTTTGTAGTATAGTCTGAAGTCAGGGAGTCTGATTCCTCCAGCTCCGTTTTTTTCCCTCAAGACTGTTTTGGCTATTCGGGGTCTTTTGTGTCTCCATACAAATTTTAAGATGATTTGTTCTAGTTCCATAAAAAATGCCATTGGTAATTTGATAGGGATTGCATTGAATCTGTAGATTGCTTTGGGTAGTAGAGTCATTTGCACAATATTGATTCTTCTAATCCAAGAACATGGGATATCTCTCCGTCTGTTGGTATCATATTTAATTTCTTTCATCAGTGTCTTATAGTTTTCTGCATACAGGTCTTTTTTCTCCCTAGGTAGATTTATTCCTAGGTATTTGGTTCTTTTTGTTGCAATGGGAAATGGGAGTGTTTCCGTAATTTCTCTTTGAGATATTTGATCATTAGTGTATAGGAATGCAAGAGATTTCTGTGCATTAATTTTGTATCCTGCAACTTTATCAAATTCATTGATTAGCTCTAGTAGTTTTCTGGCAGCATCTTTAGGATTCTCTGTGTATAGTATCATGTCATCTGCAAACAGTGAAGTTTTACTTCTTCTTTTCCAATTTGTATTCCTTTTATTTCTTTTTCTGCTCTGATTGCCAGGGCTCGGACTTCCAAAACTATGTTGAATAATAGCAGTGAGAGTGGACATCCTTGCCTTGTTCCTGATTTAGAGGAAATGTTTTCAGTTTTCCACCATTGAGAATGATGTTTGCTGTGGGTTTGTCATATATGGCCTTTATTATGTTGAGGTAGGTTCCCTCTATGCCCACTTTCTGGAGAGTTTTTATCATAAATGGGTGTTGAATTTTGTCAAAAGCTTTGTCTGCATCTATTGAGATGATCATATGGTTTTTATTCTTCAGTTTGTTAATATGGTGTATCACATTGATTGATTTGCGTATATTGAGGAATCCTTGCACCCCTGGGATAAATCCCACCTGATCATGGTGTGTGATCCTTTTAATGTGTTTTTGGATTCTGTTTGCTAGCATTTTGTTGAGGATTTTTGCATCTATATTCATCAGTGATGTTGGTCTGTAATTTTCTTTTTTTGAAGTATCTTTGTCTGGTTTTGGTATAGGGTGATGGTGGCCTCATAGAATGAGTTTGGAAGTGTTCCTTCCTCTGGAATTTTTTGTAAGAGTTTGAGAAGGATGGGTGTTAGCTCTTCTCTAAATGTTTGGTAGAATTCACCTGTGAAGCCATCTGATCCTGGACTTTTGTTTGTTGAAAGATTTTTCATCACAGTTTCAATTTCATTACTTGTGATTGCTCTGTTCATATTTTCTATTTCTTCCGGTTCAGTCTTGGAAGGTTATACCTTACTAAGAATTTGTCCATTTCTTCCAGGTTGTCCATTTTATTGGCATAGAGTTGCTTGTAGTCGTCTCTTAGGAAGCTTTGTATTTCTGCGGTGTCTGTTGTAACTTCTCCTTTTTCGTTTCTAATTTTATTGATTTGAGTCCTCTCCCTCTTTTTCTTGATAAGTCTAGCTAATGGTTTATCAATTTTGTTTATCTTCTCCAGGAACCACCTTTTAGTTTTATTGATCCTTGCTATTGTTTTCTTTGTTTCTATTTCATTTATTTCTGCTCTGATCTTTATGATTTCTTTCCTTCTGCTAACTTTGGGTTTTGTTTGTTCTTCTTTCTCTAGTTTCTTTAGGTGTAAGGTTAGATTGTTTACTTGAGATTTTTCTTGTTTCTTTAGGTAGGCTTGTATAGCTATAAACTTCCCTCTTAGAACTGCTTTTGCTGCATCCCATAGGTTTTGGATCATCGTGTTTTCATTGTCATTTGTCTCTAGGTATTTTTTGATTTCCTCTTTGATTTCTTTAGTGATCTCTTGGTTATTTAGTAATGTATTGTTTACCTCCATGTGTTTGTGTTTTTTACGTTTTTTTCCCTGTAATAAATTTCTAATCTCATAGTGTTGTGGTCAGAAAAGATGCTTGATATGATTTCAATTTTCTTAAATTTACTGTGGCTTGATTTGTGACCCAAGATGTGATCTATCCTGCAGAATGTTCTGTGTGCAGTTGAGAAGAAAGTGTAATCTGCTGTTTTTGGATGGAATGTCTTATAAATATCAATTAAATCTATTTGGTCTATTGTGTCATTTAAAGCTTCTGTTTCCTTATTTATTTTCATTTTGGGTGATATGTCCATTGGTGTAAGTGAGGTGTTAAAGTCCCCCAGTATTACTGTGTTACTGTCGATTTCCTCTTTTATAGCTGTTAGCAGTTACCTTATGTATTGAGGTGCTCCTATGTTGGGTGCAGATATATTTATAATTGTTATATCTTCTTCTTGGATTGATCCCTGGATCATTATGTAGTGTCCTTCCTTGTCTCTTGTAACATTCTTTATTTTAAAGTCTATTTTATCTGATATGAGTATTGCTACTCCAACTTTCTTTTGATTTCCATTTGCATGGAATATCTTTTTCCATCCCCTCACTTTCAGTCTGTATGTGTCCCTAGGTCTAAAGTGGGTCTCTTGTAGGCAGCATATAGATGGGTCTTATCTTTGTATCCATTCAGCAAGCCTGTGTCTTTTGGTTGGAGCATTTATTCCATTCACATTTAAGGTAATTATTGATATGAATGTTCCTATTATCATTTTCTTAATTGTTTTGGGTTTCCTTTTGTAGGTGCGTTTCTTGTCTTGTGTTTCCCACTTAGAGAAGTTCCTTTAGCATTTGTTGTAGAGCTGGTTTGGTGGTGCTGAATTCTCTTAGCTTTTGCTTGTCTGTAAAGCTCTTGATTCCTCCATCGAATCTGAATGAGATTCTTGCTGGGTAGAGTAACCTTGGTTGTAGGTTCTTCCCTTTCATCACTTTAAGTATATCACGCCACTCCTTTCTGACTTGTAGAGTTTCTGCTGAGAAATCAGCTGTTAACCTTAGGGGGGTTCCCTTGTATGTTATTTGTTGTTTTTCCCTTGCTGCGTTCAATACTTTTTCTTTGTCTTTAATTTTTGACAGTTTGATTACTATGTGTCTTGGCATGTTTCTCTTTGGGTTTATCCTGTATGGGACTCTCTGCACTTCCTGGACTTGGGTGGCTATTTCCTTTCCCATGTTAGGGAAGTTTTTGACTGTAATCTCTTCAAATATTTTCTCAGGTCCTTTCTCTCTCTCTTCTCCTTCTGGGACCCCTATAATGCGAATGTTGTTGTGTTTAATGTTGTCCCAAAGGTCTCTTAGGCTCTCGTCATTTCTTTTCATTCTTTTTTCTTTATTCTGTTCCACAGCTGTGAATTCCACCTTTCTGTCTTCCAGATCACTTATCCGTTCTTCTGCCTCAGTTATTCTGCTATTGATTCCTTCTAGTGTAGTTTTCATTCTCGATCTTTGCCTCCATTTTTTTTTCTGAGGTCCTGGATCATCTTCACTATCATTATTCTCAATTCTTTTTCTGGAAGGTTGCCTCTCTCTACTTCATTTAGTTGCTTTTCTTGGGTTTTATCTTGTTCCTTCATCTGGTACATTGCTCTCTGCCTTTTCATCTTGTCTATCTTTCTGTGAATGTGGTTTTTGTTCCACAGGCTGTAGGATTGTAGTTCTTCTTGCTTCTGCTGTCTGCCCTCTGGTGGATGAGGCTATCTAAGAGGCCTGTGCAAGTTTCCTAATGTGAGGGACTGGTCAATATTTTTCTTTAAAGAATAATTTGGTCAGTTTCTGACAAAAAAAAATCATCTGTTTGGAATTTACACTATGTTTATAGATTGGTTTGGGAATAATTGGCATCTTTTCAATATTGACTTCTAAGCTATAAATGAGCATGTCTCCCCATTTTTTCGTCTTCTCTTTGTCTCTCAATAAAGTCTTGAATTTTTCCTCCTCTTACTCCTTTATAAGTGCGCTACTTGGTAACACATAGTTTTGGTTGCCATGGTTAATAGAATGTATTTTTTTCCTGTTATTTCCTAGTTGGTAATTGATGTTGCATATAAAAACCACTGATATTATATACAATAGCTATTGCTTTTTATATATTTATTATAGAAACAGGGTTCTTATTGAAAAATGTCTTTGGCATGTAAACAACATGTAGCAGGGCTCCAGATCCCATGAGCAGAATTTCAAGCAGGCTCCAGAATCAGATGGTTCAGGTTGGAATCCTGGCTCCACCACTCACCTCTGACCACCACCTTAACCTCCTGGAACTTTGTTTCCTTACCTGTAAAATAGAAGCAATGATAAATGTGCTTCACAGGGTTCTGGTAAGGATTAATAATATATATAAACCACTTAGTAGAGGGCCTGGCAAGCAGGAGGAACTTAGAGTATAAAAGTTATTTTATATTCTTGAGCCACTTGGACTTGCCATGTAGATTAGCACACCTTTAAACAGTAATACTTTCATATTACTTAACAACACTGACATCCTCTTTTCTCTCTTTTTTTTTTTTAAACGAAGATTGCTGGGTTCATTTTACTTTCGTATTGAATTGTTAAAAATTTTGAAAATGTTAAATAATAATCATGTTATTGGCCTCCTGAGTTGTCTTCTTTTTTTAAATTTTATTAATGTGTACTTGATTTACAATGCTGTGTTAATTTTTGCTGTACAGCAAATTGACTCAGTTATAAATATATATTTTCTTGTTCATATTCTTTTCCATTATGTTTTATCACAGGATGTTGAATAAGGTTCCCCGTGCTATACAATAGGACCTTGTTGTTTATCCATCCTATATATACTAGTTTGCATCTGCTAATCCCAAACTCCCAATCCTTCCCTCCTCTACCCCACACCCCCTTGGCAACCACAAGTCTGCTCTCTATGTCTGTGAGTCTGTTTCTGTTTTGTAGATAAGTTCATTTGTGTCATATTTTAGATTCCACATATGAGTGATATCATATGATATTTGTCTTTCTCTTTCTGACTTATTTTGCTTAGTATGATAATCTCTTGGTCCATCCATGTTGCTGCAAATGGCATTATTTCATTTTTTTTATGGCTGAGTAATAGTCTATTGTGTATATATGCCACATCTTCTTTATCCATTCATCTGTCATTGGACATTTAGGTTGCTTCCATGACCTGGCTATTGTAAATAGAGCTGCTATGAACACAGGGGTGTATGTGTCTGTTCGAATTATAGTTTTGTCTGTGTATATGCCTGGGAGTAGTATTGATGGATCATATGGTAACTCTATTGTTAGTTTTTTGAGGAACCTCCATATTGTTTTTCATAGTGGTTGCACCAATTTACATTCCCACCAACAGTATAAGAGGGTTCCCTTTCCTCCACACCCTCTTCCAGCATTTGTTATTTGTAGACTTTTTAATGCTGGCCATTCTAACTGATGTGATGTGGTACCTCACTGTAGTTTTGATTTGCATTTCTCTAATAATTAGCAATGTTGAGCATCTTTTCATGTGTCTATTGGCCATCTGGATGTCTTCTTTGGAGAAATGTCTATTTAAGTTTTCTGCCCGTTTTTTGATAGGGTTGTTTGGTTTTCTGATATTAAGCTGTATGAGCTGTTTTATATGGAAATTAAGCCCTTGTTGGTCACATCATTTGCAAATATTTTCTCCCAGTCTTTTCATTTTGTTTATGGTTTCCTTTGCTGTGCAAAAGCTTATAAGTTTGATTAGGTCCTATATGTTTATTTTGCTTTTATTTCTATTGCCTTGGTAGACTGACCTAAGAAAACATTGGTATGATTTATGTCAGAGAATATTTTGCCTATGTTCTCTTCTAGGAGTTTTATGGTATCATGACATATTTAAGTCTTTAAACCATTTTGAGTTATTTTTTGTATGGTGTGAGGGTGTGTTCTAACTTCATTGATTTACATGCAACTTTTCCAACACAACTAGCTGAAGAGACTCTTTTCCCCATTGTATATTCTTGCCTCCTTTGTTAAAGACTAATTTCTCATAGGTGTGTGGGTTTATTTGGGGCTCTCTATTCAGTTCCATTGATCTGTATGTCAGTTTTTGTGCCAATACCACACTGTTTTGATTACTGTAGCTTTGCAGTATTGTCTGAAGTCTGGGAGGGTTATGCCTCCAGCTTTGTTCTTTTTCCTCAGGATTGCTTTGGCAATTCTGAGTCTTTTATGATTCCATATAAATTTTAGGCTTATTTGTTCTAATTCTGTGAAAAATGTCATGGGTAATTTGATAGGGATCACGTTAAATCTATTGATTGCTTTGGGTGGTATGGCCATTTTAACAATATTAATTCTTCCAATCCAAGAGCATGGGATATCTTTCCATTTCTTTGAATCATCTTTACTTTCCCTTATTAATGTTTCATAGTTCTCAGTATGTAAGTCTTTCACCCCCTTGGTCAGATTTATTCCTAAGTTTTAAAATTTTTTTGCTGTGATTTTAAAAGGGATTGTTTGTTTACATTTCTGATATTTCTTTGATAGTGTAAAGAAATGCAACCGATTTCTGTATGTAACTGATTTCTCTATGTTAATCTTGTATCCCGCTACCTTGCTGAATTTGTTTATCAGTTCTAGTAGTTTTTGTGTGGAGTCTTTAGGGTTTTCTATATATAGTATGTCATCTGCATATAATGACAATTTTAACTCTTTCCTACCAATTTGAATACATTTTATTTCTTTTTCCTGTCTGATTGCTATGGCTAGGACTTCCAATACTATGTTGAATAGAAGTGGTGAGAGTGGGCATCCTTGTCTTGTTCCAGATTTTAACAGGAAGACTTTCGGCTTTTCACCGTTGAGTATTATATTGGCTGTGGGTTTGCCATAGAAAGCTTTTATTATGTTGAGCTATGTTCCCTCTATACCCACTTTGGTAAGATTTTTTATCATGAATCGATGTTGAATTTTATCAAATGTTTTTTCTGCATCTATTGAGACGATCATGTGGTTTTTGTCTTTCCTTTTGTTGATGTGGTGTATCACATTGATTGTTTTGTGTATGTTGAACCATCCTTGTGACCCTGGGATGAATCCAACTTGGTCGTGGTGTATGATCTTTTTTATGTGTTGTTGGATTTGATTTGTTAAAATTTCGTTGAGAATTTTTGCATCTATATTCATCAAAGATATTGGCCTGCTATTTTCTTTTTTGGTAGTGTCTTTGTCTGGTTTTGGTATCAGGGTGATGGTGGCTTCATAGAACATCTTTGGGAGTGTTCCTTCTTCTTCAATCTTTTGGAAGAGTTTGAGAAGGATCAGTATAAGTTCTTCTTCATATGTTTGGAAGAATTCACCATGAAGTCTTCTGTCCCTAGACTTTTGTTTGTAGGGATTTCTTTTTTATTACAGATTTTATTTCACTTCTAGTGATTCTATTTCACTTCTATTACAGATTCTATTTCACTTCTTCTTGATTCAGGTTTTTTTTTTTTTTTTGAAATTCACGTTCTTTTATTTATTTATTTATTTATTTATTTATTTATTTATTTATTTATGACTGTGTTGAGTCTTCGTTTCTGTGGGAGGGCTTTCTCTAGTTGCGGCAAGTGGGGACCACTCTTCATCGCGGTGCGCGGACCTCTCACCATCACGGCCTCTCTTGTTGCGGAGCACAGGCTCCAGACGCGCAGGCTCTGTAATTGTGGCTCACGGGCCCAGTTGCTCCGTGGCATGTGGGATCTTCCCAGACCAGGGCTCGAACCCATGTCCCCTGCATTGGCAGGCAGATTCTCAACCACTGCGCCACCAGGGAAGCCCTTGATTCAGTTTTGATGGGCTGTATGTTTCTAAAAAGTTGTCCATTTGTTCTAGGTTGTCGAATTTGTTGGCATATAATTGTTCACAGTATTATCTTATTTTTTTCTGTATTTCTGTGGTATCAGTTGTGATTTCTCCTCTTTCATTTCTTATTTTGTTCGTTTGGGTCTTCTCTCTTTTCATCTTGGTGAGCCTGGCCAGAGATTTGTCAATTTTGTTTACCCTTTCAAACAACGAGTTCTTGGTTTTATTAATTTGTTACCGGTTTTTAGCTCTATTTTATTTACTTTCTCTCTGATCTTCATTATCTCTTTCCTTCTGCTGACTTCAGGTTTTGTTTGTTCTTTTTTTCCCAATTCTTTTAGGTTGTGGGTTAGGTTGTTTATTTGAGATTTTTCTTGTTTCTTAAAGAAGGCCTGTATTTCTATGAACTTCCCTCTAAGACTGCTTTTGCTGCATCCCATAGATTTTGTATGTGTTCTCTTTGCCATTTGCCTCAAGGTATTTTTTATTTCTTCTTTGATTTCATTGTTGACCCACTGGTTTTTTTTACTAGCATGTTGTTTAGTCTCCATGTAATTGTTTTTTTCTTGTTTCTTTTACTGTGGTTGATTTTTAGTTTCGTGCCACTGTGGTCAAAGAAGATGGTTGAAATAATTTCTGTACTCTTAAAGTTGTTAACACTTGTTTTGTGCCCTAGTAAGTGGTCAATCCTAGAGAATGTTCCATGTGCACTTGAAAACAATGTGTATTCTCCTTTTGGGGAGTGTAATGTCCTGAAAATATCAATTAAGTCTAACTGTCCTATTGGATCATTTAGGATTTCTGTTGCCTTATTGATTTTCTGTCTAGAAGATATGTCCATTGATGTGAGTGTGGTGTTAAACTTTCCTACTATTATTGTATTCCCATCAGTTTCTCCCTGTATGTCTATTAGTACTTGTTTTATGTATCTGGGTTCTCCTATATTGGGTGCATATATGTTGATGAGTATAATATCCTCTCCTTATATTGATCCTTTTATCATTGTATAGTGTCCTTTATCTTTCTTTAGAACCTTTGTTTTAAAGTCTATTTTGTCCAATATGAGTACTGTGACCCCACTTTCTTGTCATTTCTGTTTGCATGAAATATCTTTTTCCACCCCCCCTTATTTTCAATCTATGTGTGTATTTTGTCCTAAAGTGGGTCTCTTGTAGGCAGCACATTGTACACTCTTGTTTTTTTATCCAATCTGCCACTCTTTGTCTTTTGATTGGAGTAATTAGTGTATTGATATTTAAGGTAATCCTTTATTGCCATTTTAAACATTGTTTTCCCATTGATTTTATATTTCTTCTTTGTCCCTTTCTTTTTCTTTGTGTTTTTTCTTTTTGTGGCTTAATGATTTTCTTTTGTATTATCTTCTGTTCTATTTTTGTTTTTTGTAAATCTACTGTATGTTTTCAATGAGTGATTACCCTGTTTTTCAGTTATATTAACCACTTCTTATATCTATTGGGTTGGCCAAAATGTTTGTAAGATGTTACAGAAAACCTAAACAAATTTTCTGGCCAACCCAATACTTGCTAGACTGGTAGTCATATACGCTCAAACATATTCTAGAAAAAAACTCTACATTTTTGCCCATCCAAGTACTAACCAGGCCTGACCCTGCTTAGCTTCTGAGATCAGACGAAAAAATCTACATTTTCTTACTCTCCTCCCCCACCTTATATGATGTTGATGTTATCTTTTACATCCTCATGTTCATCATTTTGTTGTTCCTTGTGGTTACCATCACTTTAACAGAAATTTATTCTTTTGAACAATATGTTCATTTTATTTTATTTTATTTTATTTTTTACTTGAATAATATATATTTTTCATACAGCAGGTACTTATTAGTCATCAATTTTATACACATCACTGTATACATGTCAATCCCCATCACCCAATTCATCACACCACCACCCACACACCCCTATCGCTTTCCAACCTTGGTGTCCATACGTTTGTTCTACATCTGTGTCTCAATTTCTGCCCTGCAAACCAGTTCATCTGTACCATTTTTCTAGATTCCACATATATGCGTTAATATATGATATTTGTTTTTCTATTTCTGACTTATTTCACTCTGTATGACAGTCTCTAGATCCATCCACGTCTCTACAAATAACTCAATTTCATTCCTTTTTATGGCTGAGTAATATTCCATTGTATATATGTACCACATCTTCTTTATCCATTCGTCTGTCGATGGGCAGTTAGGTTGCTTCCATGACCTGGCTATTGTAGATAGTGCTGCAATGAATATTGGGGTGCATGTGTCTTTTTGAATTACGGTTTTCTCTGGGTATATGCCCAGTAGTGGGATTGCTAGATCATATGGTAATTCTATTTTTACTTTTTTAAGGAACCTCCATACTGTTCACCATAGTGGCTGTATCAATTTACATTCCCACCAACAGTGAAAGAGGGTTCCCTTTTCTCCACACCCTCTCCAGCATTTGTTGTTTGTAGATTTTCTGATGATGCCCATTCTAACTGGTGTGAGGTGATACCTCATTGTAGTTTTGATTTGCATTTCTCTCATAATTAGTGATGTTGAGCAGCTTTTCATGTGCTTCTTGGCCATCTGTATGTCTTCTTTGGAGAAATGTCTATTTAGGTCTTCTGCCCATTTTTGGATTGGGTTGTTTGTTTTTTTAATATTGAGCTTCATGAGCTGTTTATATATTTTGGAGATTAATGCTTTGTCCGTTGATTCGTTTGCAAATATTTTCTCCCATTCTGAGGGTTGTCTTTTCGTCTGGTTTATGGTGTCCTTTGCTGTGCAAAAGCTTTGAAGTTTCATTAGGTCCCATTTGTTTATTTTTGTTTTTATTTCCATTACTCTAGGAGGTGGATCAAAAAAATCTTGCTGTGATTTATGTCAAAGAGTGTTCTTCCTATGTTTTCCTCTAAGAGTTTTATAGTGTCCGGTCTCACATTTAAGTCTCTAATCCATTTTGAGTTTATTTTTGTGTATGGTGTTAGGGAGTATTCTAATTTCATTCTTTTACATGTAGCTGTCCAGTTTTCCCAGCACCACTTATTGAAGAGACTGTCTTTTCTCCATTGCATATCCTTGCCTCCTTTGTCATAGATAAGCTGACCATAGGTGCGTGGGTTTATCTCTGGGATTTCTATCTTGTTCCATTGATCTATGTTTCTGTTTTTGTGCCAGTACCATGTTGTCTTGATTACTGTAGCTTTATAGTATAGTCTGAAGTCAGGGAGTCTGATTCCTCCAGCTCTGTTTTTTTCCCTAAAGACTGCTTTGGCTATTCGGGGTCTTTTGTGTCTCCATACAAATTTTAAGATTTTTTGTTCTAGTTCCGTAAAAAATGCCATTGGTAATTTGATAGGGATTGCATTGATTCTGTAGATTGCTTTGGGTAGTAGAGTCATTTGCACAATATTGATTCTTCCAATCCAAGAACATGGGATATCTCTCCGTCTGTTGGTATCATCTTTAATTTCTTTCATCAGTGTCTTATAGTTTTCTGCATACAGGTCTTTTGTCTCCCTAGGTAGATTTATTCCTAGGTATTTGATTCTTTTTGTTGCAATGGGAAATGGGAGAGTTTCCTTAATTTCTCTTTCAGATGTTTCATCATTAGTGTATAGGAATGCAAGAGATTTCTGTGCATTAATTTTGTATCCTGCAACTTTACCAAATTTATTGATTAGCTCTAGTAGTTTTCTGGCAGCATCTTTAGGATTCTCTATGTATAGTATCATGTCATCTGCAAACAGTGAAGTTTTACTTCTTCTTTTCCAATCTGTATTCCTTTTATTTCTTTTTCTTCTCTGACTGCCATGGGTAGGACTTCCAAAACTATGTTGAATAATAGTGGTGAGAGTGAACATCCTTGCCTTGTTCCTGACCTTAGAGGAAATGCTTTCAGTTTTCCACCATTAAGAATGATGTTTGCTGTGGGTTTGTCATATATGGCCTTTATTATGTTGAGGTAGGTTCCCTCTATGCCCACTTTCTGGAGAGTTTTTATCATAAATGGGTGTTGAATTTTGTCAAAAGCTTTGTCTGCATCTATTGAGATGATCATATGGTTTTTATTCTTCAATTTGTTAATATGGTGTATCACATTGGTTAATTTGAGTATTGATTGATTTGAAAAATCCTTGCATCCCTGGATAAATCCCACCTGATCATGGTGTATGATACTCTTAATGTGTTGTTGGATTCTGTTTGCTAGCACTTTGTTGAGGATTTTTGCATCTATATTCATCAGTGATATTGGTCTGTAATTTTCTTTTTTTGTAGTATCTTTGTCTGGTTTTGGTATCAGGGTGATGGTGGCCTCATAGAATGAGTTTGGAAGTGCTCCTTCCTCTGGAATTTTTTGTAAGAGTTTGAGAAGGATGGGTGTTAGCTCTTCTCTAAATGTTTGATAGAATTCACCTGTGAAGCCATCTGATCCTGGACTTTTGTTTGCTGGAATATTTTTAATCACAGTTTCAATTTCATTACTTGCGCTTTCTCTGTTCATATTTTCTATTTCTTCCTGGTTCAGTCTTGCAAGGTTATAGCTTTCTAAGAATTTGTCCATTTCTTCCAGGTTGTCCATTATATTGGCATAGAGTTGCTTGTAGTCGTCTCTTAGGATGCTTTGTATTTCTGCACTGTCTGTTGTAACTTCTCCTTTTTCATTTCTAATTTTATTGATTTGAGTCCTCTCCCTCTTTTTCTTGATGAGTCTGGCTAATGGTTTATCAATTTTGTTTATCTTCTCCAGGAACCACCTTTTAGTTTTATTGATCCTTGCTATTGTTTTCTTTGTTTCTATTTCATTTATTTCTGCTCTGATCTTTATGATTTCTTTCCTTCAGCTAACTTTGGGTTTTGTTTGTTCTTCTTTCTCTAGTTCCTTTAGGTGTAACGTTAGATTGTTTATTTGAGATTTTTCTTGTTTCTTGAGGTAGGCTTGTATAGCTATAAACTTCCCTCTTAGAACTGCTTTTGCCGCTTCCCATAGGTTTTGGATCATCATGTTTTCATTGTCATTTGTCTCTAGGTATTTTTTGATTTCCTCTTTGATCTCTTCAGTGATCTCTTGGTTTTTAGTAATGTACTGTTTATCTTCCATGTGTTTGTGTTCTTTACTTTTTTTCCCTGTAATTGATATCTAATCTCATAGCACTGTGGTCAGAAAAGATGTTTGATATGATTTTAATTTTCTTAAATTTACTGAGGCTTGATTTGTGACCCAAGATGTGATCTATCCTGCAGAATGTTCCGTGCGCACTTGAGAAGAATGTGTAATCTGCTGTTTTTGGCTGGAATGTCCTATAAATATCAATTAAATCTGTCTGGTCTTTTGTGTCATTTAAAGCTTGTGTTTCCTTATTAATTTTCTGTTTGGATCATCTGTCCATTGATGTAAGTAATGTGTTAAAGTCCCCCACTATTATTATGTTACTGTCAATTTCCTCTTTTATAGCAGTTAGCAGTGGCCTTATGTATTGAGGTGCTCCTATGTTGGGTGCATATATTTGTAATTGTTATATCTTCTTCTTGGATTGATCCCTTGATCATTATGTAGTGTCCTTCCTTGTCTCTTGTAACATTCTTTATTTTAAAGTCTATTTTATCTGATATGAGTATTGCTACTCCAGCTTTCTTTTGATTTCCGTTTGCATGGAATATGTTTTTCCATCCCCTCACTTTCTGTCTGTATGTGTCCCTAGGTCTGAAGTGGGTCTCTTGTAGACAGCATATATATGGGTCTTGTTTTTGTATCCATTCAGCAAGCCTGTGTCTTTTGGTTGGAGCATTTAATCCGTTCACATTTAAGGTAATTATTGATATGTATGTTCCTATTATCATTTTCTTAATTGTTTGGGTTTGTTTTTGTAGATCCTTTTCTTGTCTTGTGTTTCCCACTTAGAGAAGTTCCTTTAGCATTTGTTGTAGAGCTGGTTTGGTGGTGCTGAATTCTGTTAGCTTTTGCTTGTCTGTAAAGCTTTTGATTCCTCCATCGAATCTGAATGAGATTCTTGCTGGGTAGAGTAATCTTGGTTGTACGTTCTTCCCTTTCATCAGTTTAAGTATATCATACCACTCCCTTCTGGCTTGTAGAGTTTCTGCTGAGAAATCAGCTGTTAACCTTATGGGAGTTCCCTTGTATTTTGTCATTTTTCCCTTGCTGTTTTCAATAATTTTTCTTTGTCTTTAATTTTTGCCACTTTGATTACTATGTGTCTTGGCATGTTTCTCCTTAGGTTTATTGTGTATGGGACTCTCTGTGCTTCCTGGACTTGGGTGGCTATTTCCTTTCCCATGTTAGGGAAGTTTTTGACTATTATCTCTTCAAATATTTTCTCGGGTCCTTTCTCTCTCTCTTCTCCTTCTGGGACCCCTATCATGCGAGTGTTATTGCGTTTAATGTTGTCCCAGAGGTCTCTTAGGCTGTCTTCATTTCTTTTCATTCTTTTTTCTTTAGTCTGTTCCGCAGCAGTGAATTCCACCATTCTGTCTTCCAGGTCACTTATCCGTTCTTCTGCCTCAGTTATTCTGCTATTGATTCCTTCTAGTGTAGTTTTCATTTCAGTTATTGTATTGTTCATCTCTGTTTTGTTTGCTCTTTAATTCTTCCAGGTCTATGTTGCACATTTCTTGCATCTTCTCGATCTTTGCCTCCCTTCTACTTCTGAGGTCCTGAATCATCTTCACTCTCATTATTCTGAATTCTTTTTCTGGAAGGTTGCTTATCTCCAGTTCATTTAGTTGTTTTTCTTGGGTTTTATCTTGTTCCTTCATCGGGTACATAGCCCTCGGCCTTTTCATCTTGTCTTTCTTTCTGTGAATGTGGTTTTTGTTCCACAGGCTGCAGGATTGTAGTTCTTATCATTTCAGTTACTCAAGTAATATTTGATTATATTTTCATTGTAAAAATGTTAAATGGTACACAACTATACAGAAAAGACAAAAGTTCCATTTTTGGCCCTTAATATCATCTCCATTGACCCCGTTTCACCCCCCAAATTATAACCTCTTTATCTTCTATAGAAAGATCTTTCTATATTAATTTACGTATGTATGTGTATATACATAAGTGTATAGTTCTGTTTTTTAGTATGAATAGGATCATTATATAATATGATTCAGCCCACAAATTTTGTTTTGTTTTGTTTCGTTTTTTTTACTTAATGTGCCAAAGATTTTTCTGTTTCAGTACATATACAGTAACACACTCTTTTTTTAAAATTTTTTTGGGGAGTAGAAGGACGTGCTCTCACTCCCTCTTGCGAGACCACCAGAATCGCAACTGGCTGCTGGACAATCATTGACAGGAAGACCCTGGACTTCACCAAGGAGGATACCCCACGTCCAAGGACAGAGGAGAAGCCACAGTGAGACAGTAGGAGGGGCGCAATCAGAGTAAAATCAAATCCCATAACTGCTGGGTGGGTGGCTCACAGACTGGCGAGCACTTATACCACAGAAGTCCACCCACTAGAGTGAAGGTTCTGAGCCCCACGTCAGGCTTCCCAACCTGGGGGTCCAGCTACGGGAGGAGGAATTCCTAGAGAATCAGACTTTGAAGCCTAGTGGGAATTCAGTGCAGGACTTTGACAGGACTGGGGGAAACAGAGACCCCACTCTTGGAGGGCACACACAAAGTAATGTGTGCATCGGGACCCAGGGGAAGGAGCAGTGACCCTGGGGGAGACTGAACCAGACCTACCTGCTGGTGTTGGGGGGTCTCCTGCAGAGGCGAGTGGTGGCTCTGTTTCACCGTGGGGATAAGGACACTGGCAGCAGAGGTTCTGGGAAGTTCTCCTTGGCGTGAGCCCTCCCAGAGTCTGCCATTAACCCCACCAAAGAGCACGGGTAGGCTCCAGTGTTGGGTTGCCTCAGGCAAAACAACCAACAGGGAGGGAACCCAGCCCCACCCATCAACAGTCAAGTGGATTAAGGTTTTACTGAGCTCTGACCGCCACAGCAACAGGGAGGGAACCCAGCCCCACCCATCAACAGTCAAGTGGATTAAGGTTTTACTGAGCTCTGACCGCCACAGCAACAGTCAGCTCTACCCACCACCAGAGCCTCCCATCAAGCCTCTTAGATAGCCTCAACCACCAGAGGGCAGACAACAGAAGCAAGAAAAACTACAATCCTGCAGCCTGTGGACCAAAAACCACAGTTACAGAAAGATAGAGAAGATGAAAAGGCAGAGGGCTATATACCAGATGAAGGAACAAGAAAAAACCCCAGAAAAACAACTAAATGAAGTGGAGATAGGCAACCTTCCAGAAAAAGAATTCAGAAGAATGATAGTGAAGATGATCCAGGACCTCGGAATAAGAATGGAGGCAAAGATTGAGAAGATGCAAGAAATGATTAAAAAAGACCTAGAAGAATTAAAGAACAAACAAACAGAGATGACCAATACAATAACTGAAATGAAAACTACACTAGAAGGAATCAATAGCAGAATAACTGAGGCAGAAGAACGGATAAGTGACCTGGAAGACAGAAAGGTGGAATTCACTGCTGCGGAACAGACTAAAGAAAAAAGAATGAAAAGAAATGAAGACAGCCTAAGAGACCTCTGGGACAACATTAAACGCAACAACATTCGCATGATAGGGGTCCCAGAAGGAGAAGAGAGAGAGAAAGGACCAGAGAAAATATTTGAAGAGATTATAGTCGAAAACTTCTCTAACATGGGAAAGGAAATAGCCACCCAAGTCCAGGAAGCGCAGAGAGTCCCATACAGGATAAACCCAAGGAGAAACACGCCGAGACACATAGTAATCAAAGTGGCAAAAATTAAAGACAAAGAAAAATTATTGAAAGCAGCAAGGGAAAAACGACAAATAACATACAAGGGAACTCCCATAAGGTTAACAGCAGATTTCTCAGCAGAAACTCTGCAAGCCAGAAGGGAGTGGCATGATATACTTAAAGTGATGAAAGGGAAGAACCTACAACCAAGATTACTCTACCCGGCAAGGATCTCATTTAGATTTGATGGAGAAATCAAAAGCTTTACAGACAAGCAAAAGCTAAGAGAATTCAGCATCACCAAACCAGCTCTACAACAAATGCTAAAGGAACTTCTCTAAGTGGGAAACACAAGAGAAGAAAAGGACCTACAAAAACAAACCCAAAACAATTAAGAAAATGGTCATAGGAACATACATATCGATAATTACCTTAAACGTGAATGGTTTAAATGCCCCAACCAAAAGACATAGACTGGCTGAATGGATACAAAAACAAGACCCATATATATGCTGTCTACAAGAGACCCACTTTAGACCTAGGGACACATACAGACTGAAAGTGAGGGGATGGAAAAAGATATTCCATGCAAATGGAAATCAAAAGAAAGCTGGAGTAGCTATACTCATATCAGATAAAATAGACTTTAAAATAAAGAATGTTACAAGAGACAAAGAATGACACTACATAATGATCCAGGGATCAATCCAAGAAGAAGATATAACAATTATAAATATATATGCACCCAACATAGGAGCACCTCAATACATAAGGCAACTGCTAACAGCTATAAAAGAGGAAATCGACAGTAACACAATAATAGTGGGGGACTTTAACACTTCACTTACACCAATGGACAGATCATCCAAAATGAAAATAAATAAGGAAACAGAAGCTTTAAATGACACAATAGACCAGATAGATTTAATTGATATATATAGGACATTCCATCCAAAAACAGCAGATTACTCGTTCTTCTCAAGTGCGCACGGAACATTATCCAGGATAGATCACATCTTGGGTCACAAATCAAGCCTCAGGAAATTTAAGAAAATTGAAATCATATCAAGCATCTTTTCTGACCACAACGCGATGAGATTAGAAATGAATTACAGGGAAAAAAACGTAAAAAAGACAAACACATGGAGGCTAAACAATACGTTACTAAATAACCAAGAGATCACTGAAGAAATCAAAGAGGAAATTAAAAAATACCTAGAGACAAATGACAATGAAAACACGACGACCCAAAACCTGTGGGATGCAGCAAAAGCGGTTCTAAGAGGGAAGTTTATAGCTATACAAGCCTACCTAAAGAAACAAGAAAAATCTCAAGTAAACAATCTAACCTTACACCTAAAGAAACTAGAGAAAGAAGAACAAACAAAACCCAAAGTTAGCAGAAGGAAAGAAATCATAAAGATCAGAGCAGAAATAAATGAAATAGAAACAAAGAAAACAATAGCAAAGATCAATAAAACTAAAATTTTTTTGAAATATAGTTAATTTACTATGTTGTGTTAGTTTCAGATGTACAGCAAAGTGATTCTGTTATATTTATATATAGTGTATGTATATATATATATTATTTTTCTGATTCTTTTCCATTATAGGTTATTACAAGATATTGAGTATAGTTCCCTGTGCTGTACAGTAAGTCCCTTTTGTTTATCTGTTTTATTTATAGTAGTGTGTATAGGTTAATCCCAAATTCCTAATTTTCCTCCCCCCTTTCTCCTAACACATTCTTTTCTAATAGCTGCCTCTTTTTCTTTAGTATGGAAGTAACAGTCTGATTTAGTCATTCCCTTAATGATGAATATTTAAGTTGTTTCTCTCTCTCTCTTTCTCTCTCTCTTTTTTTTTCTTTTTGTAAAGAAACTCTGCTACAGTAAACCTTCTTGCAGACATCCTTGTGCCTGTATGAGAATATTTCTTTAGGACATAGATAACTATAAATGGTATTGATAAGTCATAGACTAGATGCATTTCTAAATTTAATATATTCTACCAAGTTACCCTTCCAAAAAGCTGTATCAGCTTATCCCCCCCCACAATAATGTTTGAGATTTTTTCATTATTGAACTACATCTGCATTCTTAGGAAAAAACTTTACTTATATTATATTGTTCTTTTGATGTACTATTGTCTTTTTTTTTTCTTTTTCTTTTTGGCCACACCATCCGTCATGTGGGATCTTAGTTCCCTGACCAGGGATCAAACCCATGCCCTCTGCAGTGGAAGCACAGAGTCTCAACCACTGGATCACCAGGGAAGTCCCACTTCTGATGTTCTATTGAGTTTGATTTGTTACTGTTTTTTCTGGAATCTTGGGAGTATATTCATATCTGAGATTGCATTAGACTTCTGCTACAAGTTTTGATATCAAGAGTATGCTAGTCTAGTAAAATTGAGTGAAATATGTTCCATGTTTTTCTATGCTCTGGAACATTCTAAATCCCAGAGAAGTTATGTGATCCATGGAGTTCTAACTGAATTAGCTTATAAAATCTAGACACATTCTGGGAGTGCTTTGACAAGTTTTCAGTTTTCTTCTACAGTCATGGGCATATTTATACTTTCTTCATCCTTGATAAATTTTGATCATTTATGTGTTATTAGAAAATCATTCATTTTACCCAGATTTTACAACTCTTAGCTCAGAGTTCAACATAATAATCTACATATAAGGGCTTTCCTAGTGGCACAGTGGTTAAGAACCTGCCTGCCAATGAAGGGAACACGGGTTCAAGCCCTGGTCCGGGAAGATCCCACATATCACGGAGCAACTAAGCCCATGAGCCACAACTACTGAGCCTGCGCTCTAGAGCCCGTGAGCCACAACTACTGAGCCCACGTGCCACAACTACTGAAGCCAGTGTGCCTACAGCCCCTGCTCCACAACAAGAGAAGCCACCACAATGAGAAGTCTGCGCACCGCAACGAAGAGTAGCCTCCGCTCGCTGCAACTAGAGAAAGCCCACACAGCAATGAAGACCCAATGTAGCCAAAAAATAAATAAACAAAATAAACAAGTTAAATATAATAACAATCTACCTATAAAACCTGTAAATCTGCCCTTTATCTATGGTTATATTCCTTTCCTCATTCCATACTGTTTGTTTTTTCCTCTTTTTTTTTTTCTTGATTATCTTTGCAAAAGGTTTTTTCTCTTTTTCTTGTGTTTTAAACAAATATCTCTGATTTACTTAGCAAACTTACTAATTTTCTCTTTTCTAAAAACTATTCTGTTTTAATCTTGATCAATTCCTTCTTCCTACTTTTCTTAGTCATATTTTCTTGGCTCTCCTTTTAACTTCTAGTTGAACAGTTTATTTATATTCTTTTTTCTTGTTTAAAGCTCCTAATTGTTCTATGTGTGCAACCTTGACCTCTCACTTATGTAATGTTCTCGTTATCATTGTTTTCTAAATAATCCGCAATTGCAGTTTTGATTTCTCTTTGATCCAAAAGTTATGTAGGAGTGTGGTGGAGTTTTTTTCTTTCTTTTTAAGGTTTTGGCACTAACATTTAGTTTCTCTGTATTTTGGTCCAAGATTGTAGCCTGCATGATCTCTTCTCCTTGGAATATGTTAAAATTTTTCTTGTGGCCTAATAGGTGACACTCTTAGCAAATGTTCCATGGGCTTAGAACAGAGGATAGATTCTCTGCAGGGAATGAAGTGTGACACATATCTGTAGTTGGGAAAATATTTTGATACAACCTAATTCAAGTAAGTCCACTGAATTATCAAAGGGAAGTTTTAACTCACAGCAAAGTGTGTGTGTGTGTGTGTGTGTGTGTGTTTTATTGCAAGGGCCAGGCTTTGTTGAGCTTTTCGAAGAAGGAGAAGGAGGAGGACAAGGAGGAAGAGGAAGGAAGGAAGTTAGATTGCTCACAATTCCAGAAACTAGGGCTTAAATATCAAGAGCCAATTCTGGGGGACTAGCTAACTATAGAGATTCATACTATGGATCCTAGACTTGAGAAGACACAAGAAATGATAGAAAACCAGTCTTCTATACTCAAACAGATAAGCATATGAGGTAGGATGGAGAAGGATTGAGACAGGTAAGAAAGTGAGATACAGGTGAGTATTGCTGAGTGGGGCCCTGGTCCTGCCTCCTTCTAATGTTGGAACACTGAAAAGGGAAAGGGAAGACTTAGGTTTGAGGGTCTGAAGAAAGTGTGCTTCTCCCCTGGAGCCCTAGGAAGAAGGAACTCTCCAAGTGTTCTGCCAACATGGGGTGACCACCATGGAGTAGATATGGTAGCAGGGCTGACCTAGACAAAGCAAGGACCCCGTTGAGACTCTAGTGACAGTGAAGAAGGTTGGTGGGAGAGTTCACTAGGGCTAGGGGTACAGGGACCTGTATTAGACAGTCAAAGGCTGGATGCTCCAAAGCCACAGCCAGATGTCAGGAGAACTGCCAGAGCTGAGGTGAGGCCCAAGGCTCCCCAGGACCCTCTGGCACAGGTCAGGGCAAGAAAACAGACTAGCTGTGATCCTTGGTTTCCTTGGCCACCACCAAAGACCAAGCAGGACAAGGCTGTGCAGTAAAAGCCAAAGCCATGAGGTCATCTGAGCCTTTTAAACCCAAAAGAAACTCAGGAAAATGGGAAAGGCAACCTTGGTAGAGAAAAATTTTCTTCACATTTAATATCTCTGGGATGGGATGAGAGTCACAGTCAATGGCCTCTTAGAGTCGCTTTCAGTAGCCAGTTTGTAGCCATCACATAGTTGTCATTTATGTGTGAAAATCAAAAGTACCAGCTTCAAAACTCACAGATTGATGGCTGTCACAGCTTGGAAGAAAGTGTCAGAGTAATAGAAAAGCAGTGACCACCTTTTGGAGTAAAGTTGTTGTGGGTGAGAGAAGCCATCAATTATGAGCCAAACATGATCCAAAAGTACATGTTGTCAGTCCGGCTCACCAGGAAGCAGACTCTGACATGGAGATAACCATACAGAAGATTTATTAGGAAGAGTCCTTGGGTCAAGCCTATGGAAGGGAACAGAACTGGGTAGAGAGGAAAACTGGGCTGTGATGTAGTCACAATGAAGGCTTCAGCCCAACCCAGGGGGAGTTCTGAAGCTGAGATGATCCTTTACAGTAGTTCCAAGTTGGGGCAGAGGCCAAGGCTTTCCACCCCTGTGTCAGCCAGCTTTTAGAAGGAGGCAGAACCTTGGGTGAGGTTACCCTCTTCAAATGAGGCAGTCCTCAATGGGGACTAACAAGTCAGGGCTGTCTGCCATCAACACTCCTAGCAGCTGAGGGAATAAGGGCTTCCTTACTGAAGGAGAATTGGGGTGAGACACCATCCCTTCCACCCCAGAATGCTGGCCCTACCTAATGGACAATTCAGCTTAAAAAGAGCCCAGCCCCAATGGCTTTTGGATTTTTTATGGATTCATTTTAAGAAATGTTGTGCCACCAAAGCTCTCGATGGCATAGAGGATAATATCATGTGGAAAACACAACGCCAATGATTAAAAAAAAAACGATACTCCTGGAAAATGGTGCTCCATGAGGCTCTGTAGGCATGAAAGACAGACCCACACCCAGAATAGGATCTATTGTTGTGAGGACAAGTTGGTCTCCGGGAGAACCAGAGCCACACCAGGGGCTCAGCATTGGTTTCTGTTGCTGGCAAGGTGCACGTTCAGGGGGACAATAGCTGTATCAGTCTTTTCAACGTCAATGTCCATAAGAATAATTTTTTTCCTAAGAATTATTTTAAATTGTTGTTGTTAAGTCTTTTGAAGCAAGGGAAACATTTATTAATAACCTTGAATATATCTTTTAAAATTCAGTTGATGCCATGGAGGCTCTTAATCTTGAGTCTATGGATAGAATTCAGAAAGTTTGTAAAGTTGGACGGGAAAAAAGTACATCTTTATCTTTAATGATCTGTAACTGAAATTTCACATTTCCTTCAATTCTGGATGTAAGTTACACACTGTAGCAGCGGTCCCCAACATTTTTGGCATCAGGGACCGGTTTCATGGAAGACAATTTTTCCACGGATAGTTTCAGGATGATTCAAGTGCATTACATTTATTGTGCACTTTATTCTTATTATTATTACATTGTAACACATAATGAAATAATTCTACAACTCACCATAATGCAGAATCAGTGGGAGCCCCGAGCTTGTTTTCACTTGCCACTCACTGATAGGGTTTTTTTTTTAATTATTTTATTTATTTATTTATTTATTTATTTATTTATTTATTTATTTATTTATTTATTTATTTATTTATTTATTTATTTATGGCTGTGTTGGGTCTTCGTTTCTGTGCGAGGGCTTTCTCTATTTGCGGCAAGTGGGAGCCACTCTTCATCGCGGTGCGCGGGCCTCTCACTATCGCAGCCTGTCTTGTCGCGGAGCACAGGCTCCAGACGCACAGGCTCAGCAATTGTGGCTCACGGGCCTAGTCACTCCGCGGCATGTGGGATCTTCCCAGACCAGGGCTCGAACCCGTGTCCCCTGCATTGGCAGGCAGACTCTCAACCACTGCGCCACCAGGGAAGCCCCTCACTGATAGGGTTTTGATATGAGTCTGCAAGCAATTGATTTATTATGGTCTCTGTGCAGTCAAACCTCTCTGCTAATGATGATCTGTATTTGCAGCCGCTCCCCAGCACTAGCATCCCCCGCCTCAGCTCCACCTCAGATCATCAGGCATTAGATTCTCATAAGGCGTGTGCAACCTAGATCCCTCACATGTGCAGTTCACGGTAGGGTTGGCTCTCCTATGAGAATCTCATGCCGCCGCTGATCTGACAGGAGGTGGAGCTCAGGCAGTAATTGGGTGCAATGGGAGCGGCTGTAAGTACAGATGAAGCTTCGCTCGCTCACCTGCCGCTCACCTCCTGCTGTGTGGCCTGTGGCCCAGGGGTTGGGGACCCCTGCACTATAGGGATGTTAGCAGCACCTGTGACTAAGTGAAATCACAGATATTTTTATGCTATATTACAGTTATGTGGTAGATATCTTAAAATATTCCTTACACTCATCATTGTTTTAAAACTGTTGTAGTCAGCGGATCTGCTACTGGATCTCAAGATTTCATGTGTTAATAAAGAAGCACATTTGGTACCATATTATATTTTAAATATTTTGATAGTTATACATACTTTAATATAATACTGTGTGTTTTATTTATTTATTTATTTTTATTGGAGTATAGTTGATTTACAATGTTGTGTTAGTTTCTGTTGTACATCAAGGTGATTCAGTTATATATACATATGTATATATTCTTTTCCATAATTCTTTTTTTTTCATAATTTTTTCCATTATGTTTTATTACAGGATTTTGAATACAGTTCCCTGTGCTATACAGTAGGACCTTACTGTGTATCGATTTTATATATAGTAGTTTGTATTTGCTAATCCCAAACTCCTAATGTACTATGTGTTATATTTTATGCATTTCAAAATCTGTTCTGCAAAGGAGTCCAGAGGCTTCACTAAGTTGCCAAAAGGATCGAGGATCAGGTAAGATCAAGATCCCCTGCTCGAGAGTGCAAGATTATTCATGCAGACAGCTTTCCACCATCCTTTTAAGTAAAAGTTCTTTTTCTTTTGCCCCCTCCCCCCACCCTAGCCCTGTTCTTCAAGTGTTTGGGGCCCTTGGTTGTCCTGGTCTCTGCTCAGAGGCTGCCAGGAAGACGCGTGTGGGTATATGCAGAGGTTATTAGGGCCCGAACCAGGCAGTGCCCCCAGGGACGGGGAAGCACGGGAAACTCATTCGTATCTGATTCCTCCATTTCACGTCAAATCACACCACATGCCTGAACTGTGAGGGCACTCTTCCAGATGATCCGAGGGCACCAAAGCTGCCTTTCAGTTTCAGCTTTATTCTTCCCTCCCAGCAAGCCCAGGGTTTTTTTGCCTGATCAGACAAGCTTTTGCAATGAGGTGCACAAGGATTGCTTTCCTCCTTGGCAAACATTCACAGCTTCTCCTTGGTCAGTTCCAGGAAATGCTAATAAGTGCTATTCATTGGGATCTGATTTGCATACTTTATGGATTATTTGTGGTTTGTAGCTAATGGGGATCAAAGCTTGCACAGATAACCCCACCGCACCCACCCCTGCAGGGCCCTGGATTACCCCAGTCTGCTTCTCCATGCTTGGTGTAAACAGGTTTATCATGCTAGGGCTGGGACGCCCTGGAAATGGAATTGACACACTTCCCCCAACTCCCGCATGGCACAAAGGAAGCCCTTCCCCCGGGCATGTTTGGGAGTGTGGCTGCGTGACATAGGGTGCTGTGTGATTTAGTCCACGGTAGATTTTTGCCGGCACCCTTGCCCTCAAGCCATGCAATCACAAGCATGCTGGCATTAGAATTCCAAAGAGGTTTTCTTGGTTTTGTTCAGGGATTTTTTTTTTTCTTCAAATCACAGCCTTTAAGTGCTCTTTGTGTTTATAATTAGCCATAAGCCCTGGGATGGCTCAATTCGCATCACCATGCAGGTGCCCGCCCGTCCCCCTTGCTTGCCTGAGTGCTGTTAATTAGCCCTGCAAAGATCAGCAAGCGTGATTGGCAGCAGCTTTTGCAAAAAGGCTCCCAACCCTCTCGGCAACAAAGAAAACCGTCTTCACATCTTGGCATTATAGCTGTCATCTGGATTCTTTGCATTTTCCCTCTGCCACTGCTGAGGATTTCATGGATGCATTTATTTATTTTGAAATGTTAGCACCAATGTTTTGGTAGAAATTTATGTCTTGCAGTTGAGAAAGAACGTCATGTTTGAAATTTGTCACAACTCTAAGAAGGGATAGAATGGGGGCAGGACAATTCATTTTTAGATGAAGAATAGGGTTGAGTTTGGGAAACTGTTTGGCAGCATCACTAGAGCTAAACAAAGACATACCCTATGACCCAGCAATTCCACTCCCAGATAATTCCCACAGAAGTGTGGTGTATGTATGTTTCCCCCCGAAAAGTACTAAGATGTGCCTAGCTGCAAACTGGAAACTGCCCAAATACGCATCAGTGATATCATGATTTTTTAAATTGTACTGAATTCACACAGTGGAACACTATACAGCAGTGAGAACACAAACTGCAATTACATGCAACAATATGGATGAATCTCAGAAATGTAAAGTTGAGTGAGAGAAGGTAGACAAAAGAGAATATGCTGTATCATTCTGTTTATATAAAGAAGAAAAATCGTTTAAAAACTAACCTATGTTATTAGTCCAAACAGTGGTTAACTTTGGAGGAGAAGGAACAGTAGTGACTAGAAGGGTTTCCTGGGTGTTGGTAATGTTCTAGTCCTTGATCTGTGGGTTGGTTTTGGGAGAATGTTTACTGCATGAAAATGTATTGAGCTGTAAATTGGTATGTGTACTTTTCTACAAGTATATTGTACTTTAGTCAATAGTAAAAAAAAAAAAAAAAAATGGAGCTAGGTTACTTCTTCAGTAGGAGTAGTGATTGGAAAAGACAAGGTTGATTTTGTCTCCCTGGCCAGCCAAACCAGGCCTGGGATGTGGTATCCCTGAATCCTGCCTTGAGGA
This sequence comes from Eschrichtius robustus, assembly GCF_028021215.1. Lineage (NCBI taxonomy): Eukaryota > Metazoa > Chordata > Mammalia > Artiodactyla > Eschrichtiidae > Eschrichtius > Eschrichtius robustus. Next base: position 11,151,661 of record NC_090829.1, read on the forward strand.
CTGGGGTCCCTCAGCCATGGACAGTGGCCCTGAGAGCCATGGGTGTCATCATAGCCGGATCTCAGGGAAGAGCTCGTATGAGCACCAGGTAGATTACCTGAAGAATTGTTAACTGTGGAGGGAAGCCAGAGATTGGAGCCAAAGGGGATGTGACTCTGTGCAGGATTTACCAAATTCATCCCCTAGGCTCTCTAGGCATGGTGGCTGGGACCTGGGAAGGTCTTCAAATGCTATGAAGGGGCTTCGCTGGTGGCGCAGTGGTTGGGGGTCTGCCTGCCAATGCAGGGGACGTGGGTTCGAGCCCTGGTCTGGGAGGATCCCACATGCCGCGGAGCAACTAAGCCCGTGAGCCACAACTGCTGAGCCTGCGCGTCTGGAGCCTGTGCTCCGCAACAAGAGAGGCCGCGATGGTGAGAGGCCCGCACACCGCGATGAGGGGTGGCCCCCGCTTGCCGCAGCTGGAGAGGGCCCTCGCACGAAGCGAAGACCCAACACAGCCAAAAATAAATAAATAAATAAATAAAAAATCCTTCCCTCTACTTTAAAAAAAAAAAAATTCCTATGAAAATGTTTGAGAGCTTATAAAAACATGTAATGACTCCAAAATGCAAAAGAGAAAATTATATAATCAAAATCAATAAATGTTTAATTGAATATCTACAAAACATATGTCAAGTAACTCAGTGTTTCTCAAACATTAATGAAGATACAAAAGGTCTGAGGACCTTGTCTGCATACAGATTCTGATTCTGTAGCTCTGGAGCCGAGCCTGAGCTTCTGCATTTGCCACAAGCGCCCAAGTGATGCTGATGCTTCCAGTCCAGGGACCACACTGTGAGCAGCAAAGGAATAGTTAACTGCAGGCCAATTCAATTCTTACATAGTAATAAATATAAGAGATACCAAAAATATAGATGAATATTTTATTTTTACAAAACTCAAAATAACGTTTTTCACTAAGGCTGCTGCTGCAGCCAACAAGAAACCTGTGTGCAAGCACAGGTCACTATCCACACCTCCCCTCCTGGGAGTCTGTGCAGCCCGCCACAGCCAGGGCCCCGTGATGCAGGGACACTTCCCTGGGAGAACACATGGTGCAGCTCAGGCTGTTGCAACATCACGCCGACCTCTGCCGCCACAGGCTCATCCTGCATTCCATACCGCTCCTTCCCACCGCCCTGAGTGAGCCAGAGTCCCCTAATCAGCCGCTTCTTTAACCCCCTCCTGTCTGGGTGAAGAACAGAAAAAAGAGGGTGACCTACATGCAAAGGTGGGGCCAAATCCAAAGCTGAACCCCAGGAGCTGTGTGAACAAAAAAGAGAAAGGGAGATCTCTCCAGGCAGCCTCAGGAGCAGTGGATTAAATCTCCACAATCAACTTGATGTACACTGCATCTGTGGAATACCTGAATAGACAGCGAATCATCCCAAAATTGAGATGGTGGACTTTCGGAGCAACTGTAGACTTGGGAGCCGTGTGGCTGACAGGGTCTTGGTGCTCTGGCCGGGTGTCAGGCCTGAGCCTCTGAGGTGTGAGAGCCGAGTTCAGGACATTCATCCACCAGAGACCTCCCGTCCCCACGTAATATCAATCGGTGAGAGCTCTCCCAGGGATCTCCGTCTCGACGTTAAGACCCAGCTCCACTCAACGACCATGAAGCTCCAGTGCTGGACACCCCATGCCAAACAACTAGCAAGACAGGAACACAACCGTAACCATTAGCAGAGAGGCTGCCTAAAATCATAATAAGTTCACAGACACCCCAAAACACACTACTGGACGCAGTCCTGCCCACCAAAAAGACAAGATCCAGCCTCATCCACCAGAACAAAGGCACCAGTCCCCTCCACCAGGAAGCCTACACAACCCACTGAACCAACCTTACCCACTGGGGGCAGACACCAAAAACAATGGGAACTATGAACCTGCAGCCTGTGAAAAGGAGACCCCAAACACAGTAAGTTAAGCAAAATGAGAAGACAGAGAAACACATGGCAAATGAAGGAGAAATGTAAAAACCCACCAGACCAAACAAATGAAGAGGAAATAGGCAGTCTACCTGAAAAAGTATTCAGAGTAATGATAGTAAAGATGATCCAAAATCTTGGAAATAGAATGGAGAAAATACAAGAAACATTTAACAAGGACCTAGAAGAACTAAAGGGCAAACAAACAATGATGAACAATACAATAAAGGAAATTAAAAATTCTCTAAAAGGAATCAACAGCAGAATAACTGAGGCAGAAGAACGGATAAGTGACCTGGAAGATAAAATAGTGGAAATAACTATTGCAGAGCAGAATAAAGAAAAAAGAATGAAAAGAATTGAGGACAGTCTCAGAGACCTCTGGAACACCATTAAACACATCAACATTCAAATTATAGGGGTCCTAGAAGAAGAAGAGAAAAAGAAGGGGACTGAGAAAATATTTGAAGAGAATATAGTTGAAAACTTACCTAATATGGGAAAGGAACTAGTCAATCAAGTCCATGGAGTGCAGAGAGTCCCATACAGGATAAATCCAAGGAGAAACATGCCAAGACACATATTAATCAAACTACCAAAAATTAAGTACAAAGAAAAAATATTAAAAGCAGCAAGGCAAAAGCAACAAATAACATACAAGGGAATCACCATAAGGTTAACAGCTGATCTTTCAGCAGAAATTCTGCAAGCCAGAAGGGTGTGGCACTTTCCTTTAAAGTGATGAAAGGAAAAAACATACAACAAAGATTACTCTACCCAGCAAGGATCTCATTCAGATTCGATGGAGAAAGTAAAACCTTTACAGGCAAGCAAAAGCTAAGAGAATTCAGCACAACCAAACCAGCTTTACAACAAATGCTAAAGGAACTTCTCTAGGCAGGAAACACAAGAGAAGGAAAAAACCTATAAAAACAAACCCAAAACAATTAAGAAAATGGTAATAAGAACATACACATCAATAATTACCTTAAATGTAAATGGATTAAAAGCCCTAACCGAAAGACATAGACTGGCTGAATGGATACAAAAACACGACTGGTATATATGTTGTCTACAAGAGACCCACTTCAGACCTAGGGACACATACAGACTGAAAGTGAGGGGATGGAAAAAGATATTCCATGCAAATGGAAATCAAAAGAAAGCTGGAGGAGCAATTCTCATATCAGACAAAATAGACTTTAAAATAAAGACTATTACAAGAGACAAAGAAGGACACTACATAATGATGAAGGGATCAATACAAGAAGAAGATATAACAATTGTAAATATTTATGCACCCAACATAGGAGCACCTCAATACACAAGGCAAATGCTAACAGCCATAAAAGGGGAAATTGACAGTAACACAATAATAGTAGCGGACTTAAACACCCCACTTTCACTAATGGACAGATCATCCAAAATGAAAATAAATAAGGAAACACAAGTTTTAAATGATACATTAAACATGATGGACTTAATTGATATTCATAAGACATTCCATCCAAAAACAACAGAATACACTTTCTCCTCAAGTGTTCATGGAACATTCTCCAGGATAGATCATATCTTGGGTCACAAATAAAGTTTGGTAAACTTAAGAAAATTGAAATTGTATCAAGCATCTTTTTTGACCACAACATTATGAGACTAGATATCAATTCCAGGAAAAAATCTGTAAAAAATACAAACACATGGAGGCTAAACAATACACTACTAAATAACCAAGAGATCATTGAAGAAATCAAAGAGGAAATTAAAAAATGCCTAGAGACAAATGACAATGAAAACACAACAACCCAAAACCTATGGGATGCAGCAAAAGCAGTTCTAAGAGGGAAGTTTATAGCAATACAATCTTACCTGAAGAAACAAGAAACACCTCAAATAACCAACCTAACCTTACACCTAAAGCAATTAGAGAAAGAAGAACAAAAAACCCCCAAAGTTAGCAGAAGGAAAGAAATCATAAAGATTAGATCAGAAATCAATGAAAAAGAAATAAAGGAAACAATAGCAAAGATCAATAAAACTAAAAGCTGGTTCTTTGAGAAGATAAACAAAATTGATAAACCATTAGCCAGACTCATCAAAAAAAGGAAGGGAGAGGACTCAAATCAATAGAATTAGAAATGAAAAAGGAGAAGTAACAACTGACACTGCAGAAATACGAAGGATCATGAGAGGTTACTACAAGCAACTCTATGCCAATAAAATGGACAACCTGGAAGAAATGGACAGATTCTTAGAAATGCACAAACTGCCGAGACTGAACCAGGAAGAAAGAGAAAATATAAACAGACCAATCACAAGCACTGAAATTGAAACTGTGATTAAAAATTTTCCAAAAAACAAAAGCCCAGGACCATTCGCTTCACAGGCGAATTCTATCAAACGCTTAGAGAAGAGCTAACACCTATCCTTCTCAAACTCTTCCAAAATATAGCAGAAGGAGGAACACTCCCAAACTCATTCTATGAGGCCACCGTCATCCTGATCCCAAAACCAGAAAAAGATGTCACAAAAAAAGAAAACTACAGGCCAATATCCCTGATGAAAATAGATGCAAAAATCCTCAACAAAATACTAGCAAACAGAATCCAACAGGACATTAAAAGTATCATACACCATGATCAAGTGGGGTTTATCCCAGGAATGCTAGGATTCTTCAAATCAATCAATACTCAAATTAATCAATGTGATACACCATATTAACAAATTGAAGGATAAAAACCATATGATAATCTCAATAGATGCAGAAAAACTTTTGACAAAATTCAACACCCATTTATGATAAAAACCCTCCAGAAAGTAGGCATAGAGGGAGCTTACCTCAACATAATAAAGGCCATATATGACAAACCCACAGCCAACATTGTTCTCAATGGTGAAACACTGAAACCATTTCCACTAAGATCAAGAAGAAGACAAGGTTGCCCACTCTCACCACTATTATTCAGCATAGCTTTGGAAGTTTTAGCCACAGCAATCAGAGAAGAAAAAGAAATAAAAGGAATCAAAATCAGAAAAGCAGAAGTAAACCTGTCACTGTTTGCAGATGACATGATACTATACATGGAGAATCCTAAAGATGCTACCAGAAAACTACTAGAACTAATCAATGAATATGGTAAAGTAGCAGGATACAAAATTAATGCACAGAAATCTCTTGCATTCCTATACACTAATGATGAAAAATCTGAAAGAGAAATTAAGGAAACACTCCCATTTACCACTGCAACAAAAAGAATAAAATACCTTGGAATAAACCTACCTAAGGAGACAAAAGACCTGTCCGCAGAAAACTATAAGACACTGATGAAAGAAATTAAAGATAATACAAACAGATGGAGAGATATACCATGTTCTTGGATTGGAAGAATCAACATTGTGAAAATGACTCTACTACCCAAAGCAATCTACAGATTCAGTGCAATCCCTATCAAACTACCAATGGCATTTTTCACAGAACTAGAACAAAAAAATTTTACAATTTGTATGGAAACACAAAAGACCCCAAATAGCCAAAACGATCTTGAGAAAGAAAAATGGAGGTGGAGGAATCAGGCTCTCTGACTTCAGACTATACTACAAAGCTACAGTAATCAAGATAGTATGGTACTGACAAAAACAGAAATATAGATCAATGGAACAGGATAGAAAGCCCAGAGATAAACCCACACACATATGGTCACCTTATCTTTGATAAAGGAGGCCACAGTATACAATGGAGAAAAGACAGCCTCTTCAATAAGTGAGGCTGGGGAAACTGGACAGCTACATGTAAAAGAATGAAATTAGAACACTCTCTAACACCATACACAAAAATAAACTCAAAATGGATTAAAGACCTAAATGTAAGGCTAGACACTATCAAACTCTGAGAAGAAAACATAAGCAGAACATTCTATGACATAAATCACAGCAAGATCCTTTTTGACCCATCTCCTAGAGAAATAGAAGTAAAAACAAAAATAAACAAACAGAACCTCATGAAACTTAAAAGCTTTTGCACAGCAAAGGAAACCATAAACAAGACGAAAAGACAACCCTCAGAACGGGAGAAAATATTTGCAAATGAATCAACAGACAAAGGATTAACCTCCAAAATATATAAACAGCTCATGCAGCTCAATATTAAAAAAACAAACAACCCAATCCAAAAATGGGCAGAAGACCTAAATAGACATTTCTCCAAAGAAGACATACAGATGGCCAAGAAGCACATGAAAAGGTGCTCAACATCAGTAATTATTAGAGAAATGCAAATCAAAACTACAATGAGGTGTCACCTCACACCAGTTAGAATGGGCATCATCAGAAAATCTACAAACAACAAATGCTGGAGAGGGTGTGGAGAAAAGGGAACCCTCTTTCACTGTTGGTGGGAATGTAAATTGATACAGTCACTATGGAGAACAGTATGGAGGTTCCTTAAAAAACTAAAAATAGAAGTACCATACGACCCAGCAATCCCACTACTGGGCATGTACCCTGAGAAAACCATAATTCAAAAAGAGTCATGTACCACAATGTTCATTGCAGCAGTATTTACAATAGCAGGACATGGAAGCAACCTAAGTGTCCATTGACAGATGAATGGATAAAGAAGATGTGGCACATATGTACAATGGAATACTACTCAGCCATAAAAAGAAATAAAATTGAATTATTTGTAGTGAGGTGGGTGGACCTAGAGACTGTCATACAGAGTGAAGTAAGTCAGAAAGTGTAAAACAAATATTGTATGCTAACACATATATATGGAATCTAAAAAAAAAAAAAAGGTTCTGAAGAACCTAGGGGCAGGACAGGAATAGAGACGCAGACATAGAGAATGGACTTGAGGACATGGGGAGGGGGAAGGGTAAGCTGGAACGAAGTGAGAGAGTGGCATGGACATATATACACTACCAAGTGTAAAATAGATAGCTGGTGGGAAGCAGCCACGTAGCACGGGGAGATCAGCTTGGTGCTTTGTGTCCACCTAGAGATAGGGAGGGTGGGAGGGAGACGCAAGATGGAGGGGATAAGGGGATATATGTATATGTATAGTGATTCACTTTGTTATACAGGAGAAACTAACACAACATTGTAAAGCAATTATACTCCAGTAAAGATGTTTAAAAAAATAATGTTTTTATTATGATAAAACATACATAAGATAAAATTTAACATTTTAACCATTTTCAAATACACAGTTCACTAGCATTAAGTACATTTACGTTATTGTACAATCATCATCACTACCCATCTGCAGAATCTTTTCATGTTCCCAAACTGAAACTTGGTACCCATTAAACAATCACTCCCATCCCCTTCTCTCCCCAGACTCTGGCAAGCACTATCCTACATTCTGTCTCTATGAATTTGACTTCCCTAGGCACCTCATATAAGTGGAATCATACAATATTTGTCTAAAAAACTAAAAATAGAAGTACCATACGACCCAGCAATCCCACTACTGGACATGTACCCTGAGAAAACCATAATTCAAAAAGAGTCTGTGACTGGCTTATTTCACTAAGGATAATGTCTTCAGGTTCATCCATGTTATAGCATGGATCAGAATTTCCTTCCTTTTTTAGACTGAATAATATATTCCATTGTATGGATGGACCACATTTTGTTTATCTATTCATCCATCGATGGACATCCATGTTCATCATTTTGTCCATCTATTCATCCATCGATGGACATCTGGGTTGTTTCCACCTTTTAGTTATTGTGAATAACACTGCTGTGCATACGGATATACAAATATCTATTCAAATCCTGGCTTTCAAATCTCTTGGGTATACATGCAGAAGTGGAATTGCTGATATTCCTGTGTTTAATTTTTTGAGGAACCACAATAATAATTATTTTAAAACTTAGATGATCACTTTGATGACCCGGAAGTTCAAATCTCCCAGTGCTTATGCCCTTGTGTGTCCCCTCCCACATTAACTGTGGGCCAGGCCTGTCACTGCTTTGACTGATAAAATATAGACAAAACAATGCTATACCAGTTCCAAAACTGGACTTTAATTGATCTGGCAGCTTCTACTGCCTTCCTTTTGGAAGGCTTCCTCTTGGCACAGTCCTAGAACTTAGCCACCATGCCATGGGACAGTCTAAGTGGTCACCTAGAAAGGCCCACACGGAGAAGAACCAAGTGCCCCAGGTGACAGCCCCAACTGAGCTCCCAGTCAAGCACCAACTGATTCCAGATGCCCAGGCATCCCGGACATTTCAACTTCAGCTGAGCTCCTGGTCAATGCTTCAGATGATTATAGTTACCCACTGTCCCAGCTAATCCTACTTGGAGCAGAAGAACCACCCCATGAAAGGTAATATACTGTTGTTTTAAGCCACTAAGTTTTGAGGTGATTTGTTATGCAGCATTAGCTAGCTGAAACAAAAACCCTTTCAAATGTTTTAGAGCAAGAGCAAAATGCATTACATCTAATGTAAGATTTGGTTAGAATTTAAGATATTTGATATAGAGTGAAATAGGCCCAGAGCCTTCAAAGACCTTAAATATCTTAGGCACTAACAAACAAACAAGTAAAAAGATGCAAAGCAGCTGGTGGGAGATGGGTCCCTAGAACCAACAGCCACAGCAGGATTTTTATAGCTGCTGTGGTTGTTGTTGTTTTGATTGAGTTAAAGGCTTGGCTGGCCCAGATCAGCATGCCAGTTAGCTGCTATCATCCTTATACTAAAGAAGGCAGCCGGGGATTTTTCCCCCTATGTGGCTTGGCATACAGCTTTCGGGGGATTTGAACTCTTAATTAGAAGCTTCCTTTTCCCCAGAAATTACCATGCAGCTGAGAGATAAGAATGAAGTCAGCCAAGACTGTTCTCAGATTCCCATAAGCACAGAAAATAAGCAGCCCGAACTTGAAGCCTTGAAAGCTGTGGCTGAGATGGGGCTCACTCACTTGGGCCCTGAGTCTCCGGCCCTCTCTCACTGCCAGACACTACAAGGAAAGCAGCTTCTGCCTTGCTCTGTTCTCCCAAGCTGGGGCCCCATGACCCAGACCTGCAGGAACGGTCCTGGTCTTAGGCAGGAAGAATGGTGGGCAGTGGTTCACTCAGTATTCAATAATATATACTGAGCACATACTATGTGCCAGGCAGGCGCTATGCTGGGCACTGGGCATATGTTGGTAAATAAAATAGACGTGGTCCTTCCTGTCATGGAGACTGTTGCTCGGTGGAGGAGACGGATGATAAACATACAAGGACAATACAAGTGCTGCATTTGTTCATGCCTCAGGGGCCCTTTGCATGGTTTCATCTTCTTATTTTTAATATTTGGCTGTGCTGGCTCTTAGTTGTGCCATGTGGGATCTAACCAGGGATCGAACCTGGACCCCCTGCATTGGGAGCTCGGGGTCTTAACCACTGGACCACCAGGGAAGTCCCTGATTTCGTCTTTTTTTTTTTAATTAATTAATTAATTAATTAATTAATTAATTAATTTTTGGCTGCGTTGGGTCTTTGTTGCTTCGCGCAGGCTTTTCTCTAGTTGTGGCGAGCGGGGGCTACTCTTTGTTGTGGTGCGCAGGCTTCTCATCACTGTGGCTTCTCTTGTTTCAGAGCACGGGCTCTAGGTGCGTGGGTTTCAGTAGTTGTGGCACACAGGCTCAGTAGCTGTGGTGCACGGGCTTAGTTGCTCCTTGGCATGTGGGATCTTCCCGGACCAGGGATTGAACCCATGTCCCCTGCATTGGCAGGTGGATTCTTAACCACTGTGCCACCAGGGAAGTCCCTGATTTCGTCTTCTTGATGTTGCTCTTTATTCTACTATATTTGTCATTGGGTGTCAGCTTAAACATAACGTCCTCACCTTCCTTGCTGCCCACTCACCCTGACCCTCTCAGATTGTATTAGGTGTCCTTGCAGTGTGTTCCTCTGCCCAGTTCCATCACTGCATGAATACAATCTGAGAGGGTCAGGGTGGGGGGCTGCCTGGAGGAGGCATTCTCCATGTTGAATGTTAATGGACAGAGGAATGGAATGGGGGTGGCTGGGCAGAAAAGACAGCAAGGGTACAGGCACAGAGGGGAGAAACATCTTGAGCAGTCAGAGAACAAGAAGCCGCTGGGGGTCGGGGGGAGGAGGATAGAGGGGGAACGAAGAAGGGGGTGAGGTTAGCCTGGCAGTAGGACCCATTTGGTACAACACTGGACCCCAGTTTTGATGATTAGATCCTCTCTTGTTCCTTCTATCCTCCCGTCTCCGCATCCCACCCAGGACCTAGTAACCTGCTGTGTGACAGCCAGGATCCAGATTCACGACGAACAGGTGAGCAGTTTTGTCGCTGTTGGTCATTTCTTTGGGAAGAATTCTTTGACTACCTTGGAGAGTCTGAAGGCAAGCATTTTTCTCTTATGCTTCTTTTTGCCCCTGGTAACAGCGAGCTTTTAAAAAGTCAGCATATGTCCATGAACTTTGAAGAATTGCAGCAAGGAATCCAGGAAATTCCATTGTTTGGACAACGGGCAAGGAAGGCAGATTCCTCCCAGGAGCAGGCAACACTTGCACCCACCCTGCAATTAGACGGAAGGACAGACAGCCAGTCAGAGGAGGAGATTATCATTTAACAGAACCTGGGTTTTTTCTGGTTTATTAGAAACCTCGGAGACCCAAATTTTGCTTTCCCCTTCCACAGTGAAAACTCGAATACTTCTTGTGGTTTCATCTGCTTTGTTAATTTAAAAACTTGGCCACTAAAATAGGATCCGTGATGCTGTAAAACCTGAAAGGGCAATTTTGGAAGAAGCGCTGCAGTGGTAGATTTCCAGTTACCACCCCCAGGCTGCTCACCAAGGGGCAAACTAAGTTCCTTTTAACATGAACTGCTCAGCAAGAAATGTTTTGCCCACATTTAAACCCGTACTCAGAGTTCCCTGTAGTCTTCAAATCTGCCTGTCACGCTGGATTTACACACACTCGCATCGTGGGGGCCTAGAGACTTGGAGGCACGGTGCTTCAGGAGGCCAGGATGGGGGCAAGTGCTACCGAGACATTGGGGAGAGCGGGGCAGGGGGACCTCAGATGAGTGCGCTGCATCCCTGTCATGTGCTGCCCCTGCAGTTGCCTGGGGCTGGGGGTCTGAGGGCAGGGGGCAAAGAGCAGCCAGAGAGGGCAGGATTAATGCCAGGACCGTAGCCATCAGAAAGGGCAAAAAGCCACTTTGGGCCCACAGTGACATGACCCTCAAGGCTGAAGACAAGTTCTGGGATGAAAAGGAAGTGAGAGAGATTGATTTTACAGTAGGGTTGCCAGATTTAACAAATTAAAATACAGAATTCTCAGTTAAATTTAAATTTCAGAAAAAAAGATTACTTTAGTATAAGTATATCCCAAGTGTTGCATGGGATATACTTATACTAAAAATTCCTTTCATTGTCTACCTGAAATTTTAATGTAACTGGATGTCCTGCATTTAATCTTCCTTGTATGTCTCCAGCTCACCAGTTCCTCCACCTGGTGTCCCAGCCCACCCCTGTCCCCGGTGTTTTCTTTCCCCTTTCCTCCTCTCTGGCCCTCCTTCTTCCTCTCATTCTTCCCCAGTGATACAAGAGAGGATCTGACAGCAGGTCCCAAATAACTGGAGCTCATTCAATACTGATATATTCTCTTGCTTCCATTTGCATGTTTACTTCTTTGTGGCTGTTCAAAGTTTAAAGACTTTATTTCCTGCTAAAATTACCCCAAGCAATATACAACCGAGGAGGCGAGATATAGGGACAACTGCTTTAATAATTCAAGCAGCCCCTTTTGAAGTGCTGGAGAATGTAAACTGTTCGCACCAGGCCCCCTACTTTGTTGGCACCTCCCTGGAGAAATCCAGCTTGCAGCCTCCAGATCCAATCGTTGCCACCCAAGCCTGCGGCCACTCAGGTGCTTTCATCTGGGGAACAGGAAGAAATGGAAAACACGGGGGATAGGAGGCAGAGACAAAGCACCCAACTATTGCAGGGTGAGATCCAGGATCGTTGTAATTGCATTTATGTGAGTGTCAGAGTTTGCATGTGGGGTGGTAGGTGGTATTGGGGAAAACTTATCAACACGGAAGCTGACGATAGATACTGGTGGCCTAAACTAACGAGAAAAGTTAAATGAGTTTGGCTATGTCGAAATAACACTTATTATAGTCATTTTGGTGAGCCTTCTACCATGGATGCCTAATTACCATATGGTGCCATGAAACTTATGTGTATCATTATATATGCCTTAAATTAACTTTGTTATAAAGTGTAATTTGATTGGAACAGGAGACTCAACATGTGTCGAATTGAGACTTTGGAGTTTGTTACTCATGCAGGATGGAGCTGTCCTGCTCTGAGAAATTCAGCGCAGCTATGGGCTGAGTCATGGTGAGAAGGCTGCCTTTGAAATGGCTCCCGATGACCCTCCACTTCCCAGCGTTCATGCCTTTTGTAATCTGCCCCCTCCAGGGTACAGCGGGCCTAGTGACTCGCTTCTAACAAATAGAATACAACAAAAGTGATGGGATGGCACTTCTGAAGCTGGTGTAGAATGCCTGTGCCCTCTGGCCTTCTTGCAGTCCCTCACTCTCTCTTACTCTGGCAAAAGCCAGCTGCCGTGTCATGAGCTGCCCTATGGAGACACCTACACGCCTGGACCCTAGCAAGGCCCCTGACCAACAGCCAATGAGAACCTGAGACTTGCCAACAGCCAGGGAGTGAGCTTGGAAAAGGATCCACCCCCAGTTGAGCCTTGAGATGCAGGCAGCCCTCGTGGAACCTTCATGCAATCTTGTGAGAAGCTCCAAACCAAAGGCATCCTGACCCACAGAAACTGAGATCATCATTACTACTACTAATAATTCATTAATATTAAATGTTGGTTGTTTTACACTGCTCAACTTTGGGGTAATTTGTATGCAGCAACAGATAAAAGAATACGGTCACTTCCTGAGGACTGCACTTCTGTGGTATGTCACTGAGAGAGTGGGGAAAAGTCTAACCGTTGTATCCGACCGCGCAGACCCAGCAGCCGACGAGGAGGCTAGCGTGGGTGGTGATGGGCGGCTGGGGGCTGGGAAGGAAGAAAGACATGGAGGCTGGTGCTTTACTGCATCAACATTGCCAAGTTCTCAGGAGCTCTAGAAATGCTCCTGCCTGTCGCTAAACATTCCTGAAATCCTGCTATCATAACTCTGATTCCTGTTTGCAAACTGAATACCCCATCACCCGCCAGGGCCCGGAGCCGCTCTTACCTCTCCCTTTGATCTGTGTTCTTGGCCAGGTCCCAGGCCACTCCTGTCTGAGGCTCCTCGGATGTGGACTCTTTAGGAAAGGATGCCCCGTTATTCAACGCTCTCAGTCTCTTGGCTCCAAGTCTTCCCTTCTGTCCTCAGCTGTGAGATGCTGGGGCTGGGACTCCGCGGACCAAACCCGGCTTTGTCAGCCGCGCGCTGCCGGGGTCTGCCGACAGGGGGCGGTAGAGCGCGCTGCAGGGTTGGAGGTGGCGGGGTTGCTCCCTCCGCTTCCTCCCGGTTCCTGCTCGCACCAACCCAGCCTCACTGGCTCGCCCCAGCTGCGCCAGTCCCCGTGGCAGCTGCTGAATCCAGTCTGCAGATTCCTCGACACTCGCAGAGCCAGCTTCCTGGGGCCCCTCAGAGGCACCAGCACCCGCTGAGCAGCACCCACTCCACGGAGATTGGAGTCCCAGCCACCAGATCCCTCCTCCGAGTTTCTAAGTTTGCGTAATGTCAGTCTCTCCCTTTATCTTGTGTTCCCCCAGCTTGGGGGGCCGCTGCTTCCCAGATGCTGCCTCCGTGATGCTTTAGACTTCTGCTTGGCCTCTGCAGTTACCTCGTTAACAAGTCTTGCTCTTGCATCCTCTCTGTTATAAAAACAAGCTGCTTTGATATCTGTCTCCTGCTTGTACCCTGGCTGACACGGGGGTTCCCGCGCCACTCCTGGCCTCTGGCCAGCTTCCCATCTTACTCTTCCAAAAAAAGCTTCCCCCCGGGCCCCGCGCAGCCAGCCCTCCAAGGGAATCCCCCTGACATGTGTACCCCGGGCTCCTGTCATCACCCCAGTCCCAGCCCTGCCCTCAGCGAAGAGACGGGGGAGGTGTAGACCAGAGACCGGCTAAGCTCAGAGCCAGTGACAAAGGGGGAGGGGAGGGGGGAGGTCGGTGCAAAGAAGCGGGAGCCCAGCTCCGGAAGTGCTGGTGCCCAGTATGTCCAGCCTCAGCTGGAGTCACAGGTGACAGCAGAGAGCAGGGGAAGGTGAGGAGCAGCGCTGGCCGCCGGTCTGGGAACCGTGGGGGACTCCCACTCATCAGCTGCTAGCTGGTTTTACCTGCTTAAGGGGCACCTCCACGGCTGGCCATGTCCTTTCTTTCAAAGGGCAGGGAATTCCCTGGTGGTCCAGTGGTTAGGACTCCGCACTTTCACTGCCGAGGATGCTGGTTCAATCCCTGGTTGGGGAGCTCAGATTCCAGGGCCAAAAAACCAAAACAAAAGACAGTGTTACAAGCCTCCCACTGACAGGTGGCCCTGAGGCCATTAAAGGACTGTATTTCGTAATATTTTTGTGTGAGTTAAGGGGCCCTTTTATAACACAATTGCTTAGGAGGGGAGGCCAGAATACAAACTTAAATTTAGACGTAAAACTCATTCTGTCAGGCAGTGTCTAAGCAGGAAAACAGAACCCAGTTTAAGTATTTAAACAGATGGGAATATGATGCAGTGAATTGGTTACACAGACGATGCAAAATCTGAGTGTTCAAAAGGGCCCTGGGGAGATTAATGCCACAGGAAGCCACTGGCCTTTGAGGCAGAACAGAGGAAGAAGTGGTGCCCAGGTTGGGCTCTCTGGAAGCAGACAGGCATAGTTTGGGGTTCATGGTGTTTATTAGGGGTCAGCTCCTGGGAGGGAAAGGAGAAACAGGATGGCAGAGGAAGAAGCTGCCCTGTGATGCAGACCAAACAAAACCTCAGCCAGGTCTGGAGCGTTGCCCACCAGCATGTCCTGCATTCAGCCAAAATGGCTGGGCACTTAATACCCACCCCCTTGGTCAGGGGATGTGGGCTGGTTGGGAAGAGCATGACACTGCAAGGCTGACCCTGCAGGAGCTGATGGCTGGAGGTGGGCTGCCAGCTTCACCCCTGCCGTCGGGCAGCAGGTCCTTCCTTGAAGGGGACCTGAGCGTCTCATGTCTCCCACAGTAGTGTCGCCAGAGGCAGGGGCAGAGGTTCCCTGATGGAGGCTGGACCCACCCTCGGTCTGAACGGCGGAGTTGGAGCCAGGCTCTTAATGGAGATTCTGCGCAAGGCAGAGGAGGAAAGAAATAACCTGGCCTTGCCCTTCCTCCTGCTAATAATGTCTGACTAGTGGCTCCTACTGGCCAGCCCTGGTCAGAAAGAGCTGCCGGGGAGCTGGAGAAATCCAGCCTGCAGGTGTGAGCACCTTGAGCAGAGCTGGGGAAGGGAAAGGACTCTGCAAGCAAACAGACCCAGGAAATCCTTTCAGCGATTTTTCCTCTTACTTTCTCTCCCCAAAGCAACCGGGCTCAGAACCAGGGCCTACTGACTGCCAGCCCCCAACCTGCTGTGCTCCCCGTCAGAACAGGCCACTTTATCTCGCTGAGAAAAACCCCTTCAGGAACGAAGGCCTCACCCCCTCAGCTGCTAGGAGTGCTGCCCACAGCCCTCAGTGGTGACCCCTTTGGGGATGGCTGAGGAGAGCCATTGTGCCCAAGACCATACCATACCCCTTTCTGTGGTGGCCAGTATCTAATGGCTGACTGAGGAGAGGTGTCCGCCATACTTTTCTTTATAGCACTTACTACCACCTGACCAATTATTTATAATGTGTTTACTGTGTCTCCACCACTCAAGAGCAGGAAGTTTGGCTTTGTTCATAGCTGTATATACACAGTGCCAGTGTTTAGCACACAGTGTGAATTCAATTAAATTTGTTAATGAATTCATTCATTCATCCGTTCATTCATTCACCAAGTGCTAAGCCCTATTCCACGCACTGATGATATAATGGCGCAAGACCCTATGGGACCTTCCCAGGATAGACCCCTCCCCCATATCCTCTGCTGTAGCTCCTCTCTGAAGTGCCCAGATCATAGTATCTCATGCCTATTTCCTGAGTTTTTCAGAGGCTAAAACCCACCACCAAGTGGAAGAAATTAACTACTTGGTCATGAGCGTGTAGCCCCCAGACCTTTTGGTGCCTAAGGTTTGATCACCATCATCCAATCAGAGAATTGTGCATGAGCTGATCACAGACCCTGGGATGCTCCCCCCTCACTTGGCCTTTAACAATGCTTTGCTGAAACGTTCCAAGGAGTTCTTGTTCTTTGAGACAAGCCACCCATTCTCCTTGCTTGGCCCTGTAGTAAATGTTTCTCTGCTCCAAACTCTGATGTTCCAGTTTATTTGGCCTTACACACGCAAACTTGTGTTTGGTAACAGTGATGCCTTTGGAAATATCTGATCTACTGGGGAAATTAGACAAGTAGAAAAATAATGCTAACACAATGTGGCAGGTGCTGTACTGACGCATAGTTATCAACCAACGTGACTAACTTGTGCTGCCGAGGCAGAGCTTCACTGTGCAGGAGATAAGGGACTGCTTTCCAGGAGGGTGCCAGGCAGACGGGCCCTGGAGTGGGTGAACCCCAGGATGCCCTGAGCAGCCAGGCACGTGACCGCAGGGGTCTCCAGGACATCAGGGTCAAGAGGACAATGAGACAGGGGAGGCCAGGCAAGCCCTAACATTCAGCACTACCACTTCTGGAAACTTGGTCCTCAGAACAAGAGCTTGAATGTGCAAAGACTCATGTACGAGGCAGATCACTGCCACATCGGTTCCAACGGCAGAAAATAAGGAGCAATGTCAGTGTTGATCAGAGGGAAACAGCTGAATAAATAAAGGCACTTCCATACTTTGGAACTGCAGCTATTAAGAGGAGTTGCATTCGTCTATGTGTACCAACTTGGAAAGATGTACATGATACAACGCTAGATGGAAAGGGAGATTACGGAACGATATGCACATATTGATACCCATTTTGTTCGAATATATGCACACGTGTGTTTATATAAATATAGAAAATCATCTGGAAGGAAACAGGCAGTTGGGACTTGGGATAGGAATAGACAAGGGGACACTATCACTTTGGGGTATTATTTGAATTTGTTAAAACCAGTGTGGATTAACTTTCAAATTAAGTAAAGGGAAAAAAAGAGAAAAAGGAAAGTCCGAGGAGCTCACGGTCACCGTGCATCGGGGACAAACTGAACGTGGACAAAACAGGTCGGGATAATTGATCCAAATCAGGCCACAGGGGTTAAAGCAAATGAAAGGCAAGAATCAGGAAGGTGAGCTAGTTCAAGACCAGGGCAGGGCAGTGCGGACGGGCAGAGACACAGGAGACCTGATTCCAGGAGAGGCACCATTGACCTCTGCAGTGACCCACTTCCTACAGGCCTTACGTGTGTGCAGCAGGCCTCAGTGATCACAAAGAGCCCCATGCAGTCACACGGTACTCTCCTGGGAGCAGGGAGAGCAGAGCTCGGATGTTCTCATCAGGCAGACCCAACCCTTCTAATAGCTTTCTCTAAGCCAGCCCTCCCTCCATACCTCCCTGAGGAAAAAGAAGATGGAGGGCCTCTGCCTTTTCTCACCAGCTCCCTTTACCAAAAAAAGGTCTTTCTTTTTTGCTCCTTGCAGGACCCCCAGAGCCTTTAGCAAGCTTATTGTTTGCCTTGTGAGTCTCTAAGAGTGGATGCCAGGTGCAGTATTTCCAAAAAGTATTTAACCACAGGGCACTCCTGCATTAGGTAATAGATTTTACTTGCCATCAAGTTTTAATGACACAAGTATTACGTGGGTGCTTTCTCCTTGTCAAGAACTCCAGGTCATCCTACTGGAGGGAAAGGCCACGTGGAAAGAGAGGGCCTGGAGGATGAGACACCTCATGAAGAAAGAAGCCATGTGCAAAAGGCCTGAGGTGCCCGGCCTAAGAGTGGGACCATCTTGACTCTTCAGTGAAGGCAGCCGCATGAGAGAGGCAGCTAGTTCTAGTGGGACAGAGACAAGGCAGCCCTGCTGACTGACCGCTGCCTGAAGTCCTGACCATAGAATCATGGTTTTTGTGTTAAGCCACTAAGTTTTGGGGTGGTGTGCTATGCAGCCATAGATAACTGATATTCTCCTATCCCATCCCCAATGTCAATCTCCTCCTCTTCCAAGGAAAGATCTTAAAATTTGTTTTTATCATTACTTTGTTTTTAATAGTTCCATCAGATATGCAATTTTTGCAATCCCTTTTATCTCTTTGAGCTGTTTTTGAGCTTTATAAATATAGATTCACGCTCTATGTATTGTAGGGAGAATGGAATTATAGAAAACTCACCCAGTGAAATATCATTCCAACAGTGAAAATAAACATTGCCACGCACAATACCATGGAAGGATGAAGCTTGGAGGCTTAGTTGTACTGAAAACAGCAAGTTGCAGGAGACTACTGTACAATCATTCATCTTTTTATATGATTATTGGCCATTTCTTCTTGAGTTCCTGGTACATTTCCTTTATCCATTTATCTCTGGGGTTGTTTGTCATTTTCTTATTTGTTGGAATTCTTTATAAATTTTAAGAAGTGTCCCCCTAGATTAGAGTACTAGGAATTACTTGAATCTTGAGAAACATTTCTAAGGATAGAGTTTAAAATTACTAAACCAAACCAACTAACAAAAACACCGTGGAAGGTATTAAAAAAAAGAACAAATAAGATTAACAACATATTACACAGGCTCTTTGACTTCTTGGCTGAAGATTCCAAGGCTCAGAGACCCAATAGAACTTTCGGCTCTATTGCCAGTAAGAGGCTATTTACATAAATCCACAGTGCACAGAGGTTCTATTTCATATTTTCTTTCTACCAAAAGGAAATGCATCATTTAACTTGAGATATGGTCCCCCTTTCAAGCATTTCCTAGGATAGACCAATGAATTACTGTTCTTCCTAGTAGTGAGTTTATATTGCACTAAGGAAAGATAGACTCCTTTAATCCCTGAAGAGTCACATTTCTTTCACTTGGGTCACTTGATAGGGCCATTATAGACTCAGATAAGATGTGTGGGACCTTTAATATCTGGCAATTTTCTTGTGCCTCTTCACTTATTAAAAGAATGTATCCATTAGCAGTCATCAGTACGTTCTGTCAAGATGGGAGCTAAATTATCCTTAACGTTTTAAGAGAATGCTTTTTCAAGAAAAATAATGGTCTTAATTGCTCAGTGGAATAGATATGGCATTCTTTGTCATAACCTCTCCCTCCTCCCCGCAGGTGGAATCGGACACTGCTTACTTCGGTCAAAGATCCAGGCCATTTCCTCGCTACCCTGTGAGTCAGCCCTCACCCCAGCCTGTGGCCACTATCCCCAGGAATAAACAGAGCTCCTCACCCATCACAGGGAGAGACCTCGGCCTGATTCCTCCTGCTTTCTAATTCATCCAGGGAGAAGGAGGAATGAGGTGCTCGCTGAGCAAACAATCTCATTCAGAGGGACTCTGTTTTAGCAATAGAAAGCACATCAGAGAAATAATCACCCCCCTGGAACTCCACACTGAAACTGATCTCCTTTTTGACTCTTCGTTTGGAACATATGCTCCATGGAAAATGTGGCTCGCAGGAGGGAGGTTGTAGGGGTGTGTGTTTGTGTATGTGTTTTCATGATTAAAACAAGTTTTCTGTGTCACTTATTTTTATGAAACCGTAAGGTTTAATTAGTGAAAAGCTTCCACCTCCTAAATATGGGTATATCTCTCCAGGCTTTGTCTTTTTCTTACTCCTTTCCTCTCAGGCCACATCTATTCTCACAGGCATTAATAATTACACCCATAGCAGTTAAAATATCTTCAGGTGAAAATGATAAAATACCAACAGAGAGTTAAATAAAGACAGTTAATAAATGTATGTGTCACAAGAAGTCTGGAGGTTGGCAAATCCAGACTTTGATCAGCACATCAACGAGGGCACCAGTGCCCAAAATTCTTACCATCTTCCTGCTTTGTCACCATCAGTGTGTCAGCCACAGCCCTCAAGATGCTGCTACAATAATCCCATTCTCTCCTGACAGTCAGTAGCAGGAAGGAAGGAGATGAAAGCAAAGCAGGCCTTCTCCTCCCGGAGAAAGAAAATCCTTCCCAGAAACCCGTGCGTCTCATTGGCTAGAATAGGATCACATGGCTCACCCCTGGACCAATCAAAGGGAAGCGAGGTACCACATTTGGACTCAGGACCATCATGATTTTTCCCCTCCAACTGGGCCCTCGCAACCCAAACACAGGTGGGATTCTGTTCAGAAGGAAGGAGGAATAGCTGTTGAGGGGGCAACAGCTCCCAAATCCTTAGTTCCAGCCCTGACTGTTCTCTCCTCCAACTGCACCTTTCCAACTGCCTGGAGTACCTACCTTACTGTCCTGTTGCCTCAAACTCAGTCTTTCAGGGAAAAAAATTCCTTTTCTCATCTAATAGATGGCTGCTTTTTCTGCATTTCTCGACTTTTCCAGTGGCAGTTTCATCCATCCACCCATCATAGAGACTGTGACCCTCAGAATCATTTTCGATGCCCTCTCGGTCTGAACTTCCTTATCCAGTGGGTCCCCAGAGCAGCTGAATCTTCATTATCCTAATGGCTCCTACACTGGCACACCATTTCACCCTTTTTACTATTCCTTCAGTCACGTTGTTCCAGGTGCACACGGACCTCTTCATTTCATCTAAAACAGGCCCCAGCCTACAGTGCCATATGCTCTTCCACCAGACTCACCTTCTTAAAAAAGCCTGCAGTCTCATCTCTCCGTGATCTAGGATGAGGCTCCCATATTCCTACAGGAGGAAAATCTACAGTTCTTAGTTTGGGTTTTAAAATTTTCTACACATTACCTTTTAAAAAGGATTCCCCATTATTTTCTGCTGCAGCCAGACTGGTTGAGTCATTGTTCCCTGAAGTATGCTTTAATGCATTCCTATCACCACACATTCCCCCAGATAAGAATACCTTTCTGCTTTCTCCTTTCTGAGTCCTACCTGGCCAACTCATGTCTCACTGCTGAAATCTCCTTAAATATCCTAGGCTTCAATGAGTGTTTTCCCCTCTGAAATCCTACATGCTTATGGAATTGTGAGTCAAGTTTTAATAAGAAACTTCAGGGTTAAATAATTAGGCAAGTGTAAATCTCCTATGGCCATATTACCAGTGCTTTGTAATGTGCCACAATAATACTTACATGGTAAATAATGATATAATACCCATTGTTCAATATTGAGGAAATTAAAAAAAAATTCCATTCTGATTATTAAACTTCAGAAAGTTCAGAGTCCTTTCAAAAGATAAAGGTAGTAGCACTATTAAAGCAAGACTGCAGCAGATTCTTCGAAAGACTGCCAGTGAATCTATACAATCTGATGTATCAGTGGAGAGACTGTTCATTCATTCATTCATAGTCAGAAGATTGAAATTTTATTGCCCAACAACTGTCACCAGAATTCTTGGCAGGAGAACTCTCTATATTTAGGAAAATATCTTGACAAATTGCTTGGGGATAGAGAGTGAGGTTCAGATAGAATTTGACTACACTATGTGTATCAGGGCACTGTGCTCATGTCCAGGGAAGTTGGGGATTTGTCTTCTTCACCATTTCCTCACAAAGAAATGCCAAACCCCTTAAAGAAAGTGGCAAGGTTATCAAGACAGAATATTATATAGAAAACCAGAAGACACATAGAACTGTTTTCTGTTCAAATAGTTTACAAGAACTACAGCAAAAGAGTAGGAGGCCTTGGGCTTAGCTGTTAAACTTAGGTGACGGTGGGTCTGGTACCATGTCGCCCATAGGGCTTCTCTGAAGAAATTTGGCCAAGTATAGCTTTTTGTTGATATCTAGGGTTTTTCCACTTATTCTGGCTTTGCTACTTAAAGCTTTGTCAAAACTCTGTGAACTTATTTCTTCATTTGGAAAATAGAAGAGGGAGGTCTATACTATATCCAGGACTGCTCTGTATTTTGTTTTCTAAATGTACACATATATGTATGTTTATCTTTCATAAGACTGAGTTCTTATTTTTTGATTCACATTTCTTCGGTAAAACTGTCTGTACTGGTAGTGATGCTTTTGGCTGCAAGTAAAAGAAAACTCCATTTCAACTGGCTTATACACTAAAGGAGATTTATTGGTTCATGTAGCTGAAAAAGTCCAGATGCTGGGTAGCCATCAGGTGTGGTTCCATAAGCCCCCCAATCTGCCTCTCTATGATTTGCTTGTCCCCTTCTTCTTTTGTGGATTGGCAACAGACCCAGGCTGACAGCAAGGTGATTGTAGCATTTCCTGGCCTTGCAGTCTGGCCATAGCAACGTCCATAAGAAGAAGGATCATCTCGTCCAGTAGCTCCACTCTTAAAATCAGAAGCCCTCCTGACCAGAAACTCCTACCAAACCTTCTGTTTCATCTCATGGGCCAGAATTTGGGCACACACCCACTTCTAAACCATCTCCTTGGCCTGAGGAATGCCACGTGCTGACTATCAAGATCTGGATTCTTAAACTAATCTCTGTGGCAAGGGGGCAAGATTACTTATAGACCAGTCAAGCTCACCCTGCAACCAGAGGTGGAGTCAGCTTCCCTAAACCTCAGGCCTGCACGGGGGCAGAGTATCCCTGAGCAAAAACCAGGGCGCCGCCAGAACCAGGCAAGAGGAAAGGGATGCTGGGGAGGCATGCATCTTCAAAGTTTGTTACGTACAAAACTGCAGAATACCAACTTCATCCTGGAGATCTGAACAGGATACAGCCACGTCTGGTAACCAAAGGCTGTAATATTCACAGAGTTCAAGTCTGCCAGATCTTTATCTAACAAAGTCTAAAAATGTCCACCAGGAAATGAGAAACATGTAAACAATTACAGCTCTGTGGCTAACTGTACACCAGCATACGTGAAACCAATTGTTTCCACTCCATATGGGATACTAATCAGCTTAATTACACGGCAAAAGAATAACTCAAGAACCAAACCGCTCCAGTGTTTCATCAGAGGAAAACAACAGAAGCTGAAAAACATACTTTCTTCAAACAGAAAAACAGGTGAAATCTTGGAAAGGATCAATCAGCAGTGAAGTGGTGTTTATGCTTTTTTTTTTTTCCCACCAGAGGAATGTAAAAGGAGTTGGAAAATGTACTCTTTTCAGATAGAAAAATAGATATAATGTTGGGAAAAAATCAGAGACTGAGCAGTTTTTAATTGCTAATCATTAATATCCATTTTTATTCTGCCACCAAGGTTACGCCCAGAATTTACTTAATGCTTTCAAAATACTGTCTATCAGTTTTGTGGGAGTGGTGGGCAGTCTGTCAATCCCTTCCTGCTTTGGGTTCAAATTGACTTAGAAGTACAGTTGAGCCATTCTTACAACAAAACAGCTATTGAGGGCCTCTGATGTACCAGGCTGCCCTGTGCCCGTAGCATCACCACGTGGTCAGCCAGCTGCTTTCCTTCCCTTTCAGAGGAAGGGGGTTCCTTGGAGGCCATCATCCAATGTCCCCCGTGACATTAGACCTTCTTTTGAGCAGCCTTGAGCCTTCCTCTGATGTCGGTTCAGTTGGGTCACTGACTTATTGGGCTCCCACTGCCAAGAAAGAGCTGTACAGAGTGCTGTGTGGGAAGATAAGAGAGAAATGACTGATGTAGCTCTTGCTCCAGAGAACCTGACCACCCTCCTGGAGATGGAGCTCCACCAGGAAAGAAAGAAGAGCGCATATATATCGAAGAGTTGATGAACCGAGACCCAAAGGGTAGGCAGTGCAGGAAGGAAATATGTCTTTCAATTCCCAGGTTAACAAGGAATGCATGAGGGTTGAGAAGGGAGGCTGCACCAACGCAGAACAGTGGGAATGAACGCGTAAAGGCTAAATCATAGAAGGCTTTGGAAATCAGAGATAGAAGTAGACCCAGTGGGCAAAGGAAAAGGGAAATAGTCTGTGTCTCAAAAGCAGGAGTGTGATGTGTATGTATTTGGTGTGCCTATGACTGTATCTGTGTGTATCTGTGTGTGTAAGAATGAAGTTACAAAGCTCACCCCCTAACAGAGACCAGATTAGCTGGATTTTACCACACGCACACACACGCACACGCACGCACGCACACACACACATGCACACAACTCAGGGGAAAACTGGAAATGTTGGTCCAGACAGACTGAAGATCTCACTCAGGATTTTCTAACCCTTTTGGACATAAAGACCTCCTTTTCTGATGGCAAAAATACTTGGACAGCTGTATAACTCTCGTAATTGTTTACTAGTATCTGTCAGTTGAGAACATATGTAATACCCCTGGTATACTTCTATGCCTTTATGAAATTGAGGTAAAAGAGGGCTTTCTAGATGGAACAATTAGAAAATGGTGCCACTACTTCTCAGGGCTGGCTCAGCCCCAAAGTAGGACAGTTGGCCCATGAAAGAGACTTGAGACTGGTTTTCAGCTTTTGTATGAGTCCCCTTAGTTGGGCACCCTTTGCCAGAGGACAACCAATGCAACCATATGGAGGCCCCCATGACCCAAAGGCGCTATAGGTTCAGTAAGGCTTTGAAATGAGATTGTGTTTGGTTCATAACAATGGTGCCCAGATGAATTTGAAAAATAGGCATTCTTTTTGAAAAATATTCATTGTTTATTCAACAGACAAAGCTTTGGGAATTGAAAAGGATTCAGATACTTCTTGCCAAGACTTTACCCCTCCCCAAGTGTCTGTAGTCCACAGCAGGTGGTTCAGGCCACTCAAGCTTCTGTCTAATGGCCACAAGGGGGCAACAATCAGGAGTGGACATTGTCCCTCTCTGCCCCAAACTCAGTTCACAGCTGCAGATCGACAGTGAGAACTGGGGAAGGAAGGAAGTGCACTTAGCACTTTGCCCCAACAAACAGATCACAGGATTTAGTGCTAAATAAATCCCTTTACATTTTGTTCACACATTTTTTGTGCGTGTGTGGAAAAAAATGCATACAAATGAATAATCTTAACGTAAAATTCTGAGCTATTAACAACCCTTAATTTTAGCCATGAGTTATTCACTCAAGTATCCCAGCATAACCAAAACGTGCCACCTTAAAAGCTACTTCAGTGTATCAAGTTTTCCCCCAAAAGGGCGCACAGATTCCATCAATGGGCACTAGAACACTGTCCTATCACTCCTCATATCCAGCCAGACACTGAGGTCAAGCAAATAGCAAAATATGCCTTTATATCTGTTGTCTGTTCTCTTGAGACTGCACAATGCTTTGTCACAATGCCCTGTGTTTATATAAGATATTCATTTTTTAAGCCCTTTTATTAAACCACAAATCATAAACCACAGAACAATTTTTTGGAGATAAAATGAATTTTTGTTTTCAAAATAATCTTATGGGTCAACGGAGTGACTATTATGTTTTTGCCTGCTTAAGAGATTGAGGATCTTGAGGGACAGAGATGATGTTTTCAAATTATTAGCAGAACTAGTCAATGCAAAGGTCTCTCCACTACACGAAGCTGCTTTATACAGAGCAAGGCTAATTCACGAGCACTGTATTTTTCAACTTTTTAGTTAACCCAAGTTAGTGGTGTAATGGTAAATTAAAAAAAATTTTTTTTATTGAAGTACAGTTGATTTACAATGTTGTGTTAATTTCTGCTGTACAGCAAAGTGATTCAGTTATACATATATATACATTCTTTTTCTAAATATTCTTTTCCATTGCAGTTTATCTTAGGAAATTGAATATAGTCCCCTGTGCTATACAGTAGAACCTTGTTGTTTGTCCATTCTGTATATAATAGTTTGCATCTGCTAACCCCAAACTCCAAATCCATCCTTCCCCCACCCCTCTCCCCCTTGGCAATCACAAGTCTGTTCTCTGTGTCTGTTCACCTGTTTCTATTTCGTAGATAAGTTCATTTGTGTCATATTTCAGAATCCACATATGAGTGATGTCATATGGTATTTGACCTTCTCTTTCTGACTTACTTCACTTAGTATGACCATCTCTAGGCCCATTCATGTAGCTGCAAATGGCATTACTTCATTCTTTTTTATGGCTGAGTAGTATTCTATTGTATATATGTACCGCATCTTCTTTATCTGTAATGGTAAATGTTTAACAACTGGATCTCCAAGTGAAAACGCCCTTGCCAATCTCCATGGTGTAAATACTCCCACTGCAGCTGATTTCCAGCTACCATGTGATGGCACTGAATGCCATCAGAGTTGGGAAGAGATGTACAGTAGCAGAAAATTATTTAGTACTTGTAACATACAGATATAATAGCCATACCTTCAAGAACATGATAATAATAAAATGTAGTAGAATAATTAGGAAGTTAAGAACTTAGAGTTTTTGTTACTTTGTTTTTAAGTATAATTTATTTAACTGTAAGTGTATATAATTTAATTTTTAATAATGGCTGTATTTAATAAGCAGTTCACCAAACTCCTGAAAATTTCACAGTTGTCTCTCACCAATCTGTGGGAACCAACACTGCATGCCACTGACCCAAGCTCTCCTTTCAAGTGCTTTGAAATTTAAAATAAAATAAGTATCAACCCCCCAGGGGACACCACTAGTTGTAGGCCTTAACACCACCCTCCCCAACCAACACACATTTTGAGAATTCTTGGATTGTGCAGGTGAAGGCATAGCCATCTGTGGATGGTCTGGGCTAAAACTCAAAGTCCTGGAGCCAGTGGGCAAGGGACTGTTGATGTAATTAAGGTATAAGGTGACTGAGCATTGTTCATCTAACCTTCCTGAAGTGCAGAACAAAGAAAATCCACCCTCCTTTTGCAGGAAAAGAAAGTATTTTTGGTTTTGGGTTTTTTTTTAATTTTTATTGGTGTATAGTTGCTTTACAATATTGTGTTAGTTTATACTGTACAGCAAAGTGAATCAGCTATATGTATACATATATCCCCTCTTTTTGGATTTCCTTCTTATTTAGGTCACCACAGAGCACTGAGTAGAGTTCCCTATGCTATACAGTAGGTTCTCATTAGTTACCTATTTCATACATAGTAGTGTATATATGTCAATCCCAATCTCCCAATTCATCCCACCCACCCCCCTTTCCCCCTTGGTATCCATACGTTTGTTCTCTACATCTGCGTCTCTATTTCTGCTTTGTAAATAAGGTCGTCTATACCAATTTTTTCAGATTCCACATATATGCGTTAATATACGATATTTGTTTTAAGAGAGAGTATTTTTGGTCTGAATTATCCAGCTTGGCTATTGACCAAACTCAGCTGTATAATTATACAAGTCTTCCTTTGACTAGTACTATGTTGGCCTAAGTTTTAGGTTTGGGATGTGATATGTTGGCACTGGGAAAGACAGTAAGCAGTCAAGCCCACGTCATCTGAAGGAAACACTGGGGGTGCAAAACTTAAGGAGGCACATATTCTCAGGATGGGGTAGGTACACTCAGCCCTGAGCATGCCTCCTTAAATTTTGTACCCTAGTTACCTCACTTGCCTCACCCTTGTTCTGGTCCTGAAACTGATGTCCCAAAAGGCCAAGTTCACCTGACTAGTCGGCATCAGAGCTGGTACTAACGTAGATCCTCTAACCCCTGATCTGACACATTCCCCATACAGTGGGCTGCCTCCAGCTTTGCCCACCCTTCCGAGGAAAGACCTTCAAAGCTAAGCAGGAAGTTTTCTGAACAGCTGGGCCAGTGGTCCTCAATCTAGGTGGCACATTAGACTTCCTGAGGGAGTTTTAAATATTCTAACTCCTAAGTCCCCCTCTCTGACATTTTAAATCAATTGTTCCGTGATGGGCCCTGGAAACAGTTTTGTTTACTTACTTTTAACATTCCTCTATGATTATTATGTGCAGCCAAGGTTGCGAACCCTGAATAATAACAGTAACAACAATAATAACTTTGCTAGTAAAAGACCATGTTAGTTAAGGAGGAGCAGGCTGTATTTACGCCAAGGTGTTGAACGTCAGTATTTGTGTCTTTTCCAATTATCATCATTAAGTCAGTGTATTCTGTGCACCCATAAAGAACTATTTTGCTTAAAAAAAACAAAAGTAAAATGAGCAGGGAGCACCTTAACCTGGATGAAGACCCGGGGCAGGATTTGCTCCTGGCAAATTTACCTTTAGAGGATGGCAAGGTGATGACCCAGCAGGCTGGATTTCTGCACTCTCAGTGGGGAAGAATGCTTATAAGGCAAATCAATACAGTAAGTCCCCTACATACGAACCTGCAAGTTGCGAACATTCAAAGATGCGAACATGCATTCGCATGTCCAATCACATAAGTTCGTTCACATGCCTGGTGTACGTTGTCATGTGCGTGCATCCTCTACAAGTGGTTGTGCTTTTGTGTACTGTACTGTATAGTACTGTATAGAGTACAGTAGTACAGTATCTTTATTTCAAGCCCAGGCTGTCCAGAAGCAAGCGTAAAAACAGCAGTGATGTAGCAGGTGCTACTGTACTTTTCAATGTACTGTACTGTAAGAGTAAAAATGTTTTCTTTATTTTTTGTGTTTGTTTTTTATGTATTATTTGTGTGAAAAGTGTTATAAACCTATTACAGTACAGTACTATATAGCCGATTGTGTTAGTTGTGTACCTAGGCTAACTTTGTTGGACTTAACGAGCAAATTGGACTTATGAATGCGCTCTTGGAATGTAACTCGTTCATATGTACGGGACTCACCGTATGTAAATAAGGGGAAAGTTTATCATTCTTAGGAAGGAAAGCCAACAAACTATTTTTAAGTACCTGGAAAATTATTTTGAATTGAGCCATTTGACCAAATGATGATTTTGCTCATTTACGAATCACTCTTCCTATTGATGAAAACACAGAAGACCCTCCGAAGCACAGAGTGATTTGTCATCAAACACCTTTTACATCGGTGTTTGTTAGGGATTAGAGAGTAAGCTTTCTGCATTTATTCAAGAATATTCTAAAATACAGGCTTTTCAACAACACAGGTATACCCAGAAATCCCTATTTTACTCTAGGGAAATGTAAACTCTATCAATCAAGTTGTGGTGGTGAATACCTGAATTTATACATTTGTCAAAAAGTATAGAACTGTATACTAAAAATGGAGACTTTCACCATAAGTAAATTATACCTTAATTAAAAAAAAATGGACACAGAGATGGGTGCAGACATTGAATAAATGTTTGCTAAGGAAAAAAAAGACAAGGAGACTTTCTTCTTCATGTTGCTAAATTAGAAAATTTTCTCAAAAACAAAACAACTAAATTAGTCTCGGTTTTTAAGATAGCTCTTCTGAGGGCATTGTCTGTATTGCAGCCCAGCATCGGCTCTGCTCTGAAACTAAAGACCCACCCAGCTGCCTGCACAATCATGGGTGCACCTCTTCAAAGCACAAGCTATTCATCTTTGAGAAGCAACAAAATCTGATAAAGGCATACCTGTGCTTTCTTTATGCTTCACAGATAGTGTGTTTTTTACAGATCGAAGGTCTGTGGCAACCCTGTATTGAGCAAATCTATTGGTGCCATTTTTCCAATAGCATTTGCTCACTTGGTGTCTCTGAGTCACATTTTGGTAATTCTGGCAATATTTCAAACTTTTTCATTATTATTGTATTTGTGATGGTGATCTGTGATCAGTGATCTTTGATGTTACTATTGGAATTGTTTTGGGGCATCACAAACTGTGCCCATATAAGGTGGTGAACTTAATCCATAAATGTTGTGTGTGTTCTGACTGCTCTCTCTCCTTCTCTGAGGGCCTCCTTATTCCCTGAGACACAACAATACTGAAATTGGGCCAATTAATAGCCCTGCAATGGCCTCTAAGTGTTCAAGTGAAAAGACGAGTCACACATGTCTCATTTAAAATCAAAAGCTAGAAATGATTAAGCTTAGTGAGGAAGGCACGTCAACAGCCCAGTTTGGCCAAAAGCTAGGCCCTTTGAACCAAACAATTAGCCAAGTTGTGAATGGATGCAAAGGAAAAATTCTTGAAGGAAATTAAAAGTGTTACTCCAGTGTACACACGAATGGTAAGAAAGTGAAACAGCCTTATTGCTGATATGGACAATGTCTGAGTGGTCTGGATAGAAGACCAAACCAGCCACCACATTGCCTTAAACCAAAGCCTAATCCAGAGCAAGGCCCTAACTCTCTTCAATTCTATGAAGGCTGAGAGAGGCAAGGAAGCTGCAGAAGAAAAGTGTGAAGCTTAGCAGAGGTTGGTTCATGAGGTTTAAGGAAAGAAGCCATATCTGTGACATCAGAGTAAAAGGTGAAGCAGTGAGTACTGACGTAGAAGCTACAGCAAGTTATCCAGAAGATCCAGCTAAGATCATTAATGAAGGTAGCCACATTAAACAACAGATTTTCAATGTGGATGAAACAGCCTTCCACTGGAAGACGATACCATCTAGGTCTTTCATAGCTAGAGAGGAGAAGTCAATGCCTGTCTTCAAAGCTTCAAGGGACAGGCTGACTCTCTTCTTAGGGGCTAATGCAGCTGGTGACTTGAAGTTGAAGCCAGTGCTCATTTATCATTCCTAAAATCCTAGGACCCTTAAGAATTATGCTAAATTTACTCTGCCTTTGTTCTATAAATGGAAAAACAAAGCTTGGATGACAGCACATCTACTTACAACATGATTTACTGAATGAATATTTTAAGCCCACTGTTGAGACCTATTGCTCAGAAGAAAAAAGATTCCTTTCAAAATATGACTGTTCATTGACAATGGACCTGGTCACCCAAGAGCTCTGAGGGAGATGCACAATGAGATTCATGTTGTTTCCATACTTGCCAACAAAACACCCATTCTGCAGCCCAGGGACCAAGGAGTAATTTCAACTTTCAAGTCTTATTATTTAAGAAAGACATTTCCTAAGGCTATAGGTATCATAGAGAGTGATCCCTCTGATGGATCTGGGTGAAGTCAACTGAAAACTTTCTGGAAATGATTCACCATTCTTTTTTTTTTTTTATGTGGGATCTTCCCGGACCAGGGCTCGAACCCGTGTCCCCTGCATTAGCAGGTGGATTCTTAACCACTGCGCCACCAGGGAAGCCCTGATTCACCATTCTTGATGACGTTAAGAACATTCATGATTCATGGGACGAGGTCAAAATACCAACATTAACAGGAGTTTGGAAGAAGTTGATTCCAAACCTCATGGATGTCTTTGAGGGGTTCAAGACTTCAGTGGAGGAAGTAATTGCAGATGTGGTGGAAACAGCAAGAGAATGAGAATTAGACGTGGAGCCTGAAGATGTGGCTGAATTGCTGCAATCCCATGATAAAACTTGAATGGATGAGGAGTTGCTTCTTATGGATGAGCAGAGAAAATGATTTCTTGAGATGGAAACTACTCCTGGTGAAGATGCTGTGAAGCTTGTTGAAATGACAACAGAGGATTTAGAATATTATATAAATTTAGTTGATGAAGCACTGGCAGGGTTTGAGAAGAGTGACTCCAATTTTGAAAGAAGTTCTACTGTGGGTAAAATGCTATCAGACAGCATTGCATGCTACAGAGGAATCGTTCATGAAAGGATGAGTCAGTTGATGTGGCAAAATTTATTGTTGTCTAATTTTAAGAAACTGCCAGCCACCCCCGCCCTCAGCAGCCACCACCCTGATCAGTCAGCAGCCAGCCGAGGCCAGATCCTCCAACAGCAAAAAAGACTACGACTCACTGAAGGCTCAGATTATAGTTAGCATTTTTTAGCAATAAAATATTTTTAAATTAAGGCATGTACATTTTTTAGAGATAATGCTATTGCACACTTAATAGGCTACAGTGTAATGCTAACGTAAGTTTTATATGCACTGGGAAACAAAAATAATTTGTGTGAATCACTTAATTGAGATATTTGCTTTATTGCAGTGGTCTGAAACTGAACCCGCAATATCTCTGTGGTATGCCTGTATTAGAAATCATGATATCATATGGTAGCCTGTGAATTTAAATGCAACAATAATAATTAATAAAAATCGAATGTGTGCAATATGCCAAACACTGTAATACGCATGAAAATTCTATGAGGTAAATGAAATGATCTTTTTTTTTCAACAGGACCACTCTGGCTGCTATGTTGAGATTAGACTGTAGGTGATGGGTCGGGGGGTGAACAATAGTGAAAACGGGGAAACTTTATTAGGAGGCTATTGCAGTATCCAGGTGAGAGATGATGATGGCTTGGTCCACAGTGAAGGTGGTAGAGGTGCTAAGACGTGGTTGCATTTTGGGTGTTTTGAAGGTAGAGTCCCCAATCTTGGCCAATGGATTGGATTTGGGGCATTAAAGAAAGAGAGCCGTCAAGAATGCCTTACAGGTTTTGAGCTCCTGAACAACTAGAAGTCTAGAGTTGCCATTTCCTGGGATGGGGGGATGGAGAGGAACAAGTTTTAGAGGACAGAAGGTCAGGGGTGCCGCATGGTCAGTTTGACTTATCTATAAGCCATCCAGTAGGGTTTTCAAGTGAGCAATTGGAGAGATGAGCCTGGAGTTTAGAGGAGGGGTCAGAGCTGGAAGTGGGTGCCTTACAGCCATGACACTGGATAAATTACCATTGAGGAGGGGAGGTAGGAAAGAGAAGAAGTGCAAGGACTAGAATCTGGGACACTGTGACATTTGGAGGTCGTGGAGGTGAGGAGGAGCCAGCAAAGGAGACTAAGGAAGAGCAGCTAACAAGGCATCAGGAAAACCAGGAGAGGGCAGTGTTCTGGGAGCTGAGGGAGAAGAGTGTATCAATAAGGGGAAAGATCCACTGTGTTAGAACGGCTCAGAGGTCAAACCGGTAGTCCCCCGGGCTCCAGTCCAGGAGCCCACTCTTCCTTCCTGTTGCCTTGCCCGTTTCCATCTCTGCCACGTATCTCATTACACTCCCTTGGAATCAGCTCCCTTGTCCACGCCGAGCTCCTCTTGGTCATGTCAGGATTTGCAGTGTCCAGCACATGCTCAGTAGATATTTGTTGAATAAACGGAAAATGAATGAGTGAGTGAGTGAGTGATTAGGCACGGGGTTGGACCTGAGAGAAGCTGACATGCCTGCATCCCCGATCCCCAAGGAATATGTGTTCTTTTGTCTTCAAGTGCCACAAGGGTCATGGTGAGCTGGAGCCACTTGTATGGGCTCATAGGAACTAGTAGTTGTTATAATTTCAGGAATTCTGAGAGCTGGCTGTTAAACACAGCCATAATTAAAAATTAAATTATTGGGGGGAGGGATAAGTTAGGAGCTTGGGATTAACAGATACACATTAGTATATATAAAATAGATAAACAACAAGGACCTCTGTATAGCACAGGGAGCTATATTCAATATCCTGTAATAAACCATAATGGAAGAGAATATGAAAAAGAATATATATGTTTAACTGAATCACTTTGCTATACACCTGAAATAACACAACATTGTAAATCAACTATACCTCAATTTAAAAAAATTAAATTATATAAACTTATACTTAAATAAATATATTTTTAAAAAGATAATAAGTACTCAAAATTTCCACTTCCCAATTATTTTACTACATTTCACTATTATCTATGCTCTTGAGTTTGTTTACATCTCTTGTATCTGGATGGTGGAAACCCTATAAAATGGTGTGTCATCTCTTCCCAAGATCACATTCAGTGATATCAAGTTGATAGTTTCAAATAGGCTATGTGAAAGTATCTACACAACAGAAATGAGAAATTTCTACAAATCAGGACTCCCCGTTCCCCCACCCCACCACCACCCCTCCCCTGTGTGTTGTTATACATTTGCCAAATGGTTATACTATATTTCCTACAAAAACCTCCAGTAAGCAGCCTTTCTTCAATGGGGGGAAAAAAAATCACTGAATTCTCCAGAAAGCAGAATTTCCTTCTCCCAGTTTCTAACATTCACTTGTGTAAATTCCAGGTGGACAAAACAACCAGAGGAGTAACTGGAGTTTTCTTTCTCTCCCACCAGTGGTTTGATAGTGTGCAGACAGCTTGTGTTTAATGCCATCAATTAAAT
This sequence comes from Eschrichtius robustus, assembly GCF_028021215.1. NCBI lineage: Eukaryota > Metazoa > Chordata > Mammalia > Artiodactyla > Eschrichtiidae > Eschrichtius > Eschrichtius robustus. Next base: position 11,185,702 of record NC_090829.1, read on the forward strand.
GGGTTTTGACACCACTGCTGATGACTTGTCCCCAACCACCACCCTGCAGACTCTTCCACTGGGTTCTTCTGAGGGAAAGTTTAGATTTATGAAAATCACTCATTATTATTTAACTGGTCAGCAGCTGAGCTGGTTATGAAATGTGTGTCTGGATCGGAAATGTGGGTATAAACTGCCGGACTTTAAAGAATTTTTTAAAAAAACATATACTGGAAATGTGGAGAAGAGTAGGATTATCCCCTTTGAAAGCTGCAACACCAGCCAGATTCCTCTCCATATCCCATTCCTGCTCCCGGATGATGCAATTCCTCTTCCCACTGGAGTGCATTATGCTCTCTTTAAAGACTCGAGCTAATGGAATGCTGAGAAAATCAATCCCTTCTTATTATGCTAGCCTGCTGTTTGGTAAATGGAAAGCAAATACTTTCTTCTTCTAAGTAGGCAGAAATAAGCCCTGGGAGACACCTTGATTATACCCTCCACATGTCCTGAACAAGAGTCCACGCACCATATCTGTGCTTAACATACATTTAATTCAAAAAGGCCTGGTCCATATCCACTCACAACTCAATGGCAACACAACTCTATCTCTTTCTCTCTCCTCTGAAGAGGGCACATGTCATCATGTAGTGCTTTTTTTAAAAAATATTTATTTATTTATTTGGTCGCACCAGGTCTTAGCTGCGGCTCGCTGGCTCCTTAGTTGCGGCTCACCGGCTCCTTAGCTGTGGCATGCATGTAGGATCTAGATCCCTGACCAGGGATCGAACCCGGGCCCCCTGCATTGGGAGTGTGGAGTCTTAACCACTGTGCCACCAGGGAAGTACCACGTAGTGCTTTTTGAAGAGATATATTCGATTGACATCTAACATCCATAATATCTACCTTTATTGAGCATTTACCATGTGCCAGGTATCATGCTTTCAACATTTTTTTCACAACCTCATAAGGTAGATTGTATTTTTATCCCCATTTTACTGTTGAGCAAACTAGGTGAGATAAAGGGATGGAGGTCACTGAAAGGAGCAGAGTTTGGATTTAAACCCAGTTCTGTTTGACTCCAAACCTAGGGCCACAAAACACTTTGTTCCATGCCAATAATCAGGCCTCAGAACCAGAACCAAGTGAAAGCTCTGGGCAGTTTCAGGCTTAACATAAGGATCTCTGCTAAGAGTGAGAATATACTGTTTTGCAAGAAGGTCATGAGCCCTTGGTGTTGGAGGTATTCAAGGAAAAATGGAAAGAACACTTCCTAGGGTAGGCTTCCCAGGACAGTGGGCCTCTTGTTTGGGGAAGAATGATTGATCAACTCTGTTGCTTCCCAAAGCTGATTGCTCACCAGGGAAACAGAGAACATATTTTTGGTAAGAAAGCAGACTCGCTCTATAAAATCAGATTAGAAACGAAGGGCAAGAATGCAATGATTTGGGTCATATCATGAGGAAGGACTTCTTTTAAGTCCATGCAGTGGACGAGGTCTCTCCAGGAATACTGCCCTTCTCTCCATGAGGCTGTTATGGAGAAGCTGATGAGCTCACACAGAGTTCCCTTGGCCTCCACACTCATCCAGGACGTCACTGTCTCTCACCTGGAATTTTGCTCCAGTTTCCTAACTGATCTCTCCTCCCAACCTAGTCTGAGTTATCACCACCGCCACCCCAACCAATCTTACTTTTTATTCTCTCCCTTAAAGACCTCTTAGCTCACACTGGCAGGTTGAGTTCCCAGGGAAGCAGAATGACGCAAGGACAAGCATGTGGGATGTCTATTGGGGGGGGATCTTGAAATTAACACCTGTGGAAGGGAGGGAAGGAGGCAGGATTGGACACAGGAGAAATCATCACAACAAATCTTCAGCTAATCCCTGAGGTGGGGGGGAGGGGTGGTGCTGAAGCTGGGTGACACTTCAGAATTCTCCCGAAATAGAGTGAGCTGGACAGAGTCTTTATGCTCCCATGCAGACCAATCATTCGATGTAGGCTGCCCCAGGAAGCTGGTGTGAGCTTGGACAAGGTGGTTATCTTCAGAAAAAGTGGAGGAGGGCTGACAGTAAGGGCTGTCTGTCAGCAGCACTCCCTGAAGCCGAGAGAATAAACTCTCCAGTCCTGATTGGGGATTCACACTCTAGCCCCTGCTACCTCTCCAGCTCCATCTTTCTCCATTCCCTATTGCCTAACCCAGACACATTAAACTTCTCAGGGGCATCTTGAGTGTGCTGCCACTTTCATGATTTGTACATGCTCTTACCCTCTTACTAGGATGCCCTTACCTGCTATATTAGTTTCCTCTGGCTTCTGTAACAAATTACCACAAAACTTGGTGGCTTAAAACAACACACATCTTTATTCTCTTACAGGTCTGGGGCTCAGAAGTCCGACATCAGTTTCACTAAGCCAAAGTCAAGGTGTCAGCAGGGCCATGCTCCCTCGGAAAGCTCTGGGGAAGAGCTGGTTCCCTCCTCTTTTCCAGCCTCTAGAGCTGCATTCTCTGCCATCCTTGGCTTGTGATTCCGTCCTCCGTCTTCAGAGGCAGCAGCAAAGTGCCTTGTTTCCTTGTCACACTGACTTCTGCTGCTGCTACATCAACTTCCTATAAGGACACTTGTGATTGCATTTAGGGTCCACCAGGATAATACAGGATAGTCTCCCCATCTCAAGATACTTAATCACATCTGTAAATCTTTTTTATCCTATGAGGTAACATTCACAAGCTCCAGGGATTAGGACCTGGATATCTTTGGGGGCCATTATTCAGCCGACCACATCTGCCCTGACCCACCTACCTCTCTTTCAAGTCCAAGCTCAATTGTCACCTCTTCTGGGAAACTTTCCCTGACACACTCAGGTAGGTGGAATTGGCGCCACTTTTTAATTTCCCGGCACTTTGTCCATGTCTTTATTCTATCAATCACCCTGTTAGGCTGTAATTCATTCATTAAGCACCTGCTATGTTCCAGGCACTGTTCTTGATCAGGGGTTAGAGCAGTGAACAGATGGGACACAGACCCCTGCCCTTGTCTAGTTTCTATTCCAATGAGAGTAGACAGTCAAATTTTTTAAGTTAAAATACACACGACATTAAAAAGAAAAAAATAATAAGGACCCCCCAAAAATCAGAGCAGGGTATAGGAAATTAGGAATGTAGCGGGGAAGATACAGAGAGTTGCCATTTAAAACAGAAGGTCAAAGAAGGCCTCATTGAGATGGTGGCATTTGAGTAAGGCCTCGAGGGAGCTGTGGACGGATATATGGCAGAAGAGATTTCTAGGGAGAGGGCAGTGCCAATGCAAAGGTTCTAAGGCTAGAGTGTGGCTTATGTGTTCAGGGAATAGAGAGAGGAGCTCCTGGATCATTCTGAGCAGAAGAGTGACGGGATCTGACTTTTTACAGGATCACTTTCCCAGGACCGTCTCGTGTAGATGCACAGGGTGTGCATTCCACCACCATCTAGGAGGTTCCTTTTACATTTAGCCCATTTACATAGACTATTCCGAGTAACATAGAAACCCTAATGGCTACTCTCTGAGAAAAAAATGGAGGGGATGCCAGGGTGGAAGCAGGAAGACCAGTCAATAGGCCTTTGTAATAATCCAGGCATCTACGTCCCTCCAGGCTTGCTGCACCCCGACACCCAGAACAGTGCCTGGAACACATAGGCGAGCAAAGAACAGATGATTACATTCCATACCACGGTGTAAGCCAGACTTAAGCAGCCAAAATCTTCTGTGTATCCCAGGGCACTCCCTGGTTACTTCTTGTATTCCCATTTCTTGATCAAAGAGGTAGACCAGATGATTTTTCAAATCCAACATTCTGTCAACCCAACTGCCATCTGGCCTTCTCCACTAGGATGTTCCACTCTCATCTCCAATTCTGCATGTCTAAACTGAATTAATCCCTTTCTCCTCTCCCCACCTGAAACAACTTACTCCTGGCTTCCCTCACCTGTTGATGGTGGCTTCATTTTCCCACCTCGTTTTGAGATCTGTTATGTTTACCAATCTTGTCCAGGTCCAAGTCCTGGGACAGCTTCTCTTTCAAGCCCACTGCCCATGCCCCACTCCTGCCCTCACCACATGTCCACAGGAGCCACAGTGGCCTCTCATTCTCTATCCGCTACCAGGGTCTTGTATCTTGCTGTACCTCCTCACTCCAGGGACGCCCTCGTGTTCTTCACTCCACCTCCAGGACCTACCTCCAAGCTCAAGTCCTTTGTTAGTGTGTACTGGACCCACGTCTTCATGATCTCATCCTTGTCAGAACTCCTCTGCCCTTTATGATCTGTCATTTGGCAACATCTAGGGAGGAGGTAATGGCCAGGGAAAAGAATGTGTGCTTTGGAGGCAAACAGATGGGATTCAAGTCCCAGCTGAGTCACTTCCTTCCATGTGATCTTGGAAATTCATTCATCCTCTCTGGGCCTTCGTTTCTTCATGTTACAGCTTTTTTAAAAGATTAAAAAATTTAAAAGTCTACTTCCTAAACCAGTATGAGCATCCAAAGTTAACGTTTGCAAAGCACCCAGTGTGCATTAGGTACTCAGTAAATGCTGACTCCTTTTTCCCTGCTTGCTCTCCCTTGCCCACAGTTCCACTGCCTGCAGTTGGCATTTTCATTCCTTTCCCTACTGCCTTATTATATTTAGTTAAAATGTTATTTATAAATACATGTTAGTAACACACTTATTCCAGGCCATATCAACCCAGGTTAGAACACAAGATAATGAGAAACCCTTTCAGTAATTACCTACTTGGATGTGCATCAAAATCACCTTACAATTGTCCATGGCAATTTTTTTAACTTATTTGGATATTTTTAAACATGCTCTCCAGTAGAAGAGGAGAGTGTAATGAACCTCTGTGTACCTGTTACCCAGCTCCAGTAATTGTCAATTTTTAGCCAGTCTTGTTTCATCTATCCTCCCCTCCTGTCTATTTTTATTTCTGGAGTATTTTAAAGCAAATCTCATATTGCTCCACTCATAAATAATTCAGTAGGTATCTCTACTATGTAAAGACTTGTCTTAGTTTGCCAGGGCTGCCATAACAAAATGCCGTAAACTCAGTAGCCTAAACAACAGAAATTCATTTTCTCACAGTTCTGGAGGCTGGACGTCTAAGGCGCGGAGAGGTTTGGTTTCTCCTGAGGCGTCTCTCCTTGGCTTTTTGTGGTCCAGCCTTTTCTCTGTACGTGCACTCACAGTGTCTCTTCCCCCTTCTTTTTATTTATTTATTTTTGGCTGCATTGGATCTTCGTTGTAACGTGTGAGCTTTCTCTAGTTGCGGCGAGCAGGGGCTACTCTTCGTTGTGGTGCGCTCATTGCGGTGGCTTCTCTTGTTGTAGAGCATGGGCTCTGGGTGCACGGGCTTCAGTAGTTGTGGCACGTGGGCTCAGTAGTTGTGGCTTGCGGGCTCCAGGGCACAGGCTCAGTAGTTGTGGCACACGGGCTTAGTTGCTCCGCGGCATGTGGGATCTTCCTGGACCAGGGATCGAACCCATGTTCCCTGCATTGGCAGGTAGATTCTTAACCACTGTGCCACCAGAGAAGTCCCTCTCTTCGTCTTCTTATAAGGACTCCAGTCCTATTGGATCAGGGCCCCCCCCCCTTATGACCTTATTTAACCTTAATTTGCTCCTTTAAGGGTCCTATCTCCAAATACAGTCACATTAGGGGTTAGGGCTTCAGCATATGAATTGTGGGGAAAGACAGTTCTGTCCATGTTTAACAAACATGCTCATAACATCATTATGCCTAAAAATAATAGAAACAATTGCTTAATACCATCCAATATCCTGTCCATGTTCACACTTCCAGAGTTGCCCCCCAATACATTTTTTTAACAGTTGGTTTGTTTAAATTAAGGTTCAAAATGTGGAATATTCTTTTTGAAATACAGATGCCAATGCCCCACCCTGGAGTGGTGGTTTAGCTCCCACCTTGCTGCCTCTGGGGGGGTCACGATAATTTTTGATTGTTATTTAAACCCCAGTGGAAGTTTGGCCTTACACATTTTAATCAGAATTATGCCAACATTGATAGATTTCCATCAAGAAAGGAACTTCTAGAATAAGTGTCATTAAGTAATGAAATTCATTGATCAGTTTTCCCTACAGCACAATTAGTTTCCAGCTTTTACCATTTTTATTTAAGTTTATTAGAATTATCGTCACGGGCGTCGATTCTTTTCCTGTTTAAATTTTACAGTGAAATTTGATTCACTTTCAGGTTTCTGTCCAGGTCCAATTTTATCAATTATAACATCTGCCTTTGTGAGTTTCATTTTGTGGCCATTACTTCTACCAAATCTAACTGTTCCCAAACAGATTTGGATGTCTACATTTCGTCAAGGTTTGATTCTTCAGGTAGTTTTCACTCAATAGCTATTTTTTCCCCTGTATGTAGTGTTTGCTGTTGTTAACCTTATTTTGTGTTGATTATTTCTACCAGTTGTATTCATTATTACTCTGATAAAAGGCTGCGAGCTTGGATTTATTTCTCTACTTATCCAAGGAAAAAAAAATGTTCTGTATCTAAGAGATTGCAAGGGAGAGGCATGGTGGGAGCCAGCAAATGAGGAAGAGACACACATGCAGAGGGAGAGAGAGAACTTGGGAAGGAAGCTGCAGCTGTCTCGGGATAGTGTTTGCTGAGCTCTCTGCAGGGTCCGAATGTGCTAGGGGTCAAAACGGCAAGATTGAAACAATGTGGAGGCTGCAGTATGGTTGGTGAGCATAGGTTAGGCAAACAGTTGCAGGACTTTAAATCCTGGGAAGTTAAACACATACTTGTCATCTTGCCATCCCCACCCCCTCCCCCGTTTATGGCTCTTTTTACTTTCTTCCTGTCCCTGCCCAGTCAGGGGCTGCATCTCAGCCCTCTGCTCTTCTTGACCTTCAGACTGACTGCTGCCTCCCCCGAACCTCGGCTCCTCCCCATGGCCAAGGCCCATAAAGTTCCTTGAGCAGAGGTGAATTCCCCCTTGGTTTTATCAGAGCCTAGCACAGTGCTCTGCATGCAGCGAGTGTTCAAAAATCACCTGTTGACTGGTTTATCTTCAGGCATCACCCTTCTGATGTAAAGTCCCATAAGCTAGGCCACTGTTAACAAATCAAAACACATCGAACTCGACCTACCACTTCCTGGGGGGTAAGTGGGTGGATGGATCCAGATTCGGCAATTCTGAACTGTTGGGAGGCCTCTCAATCTGTCTACAGAACTGAAGCTTGAAAAGTTTTATTTTTTGCCGACGTTCCCCAGCAAATGCCTGCTGCACGCCCACACACTTAGCCAGCAAGAACAAAAGAAGAGCTGCTGCAAAAATTATTCCCTCTGGGACCAATCATCCTAGGAGCAGCCTTCCTGGAGCTTGCTGCCCAGCCCGGGCTCCTGGTGCCTCTGGTCCGGGCTCACAGCTGTCTCAGGTGGAAGCCCAGGAGGAGGGGGGCTTCAGGAGAAGGTGCAGGGACAAATAGTTGCCCGCCTGGGAGAGTGAGGCCCTGTGGGGACCTTGAGGAGGCCTGGAGGAGGACCACCACACGAGAGGAGACACAGCCAACTGAGAGAGATGAGAGGGGACTGCAGGGCCGTTTGTGCGAATGCCTTAAAGGGCTTGGAGTGGCAGCACCCATAACGTAAACTGTGTGCTTGCGGTGTTAAAGCCCGAGGATTAGCAAAAGAAAACAGAAGGAACAAGAGGAGGGTCCTGGCCTTCAAGAGAATACGAGACAAGAGGAAGGGCTGGATTCAACCCTTCTCAAACTCGGCTTCAGGTTGGAATCAGCTGGGAGGCTTTACAAAGACTGAGGCCCCAGCCCCACCCCTACCTCCAGAGACTGATGTAATTGGTCTGGGGTAGGTTCTGGGCATCCAATTTTTCAAAAGCTCCCCAGGGGGTTCTAATGTGCAGCCAGTTGAGACCAACTGGGCTAGATTGAAGATGGAAAAGGACATACAGTCTCCCTGGGTCTTCTTCCGTGGCCCAGCAAGGCGAGGGAGAAGGCCCTTGGACCTGACCTCTGGCGTTGTGTGGCAGGCTGCCGGGCTTGAGGCCAAGCGCTGGGCGTGTGCATCTTCAGATCTGAGTGCTGCTTTTGGGCTGACGACCAGCCACTGTGAGACCTTGGCCGGCGAGGGTGTCGGCCAGAGAAGACCTGGGTTCACCAGTTCACTGGGTGCAGGGCAATCACTTCTTGCCTTCAGTCCCCTCATAGAATCTCCAGCTCTGAAACATTCCGAATCTCGACTTTCATTAAAATAGCCCAGTCACTTCTAGTTCAACAGATTTTTTTTTTTTCCCCATGAATTATTCAAACTGGGGAGTTGAATGTTGAAAATAACATGTTGGAGTTGTCCTCATTAGAAAGCTTTTAGCTGTGAATCGCCGGCTTCCAATGTATTTACAGAGCCTGATCTCTGCAGAGTTGGGGGGATGAACGCAGTCAATCATTTACAAAGTCTCTAGAGAACGCCACGTGGAAATAACGTAATAAACACCCACAGAATAAATAGAGGTGGGGTAACAAAGGGAGCCATAGGGAATAGCCGTGGGCACTCAGAAGAGTCCCAAGCCTCGGGAGAGCCTCCTGGCCTCGCTGGGCATCTGTTTCAGTCACGTTCATGAACGTCTGTTTCACGCCTGCTGTGTAGAAGGGGATTAGAAGATGACTCTTCCCCTTGAGGAGCCCCCATCCGGGGGATTGAGGCGAACACATGACAAGAGACACATCGGTAAACAGCCGATGATGACAGAATATGAAAAGAGGCGGAATGTGTTAACAGCCTTTAACTTCTGGCTTTCTCCTCGACTTTCAACCACCAAACAGGAAATTCTGAATAAGCAGAAGGTGGGACCGAGTGATGACGCCCCTCGGAGGGGCCCAGAGTCTCTGCCTGTGGGTCACCACGGCATCATCACAGATGTCGCCACGTTCCAGACAACACAGGGCTTCATCGTGACTGCTTCTAGAGATGGGATTGTTACGGTGTGGAAATGAAAACTGGGTGATTTGTATAATTTGCAGTAAAGTTATAAATATATTGTAACAGCAGAGGAAAGGTATTTCTAGAGAATAGAAGTGAGATCAGATTCGTTTGCTTAATTTTCAAAATCATTGTTTTTTTGTTTTTTTGTTTTACTGTTTCCTGATAAAACAAATCCCACCCAAGGCAGTGGAGGAAGTTATATCCGGTGACTGTGCAAGAATCAGCAGACAATAATATCTGGGAATTTTCACAGCATATGTCAAGGAGGTGAGGAATTTCAAATGCGAAGACATTTATGGTGTTATTTTACTTTGCTTTAGAAAAGACGATAACGTGCTATAATGTAAACCAGTAATTCCCAACCTCTAGTGTCTAATACAGCTGAATCGCATGTCAGGTTTGCTAAAACACTGCTGGGCCCGCCACCAGGGTTTCTGATTCAGTAGGTCTGGCCTGGGGCCAGAGAATTTGTAGTTCTAACAAGTTCCCAGGTGATGCTGGTGCTGCTGATTAGGGACCAAGCTTTGAGAACCACTGATATTAACACCCACTTTCACTACTCAAAATGCTGTTCAAAGCAGCAAATACAGTGCATTGGAGGACTCTCAGGGCTGTGCTCCTTCTGCCCTCCTGTCTCCTCTCTCTTCTTGTCTATTCGCATTCTGACTTAGTTCTCGTAACCCACAGCACGGCTCTGTGGCCAACCAGCTGTAGCGAAATGTGTCCCTTCTCGGCCACCGTCATCCTAAATTATCATTAGCACAATTAGCCCTCTTGTAAAACCTGAATCTTGGCTCATCCGCGCAGATTATTTTTCCCTCCGGTTTCTTCAAGAGCAAATAAGATATTTTTAAGAATTGCTCCAGCCTAAGATCCCATGACTTTATGAAGCAATGGTTTTAAGCAACACCATCCATTTGTTTCGGGAGGAGGAGAAAAGTAACTTTTATAGAGCATCCACTTACGTACTTTGTGTTCTAAGTCTCATTTAATTCTCCTGAAACCATTTGAGTTGGTGCCATTTTCAAAGTTCAGAAAGTTTAGGTCACTTGCCCACATCATTCAGCCAATGAGTGATGTGCTCCATCACAGGGTTTGAACTCTGAGCCGTTCTTGCTCTGTCCAGCGTAACTAACGCAGGCTTTCCCGCTGCAGGGGCAAAGCGAGAACGATGCCAGGGAAATGCTTCCTGCCACGGACGGCTAGTCTGCTTCCAAACACCACTGACACTCGGGTGTTGGCGCCCAAGAGGGAGACCTTGGCACCGGGCCCCTTTGTTTATAGATCTGGAATCTCACACACATGGAAAGTGAACGCAGAGCCCAGGGGCGGGTGGGGGACCAGGCCAAGCTTGGATGGCACAACTGTCAACACAGCAGAAACACTACCGGGAAAGGCAAAAACAGTTCAAAGATACAACCACTGCCATTTTCTTCTTGCTACAGCCAGTAGCTTTTGACCCTCTATATTTGAATAGGCTTTTATTTTCCTTAAAAAAAAAAACCCAACTATTTGTAACTCTCCTAATGACAAGGTCACGATGTTCACAGGGATGATAGGAGGAAACCTCTCTGTGACACAGGCGGGTCTTGCCAATCTTAACATCCCGTAATTCAAAATCACAGGCCCAAGTGACACTCAAGAGAGGAAGACGAATCTCTTTCCCAAATCTGATCATTAGTGAGAAGGAAGTGAGACCATCAGCTGCCACTTATTACCAGGGGTCCCTTAGGGACCATCTGGTTTTTCATAAATAGTCTTTAAATTATTTGCAGTCAGGAAGCCCAGCTCAGTCTCAGAGGTGGCTGGAAACTGAACAAGGGGACTTCTTGGAGAACTAAAGGCAGAATCATGAGCAGCAGATGCTGAAGAGGGATTTAAAGGATTGCCTACACTTTTTTTTTTTTTTTTTTTTTGGCGGCGTTGGGTCTTCATTGCTGCGCGCGGGCTTTCTCTAGTTGCGGCGACGGGGGGCTACTCTTGGTTGCGGGGCTTATCATTGCAGTGGCTTCTCTGGTTGCGGAGCACGGGCTCTAGGCATGCAGGCTTCAGTAGTTGTGGCACGTGGGCTCAGTAGTTGTGGCTTGCAGGCTCTAGAGCGCAGGCTCAGTAGTTGTGGTGCACGGGCTTAGTTGCTCCGCGGCATGTGGGATCTTCCCGGACCAGGGCTTGAACCCGTGTCCCCTGCATTGGCAGGCGGATTCTTAACCACTGTGCCACCAGGGAAGTCCCTGCCTACACTTTGAAGGAACCCACACAAGAGCCAATGCATGAACTATGAGGTCTGGGGGACGGGGGAGTGGTAATGGTCTAGTCCAGTGCATCTCAAACTTTAATGTGTTAATGAATCACCCCGAGATTTCTGTTAAATGCAGATTCTGTTTCTTTAGGTCTGGAGTGGGGCTGAGGTTCTGCATTTCTAACCAGCTCCCAGCCATGCCAATGTTGCTCGTACACAGACTACACTCCAAGAAGAGTCTGGAAAACTTTCCATGTAGAGTCTTGAGAAGTTTTAAAGGAATCAATTTCCAGATGCTCAAAACCCATTTTCACTGTTTCCTAAAATCTGTCTAAGAAAGAGTCAGACCAAAGCTATATGCTCCCCTTTACCGTAGACTTCTTTCTACTTTTCTTCTCTCCTCTCTTCCATCTCAAATCTTACACTGGTGCATTGCTTCAGGGTGCAAAAACCACCCGATTCCCAAGAAAAGAAACAATTTGATATATTGGAGTTATTGTTGAGAAAGTGACTAACTCTAATAACTGGTTACAAATATTTTCACAAGTCAAATGTTGTTGATTCATTGCTCCCAACAAAGTTGTAGGAGATGTGAATTATCCACTGGTAGTTATTTTAAAATAATTTTGAGGAAAAAACCACTAAGTGATTTTTAGCATTTATGCAAAAAGAATTCAAAGAATTAAATGACATTTCTATAACAAAACTTCCAATCCCACTGTTTAAACAGGAACAAAATTTCTCAGCGTTTACATCTACTAAAAAAGGAAAAAATAGGGTGAGTATTGATTTTGTGAAAGGAAAATCAAAATGGAGTTGGTATTGCTAAGAGAGCTCTCTAAAATGGAGTTAGGAGGCCAGTGAGGAAGTGGGACTTATGCACGTCTTACTCCTGATAGAATCTGAACTTTGACCACTTATTTTCTTAATGCAGGCATCCAGAACACCTGCCCAATGATCGAGAAACTCAAGCTACTTATTGGACCCTTACCTTAAAATAACTCATGACAGCCTATCCCTTAAGGACAAATATTTCCTCTCCTACATCAGAGTCAATCGTAAGTCCTGCCAGACAGCTAACAACCTTGCGGCTTTTGCCTTTATAAGCCCCTGACACTCTCCCTTGGAACATTCTTTTGGTTTTACCAGAATCTGTGTCTCCTGAATTGCATATCTTAAGATCACAAATTATTCTTTGCTGAGTATTGTTTGACATTGCTGAATCCTATTCCACTTTAGCAGTAAGTAATTGTCAACATGGATATATGATTTTATTGTCTTTAAGAAGTAGAACAAAGGAAAGAAAAAAAAACTGGGGACTTCCCTGGTGGTCCAGTGGTAAAGAATCTGCCTTTCGATACAGGGGACGTGGGTTCAGTCCCTGGTTGGGGAACTAGGATCCCACTTGCCGCGGGGCAACTAAGCCCGCGTGCCACAACTACTGAGCCCGTGTGCCACAACTAGAGAGAAGCCCGTGCACCGCAACAAAAGATCCTGCATGACATGAGTAAGAGCCAATGCAGCCAAATAAATAAATAAATATTTTTTAAAAAAAGAAAGAAATTGATCCATCTCATGAAGAGATTCATTTCCAATAAAAATTGTGTTTAATAATAATAACTACCAAAACGTATATTTGTGTTTTTATCCATTGTATACCATTAACCACTGTATGACTCAATCCAGAAGAAATTTTTTAGCACTTAGATACTTAAGGACTCTAAGTTTATATACATCTTTTTGTTGTAGAAAAGTATGACACAAAGTATGTTTCATAAGGGTAAATTTCTGTAAGGTAATGGAATGAAAATATGAATCAAAGAGAAGAAAGAATGATGCAACATTTAGAAGAGCTTATTCTACCATTTCTAAACGGATAATGATATCAAATCACTATGGTACATAGATTCCATTGGAAGCATTTTTAAAAATATATTAAAGTCTTGTTTTAAATGTCAGTATTTTAAGAAGAGCTTGTTCTTGTATATTTTAAATGGATGATTATATATCAAATTACTATAGTACATAGATTTCACTGGAAACATTTTTAAAATTATACAAAGCTTGTTCTAAAATGTCAGTATTACTAATAAATAGGGAATTGTCTTCTTCTTAAACTTATGAAAAGTTTTAGATGTAAACATAAAAATTATGAGCTGTACACAGTTTTAAAATTTTTTTTTAAAGTTCACAGAAAAAAAATTAAAAGTCTGAAGACCAAATATCATGACAGAACACCTCCCTCAGCATTTTTTTTTTTTTTGGCTGCGCGTCATGAGGGGTTTAGTTCTCCAACCAGGGATGGAACCTGTGCCCCCTGCAGTGGAAGCACAGAGTCCTAACCACTGGACCACCAGGAAATTCCTGTCCCTCTGCCTTTATGAGAATATCTTTGGTATCTTCATTTCACCAATCAGTTTTTTATTGGGTTTGCTTTTTAAATAACTGGTTTAGGACTTCCCTGGTGGCGCAGTGGTTACAAATCTGCCTGCCAATGCAGGGGACACGGGTTCGAGCCCTGGTCCGGGAAGATCCCACATGCTGTGGAGCAACTAAGCCTGTGGGCCACAACTACTGAGCCTGCACTCTAGAGCCCATGAGCTACAACTACTGAGCCTGCGTGCCACAGCTACTGAAGCCCGTGCGCCTAGAGCCTGTGCTCTGCTACAAGAGAAGCCACTGCAATAAGCCCGCGCACCGCAACGAGGAGTAGCCCCTGCTCTCCCCAACTAGAGAAAGCCCGCACGCAGCAATGAAGACCCAACGCAGCCAAAAATAAATAAATTTAATAATAAAAAAGTAACATTTACTGATCAGTTACCTCGTACCAGGCACTGTACCAAACTATTGTATTTCCATGTGTTATTTCAAAAAAATAAAATAAATAACTGGTTTCACTCTAATTATGGGTTATTCATTCACTAATTTGTTTAGTTTTTGTTTTCTTTTTTGGCAGGAGGAGGTAAGAGGGATGGCAAAGGTTGATAGAGAAGATAAAAGAGAATATTGGGTTGGTATCTCCAAGAGATATTATTTCCTTGGGTTATTAAATATGTAGCCAAGAATTCCAGTCATCTT